>NW_027181678.1:13136171-14336171 GCF_028537555.1 Battus philenor | reverse complement strand
ACTAGACGGCAAAAGGTTGTTGATAACGAAGGTGAATATATTGTTGATAAGAAATAAAAACTTGTTAAAGATGTAGTCGTTTGAATTTAACTTAAGAAAGCGACGTTACTTTCCTGTCACCCATATATATTGTAGTTTAGATATGATGTTCGCACCGCGCAAACTATTTTGTTCGAAAAGCGAGAATGGGGTAAATAATTTTGCAGATTGGCGTTTCGCTTCGATGGTCATAACGTGGTTGACATGTCCAAACCTCAAACTAAAATAAAGAACGTATTTTTTTAAACAACTTGCTCTGTTGGCCAAATGGTGTTTATAGACTCTACGGGCTTATGGGGTAGAGCGTCTCAGCGCTTAGACTGACATCGAAGGCTCCCAAGGAAGGCTCGACTCAGGTCGCTATATACTACAATCTCACCGGTAGACGCTTTATGGAGTGATTATATTCAAAGGCACCCAAGGGGGAAACAAGGGAACCCCAACTTGAAAAATAATGTTCCTTAAAGTTGAAGCAGGACATTTCATAATGTACAAAGTAATTTATTAAGTAACTAGCTGTTTTCTGCACGTTTTGTTACGTCACAAACTAAAATAAATTTGACGGAAACAAATTCCACAAAGTATTCAGTTCATTTTGAAGTAATTCAATAGATTAAAAAGAATAAAAAGTTAGAAACATTCGCCGGCTCATGCCCAACAACTTTGCTAAAGATCCTCACATGTTCAAACGCATAGTTTACGGTTCTATGAGAGACATACAGACAAACATTCTTTTATATAAATATAGATTTAATTCTTTACCTTGGTATTTGTTTTGAAAACATCCATATTCTAACGATGCCTAGCCAGAAATTCTTACAAAGAAATTTAAATATTGCAAAATATTTACACACAAACATACATATATATACATATACATACACATATATGTACATATATATACTGAACACTTCTCACCGATTACGGCCTCTAACTTCTTTTTGCGGGGCATCCCACGCGATGTATACCGGCCTACTTGATGAGTGCATTGTTCTACTTTCACAGATGTGACCAGGTCATGGTCTTCTAACGAAGAGTTTCTTCCTAGTCTCCTTTTAAGCACATGACGTATTAGAAAAGACTTGATATTTATTCTTTCATTGACTTGTTCAACATTATATATATAAGAAACAAGGTTTGTTATGCGATTACTCGACGTCAAACTTTAGCGCGAGGCAATCTACTACCAGCGACATCTGCCGGGGCTGTTTTTTTTATTATTTTTTTTATGGCCCCCGCAATTGGGGGCCTCTCGTACCCCTATCTTGTGTGGGATAGGGACTTTATGGGCAAATTTACTTATTCACATTATTATTTATTATTTACATTCTCTCCTTTCATACTTCACATATTCTTTCAGTCTATTCTTTCATGCCACAATTCTGCTGTCTTTCCCTTTTGCTCTGTGACCTTTCATTGCTCCCTCGTTACACATTACATTTTATATCTTTATTTCTATTTGTTTACATTTTATCACATTTATTTCTTATTATCTATTTACATTTCTAAGTTTTCCTTAAGTTTTATTTTTGTCTATTGCCGGGGCTGTGTGAAGTAATGTAGCTTTTTGATTGATTGTAATGACAGACAAAGAGTGCACTGGAGGACACGACGCAGCGGCTGGAGGTGGCGCGCGCGTCCCTGGAGGCAGCTCGCCGGGAGCTGGCCGAGCTGCAGCGCAACGCCGGCGAGGCGGACCGGGCACGTGCAGCCTTGGAGCGCGAGCGCACCCAGCGGGAACGCGCCGAGCACGACGCAGAACGCTTGCGGGCTGATCTACAACAGCTGCGTCTTGACCGCGCTAAAGGTCAGCACACACCATCATCATGTCAACCGGAACACATTCGCTGCAAGACACGGGCTTGCCTTAAAAATTGCCTCAATGCGCCTGCATCCAGTGATTTGAGACTATAACTATGTCGTCGGTCCATCTAGTCCTGGTCTACAGTGTCACCAGGCGAGTGTAAGCATCAGCCATGTGCTCCTTCAACTACTCTTTCAGATTTAATGGAATCAGGCGTTACCTTGCGGAAGTCCATCCTAAGTAAGAGAAGGACCAATATTTAGCCACACCCGCACATCCCCAGGAGCCATGTTACACCGTTTAGTATAACATGGCTCCTGAGGACGCCCCGTGGAGGGGTGAAACACGTGTTGAGTGATTTGACGGTGGCAGTTGTATAATTCGCATTGTTTGCCGCATACGCATTTTTCGGCGGGCTGGCGGGCGGAGGCACTTTGTTGCACGATTACCACTGCATGTGCGGAAGTGACTAAATATTGGTCCTTTTCTTACTTACTCTTTCAGAGCAATTTTTTACATGGCCAGAGTTTCGATGAATTTGCTTCGGAAAGCTTTCTCTCAAAAACTGGTCAGACTCTTTGGAAATATACTTTAACCACTAAGGTCACCCGATTTAACTTCAATATATATCTTTTATGGTGCTTTCTCAAAGATAGTATACGATAACAATCCGTACAATCGCCGAACTGTTGTAAATTTAAAGTAAATTATTTGTCGAGAAATTAGATCAATTGAACCAAGTTTTTAGCTGTATAACTGAATAAGTAATGATGTAAACAAAAATCAAGCCCAAACATTATAAAAGTGTCTGTCATTTAACTGTAGCGGCGAGGCGTGGGAAAAAAAGAAATGGTTAATATAGAGAAGATATTACTGAGAGCTGATGAAAAGGTTTTGTTCAGAGGAGCAGCGCTGGATCGCGCGCGAAGAGGCTCTGCGGCGCGAGGTGGCGGAGGCGCGCGAGGCGGGCGCGGCGCCGGGGGGAGCGGCAGGGGGCGTGGTGGGGGCCGGGGAGTGCGCCACGTGCAGCGAGGGTGCTGCATCGGCGCTATTGGCTCAGCTGGCAGCGCTGCAGCGCTCCGCACTGGAGAGAGAGCGCGCGCATGCCGTCGCCGCTGCCTCGCTGCGGCGCCTGCTCGGTCAGTGCATGCACACACACACACGCAGCGGCAATAATCCGTTTAAAGTGAGGGCGGTCCGATGAAGCTGTTAAAGCCGCAAGGCTATCAGCATTAACTTCTTCCGAAACAATACAATACGAAGCGTCAATAATCCGTTTAAAGCGAGGGCGGTCCGGAGAGGCCCGTGTCTCTCCCGACCGCCGCGTAGTCCTCGCTTCGCGTTACATACTTAACTCAATCACTCACTACACTATACACCTATACGGTTATAGTTTTCCACGTTTGGTCGTCTTCGCCGTAACTGTGGTACGTTCCACAGCCTATAATTACGGCCCGTGGACCTCTGTTTCCACGGGCTCCAGTTCGATGAAGCTGTATAAAGCCAAAACCGGCTAGCAGCATAACTTCAGACACAACAAATGACAAATGACGCAGCGGCTCCAACGCCAACACTAACACACACAAGCAAAGCAACAGCGTGACGTGATCACAATTATATAAGCTTTGATGAAGTTTCTTCCTGAAGAGTTGCTTTCTGAAATAGTAGTAGAGTTACTAGCCAGGCAATGGCGATTGACCAAGTCGAGGGTCCTTTTCGGAGGCGAGTAAGAAGGAAGGAGGAGTGGAAACCCAAGCCCAAGTCCTCTAGTGGGGACCCTTGACCCTAATCACTCCATGGAACATCAGCTGAAGCGATCTAAATGGTCGGCTTTCACAATTCGGTAAAATAGAAAAGTGTAGCGACTTGTGCTAAAACTCTGTTAGGAGTCTTCGAGCTTTATTAACCTTTGAAGAGGTAAATCCCCGGAATCTACAAATGCCATTTTGAATAAAAATATTACAACTCTAACACCCGTGAAACACATATCTCCGCTGGTAGAACTACTCTATCTTTCATTTATAACATATTCTTATTCTGGCCGTAAATACAGTTACAAGTTAAAAAAAAACAATATTAATTTTAAATGTGGAATTTATCATTCTTATATGAATTTTACAATTGTACAATGTTTATTGATGAACGTTTTTCAACAGTACTTTACCGGTAATGACGAACCATTTGCAATATTAAATATACAAGTAAAAATGTTATCTATGTATTATAAAGATTTTTAGATTTAAAGTCCAGTACATAAATTACAGTAACAATTTATTAATTTATTAATTAGATAGAAAAAGATTAGATTTTTTGGTAGAATATATATGGTTAGAATAAGTAGGTGAAGTGTGATTGTGTATTCAGAGGAGGCAGAGACAGCGTGCGCGAAGGGGGCGGAAAGAGAGCGAGTGGCGCGAGAGGAGAGTCAGGCGGTGCGGGAGCGACTTGCGGCCGCAGAGGGACAGCTCTCAGATGCGCTTGCGCAATGTGACTCCCTCTCAGCGCACTGCCAGCTCGCCGTGCAGCGACAACAAGCCGCTGATGAAGAGTTGCAAAGGTCAGTTACATACATAGGAATATGACTGATGATGATACTCCTTCCACCATTCGATATTCACCAGTTTCAAGACTTTCGTATACCACAGGAGATGTCAACCACCGATCATTCTAGAAAGATGTTAAAGTTTCTTTCGTTACTTTCTCTCCTGACGTGGTTATTCCGTGGTAGCAGTGACAGCAATAGACCTAATCAACATTCGTAAAGAAAATCCATATTTACACTTTTATTGCCAATTTTATATTCTTTTCTATGATACATTTCATAGTCAGTAAAAAGTTCAAATATCATCACGGAACTAAAATTTGACTAGTGACATAATCACAAACACACACACGCACACGCACGCATGCGCGCTCACTATCTCTATCTTTCTCAGTTTTTCTTCCTCTCCCTTTCTTACACAGACACATCACCATTATGATGCGAAAACCTAAGGGAATGTTTACATGTGTGCCTATTTACTATTGGTGCAATTTTCTTATTTTGTTTGTCTACTTTAATAAGTTACAATAGTGTATTTTTTGTGCCCTGTAACTATATCATAAGTTATTAAAGGACTACTTGTGCTCGCGACATCGTCTGCGTGGAATTGAAATTAAAAAAAGATTTAGTTTATCAAGTTTTTCTCTAGATTAAGAATTTTGAAAAAATGAAAAAAAAAAGATGTATTTATATATATATATATATATATACATATATATATATATATATATATAAATATTTATATATATAAATACATCTTTTATTTTTTCATTTTTTTTTATATATTTAT
This sequence comes from Battus philenor, assembly GCF_028537555.1. NCBI lineage: Eukaryota > Metazoa > Arthropoda > Insecta > Lepidoptera > Papilionidae > Battus > Battus philenor. The sequence continues at coordinate 14,330,996 of NW_027181678.1, read as the reverse complement.
ATATATATATATACGCGTGAAGTACACATCAATTTTATTCATTTGTATAGATAAAGTAAGTATTTTATGCGTTATTATTTTTGTGACAGAAAAAACGAAGAGCTTGAGCAACTGAAATCTCAGACTGAAGCTAGGATATCGACGCTGGAGCAGCGGCTGAAGGAGGTGGAACAACAGCTGGAGAGTGAGAGGACTGCCCTCGATACTGAGAGGAAGAGGAACGAAATCTTACAGGTGCTGTATTTACACGATCTAAACCATAAATGGTTCACAACGCCATGAGAGACCTGGAGCCGCCGACAGCTTAAACTACAACTACCTTTGTCATTGGCACAAGAATTACAAATATGCGCCTACCCTCAGCTATTAATTTTGAACTATCAAGTGTTTACAAAAACATGTGTCTGCCCCACATGTTACCAAGTTATACAATGCAGTCATCCTTAAATATATCAGGTAGCGCAAAAGTAATGTCATAACGTGAACGTGCATTAATATTTACAAATGGCGCCAAATGTCACTGTCACTTTGACATTTGTGATATAGATATGTATAGAATTAGTTGTCAATAAGCGGTGGAGTATGTCTATATATCTATATCATAGACGTCAAAGCGCTTTGTAAAAAGACACGTTCATATTATGACATTACTTTAGCACCACCTATTAGAAGGTGATTGGAAATAGGTGTAACCTGTATAAATTGATCATTCTGATATATGTGTGGAATGGAACGTAATAACATGTGTGAATATGAACGCTAGATAGTGCGAGCGAGAGGAGTGTGAAAGGAAGGGAGAGAGACGACGGTTGAACGACGATGGCGCGTGCGCAGTTTAGGTTAGTTCTTTTTTAATATAAATATTTATGCCCCACGAAAAACTTTCAAATTCAATGCCTGCGTCCCGATTACTACATATGTTACATTATTAGCTTACTAATAGTAAAATCTTTAGAGACAGATAATAAATAAATAATTTTAATATATATCATGTATCAATTGACAACATAAGAGTAGTATTGTCTTTTAATGATTTTACACTTATTATCCATTATCCTGTATAAAGATATTTGTATGCGTTTGTACAGGAGCAGGCAGCCGCACGGGGTGATGTTTCGCCCCCACAGTCCGTCGCGTCGGACTCACTCTCCGTCTCACTCTGGGCACCGGTCAGTCACCAGCATTAACTACACTTCTTTTCATCCGATAGACGCTCACGCGACTTCTACCAGCCCTATCGACCATCAGCTGCACGAGCGACGTGCTCCGCCCACTGCCATTTCAAATGAGCATTTCTTCGAACCACTTATTCCGGTTATCGAACCTGCGACCTACCACTCTGCCACTGGGTTTACCACTGTTCAACATCAATATAGAAAATATATAAATAATCACACAGTACCATAGTCCGTTTAATAATATAACAATAAATAACAGAGCCGTTAGTTAAATTTTAGGAAATGCAAGAAATTTTACTAGAAGATAGATATTATTAGTATTATTTGAGGTCAATAAATAAGTGTATATTAGATTAAAAAAACCTTTATAAAACATATTAAAATTGAAATCATGTTCCATTGTAAACAGCGCCATCTATGTTTGACATAAGGTTTGTGCATAGATATGGTGTTTTTGCGTATTAATTTGGGAGTGGTGGCCACAGGAGGATGGTGGACGGTCGTCGCCGCCGCTGATCGCGCTGTCGGGCGGCGTGTCGGCGCTGGGGCTGGAGGAGGCGATGGCGGCGGTCACAAGACGCGACGGCTCCCTGCGGGCCATGGCCGCCACAGTGGCAGCCTTACGCACCGAACGTACAGCCTTGCGCTCGCAGCTTGCACATCTGCATGCACAGCTTCAGGAGCACCAGGTACACTGATGATTGGTCATCAAGAGCTATTAAGGCTCTAGATGTCGCCTCTGTTATCGTAAGCTCAAAGGCGGGAGTGTTAAGCTCGATGAACTTTACTGCAGCCCGGTCAATGTATCTGTTGGTCAACTTTGTAAAGGACTATTAGACGAGATATTAAGTATGTAAATAGTAATTTAACTTTATATATATTTATTACAAAGTATTTATAAAAAATACTTTTTGTTCCTACGAAAATATTTTATTGTTTATTTTAAGCTTTGAATTTGAAATTCTATGGACAAAGAAGCGACATCTATCGTCAGGTAATTAAAACTAAGACATTTACTTTTATTGATAGTTGCAAATTGTTCGGCACAGAGCCTACAGGAGCAGTACGATGCGCTGCTACAAATGTACGGTGAGAAGGAGGAGCAGATGTCGGAGCTGGAGCTGGACCTGCAGGATGTCACCCAGCTGTACAAGGCGCAGCTGGACGAGCTGGTGGCCCTCAAGGCGCAGCGGTAGCCCGCGCCGTGCCCAGCTTGTCACCTTGCTCTTCGATACATCAAGGTCATGAAAACTGAAGACAACTGAAACAAATTCATTGATGCTATTGTTTGGTGCTAAGGCAATTCGACACGATCTTAAGCAGCAATGTAACGACGTTACCGAAATATCGTTTTTTGAGGAAATCTTCACTTGTAGCAATCTACATATATTCCGCTAGAGGGCGCTGAACTTGTAAATGGTTTTACTACTAATTAACGCAACCGCAGCAGAAGTTGTTTTAACGCCAAAATAATGTCACATGTCGTGGAAAGTGGAACATTTACCTTTTTTCTTTCGCAGCTATAACTATGAAATCGCAATTTGTTTCGGTTTAGGCGAATTTCAAATTCAAATTTTAGTAGCATTAAAAATGGCGTCATAATCAACAAGCAACATGGAATCCAAAATGACGCGTTCAAATTACAAGATTGCTCTTTATTAGTGCATTAGAAATTGCCCTTTGACACCGAGATGAAGTATAACTTTTGCTGTGAATGCGTTATCCAAGTTTTTTTTATTTGTGGAGTTTCTTTCTCAATAGAGCCTTTTACATTCACTGTATTATACTCCAAAAAAATTTCAGCTTATTCTTTATCTCACTTTTCAAATCTTTAATGCAATTCTATATCGTTTTTCTGCTTATTATAATAATAATCTAAAGTAAATATATCATTTAATATTCATACGGCCTGAAAACCTTAATATGAATGTAAATAGTGATTTTGTCTAGTGGAATTATCAAAAAGTTTGTATATATCAACAAATTGATATCAGCGCCATCTATTGCCATATTTAGGAAACTATTCGACGTGTCTGCAGGGCGTTTATTTTCCCGCTAAAAGGCCTTTATATAGATAAAATATTAATTTGCTCAAAATCGGAGATGTTTATTGAATTTGTACGTAAATTTTAATTTTAAAATTGTTTTTCGTGTACGCTTTAATGCGAAAGGTGTTTAAAAAATTCAAAAAAAAAACTGTTTCTCTTTACGTAATAATTAAAATATATCAGCCAGAGTCACAAACATTTCAGTTAGCTGAAAAATAAAACTAAATACATTTTTGATTGCAATCAAAAAGTTATGATAAATATTAATATAGTAATTAAAACATTTTCGTTTCGACCATCTCATGACTTCATATAATGGTGGTATATCAACATGGTGATAGTATTCTAGTGCCACAAGAACACTCGATGTCGAGTGATATTTCACTCAACGCTGTACATAGCTTTCATTGTGATATTTTATCTCTGTATAAATTATTAATTTAATCATCAATATAAATTTATATGGAATATTTCGAAGTATTGTAACTTAAATGTATGTATATTAAAAATTATAAAAATCAATTAAATGTTGTTGTTATTTGATGACGTTTTTGTTTACCTTATTGAACTCTACTAGTGATTATGTAGCGGGTTCAAATCCCGTTACGTTATACACGGGGGTTTTTTGTTTAAAAGCAGTAAGTCTTTTTATTATGACGTGACTAGAGATTGACTGGCAAATGGAGCTCTTGTTGTTGAAAAGCACCAAGTTTTTATTTTTTAATTAAAGGATCCATATTTCACAGACATTTGCGTTCGTGCCTTTGTTTTATAATTTACGTTAAATTTTCCGAAAAGGAACTGCTCTACTCCTAAGGTTCTCGACTCCTGGTTTCCTAAGACACTGCATGGTGTAATCTGAAGTGTAAGTTGAGCTTTCACTTTGAACGCGTTTATCATTGCTCTAAGGTCTGGCCCACGGCGATTTAATTTACTAAAACCCGCGACATCGTACATAACGCGTGTTAGTCGCAATGCTTCACGATGTGAAAAAATATCGCGTATTTTTTTTAGAATTTTTAACGTTACATGATGTCCACTAAATAATCTCTTTCAAATGGATGTAAGGAATAGATGTCCGTTGAACAACAGTGTCCGCGTGGTATCAATATCACGTCACACACGTGCGTGTATTACACGGACGAGACTCAAGACGCGATCGCAAGGTTCATTGATGTGAATACGACAATCGTCGCACAGACACTGACGCACAACCGGAGGACGGCGGTATAGAGCAGGGATGAGGAAGTGGTCGTTTGAAATGTAATGTACGTAAAATTTTTAGGGCGACGTAAAAATTGATTAAGAGACTTAGTAAACACCGTAACATGCAAAAAGCAGAGGAAAAAATCTGAAATTATAACTTCAATAAGTCTATGAAATTTCGTCTTTTGCATCGGTGCAATGAAACTAGGATAGAATATGTGGATTTGTATAATACATAGAGCCACAATTAAATCGGACAGCTTTATGTTTTCAATACGGGTCGTGTGTCCACTAATGGTGCGCGCAGAGTGTCGTCAGGAACGTTCAGTCTCGCGTTTGGGAACATTGAATGTAAGTAGATGAGAAGATCGCCACAGGTGCAAGACAACGCGGCTAATAAATGTTGTCTGAACGGAGTCCATCTTGAAACTAGAAATCGCGGGTAGTTTTGCATTGCCACTGAATCAATTAAGAGCACACAGCAAGCGGCCGCTTCACGACTGTGATAATAAGGCTCACAATAGCATATACCGGTCATGCCTTCTCGCCTGCCTTAGGTGAGGAAGGTAAAAGAAAATAGCGAACTCGGCAACAAAAGAAAGATATATTTCTATACAAAGAGTAATGGGTAGAAAATACTCCCCTGATGGTGGTGGTAAGCAGCCGTACGATCTTCCGGGACTGGTCAGGCGGTAGCAGGTGGAAACTGGAAACCCTAGTAGTAGACAGGATGTGTTCGTGCCGGTACGAGGTACGCATAGATTCAACATTAATAAGCGTAGGTTATTTTTAGTATAAAACTCGCACCTGTGAATAAATGTAACTGTTATAATATACATATATAAATATATATACAATTTGTTTCGCTGACAGTAAGCCGCGAGATGGCTTGCGACGAATGAAGGAAAGAAGTCGAAGCTTGAACAGAAAGTCCCAAGTAGAAGTGTGTATATTCATACAAGCCTCGCCCGTATTTATGCCGGCGTAAATGAACAATTATATTTCTGTGGGATTCCCCTTTTTGATACGCCGCTGACGATGATGTAATGTTGCCACTACAATATTATCTGTCTACCTATGTACTTTTCAAACTTTTGTGTCCCATGTAACGTATATATTTTCTATTTAAGTGAAAGAATTAAACTTTGATAAGTCCACTTTCAAAATGTTCCCGTTAACAATCAAATTACCCCACTGTGGGGCGTTGGCGCTAAGTTGGGAAACACTGGTCTACAATGATTAATGAAATCAAGCCAGCATTTTAGTCCTGAAAGAGAAAGAAATGTGCACTGTCATTTTTTGTCACGCAAACTTAGACAACAATCGAGTCACTCGTGGACTCCTGGAGAGTCCACTTGGACTACCCTGGCAACTAAGGCTCTATAGGATGATACCTCTGACTATATCGTCGGCTTAAGACAGCCTTTGTCGATTCCAACACCTCACAGCCTTCCCGACTGTTTAATATTCGTCGCACACAATTGCCCGTTGTCTGCGAGCCATTAATCATTTAAAATATCTTCTCTTTGTAACAAAGCGAACAATTTTTTTGTAACAATTGTACAATTGAAATTTCCTCTGATGATTGAAATAACAAAGGGCGAATAATTTTGATAATATTTTCGCGAGTCGCGAACAAAAGGCGAAGACTTAAAAGAACGGAGTTTATTTTAAGCTTCAGCTTCAAGGAAAATGTTTTCGAACAATCTTTACGGTGAAACTTCTGAAACGTTACAACAACGCTCACACAGTAAACCTCGTCTTGTTTCTAAACTTGAATTGTAATTTGTACGGACGTGTTTTATTTAAAAACATACGCGAGAAATACAAATTAAATAAATCATTTTACGTATAAAGGTCGCGTGTAAACAAATCCTTACCTCTATAAACACTAAGGCGTGTTGTGCATATTTAGCGAATGCAGTATTGTATAAATTACTGGTAAAATGGACTGATAAAATCTTATGCATTGGTAACACCACCAAAATTGTAGTGTTACGTGGAATTGAAGTTCTCTCGTCTCTTGTGCGGGTTGTTAAATAATATGAAAATATATCGCTTTACTAATCAAAGTCATCGATATTTTTGGGGCCCAGAGGTTCTCTAGTGGTGACCACAAGCCGGTAGGCTTGGCGTGGGTAGAGCTTACAAAAGATGGACCGACGACATAATTAAGGTGATGGGAAATTGCCGGATGCAGGCTGCGCAAGATTGGTCACTGTAGCGATGTTTGGAGGAGGGACGCCTTGCAGTGGGCGTCTTTCCGTTGACAAGAATTAACGAACGAAAACACTTTGTTTTGAGTGTCTATAATTGTTCAGTTCATTACATATTATCAATGGATATATGATAAACAATCAAGATACTAGACGAAATACGAATACTAGACCTGGGACAAACCGTCAAGTTTGGCAAATCCAACTTCGTGAAAGAGATCACTCGTCGAATCCAACTCGGATGGGACATCGTCCAAAATACCGCAATGTTTACTGATGAAGGTGTTTGACCAATGTTGACGGTGATGACATACAGATCCGAGACGCGGTCTCTAACGATGGGCTTCATAAGAAGGATCAAAATCACCAAGAGAGCAATGGAGTGGACTATACTGGAATAAAGAGATTCGCGGAAGAACTAAGGTCATCGACGTAGCTTCAAGAATTACTCGTCCGAAATGGCAGTGGGCGGGGCAGTTTGCTCGTGCAACAGATGACTTTTGGGGCCCAAAAGTGAGAAGATCTCCCTCTAGATGGGCCGAAACTTTGCAATGCGCGTCTATCGTCTGACATAAATGAATGACTGAACGAATGAAAACTTAGTTTTGAATGATTATAATTGTTTAGTCTATTACATATTATAAATAGATTAATTTATGATTAACATCATCAGTATGTGTCATTCGCAATAGCTATAACAATACAGCTTCGGTTAGTATTTTTAGATGATGTAATGCGCCACATCCAGCCATAATTATTTAGTGCCTGTTTCTAGTAACTTAGTTACGCAATGAATTGTTAAGAAGTGCTAAAGTGTAGTGTGAAGTGAGGAATGCGGCTCGAACATAGCAATACCGTGAACGCTTATTTAAAACTAACCGCACACAGTTTCTTTAATTGCGGATGCCGGGTAGACTCTATCGGTACGCGCTTCTTGATAGCGAGGAAAATGAAATCCAATAATTTAAAATTAAAAAGTGTGTACCATAGTGGCCAGTAACAGCGTTCTCGCGTGAAAGCTACATATTAAATCTAATATAAGTATTTAATGGAACCAGGCGTTACATTGTGCAAGTCCATCCTAAGTAAGAAAAGGACCAATATTTAACCACTTCCGCACATGCAGTGGTAGTCGTGCAACAAAGTGCACCGCCCGCCAGCCCGCTGATAAATGCGTATGCGGCAAACAATGCGAATCACACAACCGCCGCGTGTTTTTTATTCTTATGAGACTAAAGGTCTTAATCCGTAGTAAATATTAAATTTTTTTGGCCTCAAGTCATGTCACATGTACAGAGAGTAATAAGTTGTAATGTCAATTGTGCTCCACCGAGCCCCGGGGCCTCATTTAAATTCAGCGCTCGAAGCGACTCGTACCTATGGACCCTTTGTACTTATTCAACACCCTGTATTCCGCAGACGTGTGGAACTAAAAATAGACAGAGCTTTTATATTGAACTTTGCAGTATTTATTTATCTGTCTTTAAACACGTAAACTTTTAAAATTAAATAAAAGAGTATCACATCTAAAGTTTCCTTTGTAAATGTTTACATAAACTATGATAATGAAATGACTTTTTAAATAGATAACAAAAATGTCAAATGAAAAAAAATTAAAATCCAATTAAAAAAGTTTAGGTTCCTTATTAAAACTCAGATATTAGGAATCTACTTTATTTTTAGGAATCACAAATTATACATAAAACATAAATTAGCATTGACACGTAAAACGAACGGACTTAGCAAAGTCATGTGAAAAAACGAGAGGCCAGTCGCTCACAAAAGTTTAAATGAGAACACGCTGTATACATGTATTAATTTTATTAATAAAAATAAAATGTGAAAACACAGTGTCCTTATTCCAAAGGTATATAAAAATAAAAAGACATGAAACCTTCATGGTAGTCAGTTGTCAACCTCCTCCCAGCTCAATACGTCGCAGTCAGGTTCATAACAAAAGAGTCCTTACTCGTTGCAACTCGTGAATGGTTTTAAATGTATCGACTCCAGCTTCCACAGATATTTGAGAAGCGTTGCAATTGTATTTGCAGCCATAAAATACCTACAAACGCTGCGATTTTTCATATATTTATTCTAGAACTGAGATATATCTTTTTTAATCTTGTTGTGTAATTCATTTATTAAAGTAAAAAGCGTCTTATGATTCAATAAAAAAATAAAATACTAATAAGCTATATATTTAGCTATTTACTAAGACCTAAAATTTTACTTTTTGATAGCATTAAGTTTGATTTAATTGATACAGTTTTAGAACTATCGGAATTTTTTATAATTATTTGATTTACGCAACCAAGCAATTTACAACAAAAACACGAGATTATTAAATTAGTAGTAAATGTGTTCGCTGAATTTATTTTAATATAGGGGCCATAGTCCGTACAAAATATTAGTAAATGAAAAATGAGCAACAGGACTCGCACATGGAGAGGAACATGCTCGGAGTTTCGCTGCGAGATGGAAACAGAAATGATGAACTAAGACCACCGATGCAGCTCGAAGAATTGCTCGTCTGTATGTAGACGACTATATACCAGGGACAAACCGTCAAGTCTGGCAAATCCAACTTCGTGAAAGAGATCACTCGTCGAATCCAACTCGGATGGGACATCGTCCAAAATACCGCAATGTTTACTGATGAAGGTGTTTGACCAATGTTGACGGTGATGACATACAGATCAGAGACGTGATCTCTAACGATGGGCTTCATAAGAAGGAGCAACATCACCTAGAGAGCAATGGAGTGCACTATACTGGAATTAAGAGATTCGCGGAAGAACTAAGGTCATCGACGTAGCTTGAAGAATTGCTCATCCAAAGTGGCACTGGGCGGTGCACTTCGCCCGTGCAACCGATAGTTTTTTGGGCCCAAAGGTGGGAAGGTCTCACTCTAGGTGTGCCGTTCGGGATACTCCGAGACATCGTCTAAAATACCGCCATGTTTGCAGATGAAGGTCTTCGACCAATGTGTGTTGCCGATGATGACATACAGATCCGAGAGGTGATGTGGATGTGGACCCTAGAGAGTAATGGAGCGCACTATACTGGAATTAAGAGATTCGCGAAAGAACTAAGGTCATCGACGTGGCTCGAAGAATTGCTCGTCCGAATCGGCAGCGGGCGGAGCACATTGCTCATGCAACCGGTGGCCGTTTGGACCGAAAGGTCTAAAGTGGCAACTACACCAGAAGACGCAGCGTGGGTTGATTCCCCACTGGGTCCAGATCTTTGAGGAAGGCCTATGGCGCTTGCAGTGGGCGTCGATCTAAAAAGAAGATTAATTAAACTGTTGACTAGAATTATTTGAAACAATAATCATGGGATCAATACTCGAACAAATCAAAATGGTATTGTTTGTCGTACAGGGCAAATGTCCCACGGGGCATCTGCAATGCATGTCTACATTGAATTGAATCAAGCTGCACTACACAACAGTCACGTGCCCGGGGGAACACAAAACAACTCTTTCTAAAATTTAAAACACGTTTCAAATACAATTGAAAACTTTGTGTCGATCGTGTTCTAGCAATAGATTTGTAATAAACAATATGTTTTAGAAAATAAATACGTAATTTCTTTTATAAGAATATTGTGAAAATAAAAATGTACAGGGCGATTGAAAATAGGCATAAAGGCTTTATAGTTTTTAATTTTTGACAGTACAAAGACTGCAGAGACAGATAGTAAACATAAATTAATTTTTATATGCAATTATCCGAATTTTGATGTTTCAATTTATATGTTTATTCTTGCACAGGGTGTACTATACATTAATAAACTATACAATCATTCCTTTAAAGGATTACACCTATTTCCCATCACTATGTATACACCAAAATACAAATCAAATTTTTATCTGTTTTCTTTTTACTGTTTACTTATATGGTTATCAAAGTATTATGAAATATACAATAATATGACTGAATATCGCATGCACGAAGTACATGTAGGTTTTGGTATATTTATCGTGTATATTAAAAGGAGTTTGTACAATTGTAATTAAATAAATTTTTACAAGCCTATAACAAAGAGGCAGACTTTTAAAATAATATCATTAAAGACGATAGAATATAGAAATGGTCGCTTTAACTTCAAATCCTAGTTATTTTACCCTATAAAACATGCAAATACATAGGATGTCTGGTGGCAAATTTATATTTTTAAATACGACAATAGATAATAAAAGTTATATTATTTAGTTTGTTTCTATGCTAGTTATAGATATTGATTAATTGGAAATCATATCAAAAAACAATTATAAAACAAATCTAGAAAAGTCGTAGTATAGTAAAAAAAAATTTTAAGTGAAAGAGTTTAGAAATAAATCGCTGCGGACATTTTTGATCACAAACGAAAAACCTGATTGAAAGATGTCATTATAGATGAACTTAATTTCACTTAAGTTTCTATTGAATTGTTCTCTTCAGGTATTCATATCTTGGCGGATCACCTTGAATGATTCAAAGAGGAAGACGATATGAATAAATGAAAAGATTTTATATTCAACCATACATGTAGGATGTCGAGTGTAAAGATGTCATTTACATGTATTAAGATAAGGAACACATGAGAATGCTTTCCACAAAAGACTAGAACAAATCTCGTAATTGAATCTATGTGTGCACAAAATATTAATATAAAATCTCTCCTCTATCACGTACATATGTATCAGATATTGTTAATGTTTTAAGACTACATATATATTAAACAATCGTTTACCTGTGTGTAGTTTTATTTGGTGAGATAAGTATAGATAAAGGTGAAATACATTCGTAGCTTGCGCACGTCGAGACTATATTTCATTTCAAATTACTTCTTTTAGATTCTCGTAATTGTACATTATGTCTGTACAATGTCTTTTTCTATATCCACACATGGAACACGAATATATTTCACAACTTCTACAGATGTTTTCAATCTACGAGAGGGTTTTTCTTATAAAACTGACTCCGTTTCCTAGAAAGAGTTGCCAAAGACGGATAGTTTGTCATGTATTACTGAAGTAACACATTGAAAATTCCTAATGCGAAGAACACAGTGTTGCTGTCTTCTTCTACAATGCACGCACAGACTGTGTTATAGGAACAGAGAGAAAAATACATCGTCTGCTATTAGCATGCTATATAGCTTATAAATCAAGACATAATAAAAAAGTTAAAAATATTAATACATTTCGCACTAGTATATAAGCAAAAACTCTATGACTTGTCTTTGACGGCAGGTTTGCTAGTAAAAATAAGAGAATCAAAATCTTGGATATTCGAAAAGAAGGTTCGAGAACTAATGGCGGCAGTGTTGACTGAAATATTATTATTTAACTTTTATATTATGTAGTACATATTTGTATATGTTTACTGGTAATAATCATGATTGTCATCATATAAAGCGTAGGCTTCTCCCAGCTTTCTCCCCTCTTTCTCCCTTCCACCGACTTCCCGCGAACTTACTACATTCTTAGTCCACCTGGTGGATGGCCTATTGACACATCGCGTCTACCTACATGTAGTCGACACTAGAGCATCTGTCGGCACTTACGGCCGTCGGGACACTAGGAAATTTTGTTCAGTTGTATGGTTACCTATGCTAAGTTTGAACCTTTCCTGAAATCAGCTGGTCATCTACCATCCACCAGCTATAGATCGAGTCAGAAATGAGGATGTTCGAAGAATTGCTCGTCTGAATTGGCAGTTAGCGGGGCCCATCACCCGTGCCGATGGCCGTTTTGGATCCAAAGGTTCTTGAGTGGCCACCACAAGCCGGTAGACGTGGCCTGAGTGATCTACTGGGAGGACCGACGACATAGTTCAGGTCGCGGGAAGTCACTGGATGAGGGAAGGCGAAGACCTGTCATTGTCACGACCTTTGGGGAAGGTCCATCGGCTGAAAAAATAATAATAAGTAGGATTATTGGTTTAATTTACTCTGTGGCTTGTAAACGTTTTGTTTTTATTATCTTCGCGAATTTTTGCTTGACTTGACGAAGTTTTGAAACAAAAATAGCTGAATGAACGAAGTTATTCCGTAGTTTCGCAACTCATTTATATTAAAATAGATGATTTTATAAAGTTCATAAAAATGTTGCCGCAGGAAAGTCACGCGGCGGTTTTCCACGTTTTTAAAAATAAACGCGACCGCGTGAAATCCTACGAATTTTTAACTCACAAAGTTTCCTTTGCGGCGCCGTTGGCGAACTTCCAAACATTTCACTTTCTAATGAGGCGAAAGGGTTTCACTTAAATGAGAAAGCGTAACCTTTTGCCGCCGACGCCCGCGCTCTCAGCGTGCAAACTCACTTATTTAAAAAATGGAAGTATTATTATTTTTATATGGCAATATTATTTTCTCGATAAATTAAATTATACAGAGATGGTTACATTTGTATGAAGGGGTGAACATGTGGTTCATTTGTCAGCAAAATACTTTAAAGCATTTTCTAATCACTTTGTATAAAGTGATCTCTCGTGAAATATATATTACATTAATTTATTTTTCTATTTGTATGCGATAGTACAAAATCTGCAGGGACAGATAATAATAATTTTTATATATAGTCATATGAATTTCTAAAACACTTTTTCTTACTATTTAATTTTTTTTGGATACGGCGTTCCAAAGAATAATTAACAGCAAATTAAATTTTTGGTAGGGTTTACTACGCAATAAATATAGTAAATAAGCTGTACATTCACCTATTTATAGTTTATGCGTCCATAAATAATCATTGTTCTGTATGTTATTTATAAAACAAATATAGTTTTGTTTCGACATGCATGAATTTTAATGAACATTTAATGTTCAATAAAATTTAGTAAGATGCAGAATTTTACAGAATATTTTTGTTTCTTCCATTACGGGCTTATTCTATGAGAATAACATCTTGCCTTTTGTCTCTTTAATAACGTACATTTTATATTACAAATGACAGATCCGATGACAGCTGTGTAAATTCTTTTAATTTGACTTGTGTAGGTAACTCTCTTGTCAGACATTATTACGTACAAGTTACTTACAGTAGTGGCTGTTAAAGAATATCCTGTTGATATCGATATTAACACATTAGCACTCATTGAAGCAGCTATGAAAAAATAAAAATTTATCTTGACTGGTCAAACTGGAAAATAATATTTAAGTCGCTACAAATTTGTGAAGCTGACAGAATGATGTAACGCGAAAGATTAGAATAGAGTTCTATTTTCAAATTTTAAAATTCGTTTTTCAACTTTTTTTTAAACTGATTAGTTCTAAAAGCTTTTATTGCCTGTAACTTATTTACATAAACAATCACGACATTATATTCTATCATAAGTGACTCGAAATTTACTTTCCTAATAAAGAACTACATTATTAAACCAATAATTGTATTTTTAATTTCACTTATCACTAATGTAATAAAGATAAACATAAATATTTTAAAAGTTTTGTCTCGCTTCAACATTATACGATTTCGTGGAACTGTTCGTTAGTTGAAACTGCGGTTTTAACGGGGAGAGGGAGGGGGGCAACTTGACATCCCAAAGGAGAAATACAATTAGGATAAATAACAGTACAGATAAATGAGAAGTATAAATAAAGCAATGAAACGCGTTAACGGCGCGGATATTTCAAAATGTTGACGAAATATTCGAGCTAATGCGAAGCTTTTAACGAAGGACTAATGGCTTGGCGCTGTAAAGTTAATTAAACACCGAACTGGATACCGAAAACACTTTCTAGATTTATGTTTGCCTTAATACACTTATGTGGCATGCTTGTGGAGTTTCATAGAGGAACAAATGTAACTGATATAATCTAGCGGATTGGCAAGTCGTGTGGCAGTGGTCACATACCACGCAGGACATATGGCTGAGGTCATCAAGGTGGAGCGGGACCCAAGGACTGGCAAGCATAGGTAATCCTCCTACAAGGTTGACAGACGACCTTATTAAGGTTGTTCGAAGACGCTGGATGTAGAATACTTTCAACTGGTGTCATTGAAAATTTTTGGGAGGTCCAGTAGGACTATCAGATTCTGGAGTGGTATCGAGAAAACCCAATGTAAGATACACACCCACAAGATGAATAATGACGTTGTTAAGTTCATCAGAGAACGATGGACACAGGCAGACTTTCGACCTGTCCTGTTAATATCTCAGGGGGAACTCCGGCAGTGGATGTGTTACAGATGAAATGATGATGGTACGTACTTCAGATCATTAATATGCTTGAAGAGATCAATTTCACAGAAACTAAAATCAAATTTTGGTCGTTTATAATGATTTCCTGTTGTAATATAAATCTACTAGGTCTTAAATGCTTCCTACGAAAATGGCCCTTGTAGACAAGAGCAATAAACCTGCTTTAAGCTAGGATTCAAAGATATCTACTAGGAGAAATGCCATAATCAACACAGAGTGTCCTATGTAGGATTTCCCCCTCTGTCTAAAAAACAGAAATATAGGCTCTATGTTAGAGGAACTTTTTTAAAAGTAATTAAAAAACACAGAGTGCGGTATGGTACGCAGAGGGCGCTATTGTTCATCTTCTGTAAATTTATTTGTGAATAGTGACAATTCTATATAATTAATGCACAAAGTGTGAATTATATAATATTTTATTCCGGTAATCAAATCTGAGATCTGCGATCGCAAGTCTTCTACCGCTGGGCATAAATTATCTCACGTTTATTCCATCAATGCCAAAGGAGCTTAATTTGATCATAAGCATATACAAATTTAAGTTTTCTATCTATAGTATATTTTTATAGGTTTCTATTTTTGTTTAATACTATTTACATATTTGACCCGTTTAAAACATTCCATCTAAAAATACGAATTATACGAATGTTTTCACAAATTTACATTTTTACTTAAATAGTGTGGAAGTGAAGTGCTCCGAGAGGGCGGCCCCTTGCCCCCTCCCCCCGCCCGGACTCCCCCTCGCTGATGGAACTGATCGGGTCACTGCATTTCAATTTAGAACGGATTTCGTTACAATCGCATCCTTTTAACTCTAAATCTGTTGCAACGTGCACGCAGGGAGAAAGATAAACGATTGAGTAAAAATTAAATTGTTCAATATTATATGTCTTTACCTAACGATGTGAAATAGTTTCACTTTTGTAAAATCATATGAATCTGTTATTGGCAGGTGTATAAACGAAACATAACAAAAGAAATTGTTGAGATCTTTGAAAGACTAGAAGTTGGCCGCTTCCAACTAGTCTTATTGAAATTCAATAGGGAAGACCAATGGCTAGCAGGGGAAGTCCTGCAGCTGAAATGATGATGGTTTATGGTATCGGTAGCTGATATAAATGCGATAAGTAGCTTTACTGTAGAGAAATTGTGGTTAAGCGATTTTTTTCGGTTTAACTGCACTAGATTTTCATTGTATAGATTCTATGTTTAATAAGGCTTCACAAAATATTTTCTAAATTTAAATGCATGGTCTAGGTTAATTATTATCATCTGTATTTTTGAGTAGCAATAAATGCGATGGAAAAATACGGCCACCATACTTTTAGAGTTAAATTGTCATTGCGATTTGAATTCGGACTCCATTAGCAACGTTGAAAGAGTCTTTGTATATGTAATATACACCACAACTAACACCTGGCTTTTATTTGTCGCCATGGAAGAAGGAATACGTGCACGGATGGTATATAACCACTTCTACCATAAATTCATTGGTAATGTCCTGTTGTGACATTACAGTGAATTCCACATTATTTAATGGAATCAGGCGTTACTTCGCGGAAGTCCATCCTAAGTAAGAAAAGGACCAATATTTGGCCACTTCCGCACATGCAGTGGTAGTCGTGCAATGAAATGCACCGCCCGCCAGCCCGCTGATAAATGCGTATGCGGCAAACAATGCGAATCACACAACCGCCACCACCAAATCACTCAACACGTGTTTCACCCCTCAACGGGGCATCTTCAGGAGTTATGCCATGAATTCCACATTAGTTCTTGTCTTCAAAAATTATAAAAACATCTATTAAAAAAAAATATATTTATTTTATTCCATTAAAAAGGTTACGTGTGAACAGAGTTCAAGGTACAATGGCAAGTGAAAATTCCACTCATTAAAAGTTTTTCACGATCGAACAATGAGACGCGGATGCCGTACGGTAAAGTTGCTAATTATCGAATGTTTTACGCGAGCTTTACATAAGCTCGTGTTCCGAAGCTCCGACGAGCGTCGACGTCAATTATTAAGCTCACGTCGAAAGCCTGGAAAAGGGTATAAGCTTATTAAGGCTATTTCAGAGTTTTTTTTACCTTTACAATGCTATAATTTTTAACGAAACGACTTTTATAATATTATACAAATAGAAATAACATTTGCAGTGATTTTTAAAAAGTGTAGTGACACCTTTGCTGGCAACATTGATATAGTTGTAGTTATTACAATAAACTTTTAAGTTATTTAATTCGGGTTAAGACGGAATTCAATCCGGAAGACATATTCGAACGTCGCAACAGCGTACAAAATAAACGAATATGTCAAAACTTTCCATGGTTGGATAGGGTGTTTATTTACATTGTAATTATTAAATTAATTTTAATTGATTTCTATATTCATCTTTCGTCTTTCTCAATGTCTTTTATTCTTTCTTCTAATTTCCTTCACGATATCTCTCATTCCTTATATTTTCTTTACATACATCGCCCAACACTACCTTCGCCTTTTTTCTAGAGTCGTTCCTTCCACAAAGTTTTCTTTTATTATTTCAATCATTTGTTTAAATATTTTCTTAATATATATATATATCATTTGAAATTCTTATAACACAGCTATTTTATCACTCTTGTTTATTACTTTCATTATTATTGTTCTTTTATTTATTTATAGCTTTCTATTATTTTGTTAGTATTTCTGCAATCGTTAGAAAATTTGCTGTTTTATATATTGGAGAGTTTTCGCACATGCAACCCATGACAGTAGGAGCGGAAAGGTTCTGGAGTCTCTGGTAGGTGGACCGAAGTCACTGAATGCGATCAGCGCAGGACCTGTCATCGTGACGACTTTAGGGAGCTCTATCCTTTGCAGTGGGCGATCATTGTGTGAAAAGAATTGTTAGAGTGGTGCTAATAAACGAATCTTCTACGAGGAGTGCAAAGAAAACTGATAGAACTACGCAGATACAATATATAAACGAATAATATTCCATAAAACGTAATGAGACTATATTACTATCATCGATAGACCCTGGCCACGCTATGGAAAATTACATAACTAATACTATAGTTATAAAGAGCATTACTACAGCAGATTATACGCATTTTAAATCACTTATCATTAATCTATAAAGATGTAGTACTACAAATGGTTATAAACCGTTTGTAGTACTACATCTTTGTTTGCAAAAGAACACAACGCCTATAAAATAATACGCGCAAAATTATTTAAACCTCGGTACATATTTAAGATAAAAACATAATAAAATTTAAATCGAAAACTATTATACAAAGATATAAAAGAACATATCTGTTAAGAACAATTTGTTACAAGAGCAAAGATATATAACATCACAAAACAACCCTCACGTATTTTTTGAAGAACAACATGTCTATATATCAACTGCGTTAAAAACGCGTTCTACGCTTTCTTGAATACAAAATTCAAGGCACCAGAGGAAGGAGGTCAAGTGAATGCGTCGCGAAGCTGTTGTCATCTTCGCCGCCAGCTGAAACCAATTATTTTCCCGCGTTAAACGTCTGCTCACAAAATGGCGCCAACGCGACGCCATCTTTAATTTGCTTAGAAGAACCCCCGCTAAACGTTATCGGTACTTATGATTTGCTTATTCCCGCGCCCTTTCAAGTTTTAATAGACTGATGTAATTGAAATTTTCGGTTGTTTACTTTGAAAATTGAGAATGAAAGCATTCGGAATATACAGAATAAATACGCATAAAAATCTTTTCAATATAACCGCAACTGCGTAATAAGTCGGTTTTTAAACCCTCACGATATTTCTATAAATATTTTAATTCTCTGGCAGGACGTCATGTCAAAGTTTTAAAAATAAAAAAAGTTTTAATTTTATTTTTAAAACATAATTCACTAGATAAAATTATAAATATTACTTTATAATGAACAACATACTATAGACATAGTTAAACTGATAGAACCTTTTTTAGAATGAAGACTTTAAATTTCAGAGATATTTATTTATTTACTCGTACAACTGCAACCTATTATGGACTCCAACAAGAATGAGAGAAAAGTCCAATTTGATCAAAACACAAATCAAACTGCGCTTTTCTATAATGAAATCTTTCAACATAAAGCTACAAGGGTTGTAACCTGCCATGATCTGAGGAGCGCCAGCAACAAACTCGAACAAGTTTTTTTGTGGCAACTTCCTTAATATCTTTAATACAGTCGTAGTTCATTCTAAAGTCTTTTATTCGCAAATCAAATGGTCACCCTACTTTTACACAAACTATACTTTCGCTTATCCAAACTACGCTTTCAAATCGCTTAAAAACACTGTTTAAATAACTTGGCAAATAATCACTTTGTATCTTAATCTTATAACTCGAAAAACAACACTGCACTGTCGACATAGGGAGTACATCTATTTAGGTTAGAATTTCCGAGAACCGTACACAAAAATCTATAAATAACTTCAAGGTCACGCGTGTTTACGGCACTTCTTGATCCTAGGGTTCCGTGTTTATCTTTTAGACGGTTCTGTAACTCGTGCTTTGTAACAATATGATTATCATTTCAGATATAATACATCGACTACGTGATATAGGCTTTCCCAGCCTCTGCAGCTTCCATCTTTAAATTTATTGTATGATAATTTTTATAAATTAAAAAGTAGTGTATTATATATAAAGCCTTACAAGTTGGTGTATATAAATACACAAAGTACTAGTTATATATAATTTATGTAATATATTATAATAACATTATTCACAATGCCGCATATGGTGTTACTCTCAATTACGTGGAACCTGAACACAAAGAGCCCCGAGGGATGTGACCCGCAGCTGGTGCCCGAGTGAGGGTCCAAATATATGCGACAACAATAAGGTTATTCACGGAGAAAAAGTTAACAGACGCCTACATGTTTATTTGATATTTAATGATAACTGATTTGTGTAGATCGATTGTAAGATTTTTATACAACAGACACAGAGCGAATATGTTAACAAAATACAAGCTTTTTCTACTTGTTGTGATGCACTGATTGTCATTTGTAAAAATAATTTTAAATGTTCGTTAAAATAGCGTTCTATTTATGAGTGTTTGGTATTAGCAGAAACGTTAAAAAAAAAAACACAATGACGTCTGTCAAATTTGACAGATGATGGTTGTTGTTGTGGTTAGGTGGACTTGTTCAGCAGTTCTATTAATTAAAGTTTTAAAAGAATTCGAGTGTTTTCCCTTTGAGCATCCAATACTAAGACCTGAGAGAGAAAGAGAGGAAGAGAAAGAGACGTAATTCGAAATAAAATTCGCTAATGACATTGACCAACATACATTATTCGCGTTTTTCGGATAGCAATGGTAAATGAGCCGGTCACGTATTTCTTCCTTCATTGGCGAGGAAAATGAAAGGCAGTAGTGATATATGATAATAGCAGGTTTAATTATAAAAAAAAACTCTGACTTGAATGCTTTGCTGTTAATATACGCGAATACAACATTTTTAGGTTATTATGGTCTATAACTTTTTTTACGTTTTCATGATAAACGATAAAAATAAAAACATTTGTGTCAATGACCTCTCCTCTCTAAAAATCACCTCTCCAGAGGTCACCTCTCTTAAGATTACATCTCCAGAGATCACCTCTACAGAAATCATCTCTTCAGAGACCTCTGTCTTGCCTGATGTTAAGTGATGAAGTTCAAATACCACCGCTATAGTGATTTTGAATATAATCACTTGAAGATGTCAACGTCCGGTTGGTCACAGTCTTCATTGACACGGTTTATGGTGACGGCATCTCGGTCCTGTATGGAGCACACTTTTCTGAAGGTACTGTTGGAATTTGGAGATGATACATCTTACAACTGGTGGAGAATCAGAGATGAATCAGAGCCACAATACTCTGTAGCGAGAGAAACAATAAGAGAGGAAGATAGATTCAAAGACTTATTGTAGCAAGTGTGATGGACGTGAAATTAACGTCTTTTGTTTTTCTTTTCAGCCCATGGATACCCACTGCAAGGCAAAGGTTTCCCCTAAACATCGCCATGACGACCTGTCCTGAGGTGCCCGTTTCCAGCGACTTCTTGACCTTAACTATATCGTCGGTCTACCTAGTGTAAGGCCTACCTGCGTCTACAGGCTCTAGTCGAAACACAAGAACCTTTCGGCCCCAACCGCCATCGGAACGACCGATATGCCCCGCTCACTAATACTTGTGACGCGCATTTCTTGCTTCTTCTGCGTATCTTCTCATTTTTGACTCCTATTACTCTACATAAATTATTGATATTGTGAAGCATTAAATTTGTATGAAACTAAAAGTACATGCATTAATTGCTTCATGTTTTACTTAAAAAGTTTGCATATTTAAACGTTGGATGCAGCCATCAAAATGTATCAATTCCCAATTGCGTGCCCGTATCCCAAGCGATTATATTTCCTGTAGTTCAGCCCGTGGGACTTCAGCTGTGCGTTGTAAGCGAGTTATTGAAAATTATTGATTACCAGAATTGAAATGACTGAGAAACAATGCGAGCATATGTTTTACGTAATGCCAATGTGTATGCTGGAATTGATTTCAAATTTGCCTAATTTCTTTTGATTTATGTATTTCTTTGTACTGCTTCTATATTTACCTATATATACTATATACTTCTAACTTATATTTCCACGTCCTCACTACATCTTCACTAGGGAGAATTGTGAACTTTTTAGGAAGGTTGATCGCGCAGTAGCTACGCTCCGGCGGCGTGTATTGCTTCGGCTAATGTTCGACACAACTTGTAACATTTACTGATGCTGCCAATGTATAAATAGGTTTTATTTGTCTCATTTTTATTATGTATTTTAACACTAAACATACCATAATGAATCAAATGACCCATTTTGAACCCATTGATAGTGTTAAAAATGCGGATATATGAAAAAAAAACATCTTTTGTGTTTGCAATGGAAATGGTCAATTTATTATATTGTTCAATTATAATTAATTTAATTTGTATATCTTTCCTGACAAGCAGAAATGTTGAAGTTGGGTCATTAGACACGCCATAATAGAAATAAGTACCTGAGTGTTGGTTTGATTAGTGTTAATATTGTTTTAGTGATCGCCGTTGTGACAGGATATTGCATGTACAAACGTCACCAACATGTGCCAATTACATGAAATATTAAATATAATTACATAAAATAAACAACACGTACTTAGTTCTTTATTCCTAAGATAGAACACAAAAATAAACCGAGGGCCTTTTGACAATTGGTTGCACAGATAAAAAAACATATTGATTTGTTATAGTAATATGCGCGTTTACGATAGCAATACACGCATTCCTAATGGAATATGCAAGCAAATAACTTTGATCAAAATTATTTGATTCCAGTTAAGATAGAGATTAGAACTGAGGACTCAATGGAATGTTTGGTGATGAAAGAAAAATTGGAAGGCAAGCGATCTCTTGGACGTTCTCCAGACGACGGACGGACTGATCAGTGCACGAAAGAGAAGAAGAAAGAAAGAGAGTATTTCACTTTCAAAATATTTGAAATGTTTTTTGCAAAAACTTATGATACGAACTTTCTCAATGGCCCCTACTAAAACTTTGAAAGTCTAAAGTGGACTCGAGATCGAACGCGTTTCATCTTATTTCTTTCGTAAAGTTTCACAGAACGTTCATTGAAATATTGAATAGCTTCGCGAAAAAACTTTTATGTGTCCAGAGATTATTTTTCATTTTAAAATATTTACTGTTTTTTATAATGTATGTCGAGAGATGAATTTGATTCATAATTTAACAGACATTACTTTCGAATTTGTTAATTTTAACACACAATATAAATGTCAGAAGTAAAAACAAAGTTTGTATAGCTAAGACATCGAACTGGCAAATCTTTCTATCGGTAATGAATACGGTTTTATAAAAAATCTGCAAGATAAAAATTATAGGCAGACCGGTCGCAACTCAATTACAATGAAGAAATTTGCAAAATAAGGGCCTATACCCGTGTTTAGTGTAATGACTGTAATGCAGTGTAGGTTTGCGGCGGTCGAAGTGACGCAGGCTGACCCTGACCCACGCTTGCACGCAAGCGCCATTATCATTTGTACAAATGTGCGCTGCATCATGTGAGATGAGTAGCTTATGAATGAAGTCGATTCTACAGCGCGGTGCCGTTTTATACTTATATGCGTGGAAACTACTAGCGCCATCTCTTGACGCCGATCGAAACTACATAGTTCAGTCTTTGACTTTACCTAAGTATTTAAAATAGTTTCACATTGAGACGCATTACAGCTTTGTGTCATAAAGACCCTGACGCTCGTGTACCGTCATCTGGTCAGTAAGAGCATTTCCCTCGGACACATTAAATGCAATTGAGTAAGACGCGGCAGTTACGTTGTCTGAAGCTAACTAGCGGAACGACTTGACGTCGGCACCTAAACTAAGAGTCCGTTTTAACTCTATTTAAGTGTTTTCATTGTTTGTTTTTGTTAAAACAACCAAGATAGTCGATATTTGTTTGCTATACTTTAAATATTAACTATGCAGTCCGAGCATTTCTCTACTAGATTGAATTAGCTATGGGGAGCTCGGTAGATGAACAAAAGTAACCGACTGAACCCAGCGGATTAACAAATAGCAGTGGATAGGTCATACATTAAAGTCGTTTGGGAGACGTTAGATATAGATCGCTTTCAACCATTGTCATTGGAAAACTATGGAGCAGGTAAGCTCGTTCAGCATGGATCTCTTTTGTACGTAATAAATACTAAAATAACTTAACTTTTATTTTGCATCATGTTATTTATACTTGAGTATACAATATAACACAAAAATACATTAAATAGTCGAGGGACGGAAGTCGTGCGGGCGGGTGTAACCTACTTCGACTAGATTTCGAACCCAACGACAAAACGGATGCAGTTGTACATATTTTGTGATTGATTGTTCTTAAAAATTTAAGATATACAAATTATAGAAAAGAAAAATAAACCATTCATTCAACCAACTACCCGAGGAACCAACCAAAAAGAAGACGAAAAAATACCAATAATGATAATGAATATAGTAAATGAACGTATGAGACGTGGTGTGGCTACCCACAAGGACTACTCCTTCACTAGGGGGACCAGCGACATGGACAAGTCGCTGACTGCGTGCAGCACGAGGCCAGTCGCGTGGCGATCTTTGAGGAGGTCTATCCCTTGCAGTGGACATCTATCGACTGACAAGAAGAAAAAACACTGGTCTCTACTGTATATAAAGCTTCAAATGTGATACTAACAAAGTTATAACAAAATTATATATTATAATTTCGTATTATAATATTATACAGAAAGTAAAAAAAAGGACCAATATTTAGCTCCTTCCGCCATGCAGCAGTAGTCGTGCAATAAAGTGCCTCCACACAGAGTAGACTTTGTGTTTGGCACTAATCGGTGTAACATTAAATGTAAAACTTCGAATTTTAAATGAATATTCAAGACATACTTTTCCGATGTGTATTTACATTTAACTATATAAGAAAAGGACTAATATATAGCTACTTCCGCTATGTAGCAGTTGTCGTGCAATAAAGTGCACCGTCCGCCAGCCCGATTGGTGCTAAACAGCGAGTCTTGTCACTCCTTCTTTCCAATCCTGGCACTAATCGGTGTAACATTACTTATGAGGACGCCCCGTGGAGGGGTGAAACACGCGTTGAGTGAATTAACGGTGGTAGTTGTGTAATTCACATTGTTTGCCGCATGCGCATTACTGGCTGGCGGGCGGTGTACTTTATTGCACGACTACTGCTACATGGCGAAAGTAGCTATATATTGGTCCTTTTCTTACTTATGATGGAATTCCGCAAAATAACACCTGAATCCATTAGATAATTATACAGAGAATTTTAAGTTTTCTTTCGTTTATTTTAAGCGTGCTATTTAGTCTTTTTTACCGTATTGTATAAACATATATAAAAAGGATAATTAACAATCCAGCAATACCTCCACTCGTCAGCAAAAACTCGTTAGCTGTGGATTTACATTCGTATCGTGTTGAACGGTGGACATTCGCGGAGCCTGCAAAAATATATTAACCATAAATATTGTGCAGCACGGAGATAGAACAATGCGTGTTGCATTTTCAGCTGTATTCGGAAAAACTTTTATTTATATATTCTAATAAATGCTTTAGGAATCGTGCATTTATATAGATATTACATATAAAAATATTTATTGTACCAACAACAGGTCAGCATGAAATTTTATAGTAAAACAGTGCTTTTACACAATGCATTTCTTTTATATCTTTTATTCAAGCGATGTGTGTGGAAAGCTAAATAAATAAAACAGTATTCTATTATATACGTTACGTGAATTGAAATAAACCTATTTATTCGTTTTAAAAAATGATTAACTTTTTCATTTAGTCACGAAGTTTTCTTTGAAGTTTTTTTTTTCAAATGAGTTATACATTCATTCCTTTAAGCCTTAACATACAATCTCAATTTAAGCAATAAGTCTGTATAATGTCTGTTTTACCTTGGTGCAGCAGTTTCTTATAAACTTTGCGAGTTTAATGGAGTAGCTGGTAATTTAAAATAAATAAATTTACATATTTATTGGCTGTTTTTAGTAATAACAAATTTATTGATCTGAACGAGCTGCAATGGAAAAATAAAGTGTTAGAAGGTTTTAATATATTATATATAGACGGAGTTTGATTCTGTTGAATTATAAACTACTATACTAGTTGCCATAGTACGCGATATACTCATATATGTATGTTAATCCGCGGGTCCCTTTGAGCGAAGTTGATTCTATTTGACCAAATAACTTGTTTGACAAGATACTCGCTTTCAAAGACACGGTCGCCGATTCGAATTCAAAAGACGTAATCGTGTGATCCTTTGCGAAAACCTTGATATACCTCCGTTTAACTTAAAGGATCTCAATAAAAAATCTACAGCAGAATTTTTGATGAGCTGGCACATTGTTTTACACCTTAAGGCATTTAAAAGACTGTAAGCTTCCAGCAGCGACTTCAAGTAAAATATAAAAAACATTGTTTAGAAATTAGTAATAATGAAACATGATCATATTTTCGGAGTCCAAATGAATGAATACAGAAGTTTTGAATGCACTCAAGTTTAAATGTAAATTAGAAAAATATATTTGTAATGTAACAAATAAAAAACCGTTTGCAAGCTCTTGTGCGGTGGCTCGAAGACAAATGTTTATTACAATAGAGATTTATTGTCAACGGTTATAAATTATGCTCCTTGTGTTGAGCTCAATTAGTCAGGGAGCCGCAGCGCTGCACAGCGCTGCAGCCGCTTGATGGATGACTACGACGTCCTGGAAACTGCTGAACGACCTTTCTTATTACAAATTCATAATGAGTAGTAATAAAAGAGATACGAAGCTTTTCTTGTGTACTTGATTAAAACCATCTTTTCATATAAATTATAAATAAATCTCGCGTTACACTATATGCTGTCCGGCGACACCACAGTAGTGTCGTGTGCAAAAAGGCAGGGTTGAAAACGCATGAGAACTAGCGATACATTGATGATAATAATAATGTCAAAAACGGCCGGCGACAGGCTAAGTAACCCGAATTAGCGCTGTCGGCGTCAAGCGAATAAATTTTTACGAAATGTGCGGATGGCAAAGTGTTAATATACATGTGTGCTAGAAGAAAGTCATGAAAAACTTCATCATCATCATATCAGGCGTAAGACCTGAAAGCGGCCTGCATCTATCGTGTTTTATGGGTTGAACAGGATCTTAATTTACGTTATATCTTTCCTTTTCTTTGGTTTTCATTTCCATACTCATCTTTCATTCTTTTCTCTAATTTCCTTCTCAATATCACTCATTCCTTTTCATGCTTTCCTTTCATATATCGCTTCAACTCCTCCGCCTTCCCTCGCGGGTTCTACAATTTTACATTCATTATTTTTATTTCTATATTCTTTGGCTTTCATACATTTGTTTAAAGATTCATTTGTGATTCATTCTTATTTATTTTGTTACTATCCACATCGCACGTAATTAACATTTCTATTATCGCATCTATTTTATTACTCTTGTTTATTATTTTTTTGTTTAACCTCTGCAATTAGGATTAAGACTCGAGGAGAAGGTCAAACAGCACAAATCCTAAGCGACATTTCATTGACGACATACGATTATTATTTTTAAATTAGCTTTTAGTTTTTGTCACAAATTAAAGAAACAAATGTGAATATTCAGTTGAACATTGATTAATATTTAATATAGTTTAGTTAGACA
This sequence comes from Battus philenor, assembly GCF_028537555.1. Lineage (NCBI taxonomy): Eukaryota > Metazoa > Arthropoda > Insecta > Lepidoptera > Papilionidae > Battus > Battus philenor. The sequence goes on along the minus strand of NW_027181678.1, from coordinate 14,303,893 downwards.
CGGTCCGTCAAGCGCAGCGAAGGGCGTTCGTACAAAATACACAGACGACTTCGTTACTGTTTCCGCAAGCCTTGGATGCAGGTTTCCAATCGCATCTCCTAAAGTGGATATCTCGAAGCTGAAATGATGAAGGTGATGTCAAAACAACATCATTTATTTGTTGGACAAAAACTTAAGTATTTTTGTTTGTGTTTATACGCAACTTTAATCTTGAATTTTTTTTCTACATATATTATATTACAATATCTGAACGTACCTCCCACTCGTTGGGGTAGAAGGGGGAGGGGGTGTATCATCGCCAGTAATTATACGAGACGATATAAATCCTGTTGTTTACGGAGCGCTGTAAATAATAGATGAGGCCGTCTCTAGCGCTCATTCAATATGCAGAAGCCTTCAAACTGAAGGCGGAAGTGAACTGAACGATGTTTCGTAACCATTTATTCATTTATTAATTTTATAGCGAGGTGCCAAGGCTTTCGAGTGATGGTAACTGCTGCCGTTGGTTATAAACGACTTCAGAGACGTGCGAAGAGGTTGATTAGTTGATGTTTAGTGAGTGCTAAGTTCCAAAGCTCCGGAGCTTCCGGAGCATCCATAAAGTTGCCAGTTTATTGGTAAACTGATTGCATTTTTGGAGAATGTGCGTTGGAGTTACACCAAATAACTTCCCCATCTTCATTCTTCTACCGGACAACAAGACACACGGATTCAAGACATCCGTACATGCTTAAAATTTCTTCCACCCGGACTGTCTATTTTTCCACCGCTTACATATCATCTGTCTTTCATCACCTTCCTTCGCTCTTTATCATAGTTTGAATCACACATAAATTTTGGTATAACAGTATTGTCTAATTTTAATTTAATTTATTTACTTTAAATCTTGTTTATATTTATTTCAGACTGCACTATCAATCTGCGAAAAAGCTGAAGGCGATGACATCTTTGCTATTTTTTACTAACATATTTAAATTCGTTATTATGACTCTTTAATTTCGGATATCGGATAATTGCAGCTAATGTATATTACGGATATTATCTCTGTTAAACACATGCGATGTTAAACATATGCGATGTTTTTTCAGGGAATTTTCCGCGAGCACACAGACCCGTTATTATCTTAACCGGGTCGTGGATAAATAATGATAAACGAGTTCTCTGATGGACTCGGACCGCGGAAGATGCGGAGGATTAATGAAGATAGATTTACATGTTAATTACATAAATTTATCTGTACGGAGAGAAAATCTTGCGTCCTGTTTATTTAGTTTTTGAGTCACGCGTCTGATACGGTATTTTTTGTGTTCATGTGCACCGAATTGCTAGATGATTCAATTATATCAGTTCGTCTTCTTCTTTGCAACTGACGGAAGCCTACGGCAAGTCCTCGGCCTTCCCCGAAGATCGCCATGGTGACCGATCCTGTGCTGCCAGCATCCAGCGACTGCCCGCGATCTTTACCATGGCACCAACGATTCCTATGCCATTCATATTTAGAATTTATCTAATATTACGATCAAGATATATAATAATTAAAAATAAAAATTACTTTACAAGTTTTAGTAATGATGTAAAGAATTGTGCTTGGAGTTTTGCTGTAAGATCGAATAAGAAATGAGGAGTTCCACAGTAGAACAAAGGTAACCGTCGTTGTTTCAGTCCATAAACGACTGCTGAAAAGCGAGAGAGAGGTTTTTTGGAGTGATATAATCGCCATGCTTGACAGACTGGTTGGCGATCGCAGTGTGGTTTTATATTACGCAGAGGATGCTCCTGTCCATTCTCTGAAAACTTGTTTAAGAGCGGTGGCAATCCTATATAATTCATACATAAAGTGTGAATTATATATGATTGTTTCCCGGATATCGAATCCGCGACCTACGATCGCATGTCTCAGTTTTTATTAAACGGTTTTATTTAGTTCGACCCGTACGGAATTTATTTATTTATTTGGGTCAAAATTAGAAATTGAAATTTAAGCACCTTCCTGTTGTAAATTGATCTGAAATTTGGTACACACATTTAATTTAGATGACAATACAATATAATAAAATCAATAACATTATAAATCTAAGATGGCCGCCGATACAAAATGGCGGATTACATATTTTTCCTTAACCCCCTCAATATGGGTATCAAATGAAAGGGCTAAACTAGTAAAACGCGATGATTATGTCAAAATTTGAAATTCATGATGGACGCCGTTCCAATATGGCGGACTAGGTACATATTTTTCCACAACCACCACAATATGGGTATCAATAAACCGTTTAACTTAAAAGTTTTTTAAGTGTATTTATCTATCGCTGAGCTAACAAACCTTCTTAATGAATATGTCCTATGACTTAAATTCTCTGACGTTCACTATTGGACGGACTCCTCCCCCCATAGATTTACAACAGGACTGCTTGGAAGACATTTGCATCCAGCATCTAGCAACGAAATTAAAGAGATCGTCTGTTTTTCTTATATGTTTCATTCTGTAGAATCTTAATACCGCATACGTAAATGAATTACAATAAAGAATTAGTAAAACTATTTCCAGTTACATGTCTAATAAATTCAGAATAAAAGTAACTAAATTACTCTCCAGTCAAGCGGCTAATGGTGAGTTAGTAGTGATTTAGCTACTAATAGATTTCGCCCCGCGGCCAGCGCTAATGTACTCTGCAGCGAATTGCCGACCACACTTACTCTCGATTAAACTGCATTAATCAGAACCTCCATCCACTATCCCTAACTAAGGCTAACTTAATGTATAAAAATGCCTCCAGAACATTCTTATGTTATTTAATTACACAGAAGAATAGCTAAATCGATTCAAGATTTTGTTTATTTTTCTGTTGCATTAAATTTATATGCAGTAGATACGGTTAACTGTTTAACACGTTCACTGCGGCTTGAGGTCGATTCAGCCTCATGGTAGACTTTGCACTGGTGCGGCGCGTAAAACTCGTGTTTTCTCTCTAGTGCGGCGGCTGTTTACACTCAACCGAAACATGAGGCAGAAAAGGCCTCAACCACACTACTAGAAAGTTCAGCTTGAGGCTGATTCGACCTCAGCCGCACCAGCTGAAAGTTCTTCAAAATTGGGCCCGCAGTGAACGTGTTAATAATATGATACTTAAGACGGACCGCTTAATGTAATTGTTTTCTATCGCCAACAACTGCCATCGTTAAATCACTCACACAGACTCTGTGTTTGGCACTAATCGGTGTAACATTACTCCTGAAGATGCCCCATGGAGGGGTGAAACACGTGTTGAGTGATACGGCGCACTTTATTGCTCGACTACCACTGTATGTGCGGAATTGGCTAAATATTGGTCCTTTTCTTACTTAGGATGGACTTCCGCAAAATAACGCCTGATTCCATTAAATGTTTAATGGAGGTGGCCGAAAGGTTCTCGAGTGGCAACCATGACCTGGTAGACACTGCGTGGGCAGACCCTCCACTTGGTGAACCAACGACATAGGGCCGCAGGAAGTCGTTGGATGCAGGCAGCGCGAGACCGTTCAACGTAGCGATCTTTAGGAAAGGCCTATACCTTGCAGTGGGCATCCATCGGCTGAAAAGAAGAATGGAGGAGGCTTATGTCCAGCACTTGATGTTGAACTTGATGAAATGGTGATAATAATGTTAATGAAGACATTAACTCAATATTTAATGGAATCAGGCGTTACCTCGCGGAACCACGGGGTAACATAACTCCTGAAGATGCCCCGTGGAGGGGTGAAACACGTGTTGAGTAATTTGGTGGTGGCGGTTGTGTGATTCGCATTGTTTGCCGCTTACGCATTTATCAGCGGGCTGGCGGGCGGTGCATTTTGTTGCACGACTACCACTGCATGTGCGGAAGTGGCTAATTATTTATCCTTTTCTTAATTAACTCAATAAATAAAGTGATTTAAAAAAAGTTTTATGTATTAACTTTATATGTTTTACTGCGACAAGTTAATTTTTGAAAATACGAAATCTGTTAAGATGTCTAGCGTCTAATATATTGAAGTTTGACAACTTTATGTTCAGATGTGGAGGTTCTATTAACATTTGATACTGCCAGTTTAATATTAAAATGATTTTTGTTATTTTTAAACACGGACTCATAGCGTACTTTAATAAATAGATGTATAGTATAGTCGAGTATGCTGCAATGATTAATGCATCGCGCTCGCTCCAGATGGACAAGCGGAGCTCGTTACGGAAGCTTTTAAGACTCGGGCAACGTCGTCCGGGACAGGCGTAATGGCGACGGTTAGATCAATGTGGATGGTGCCATCTACGAAAGCGCCCCCTGCTCTCGTATAAGCTGATAAAAAAAGCTGTTGTTGCATTGTATTGCATTAATGTTCATTTATTGCACGCTTGCCTAGAAAATATCTTTTCGCTCTTGACTTGAAGACAACCAAGTTATATTGGCTAAAGTAAAAAAAATGTTTTTTTTTTTTGTGTAAGATGCTTTAGAACACGTTGGCACGGAATGAACTGATTTACAGTTTCGGTTGCATGATCGAGAAAGGAAACATCGCGAACAAGTCCTGTCGCTGGAACTTACTAGAAAATAGCAGGAAAGTCATATGAGAAACCATCAGAAGGAATAAATAAGTAAGGAAAAGAAAGTAGCGGTTGTTGCGATTAAATAACAATATATATAAATAAAAGTATGATACAGGTTTAAGAAGTAAAGTGAAAAATTAAGATAGAGAAAGCCAAATAAAAGGTAAAGTAAGGTTAGGAATAGAACAGAAATAAAATACGAAATAAATAGGTATTGTCATGTAGTATTTCTGAAAGAAGCCGAGGAAAGCGAGGCGATGTACTGAAGAAGGTAAAATACAAAAAAGAATAGAAGAGTATGTGATGGATAAAAGACGAATGAAGAATGGAAGAAAATATAATAAAAGGAATTGTGAAGGATGCAATAAAAGAAAGAGCACTAATAAAAATGTTTAATTGAATCAGGCGCTATTTTGCGGAAGTCCGTCGTAAGGAAGAAAAGGACCAATATTTAACTTCCGCACATGCAGTGGTAGTCGTGTGCGGCAAACAATGCGAATTACACAACTGCCACCGTCAAATCACAGTCACCGATTAGAGCCATGGCACTATCGCACGCATTTATTAGCGGGCTGGCGGGCGGTGCACTTTCTTGCACGACTACCACTGCATGTGTGGAAGTGGCTAAATATAGGTCCATTTCTTAAATAAAATGTTAACATGTGTTTTATTGATACTCTCTTCTTTCATCCTTCGCATTATCTTACGTTCTCTTTTCGTTTAATCACAATTCTTTCATACATAGCCTCTCTTTCTTCGCCACAGGAGACGATCTTTAAGTGGAGGGACAACAAAGTCAATGACCTAAAATTCTATATAATTTATACACAAAGTGTGAATTACACAAGATTTTATCTCGAAATTCGAACCCGTATCTACGATCGCGAGTGCCAGTCCTCTACCGCTGGGATATCATTGGTCAAATAATTCCTTGTCTGAAGTGGCGGTGAGTGGGGTATATGCAACCGATAGCCGTTGGTGCTCAAAGGTTTTCTTCTCACTAGGTGGACCAAGGATATACAGTAATACCCCGCTTTACGCGACCCCGTTATACGCGGTTTCACTATAACGCGAATTGCAAATTTCGCGCTCAAATGCCTCGAATTACGCGAAAGAGTGCATATAAATATAATGTAGTCATCAACTTCTCTATGGTGTCTTGACCATCTGTCAAACAATTCAAAACAGTATTGGGTGTTATGAACGTATTTTACAAGAACGTAAACAAAACGTTACCCGAAAGACAATGGATGTATTTTTTCCGTAAAAAATAAGAGTATGTGTTGTATAAAGTGTTCCTGGAATTAAAGTGATTGATTAAAATGATTTGTATTTTTTTGTAATAATTTTTGACTACGTTTAATCATAAACCTCGTTACACGCGAATTTCTGTTAACGCGATTTATTTTGGAACGTATCCCTCGCGTAAAGCGGGGTATTACTGTAGTTAAAGTCGCGGGAAGCGCAGTACTGGTCATCATAGCAGATTTTGGTGAAGACTTATGCCTTTTACTTTTTACTCTATCGGTTGAAATAATGATAATGTATATAAAAATGTAAGAAAAATTATATGAAGTGATAAGACAGGCCATTTTTGAAAAAAATAAAATAAAATATTGCAAGCGTAGACAAATGAGCGTAGCAACATCTACGCTCCGTAGAATGTCTACGCGGCGTAGCGACGTTCGATGTACTTTATATACGTAGATGAATATTGTGAGCATTTAATCTAGGAAAACCTCTCTGTTTGATTAAAGTCAATCTATTACTAAATACTCCATTTTCGTTATGAATTCAGACACGTGTCTTTGCGAAAGACAGTGACAGAGATAGTATCATATCAATAATAGTATATATCAATTTTGTTCGAAACTATTGAGTACATACAATGCAATTTAAACCATAATATAAATATATAAACAAACTTAATATAAATATATAAATCATAGTCTTTGATCCCTGTTTAGTAATGTTTTTATTCTTATTTGTTTTTTCATTGTTTGACTATAAATCATCATATGTTCTCAGTGAGATAGTTAGAAGATAACAACTGAAACTAATTTAATATTTCTAAGCTTCTAAGTTTGTACTTTCTTACTGCCTTTTGTTACTGTCTATCTCTCATATGTAAAAATTTTTTTAATAATATATATCCATTTATAATTAACAGCTGAATTGTTTTGATATAAGTTCCGAAAACCAAGTTACCAACGGTTGAGTTTCTCGCGGGCTGTTCTCTGCAGATCTACATATCGTGCCGGCGGTATCTTACTATTTATAATGTAAAAATAATTAACAATTCAAATGTGATATGTTAAATTTGAATTTGTTATTTTTTCACGTAATATCTTCGAGGGTAAGGTAAGAGGGACTAGATTCAGTCGTTGAAATCTCATTGTTTATTGAAGACGCCGCGCAGCGCACGGAGCGCAGTTCAAGTTACTCCGACGAGCGTCGCTGCGAGTGCTCATTATAACTGCATAAATGAAACATAAACAATTGTTACCGAACAAAGACGTTAGTTTTACATTTGCTCGGCGTCTTACCGATCGCATTGCACGCGACCGCCTCATCAAAACGTAATATTGTTCGAAACTTGATATTGCTACTGAAAATAAACCGATTCGTGCTGTCCCGTATTCGCAAGAGAGATGGAAGTGTGAGGTGGAGTTAGAGGGAGGAAAGTGGTACCATCTTCTCTCTAATGTTAAACAAAGATCGCCGCATAAAATTCCTTAAAAACAGTAGAATAATTATAAAGGAGGTTATAAATAAAAATAAGGAAAACCTTGAAATATAAAGTAAAAAATAATAATTATTGTAAGATTAGAAATAAAAAGTTCAAATATAAACAAGGAATGGCATTTGAAATTTTAAGTAACTGTAATATCAAAAGAAAGTGGCGAAGGAAGGAGACGACGCGTGTAAGGAAGAGAATAAGAGAAAATGTGATGAATGAAAGAAGATGTAGTAACAGATATTATAAAATACAATGCAAGTAAAAAGTCCTGTCCTAAAATATGATAGGTAGAATGAGTTTACTAAAAAAGAAATAAATTGTTCGATATTATAGATATATATCGATGTAACAAAAAGAAATTATAGTGTTACAAAGCACGAGTTATAGAACCATCTAAACAATAAACACGGAACCCTAGGATCAAGAAGTGCCGTGAACACGCGTGACCTTGGAGTTATTTATACATTTTTATGTACGATTCTCGGAAATTATAACTTATTAGAACCTCTATATAGAGTAATCTCGAACATACTAGAATTTTATCCGTAGTATAAATAGGTGTACTCCCCATGACGACAGTTCGGTGTTGTTTTCAGAGATATAAGATTAAGATCTAGATCAGTGATACAAAGTGACTATTTGGTAAGTTATTTGGACAGTGATTTCTTGAGCGATTTGAAAGCGTAGTTTGGACTTAGCGAAAGTATACTTTGTCTTAAAGTAGGGTGACCATCTGATTTGTGAATAAAGGACTCGTTGCGAACCTGCGGTGCTTCATTTCGAGTCAGAACCCACAGTTCGTAACAATAGTTTAAGTCTGTTAAGTCTATCTTCTGACTACAGATTATCTTTGCACTCTAGTTTGACGAGTAGAGAATGCCTAAGATATAATAGTCCGCCATTACAAAAAAATTATATACATTTAGTAATTAATTACACTCTGAATGGGCTTTCGAACTAATAAAACATTATCATTGCTGCAAAAAATATATCATAATATTTTTATAGATGCGTAAAAAATATTTAAATGTATTAAGAGAATTATTTAGTTATAAACATACACATAAAAGTTGGAACGTCGCCTGCTCTATGGTATACAATAATGTGGTACAAACAAGACCATCGCCATGTTTTATGGCGGGAGCTCGGGATAAATCTCGGGTACGTACCGAATCTGTTATCTAGTCGTAAAGCCTTTGACTCCCGGTTTACGATCACAAAACATAACGAGATTTATGCAAAGCAACGAAAGCTCCAGTGTTTCTTATGAATTCTTACCATCTTAATTGTATTCTACAATACAAAAGCTGGTGTTCGATCGATGATGAGCTTTTTTATCATCCTATCCTCACCTTTTTTCGGTGTAGTAATAATAGGGAGTCTAGTATTTAACTTTAAATTACTAAGAAAGGGACTAATATGTAGCTACTTCTATTATGCAGCAGTAGTCGTGCAATAAAGTGCACCGCCCGCCAGCCCGCTAATTAATGCCCGTGCGGTAAACAATGCGAAACACAACTACCACCGTTAATCGACTCTACAAGTGTTTCATCCCTTCACGGGGCATCATCAGATGTTACACCGACCAGTGCAAACACCGAGTCATTCTCCACCTTATTTTTTTTATATGGTAACTAAAAAAGACAAAAATTTGATGTATTGTCTAGTTATATGGCCTCTGCTAAATTTAATGTTAATTGTATTATAAATAATTCATAATATTGCATTTTAAGAATATTGGCGTGCATTTTGTTTGGTAAATTAAATAAATAAACAATAAAAAATGTGGTACCGAGTGACTCGGTGTTTGGCACTGGCACCTACTCCTGAGGATGCCCCGTGGAGGGATGAAACACGTGTTGAGTGATTTAATGGTGGTAGTTGTGTAATTCGCATTGTTTGCCGCATGCGCATTTATCAGCGGACTGGCGGGCGGTGCACTTCATTGCACGACTACTGCTGCATAGCGGAAGTAACTATATATTAATCTCTTTCTTAGTTAGGATGGCCTTCCGCGAGGCATTGCTTGTATCTATTAGATAGGATTTTAAATGATCAAACCAACGGGAAGGTGATAATCCATATCGTTTTTCATCAACTACTTTCCTTACAACCAGAAACTTACAGTAATGGCACCACAAACAATAACTCTGAGACAAATGTAGTGTTTCACTTCGCTGTATATTCTGGATATTCTCCATCTCTACCAATATGCTTTAATATTTGTTTTGGTATGTTGTCAGGCTGTCTAGACGTCATTAAAAACGGGCCATACAGGAGGCTATGCTCGGTATTTATTTACGAGATCTAATCACAAATGCAGATGAATGAATAAATAACAAATTTCAAAATTGCAGCAGGACTATCGCAGATTAGCAAGTTGAAATTTCCACAGAGAACAGGCCACATAGCGCGTGGAACAGATGATCACTGAAGAGATAAGATTTTGAAGCGAAGACCACGGATCCTCAAGCATAGGGCATCCACAAGTTGTATAGATGATGCCTTGTGAAAGACACCGGAAGACACGTCGGACATGACATTTATGGCCAAATCTTATGTCAAAAAGTGGACCTTCTGATGAGATGGTTGTAGCTCTAGCATGTGTCCACCCTGATTCCACTTGCACTGCTTGATCAGTCAACGGCGGAGGCACTGGTTAGTGAAGACTTGGTTTCTTTACGTAAGTTCTTTTGTTATCTTCTGCGTCTCATATCTGTATTATTATTACAGTCACAAGACTTTGACAGTTGATTTCCAATAGAACTAGTGAATCGGCCTGTATTCAACATCTTCCGTTGACCATAACAATGTCGCCTGTCTACCTTGTGAATCACTGTGTGGTGGACAAAGTACAGTGTAATGTTCGCAGGTTATAGAGGGGTCTTGAAAATGAAAACACAGCGTCACTATATATATATATATATGAATATATATATATATTCCTAATACTAATTAGAGACTGAAGTATGACTTCCCTATAATGCCGTTACGAACGGACTGCCTTTACTTAAGAGCGTAAGACTACTTATAGTCGCTGGAACTAAACAACGCATTGGACTTTGTTCTGGAAAACAATCATCAAATGATATATATTATTTTGTTTCTTGGATAACAATGAGTACTTTTATCTATATAACAGTATATAGATATAATTTAGATACAAAAATATGATATAATTGTAAATAAATGACTTAAATTTGCATCTTGCAGTACAGTTCACGTGTCAGGCAATGTAAAATTGTGAAAAGGCGAAGGCTTGAGCGGCAAAGTAGAACAAGTAATCATTTCCCGCGGCGTTTGTAATTAAACGTCAGTTAAAACTTGGTTAACTTGACTAAACAAGTACATTCAGTTAAGTGTAGCTCCGTTGGCGTTGTTTATTCAGCTAGGCGCGACGCAAATTACTTCTGAGTCCCACGAAGCAGTGCTGTGTCGGATTCAATTAAATGAAACGCAAATACTGGACCAGCTGGCGTCCGTGCCGCCATTTTAACGATAATAAACACTATATGTTTATTCTTACTAGTTCTTTACTGTATTATTATGAACCTTTGCATAGGGTTAACGGCTATAGATATAAAAATTCAAAAACTAATTTGTCAATTTCCAACCACTCTATGTAACATAGGTGGCCAAACTATTGTCTATTGTCTCGTATATGTTGGTGCTGTTAGCCTTGCGGCTCTTACAGCTTAATCGGAATTGAGTTCAAGGAACGGAGGGGTCCGTGAACTTAAAAAGGTGGCCAAACTGCTGCTCGCAAGTTACATGCGACACTTTGAAAGATTATTTTTGGCTTTGATTTTTTGTCGAATTATTTAAATTTTTAAATTTATATAACCCATGTCAGCTCCTGGAAAATCGAAAGAAATTACTGTTGCAAATAATTATTATTATTATTCCACCATAAAATAAGCGGAAACAAAACAGATTACAATTAACCGGCATCTTAAGTATTATTAGGAGTGCTGTCATACACGTGTGCATATATTCTTCAATACACATACTTTGTGTTTTTGTTCGAATAATTTCAATAAAGATGATTTTTGTAAAAAAAACCACTACTGGGGTTTTTATCTGTTTTGGCTGTCCCTCTTTTTGAGGACACACATGGCAGGGGGCGCGAGAGGTGCTGAGTAATGTATTTTTTCATTTTATTCCTTTCATCTTTAACTACCTCTATTATTCTTCTTTAAATTTTCTCCCGTTCGTCTCCTTTTTTTCTTTCATCTTCGTTCGTGGGCCACAGTTTTGATTTAATTTTCCAATTTTATTTACATTTTACTATGTAATTGTACATTTTACTATGTTGTAATTTTTATTTTTATACATTTATAGCCATTGTATTTAGATATTGGGATTGGATGAAGCTGTGAAAGCAATAAAGCCTCTCATAATCGTTTATAGCTCTCAAACTATCATCTAATGTATCAACATTAATTCTTCGACTTGAATTAATTAGTTTCTGAAAATCTATCGTCGCGTGTTCAAAAGACGAGTGTTTTAAACAAAAACCATTTTATATGACATATATATACCCATAAGTCATCTTTAAGGTCATTTTAAGGTCGTCGAAACACCTTCGTTGCAGGTTATTTTTTTCATTTCATTTTCCCTTTTTTCCGATGCCTTTCATCCATCACATCGTTTGTCAGTTTTTTACAATTTTCTTTTGCTTTATATACTTACGACCATCGGTTGAACGAGCAAAGTGCGCCACTCACTGCTATTTCAGACAAGCAATTACAGCTACGTCGGCGATCTTAGATCTTCAACGGATCTCCTCATTTCTAATTCGATCTCGCAGCAAAACTCCAACCATAGCCCTGCCTATTGCTCTCTGGCGGATCTTGAACCTTGTGAGGTCCGTCGTGACAACGTCTCGGATCCGTACGTCATCACCGGCAACACACATTAAAGTAATTAGAATAAATAAAACAACATTTGAACATACACCATTTATTAATGTTACCATATAGAAGCGATACAAATACTCATTTCAGTGAACACGCGTGGATATTGAACAAATCATTTAAGCTGTGGCAACACTGAATACCAATGTTTAATTTATGTCATCGATATACCATGATTATTACTAACTATTATTATAACAAAAAAAAATTAAAATTACTCTCAGATTGTTGTATATATGTTACATGAACTTTTTTTCACACTGAAAACAAAAGTTAATTTTCAAAGCAAATTACGAAACGTGGATCCAAAACAATAGGTACAGATGCACTAAATAACAATCTGTTTTAAATGAAAACAATATATCTTTAATCTTACAGTAATAACACAGAAGTGATAGAAAAATAACTTATACTATAGTATATAACTTGAAAGTGCATGACCACAATATATTAACATGGTGAAAATTCATAAACAATATTAAATTCACTTAATATTTTGAGTGATTAAAAAATTACTAAATTGGCTTTTATTTAAACATGAATGCATGTTACTCGCAATATTTACGATGGATATCATTTTATTTTGTTTATTATTCCTTAAAGAATAAATAAAAATAAAAAAAATTGCTGAAGGAACTGCTTGTTTCACCTAAACGTTGTTTTCTTACCATGATTTGGCAATCTAATTTTAGTGCCTTTGTATATAAACTGAGATAATTTTTTAATCTCTCATTAGGTCCTTGAATTAAACTGGGGCGGTTGCCACCTGGGGCGGCACCGCTACAAGTGGTGACAGAAGCTTTTTATAAGGCCGATTCAAAAGGCAAATAATAGCAAGCAATATAACTTTTTTAATGTTTTTTTTGGTTTATGTAAACCGTGTTACAACAGTTTCCCACCTGGGGCGGCACCGCCACAAGTAGTGACAGAAGCTTTTCATAGTGCCGATTCCAAAGGCAAATAATTGCGAGCGATATAACTTTTTTAGTGTTTTTTTTTTTGGTTTATGTAAACCGGGTTGTGACAGTTTCCCAACTGTGGCGGCACCGCCACAAGTGGTGACAGAAGCTTTTCATAAGGCCGATTCCAAAAGAAAATAATTGCGAGCGATATAACTTTTTTAGTGTTTTTTTTTTTGGTTTATGTAAACCGGGTTGTGACAGTTTCCCAACTGTGGCGGCACCGCCACAAGTGGTGACAGAAGCTTTTCATAGTGCCGATTCCAAAGGCAAATAATAGCGTGCGATATAACTTTTTTTGCTGGTTTCTTTATTAATGTAAACCGTGTTGCAACAGTTTCCCAACTGGGGCGGTACCGCCACAAGTGGTGACAGGAGCTTTTCATAAGGCCGATTCCAAAGGCAAATAATAGCGAGCGATATAACTATTTTACTGTTTTTTGGTTTATGTAAACCGTGTTACAACAGTTTCCAACCTGGGGCGGCACCGCCACAAGTGGTGACAGAAGCTTTTCATAGTGCCGATTCCAAAGGCAAATAATTGCGAGCGATATAACTATTTTACTGTTTTTTGGTTTATGTAAACCGTGTTACAACAGTTTCCCACCTGGGGCGGCACCGCCACAAGTGGTGACAGAAGCTTTTCATAGTGCCGATTCCAAAGGCAAATAATTGCGAGCGATATAACTATTTCACTGTTTTTCTGGTTTATGTAAACCGTGTTACGACAGTTTCCCACCTGGGGCGGCACCGCCACAAGTGGTGGCCAGAGCTTTTTAAAGAATCGAATCTAAAGGCAAATAATACGTGTACAAATCCTTTTTAGTGTTTTTTTTTATTATGTAAACTGAATGAAGATGTTAGATAGTATAACTCCTAAAGAGTATAGGTTCTCAATAGGGGCGGTACACCTACAAGTGATGTTAGAAACTTTGTATAATGTCGATTCTAAAAGCAAACGGATAGCTAGCGAAATAGCTCATCTTTTTCGAGTATTTTTTGCATTACGTAGACTGAGTTACAATAATAGATAGTATTACTTTTAAAAGTGTAGGTTCCCATCTGGGGCGGTACCGCCCCAAGTTATCAGTTAACTACATTTTCCTAAAAAAAAAAGCTTTATAAATGTTCATGTCATTATTATATAATTAATAAACATTTAAATTAGAATTAAGTGTATATCAATTGATTCAGTTTAGGACTATTTGCAAATTTGCAATTAAAAAAGTAATTCACGCAATTAAATGTGTTACCACAAATAAAAGCAGTTTCCTAATAACATTTTTCTGTATTAATTAATAAAGGAGAAAGTAATTATTAATTTTTAGTTAGTAATTTATAATGTAATAGATAGTAATCAGATTAATTTGTTACAGTTAACTTTTTGTAAAGCGATTTCAATTTGTTTTTCATCCAAAGTATGCGGTGTTTATAAAAAGCAATCTATCTATACCAGTGGCCAAAAATTTAATTTACCGCGGTCCTTGTAAATCGGGATGCAGTATTTAACCTTACTATTTTGCGGAAGAAGATGAAGCTACGATTGCTACCAAACCTACCATTTGCAAAACATACCTTTCTACCAATTTCAGCGGTTACGAATTTAAATTTACTAATATATAACCGCCAACGTTACATTAGCAGTCATATTTATACTCTACCCGCAATCTAAGAAACAATGCGAAATCGAGGAATAAGAGTAAGAGACAGAAAGAGAGAGAGGGAGAGAAAGGATCCCTGTTATTACTGTAAGATAAACTATTTATTCCAAGGCTACATGATATCAGTGTTTTTGACTCTAAAATAATTCAACCCAAAACCAACATATTCACTGTCTCATACACACAAAATCCTACTAAATAAAAGTTAATCGATTATTTTTACCAACCATTCACACACTCAGACAGACAATGCGCGTAAATATATATGTTAACGTATTCGCCTTATATAAAAACTCTGTGTCAGTGATTCTAATATATACTAATACATTTTTTTTATATCTACCTGCAAAAATATTTTAACACTGGCAACTTTAAATTATCTATCGACAGAATTTTAATATATCATCATAGGAATATGATTCGTCAAATTGAATGATAGCATACACGTGAAGAGTGAATATAGAAGGCGAGTTTCAAAGAACACAAACTACAAATACATTAAAATACATATAGGTATAAATATATATACGTTTTACGTATTAGATTAATGTGTGATTAAGTGTAATGCGTCATGTCCCGTTACTATAGTTACCGAATGGACGCCATATTGGATGTTTTTGGCGCGCTTTTTATAAAATAGAACATGACCTTTCGTTCGTAAGACAAAGTCGATTTTTTCATTAATTTGTTTCTCTAATGAGAAGCGCGTAGGCTGCACTCGACGAGTGATGTGGTAAAGCCAAAACGTATTCTACTATAAAATATGTAAAAAGGCCATCTTAGAAACAATAATCTAACGCTAAGCACTTCGGAGCCCGCTGCACGGCGTACGGTTCGACAAAATAATAAACCTACTTTAAAGTGACCAAAACCGATGTTTTCGAAGCTACGGATAGAAGTTTATGCTGACCAGCGATCAGTTTCGGGATGACCGGCAGCGAGCCGAGCGCGCGACCATCCAACTTACACAAAGAAAAGAGAAAATAAAAGAGAAGAAGTATCGTTGCTGCTTCATGCGAGAGCGACGTGACCGAGCTGTTACCTCCGTCGTATCCTAACATCGAAGTCGGCCCGACTGCGATCGTACCCGCTTCGGTAAACTTCGGTTCGCTTCGGGGAGCTTCGGCGCGCTTCGGAGCACTTCGAGTGGCTCAGTGCGCGGGGCGGCCCCCGGGCGCACGGGCCGCGGGGCGCAGGCGCGGGGGGCGTGCGGGGGCACGCAAGAGGGGCGTGCGGGGGGCAGGCGGCGCGTGTGCTCACACCCACGCCATCCAGCCTTCGTACATCATGCACAGGTTCTCTGCGCTTGTCGCTTCGGTTATTATGTACTCCACCTGGGATTACAACAGACCACACCATTACAATAGTATTTTTTTGTTTATTTAACTAACCACATTAGATCATTTATAGTGACCACTAGTTTTCGTTATGAGAAGAATGTATTAACATCCTTAAAGTTAAAACCACGATAATTCCAAACTAGCCCCCAATAAACTCAAGTTAGTAATAAATTATGTATATATATGGTCATGTATGAGTAAATATTTATGTTTGGTACCTGTTCGTGAGGGGCGAGCGGTCGGCGCGGCGTGTCACGCCCCTCCAGCTTGAGCCGCACGCGCTTCCACACGCCCGCGCCCATCGCGTTGCGCTGCTCGCTGCCCGCACCTGCAACACAACCACGCTCTAGCCACTACGTATGTATTCCTCTACCAAGGAACAAGCTGAAGGCTTCAAAGAGTTAATGATTTACATCATTCTTTGTTTATATTAACACTCATTATTTCTGATTCATGCATACCTTTTTTCGGGACAGTTAATATAACTCAGAAATGTCCTGCCAGTGGAGTTTAAAGGCTCTGGAATCGCGATCTTTATAAGTCGTCGAGAGACGTTGGATTAAGAAGTGCTACAACCTGTTCTTTTTGGAATCTATGAGTGAGACCTATATCTAGCAGATGGCGTCCTACCGGAAGACAGGATATCTTGAATTCATCCAGAATATTCAACCCTCTCTCCGAAACCAAAAACCAAAGATTTAGTACGTCATCACCTTAGTTTTAAAGTCCTAAAACCTAAAGATTCAAAAAGATACATGTTTCAGTAAGATATGTAAGATCGACTTCTTCTTCTTCTTCTTCTTCTTTCCCTTTTTCCCTTTATTTGGGGTCGGGCCTCCTTATCAATTTGCGCCAGGCCACTCTATCCTGGGTTGTCCCTGTATCAAGTTGAAGGGTTTCCAGTTCCTTTCTGATATTAGACCACCACGTAGCTTTTGGACGCCCTCTCCCTCTTGGGAATTCTGGGAGGCTTAAGGCAGTTTTTACTACGTGGTTATCTGGTTTCCGTTGAATGTGGCCATACCATCGTAATCTTTTTTCCTGTAATTTGCTGGGGATCGGAGCTACCTTAAACGAACCTCTCATAAATTCGTTCCGATAATATATAATGTAAGATCGACTAAAACAATAAAATTATAGTTTACCGTGTTTAGAGTTGGGGGCGGGCTTGGAGGGCGCTGCGATCGCCGCTTGTCTGGTCAGCTTGCGTCCTTGCTCGGTCCAAGAGTTGGGTAGTCTGTATGGAGGAAACCTAAATTAAAACGTGTCTAGAAGATGGACAAGTGAATTTAAATTCCGCAACCACTTGCCCCGATTAGCGGCGCTGTCGACGTGCGTACAAGTTAAGCAAAGTAAGGTTATTGGATACATTTCATCAGGAAAGATCAACATACAACTGTGATCAAAAAGGTGAATTTGTTTATAAAATGTAAATTCTTTATTTTTCCTTTAGAATCAATTTCATCACCTTCAAAGTAATCTCTGTAAAACACACTTTTGCCAATGCTTTTTTCAGTCGTCGTGTCAAAACGGCATCCTCGCATCATTCTTTTCAGTTTGCTGAATGGCCAGAAATCTCACGGCACCAAATCAGGCGAATACGGTGGTTGCCCAAGGATATCCGAGATATAGGTAAAAAGAAGTCAAACCAATGCAGTATGACATCGACCAATCAAGAGGGTTTGAGACAAAAAACAACTTTCAAAATGGTTTTTGCCGACTGTTTCGAGAACTGGAAAAAGCGTTTGCAAAAGTAGGTTTTATCGGGCAAGGATTAACTTGAATATAACAAACCTACTACATCTATTCTACATCATTTATTTCAGTTTTAAATGTCGTTCTTTCGACACATTGACACCTTTTCAAAGCGTCCTAGGTAACCTTGGGGCTAATCAGGTATGTTTTACTTGTGCATCGTTGTTTTCTATTCCTGATGATTGGTAATATTTACGAACATCTACATCTATTACATAAAATGTGTTATTTAACTTACTGTTTAAGAGCGTCACGTAGTGCGGGCAGTTCTTGGATTAATGCCGCGGCAGCTGCCGCAGAGCTGCCCTCGGGTTCCGTAGCAAGTCCTGCGATTAGGTCTCCAGCTGCTCGCCACCTGGTCCAAACATCGTGGACTTCTTGAATGGCTTGCAGCGGCGCGCGCAGCTCCTGTTCCAGTTGCATTCGTGCAGTGGCAGGGCGATCCAGGCGGGCGACAGCTGCGTGTAACGCTTCTGCTGCTTCTTCACATCGTGCCCTTGCCCCCTCCGCGCCAGCGGTCAGCCCCCCAGCGACCTCTCGCACCAGCAGTGATACCGTCTCCACCTGCGGAATCCCCATCTTGTTATAATGTATAGTGTACATGCAACGCTCTCTGCCAAGAGTCCTAGTGATTAGAGTTAAGTCAGTCCACCCGAGATGATCTAAGTTGGCTACCGCTGAATATGTCGTGAGAATCCAATCATCGGTCCATCATTAAGCTGATGAAAACAAGAGAAATATTCTGCCATGATGGTGTTATCACTGCAAAGTATAGACCTCTTCCAAAGACCACCACTACCACCAGTGACTGTTCGCAACCTTGACTATATTGTCAATCTACCTAGATGGAAATTCTTCGTGCTATGTCGGTGACATTGCTTCTTGGTTCTGTACAGATATATTTATGACTATTTATTATCAGTCGTCGCCATTTCCACCTTCAGCTCTCAGCAAGGTCACAGTAACCTAGGTAGTAATATGTCCCTATGTTCACCGACAACATAGTCAAGGTCCTGGAAAGTGGGGGAGGTATACCTTGCAGGGAGACGTCGTCTACCGACTGACTTGACAAAGATGAATAGTAGCCATCCCTATTCTTTACAGCCAACACATTATCCAGTTACACTGGTTTAGTACACGCCTTCCTTCCATAGCTAAGTACCTGATTAATAGTATTACCTCAGAAGCCTGTATTCGTAAGCTCATGTGAGATGGAAGTACTGTCTCCGGAGAGATTAAAATGTGTTGTTAACCAATGCCGTTTGAACAAATGTCCTTGGACCCGTGACCAATAGTCAAAAGGTATTTCAAAGGATTCTTACCCAGTGCGAGTCGATATTGCCTTCTGGGTGCAGCATTTCCATGAGGGACTCTTCCACTGGAGACACCTGCAGCGAATACTTCTGCGCCAATGTGCACGCCTGATACGAAATATTATTTTTAATTACTATATCAAAATAAGATAATTCAATTGATATAAAAATTAATATGTTGTCTAGAACGAAACAGTGTCTGTGATGATGTGCATATATGTGTATATGTGTGTTTTTTCGAGTGTTTTTGTGTTTGTGTGCAAGCGTAAATGAAATTCAGCATTTATTGGTCTACGGGGTCTACAGGTGTGAGGAAGTTAGATATCGTGTTTGTGTAAACCTTCTCCCAGTGCGCGAGTGCTGTTCGCAGTGTGCGAGCAGCACGGGGTGGATGTGCAGCAGGTGCGGCAAGGGCGGCAGCGCAGCGTGCGTGGCCGGCTAGGGCTCCGCTGGCGGTCGTGAGCCGAGCTGCGCGGGCCTGCTTACTGGCCCAGCCAGCCTCCAACGCTCGCACAACGGACCGAAGCGCTGGGTTGGCTCCGGCGCCCCACTTCACCCTGAACAATAATACTTAGTCACTCCACTGAAAATATTAGATTTACTTATCAAGTTATATTCCCTCTCTATTACTCGTATTTTAGATGATGATGATGATATTAAATTCAGAAAATCAGACTTCTCCCTCCCTCTCTTTCTTTTGTGAATGAACGTCTGAATGCAAAAGACCGGTCATCGTGGTGGACTTTGGAGGACTTGAATACATTCTGCTGACAAATGAGCTACACATTCACGTTGTGGTGAAGTTTAATAGGTTAGGAAGGCAATGTTAGAGACAACACCTAAAGAGCTGGAGCACAAAAATTAAAACGCTGAGAGATAGACAGTTTATTTTAAAAGTCATCCGCCTACAACTTCAGATACACCAACGCCGTAATAAATTATTTGTCATACGAATGAAATAATAAAACTTTCACCATTCATTTGTAAATATTAAACATTGATTCAAATCATTGATCAAATTAATATAAAATAGTCTTTAATTCAATATTCCATCAAGCACTAAAGATTTTATACAAATTCACAAACAAAATCATTTGACGCTGTTCGCCATTATTATATTTCATAATATTTTCCGGCGCGAGACGCGGTTTTGACAACCGCCTACGAATCATACGCCGCGCGTCTCTAGATTTTGCGCATGCGTAGACCGATGGATTGATAGATAAACGAAAGCATTTTGACAACTGTGATTATTACGCTACAACCTCTGTGTAACAAAACACTCTGTTTACGTCTTTTTCTTCTTTTCAGATAATGAACGCCCAATGAAAGTCACAGGCCTTCCACAAATATAGCCACGACGACCGGACTTGCGCTTCAAGCGATCTTAACCATGTTTTTGGTCCACACTAGTGGGGAGCATACCAGGGCCACGTCTACTGGCTGGTGGTCGGCCATCGAGCGACGTGCCCCCCCCCCCACTGTCACTTCAGACGAGGAATCCTTGGAGCTACGTCAGTGATCCTGGTTCTTTTGCAGATCATCGCGGGACCTCATTTCTAATTCAATCAGTAGTACACATACAACTATATCAAATCTCGTACTTACACCAAAGAAAATTAATATAAGCAAATTGTACTGTATCTGTGATATTTGTAGTTATAATTGTGGAGAAGAGATGACGACATTTCAAATGACTCGTGGAAAATATATAGAATGATAGAATTTTAAAAATAATGAAGAAAAGTGTAAAAGAAAATCTGAAGTATGAAAGACGAATCAAAAACTTACGCTAAAAAAAATATTAACCATATGAATAATAGTCTCTTTCCATACTTACAGGGGTTGAACAAGGAGTCATTTAAAAAAAAATCCATTCGAAAGTCAATAAGTTTTTTTTTCAAATATTTACAAATATAATTATGCAGTGTTGATAACCATCCAATGACAATACGTCATAAAAATATTCGAAGTGAATTTTAAATAAAATAGGTCAAATACAAAAGTTAATTAGCAGACGTTACCTCCCGTAATCAAAAGCAAAAAAATTGCTTATTAAGCAAAGATTTACGTTTGTCGTGCCTCGAAATAACCCGATATTTTAATGAAAATTTATTATTCAAAATCTACAATTGAAATGTTATTTTTATACGATATCATAACATTTTTAGTTTATTTTCATTATCATGGAAATTTACTTTAAAAAACACTTCAACCCTATCGCTACATCTAAAAGCAAATTCGAATTTTCTTTTATTAGATATATCGGTTATCAAAATTATTGCTAAACCTATAACTTCAAAACGGTTGAATCAATTTACCCAACTTTTATTAAAAGCGTGAACATATTGCCCATTTGTAAGCAAAAATCTCAAAGCCTTTACAACTATTTCCAAAAACCTTGTCATCTCTGAGATCGCTAAATCTATTGCCTTGTAAATACACTATGGACGTCACTTATTTTTTTTTGTAATTATTCAATATTTATTACATATTTATTTACATAACGTTAAAGAAAAAAAGTACAATGGGCGGTCTTATTACAGCAGGAATTTTCCTACAGACAACCATAGCATGGAAACAGTTGAAGTATAAAAAACGGGTAGTTCACGCGTACAAAACATACATACACATATATATAGCATATATGCTTATAATGAATACGGTACAATACATTTTATAAATACAATGATAAATAAATTGACTTATATCGCACATGCCTCAGAAAAAGTAAAAGCCAGAAGGGCTAACAAAACATCAAACAACAAAGCCAATAAAATATCATCTGTTTTTACATTTCATATCTTGTATTATTTCATATTATAGCTACTCTGTTTTGTTTATGATATTTACACGTCGTGTTCTGTCTCCTAAAATAAGTAGAAAATAGTAGTGTGGTATACGTGTTACCTTTGATGTGCAGAGGTGACGAGAGCCTGGGCCCGCGCAGCCGCCGCGCCCAGCCGCTCGCCAGCTGCTGCCAGCTCGCGCGCACGCCTTGACAACGCGGGGCCTGGTTCTGGACTGCTGTTCAGCACCTGAGTTTGTGTTTAAGCTTTAGTAGTTTTCTCAATGTAATCTATGATAGTCGTATGACATGATCGATTCAAAACAATCTCAACTTTTAACTTCATGCCTCGCTTCAAGATGCGAAAAGTACAAACAGATGGCATAACATAATCAAGATATAAATTTAATTCGTGTTTACGTAATCACGACCTTCACCAATTAAATAAAGGATGCCGCGGTGATCTACTAAAACTACTGCCTTCAACTTTCTAAAGCAGTTAATAAATAACCTGGTACAAGATGGCGTTCGGTACGGTTTAACTTCGAACAACACGGATAGATGGCGCTCGCAGTCGATTACCTTACGATAGTTTGTCACGGGCGATTGAGTGACAAACGAGAGCTTTATATTTCTTTAGCTTTTACAATTAAACACTGTTTTATTATTAACATTTAACGGTTGTACCGGATTCGGTTCAGCTTAGATTTTTATGTAATAAATTAACCGGCACCTTCGACAGCTACTACTCGGGATAAAACCAAAAGCCTTGTACCACACCTTGGGTTATAAACTTGGTACGCGTTAAGCATTCCGATTCCAACCTCAGCTAAAACCGTTGCCAATGTTTTAGCTAGTTAAGATAGATGCTTCCTGGATTAACTTGACGCAAGAGCACCTAAGAAGAAACATCGGCATGTTTCCGTTCTTGAAGTGTTTCGAAGTATTTCTGTGAGTATTCGGACCGAACAGTGAGGTACCTCAGAGTGCAGATGTCGATGTGCAGCTGCACGAAGCCGGGCTGCACGTGCAGCAGCTTGTGCCAATTGAACTCTTCGCTGTGCTGTATGTGCGCGCTCCAACCTGGCCGCAGACCCCTGCAGCGCTGCAGCAAGCACCGAGCCACGCTCCGACAACGCACAAGCACTTGACGCCGCTGCCTTCTCACAAAGAGACTCCAACGACACGCTCCACGATGCTCCTGTATATGAAAACTTTTATTTCAGGTGACCATCACAACATATGAAACTGAGAATTGATCATTTAATATAGGCCTTATAAGAAATCTCAAGGTCACTCAAAGAGAATAGGACAGGACTATCAGAGAATAGATTCGCTGCGTGATTTATTCAGAAATGAGAAGATTTTTTTATGGCCCCCGCTATTGGGGGCTTTCCGTACTCCCTATCTTTTGTGGGACAGGGACTTTACGGGCAAATTTAATTATTCACATAATTTTTTATTATTTACTTTCTCTTCTTTCATACTGCACATTGTCTTTCGGTCTATTCTTTCATGCCACAATTCTGCTCTCTTTCCCCTTTGCTCTGTATCACCTTTCATTCATTCCTCTTTTCTTTTTACATTTTCATAATTACATTGTTATTTTATATCACATATACTGTATATTATTTTGCTCTTATTTTGTCATCATTATCTATTTATTTGCAATATTTACGTTTTATTTCTTTCTATAGCATTTTTTACGATTTTTCTGCAGAGGGTGATGAATGATCGTTTGGTGTCTTTTTCGCTTATCAGGGAGGCTAGAAATGAGAAGATTCGTAGAGCTCTGCTACGAAGTCTACGAGTCTGAAGTTGTATTGGGCGGAGAATATAGCTCTTGCAACTGACAGTCGTTGGGGAAAGTTGGGGCCACGAGTTGGTAGATGCTGCGTGGGTAAGCGCTCCAATAGGAGTACCCCGTATCAAGATCGTGGAAAATCTCTGGATACGGACAGTGTAAGACCGGTCATCTTGACGATCTTCGGGGGTGGGGGGGTCGTATTCCTTGCAGCCAGCGTGCTGACATAATAATGATGAATGTAAACATACCGTTGCATACATATATATGTTAATAAAATAGTGACATAATTTGCAATCCTCACCTATTTCCTTTTGTTCCACTTCAGTGTTAAGGTCCAGACGCGCGCGCCTGAGTAACAGGCACAAGACGGAGGCCAGGGCCTTAGAGTGCACGCCGAGTACACAGCGCGACACGTACTCCGCCGTAAACCTGTTTACCCAGATAAAAAACATGCATCATTATACATAAAGAAAACCTGGAACCAGAGGGTCTTCTTTTCGAAGACATACGTTTTAAGGGTAGGTAATTGTCAAACCCTTATTTTTGGGTGGCCAGTCTCATCTGAGAGATTGATCAATTGGCTATCAACGGTTTATGAAAATAGTTAATAGCACATACGGTAGACAACCTTGCTTAGTTCAACAGAAGACGCTGGATGCATGCTGCTTCCAACCGGCCGGAGTTTTATTTTAAACGGTTTTATTTAGTTTGACCCGTACGGAATTTATTTGTTTATTTATTTGGGTCAAAATTAGAAATTGAAATTTAAGCACCTTCCCGTTGTCAGATTGATCTGAAATTTGGTACACATTTAATTTAGACGACAATACAATATAATAAAATCAATAACATAAATCTAAGATGGCCGCCGATACAAAATGGCGGATTACGTATATTTCCTTAACCCCCTCAATATGGGTATTAAATGAAATGGCTACACTAGTAAAACAAGATGATTATGTCAAAATTTAAAATTCAAGATGGACGCCGTTTCAATATGGCAGACTAGGTACATATTTTTCCACAACCACCACAATATGGGTATCAAAAAACCGTTTAACTTAAAAGTTTTTTAAATGTATTTATTACTTTCAACGGTGGGACCGTTTTCAGAGCCTCTCGTTCCTATCATGTTTTTAAGACAAGTGCTTAGATTACAAATATTGTTTTCATCTTTTTCTTTTACTAGACACTGTCTCTTTCTCACACACATTTTATATTATTCTTACAGCATTTGTGTGCATTACTTTCACGTATCTCCTCCCATCCTTCGCGACACTTCTTGTAACTTGTAACGTTGTTTACATTTTAGATTTAATTCCTCTATTTTTGTTATTTAATATTATTTACAATTTCATACTACAATTTTTTTTTTAATTTCTATATCACACTCACGTCCTCTCTTACTCTACTTCAGTTTTGTTACGCTTTATTACTTCGCAAACCACCTTGGTACAAAACTGGAATGAAATACAGCGTCTCTCTTCTTCGAATAGGCAAGCGATGCTGCCAGGTGATTCTCTTACTCAGATACATTTCGTATCCTACTCTCAACCCTCAATATACGAGACAGCAGGTCCTATTATAAATATAAGGGGGAGTCCTATGTCCAGTAGCACTATGATGAAGTGGCGGAGGCTGACCTGCGCACAGGCCTGCAAAGATGCGCGTCGTCGCAGATCAAAGTGGGGGCGGCGCCTCGGAAGGCAGCTGCCAGCTGAGCGCACGCAGCCAGGGTCTCGGCCACTGTCTGCACCCTTCGCACCGCGAAGATGTCCTCCAGCACCGACCGTAACGCTGGGTTCTGCATGGCGGCCTGTGCCAATACGATCAAATTTAAATTCATAATATTTTTTTTCATTTTAGGCATATACACGCACTTTTGAATAGACGATTATTTTAACATAGTAGTAAGTTATCACCGGCTCGGAATGCAGATCTGCTAAGAGCCGACTGGAAACAACAGATATTCATTTTAAATGAAAGCTAACAAAGTTCGATGTATACATTATAATATCAACTATCAACTTTTCAACCAACTAATAACTTTTGAATGCAATAATATTTATTTAATAAACTTTAAATTTTCAATTTAAAACGAAGAAACAAATGTTTAAGATATCTTATCTTCAACTTAATTATATTTGCATACACTCAGACCCATAAAGAATTGATTTGAATCAAATTCACGCATTACGTTATTTTTATTTCTTTTATTTATCAAATGTCTTTTTGTAAATAAGGATCAATATATTTATTTTTATATTTTTTTATTAAATGTGTTCAATAGCAACGGTTAGAACAGCAATTTCGTCTTCAGGGACTCTCTGGCTTTTTAATTGTAGAAAGACCGCGTAGCTCTTATTTGTAAAATAAATAAAGATATATTTTCGGGAACACTGCCCCATGATAAATTGCGAATGAAAACTTGTTTCGTCTCCAGGTAAGTCAGTACAGGTAAGATAAGTTAAACTAAGCTAAGCTAGCTTCCGAAAGAACTGAAGGCTTACAATTGAAACCCATAAAAGATAAGTCATTATTTAATGTAGATGTAAGCGAGACATAATTCACCACACAAAAATACTTTTAAGTATACTAAAACAATGTAAATGTTTATTGTAGGAGAAAGTCAACTAACCGACATGTGCATAGCTTCATTAATATGATCTATCTTCCTCCAAGCTTGTGGGATTGGTGCTGCAAGATGATCAGCGAGCTCCCTCGCGCGAAGCTCCACGGCTGCGAAGAGTCCATTGAAGCCCATGAGCAGCATACGCCCGGCCGACTGACCTTCGTTGTCCGAAGACGAGGCCGAAAGCAGAGCCTCGTACCTTGCACGGAGTTCAGCTGCCAACACCTGGGCGCCACTTGCCGGGGACTAAGTGTTGTAAACAAAGTAATTGTTCATAAACAACTCGTTTCGTGTACATATATTAGTTTAAATATTTACACTATTAAATGGGATTAGGCGTTACCTTGCGGAAGTCCATCCTAAGTAAGAAAAGGACCAATATTTAGCAACTTCTGCACATGCAGTGGTTGTCGTGCAACAAAGTGCACCGCCCGCCGAGTCTGACTCGTTTGGCACTAATCGGTGTAACATAACTCCTGAAGATGCCCCGTGGAGAGGTGAAACACGTGTTGAGTGAATTAACGGTGGCGGTTGTGTAGTTCGCATTGTTTGCCGCATACGCGTTTATGAGCGCGCTGGCGGGCGGTGCATTTTTTTGCACGACAACCACTGCATGTGCGGAAATGTGCTAAATATTGAATATTTACACTGTTTTACGCGTCACTAAACCTTCTTTGAAAGGATTTTTCTAAACCTGAAACCTTTTTCTAAGACTAACATTTCATCACCATCATATCTGTTGACGCTCACTGCGCGGCAAAGGCCTCTACGAAAGATAGCCACGATAACCATGACTTCTTGTCGTCTTGCGCTGCCCGGGTCCAGCGACTTCCTCGACCTTGACCATATCATCGGTTTAACTAGTAAGTGGAGGCCTGTGACATCCTGGGGGAAGCTGGGATCTCGGTACAGTACTGACAGGCAGCCAGTTCCATAGGAAATCTGGAGTCCCCTTCAAAGATACCGAAGACGACCACTTAGGGCGTGTTAATGCGTAGAAATCCCACTTATCCTTGTCCTTCCCCCAGAGCGCAAGGTATCTTGTGTCTATCCTGAAGATACCACCCAACCCCGATACCAAAAATAATCTAAATTATTTTGTCTTTTATAATCATTTATATGCATAAATTGATTTCATGATAATTCTGAAATATTATCAGTGTATTACATTGTGAACGCAAACCCAACAATTTTATGGAGAATAAAGAAATTCTCCCGAGAATCCAATTCACTAAAAACTCAATCGTACGAAAATTCCAAATAGATTTCTAACTCAAATTTTAGTTTTAATGAACTTTTAAAATTTATTATTTAAATATTGTTAAAGGGTTATCAACTTTATAGTTTATTTGAATAAAAATATATCAAAATTAAAATTATATTTACCTCCATGTCCATAACTAAATATCTGAAGTGCATTTCGAGTTGTGCCAGAAGGTCATTCAGGGGCACGGGGGAAGTCATCATGACTGCGTTCAGCTCGGTGATCACAACTAACACGGAAGGGTCCTCTGAGTGTATCTTCTTTAGAGCTTCAGGTAGTATTATGTTACTGAAGTTGTAATTGAGCTGGACCAAGTCGGCTAGCAGGAGGTTAGCGTTCCTCACGCACTCCACCGCTACTGACATAGCAGCATCTTCTGCCGAGGCCGACTGCAGCGGAAGCAGCGAGAGGAGTTCCACTGCTTGTATGGACAACGCATTCATGTCATCCAGGAACCACTCTCCTTCACGAGACGTCAAATCTACGAGACAATCTCCTGCACTCTGAGCTCCCGTCTCCAGCATTAAGTATCTCCTATTCAAATTGCACAGCATACCTATGACTACAGTCTCTAATGCAGCCGCCGCACCTTCTTCAGCTCTAACCCAATTGCTAATATTTGCCTTCGCCTCCCTGTAGGCTTCTTGCGCTAAGGTTATCGCATCAGGGCCACCCTCCGCCTGCAATCTCTCCAAGCTCTTGTTAAGTTGTACATTAGCATCAGCGTTTATCTGCTGTAAACGGAAACTGTAAGCCAGGATTTGTTGTCTGTCGCCAGAATTTGCGTCTGCATTGACCAGTGCTGTCACCTGATTGGAGACATCGCGGCAGACCTCGGGTAGTTTACTTTCGAGTGCCGCTGCCAAGTATTTACGGAACATTACGATGCGGTGGTACTCTGTCTGACTTTGTGGGTAGTACTGGGAGATGGCGACGTACTGCGATAGGAGCTCCAAGCAGGATCGAACCAAGACGCTGGTTTGCTGCATGCTCTGGTTTAGCTCAGTCTCCGCCTGCTCGCACTGGGATATCATCGAGCTCTGTCCAGCGTTGGTCATGAAATCTTTTATGTGCTCGAATATGGAACTGTTATCGTCCTCGCTTGTTCCGGAGAACTCCTGAACCCACGCCATCAACTGTGGCCCGTTCAGTACTTCGTTAGTTGTTGCGAAGTTTTGTATCTGGGTGTCGAAATCACTGAGTATCTTTATAAGCGCTTTCATGGAATCTTCCACCGCGTTCTTGGCTTGTTTGTACGATGAGTATTTCTGCGAGATCGCGTACAGCGGGTGACTGCTCAGGTTCGAGCCATAGGCCTCTATCTCCTTGATCAGCGCCATCTGCTGGTGACAGTCTTGCAGTTTGGTTTCGATCGACTTCAGTTCCTCATTCTCTTCGGTCCATTTATCAGCTGCTTGCTGGACTTCGGGTAGTATTGACATGAATTGCTCTCTAAAATCAAATAAATATGTCTCATTAAGTATAAACCGAATACACAAATTCGCAGATAATTCAACGCCTGTAAAAAATGCAATTAAGGGGCACACCTAGTGTGAAATTTTCAAAAAATCGTTTTTTTTTATATTTCATATTTCGATAGGTTATATCTTTAAAAATAACATACTAAAATTTTGAATCGATATCTTAAATAGTTTTTGAGTTACAGCGGTTTAAAAGAGTAGCCGCTCGGCAGTTAGGTAGTTGCATTGGCTACAGGACATTCCTGAGCTATAGTTCGGAGTTACCGTCTTTTCCAACCTTTGCAAATAGGATTCCGGTTTCTATTGTGATCTCTATTGCCTCCAAGTATACAGAAATATTTAAATATAATTATTTCGGTATATTTTTCGTTTACTGCCACGTCACGTATTTTCGGAGCCATCGAGTACTTCGTAAGCGCATTTTATTTAATTTAAAATGAGTAAACAATAAAAGTAAAAAATCAAAAGGGAACTCACGATGTTCCCAGATACCGATCAAAAACAAAAAAACGAAAATTTACTGGAAACCAACATACATTTGAGCAATCTACGGCATACAAGTACGTCCGCAGAGAAACTATTGCATAATAATGATGAGAATATTGTGATTGACCCATCCCATGGATATTGTATTCTACAGTTTGTCTCAGTTTTTAGTGCAATCAGCAATTTAGTGATGTGCAAAACTTGTCACAAGGAAATTACTTTTAATCAAGCAAGTCCAAGAGGCCTGGGGTTTAAAATAGCTGCCATTTGTGAATGTGGTAATTCGTACATTAATTCTGGACCAATGATCGATAATACATTTGAAATAAATAGACGTCTTGTTGCTGTGATGCGTCTTTTGGGCGTCGGAATAAATGAGATCAATCTTTTTTGCGGACTAATGGATCTAGCAAGATCATCGCCAACGGGCTTCTTTAAAAGAGGGTCGATCATCTCGAAGAAAAGCTTCTTCAGCTTAACAAGCCCTTGTTGAGGAAGAGGAAGGTGAATTATATGGGCCTGGAATAGCAGATTAGCTGTAAGTATGACTTTAATCCATTTATAACAGTGAAAACGATCATTTTATCTTTAAACGCGTTTTTCTCGAAACAGCATTTTTCGTATTTGCTGGAGTGATTACTCGGAGACAAATGATCCGATCGCTATCAAATTTTTTTCACATCTTCTCTATAAAGTTCTCCATACGATGACCCTCCAGTTTTTTGATCTGATCAAATATCGGATTTTGGTAGGCCAAAAACGACCAAAATTTTTGGTAAAATTTAACTTTTTTTTTCAACATGCCGCCATTTTGTCAATTTTTGATTTTTTGGTTGGCCCGAGGGTCATCGTACAGACAATATGTTTTTGTTTGACAAGAATTTTTTTTTTTAGGTTTTATCAATGGAGAAGGCTGCAATCACTCCAGCAGTGGAGGACCTTTTTCTTTTGGCGCCGCCGGAGATCGCGTGTTATTTTAAAAACATTTAATATATTATTCCAAAAATTTTACTGTGTATTCTCAAAATATGTATAAACATACTCTCAAAATTTTAAAACGATTGATTGACTAGTTTTTTTTTTTTTAATAATTCTCAAAATCGCCTTTTTCTTTTGCCTGTCACACTAGGTGTGCCCCTTAAAAAGATAAAAACGCATCTATGTTACACAGTCCTTTCTCAACCAACTAGATTTATTGCAAACTAGAAAGAAGATCTTACTTCAGCTGGTCAATGTGAACACAGCTTTATAAATCCAGCTATACAATTACCCACTACACCACTACATCTCACACCTACGCTACTTTAAATAAAAAGTTTATTACCTATTGTGATAAGACAATTATGTCCCATATTAACAAAGTTTTAATTTATATTTTACATTTACATTAAGTTGGTTTAATTTAGCTTATTGTAAAATTGAATCATGTAAGTATGCATGTATAAACACAGTAAGGCTATACTTAAGACACTGTATTTTTAGTTTTACCATACATTTACCGTAGATTATTTGTAATAAATTTGATTAAATGCTGCAAAACATTATTAGACTACCATTTACAAAATTTGAAACAGATATTAAAAATTAATTGAAGGAAAAAGCGTTTTATTCAATAAACGAATATTTAAATGATAAGAATCCTTGGCAGTGATTATCTTGATTTCATTTCTTTTAGAGTGTAGATGTATAGATCTGTAATAAACTTTATTTAAAGACGTGTTGTTGTGGAGTTTCTTCCTGCTTCTTCTCCACGACTACAACACCTTGCGAAGCAGGATCAAAAATAAAATAGATTAAGTAAATAAATACGTAATAAGCTGACGATATACAAGAGTGATGTTAAAAGTTCTAATGTTTTTTTTTATGGCCCCCGCTATTGGAGGCCTCTCGTATCCCTATCTTTGGTGGGACAGGGACTTTACGGGCAATTTTATTTATTCACATAATTATTTTTTATTTTCATTCTCTACTTTCATACTTCACATAATCTTTCATTCTATTCTTTTATGCCACAATCCTGCTTTCTTTCTCTTTTGCTCTGTTTACCTTTCTTTCATCCTCTTTTCAATGTTCTAATATTGAATTAACGTATTGTATCTTTATCTTTGATAAGCAAATACAATATTGATTTATTTCTAGTAATAATTCAGTGACATCATTGCCAATCATAAATCAAGTTTCATGCGAGTAGCAGAAAACAGTTTGACGTCACGCTGTGACGTAGTCTTATCTAGTGCCCGATACGTACATTTTTGTGAGCACGTATTATCCAGTACCCGCGGTAATTCACACAGATATATTTAATAAATAAAGAAATATACAAAGTGATTGTTATTGACGTGTTATCTATGAACTGCACTCATGCAACTCGATTTAATGCATCAGTTAAGAACGTCCTAATTATTATTTTACATGTTGTAATACCATATCGTATCTACAAAACCGTAATACGACCAATATTGATGTATGGCTGTGAAGCTTGGACGCTAACTTTGAGAGAAGAACAAAAACTGCTAGTGATGGAACGCAAAATCATGCGAAAGATCTTGGGACCAGCGAGAAATCAAGACGGATCTAGGAGGCTCCGAAAGAATGCTGAAATTGAGACTATAGTAGCACAGCCAAATATCATTGGCGAATATAAAGCTCAACGAATCCGCTGGCTTGGTCACTTGGAGCGAATGGGATCGGATCGGAGCGTGAAGGTAGCGTACCTGGAAAAACCAAGGGGTCGAAGACCAGTGGGTAGACCCAGGTATCGCTGGATCGATCGCGTTAAGGCAGACTTGCGCGAATTGAATGTCAGCCAATGGCAGATGATGGCGCAAGATAGAGGAAAGTGGAAGTGTCTCGCTTCGGAGGCCAAGACCTACTTTGGGTCACTGAGCTAGCGGAGTAGTAGTAGTAGTAATACCATATCGCGTAATGCACAATGTTTTACAGTAGTACACAATGTTTCACAGTAGTACACTGCACTGCTATAGTACATAGTGCAGTACTCACGTGACGTCGTCGATGTTGTGCTCGAGCTCGCGCAAGCGCACGGCGAGCATGGCGCGCGCGGCACGCAGGTGTCGGGCGCCTCGCTGCCTGCGCGCTCCGCCCCACTCCACCAGCGGGTCGTACACGAAAGCCTCCAGCAGGGTGAGCAGCGTCTCGCGCCCGCGCCGCATGGTACGCAACACGTGCTCGCATGCCAGACGGAATATACCCTGCCAAAGAACAAAACATTTAATGGCTCGGTGTTTAACACTAATCGGTGTAACAACTCCTGAAGATGCCCCGTGGAGGGGTGAAACACGTGTTGAGTGAATTTACGGTGGCGGTTGTGTAGTTGGCATTGTCTGTCGCATGCGCATTTACGAGCGGGCTGGCGGGCGGTGCACTTTCATGCACGACAACCACTGCATGTGCGGAAGTGGCTAAATATTGGTCCTTTCTTATTAAAGAACAAAACATCCAATCAGTTATAAATCAGTTAAATATACTCTTCCAAGTGCGTTTGCAGATTTCATAGGATTAAGAACATAGACGGTGCTTATCCTAAAACCTCTTTTAATTAGAGTCCAATGCTACGCAGCAAACCGATGGTTACCGAAGAACATCTCAAAGCATCCGCTACTTAAAAATATCTCCTTCAAGTCATAATGAAATGGAATAAAAAATGACCCCTTTTAAGTTGAACATCGTGGGCTCCGATGGGATCATCAACTTGGATTACCTCTTGGAACTTGTATAGACGATCTAACTTAAGATAGATAGTTGAAATCAGGGAGGAGACAATACCCTCCCTGATAGGCGGAAAAGAAACCATGAAAGAATTCCTCAGTTATTGCAAAAGAATTATACAATATGCAATAGAAAAAAATAAAAGTTAGGCATCAACAAACAAAAACAAAAAAGATATGTAAAAATAAATAATATTAAACTGTGATAAAGATAAAGATAAAAATGTGATACAACAAAACTAGAAATTAAGAAAATGTAAAATGAAAAGAGGATGAAAGAATGGTAAAACAGAGCAAAAGGGAAAGAAAGCAGAATTGTGGTATAAAAGAACAGAATGAAAGGTTATGTGAAGAATGAAAGAGAAGAGAATGAAAATAATTTAGTGAATGAATTAAATGCTAATAAAGTCCCTATCCCACCATAAATAGGGGTACGAGAGGCCCCCGACAGCGGGGGTCACAAAAAAAAAACTTAGATAGCTTAGTCGGACGAATGCCACACGGAATGATCTGGAATAAACGCCTACGAGAGAGAACCTCGAGTAAATCTGTCACTTGATACTGGCTATGCGTTCCGAATGAAATGCGCCCGAAAGAGCGGAATCTTGACTTGCGCTATTGTTATTACTACCACTGTTGAAAGCACTGCACCACTAACGCTATTATGCTGATGTTATTTATACTTTTTTTTTTTAATGGCTCCTGCTATTGGAGGCCTCTCAATTAGTTGGGATCAGGGTCTTTGTTTACAGATAACTTTTTCAGATTTTTCATCTTTATTCTTCACTCACTGTCATACTTCTCAATTTATTTTATTCCTACCTTATTTCCATCATAATATCTTTCATTTTGTTCTTTAATTCCTTCTTGCTTTCATCGCCTTCCTTCCATCATCTTATTACTCATAGGTGGCTAGGTACATTTTTTTATTATTATCATTCTTTATTTTATTATTTACATATTCAATTTTTTTTCTTATCACAGTTTTCTTTGAGTTGTGCTTTCTTAATACATTACTACACTTTTCTTATTCTATTATTCCTATTATTAATTGACTAGTTATTTTATGTGCAGTTTAAGATGTTATTTATCTAATATATAAAATTCTCGTGTCACGGTGTTCGAACTTGAACTCCTCTGAAACGTCTTGACCGATTTTTACCAAATTTTATATGCGTATTTAGTATGTCCGAGAATCGGCTACTATCTATTTTTCATACCCCTAAGTGATAAGGGTTGTTCACCCTTAAATTTTTTTTTAATTTTTTTTATGAAATTTTTTGTTTTTATTTTTTATGATACAACATACAAAAATACATACAACCCTAAATTTTCACCCCTCTACGATCAACCCTTATTTTAAAATTGAAAATTAAAAATATTTTTTTTGCAAAACAACGTTTGCGGGATCAGCTAGTAATATATATAACACTAATTTTACAGTGACATTAGTTATACAAATTAAAAAATATATATATGAAATATGTGATAATTGTTTGGTCAATTTATACAAAGGCAGCGATCATTGGCGGTCGGTTAAGAAGAGAGAGTGGTCGACAAGTACCGGCGCAGATAAGCCAAGTGCCACTTGCTCCCGAGCACTTTCTTGCTTCGAGAACATTAAATTAGCCGTCGCATCCGCTGGCAATATCGCACCGAGTCCGCTGACGTTTAACCGTTAATATAAAAATACTTTGGAATTAAAGTAATAAACGTTGTTTATACTTTTCCATTTCGCTGCAACCTCTTACAATTTATGTCCCGTAATTCCATGTACAGAAAATTTAATAAAGCCGTTGTAATACTGTCCGTTTAATAATTCTGTCTATGTATATAAATATATTAATAAATATAGTGACGACCCCTGCAATTTTTAATATAAAGCCCGCCGGGAAGAAACTACGAATTTCACGAACGAACCTGTCGGGGCTGACGGCGAGATATCAAAAAAGTGCTGGTAATGTAAGACAAAGGCGTTATGCGGGCTCTATTGTGCATGAAACAAAGGTCTGTTCCACAGGCTTTATTGTACCTTTGCCTAAGTTCCACATCCTGCTTCGAATCCTCTAGAATTTACCTTTCACGGTACTCGAGTACGGGTTTTGAGGAACGTCAGGAGTCAATCGTGTGACGCCTCGGGGCGACAACGAAGTAATAGTCCACACGTTACTGTGGGTTTAAATAGAATTTGAGGCGTAAATATTGAAGGCTTTTATGGAAGTTACTGTAAAATTTTCGCAAATAATTAGTATATCTGTGGCTATTTGTTAGCTCGATTCGAAATAACAAAATATATTAATATAAATATACTAATTCCTTAATATAACTGTACATATAGATAAAAAAATTATGCAACTACTTTAACATAATATTTGTATATTCAAAAAAACCATAATGCACACACTTAACGACGTACTTTGTCAATATTTATTCATTAAACTGAGTAAGGTCGCGCGAACTGGGACCCGTACCGAAATATCTACGTACCTCGATTCAGAATAAACATTGTTTACAAACGCGATGATACCGTAGTTTCCAAGATGATACGTGATATAGCTCCGATTATTGAAACTACAATCGAGTTACTATTGAATCAGGATACGAAAAATAAATACGAAAAAGTTATATAGAATTCGTATTCTCTATATAAACAAACGGCACAAACAAACAGATATATTTCATATGTTTATATTTATAAAAGAAGTACTTAAAGAACTCTACAACTAACATTTTAAAATCAGCGTTTTATTATACAGAATAATTAGTTAGTTTATTTAATAAACATCCTGTAGTTTCTACAGTAAACGCGGAATATTTAGCAACCATATCTATCTTCACTTGAATTAGATTTTATTTTATTCTAGACTATGTTAATCCGCACGGCGCTGGGTCTTGAAATAATTTAAAATCCACAAACAATTCTGAGAGTATTCTTATCAATTACATTCAACTATTATTTATATATACATATACAGGGTGATTATCATTGGATGTAGAAACTTTAGGGGTCTATGTAAAGATCATTTGTCAGCGCAAAAGGTTTTACGTATATTTCAAAACATCTATATAAAGTGATCGTTTTGTAATAGGATACATTAGTTTTTTATTGAAACATGACAATAATGGCATTACAATGTCTGCAGGGTAGATAGTAAAATTTATTATTAATAATTTTAGTGTAAAGTAATCCCAATTTTTAATTTTTTCACTTTATTGCGGTATTATTTCTTAAACAATTGAATTTTGGACGAGGTGCCTTTTCTTCTTCTTTTTTAACTGAGAGACGCTCTCTGCAATGCAAGCTATCCCCAAAGATCCTCACGACGACCTGTGCTGCCCTGCCCGCATCCAGCGTCTTCCTGCGACCTCAACTATATCGACGGTCTACCTAGTCGGGGGACCACCCACATCACGTCTACCGCCTGGGTCGCCACCCGAGAACCTTTCGGCCCAAACGGCCATAGGTTGCATGACCGATGTGCTCCGTTTACTAACACTACATACGAGCAATTCTTCGAGCTAAATCGGTGATCTTAGTTCATCATTTCTGTTTCCATCTCGCAGCGAAACTCCGAGCATGTTCCTCTCCATGTGCGAGTCCCGTCGCTCATTTTTCATTTATTAATATTTTTATATTTATTTATTTATGTACAAGTGGTACTTGTATATTACGGACTATGACCCCTATAATAAAATAAATTTAGCGAATACCTTTACTACTAATTCTTCATTAATATTCTCGTATTTGAGTTGTAAATTGCTCGGTGCGTTAATTAAATCATTATAAAAATTATATTTTAATGTCTTTATTTCTGATTCGATTCACTCCCTTGCTCTGATGTCATTCATCCTTTTTACGAAACCCATCGTGAGGACAGGGTGTACCATACATAAGTTGGCAGTAAATAAGCTATACATTCATCCTTTTAAAGCTCTCTTCACCTATAATCAAACACCTTGTATACAAAAGTTATCTTTTAGAAGATGTCTCCCTGTATAACACAAATTATATCCTAACAAAATATTATTCACATAGGTACTAACTAAATTCAGTCATTTCGAATGTCCTTCACCGTTTATTTTGCTACGGCTTAGCAGTCTACATGCTTCGTAGACAGTCTGAAAATTAGGCAGAGTAATATAACCCGCACATACGCTTGAGAACGTAAAGTGGCGTAGCGTGTTCTGCGTCTTGCTACATTAACTTAAATCAAGCCTTCATAGCCGTGAAGGAATACAATAAAACCTCCTCAAGATGTATTAACGCATATACTACACAGGGTCGTCGGCTATAGTTGTAAAGGTTTATACGTGTGCCCCTGTTTCTAATCACCCTGATAAAAATAAAATTCATTTATTCAACATAGGAACTTTTAACGGGTCTCATATTGTTAACTTTTTTATATTACATTATTTTAGACTCTACTCTGCTTCGCAAGGTTTTACAGTTGAGAAGAAGTGGGATGAAATTCACAATAATACATCTTCAACAATACAGATTTATACATGTACAATTTACCAGACGAAAACCTAAATGAAAACAAAATAATCAAGCGACATCACTGCCAAGGATTCCTGTCGTTTAGATTTTCCTTTATTGAATAATAAGCCTTGCTCGTCAAATTACTTTTAATATGCCTTTTGAATTTCATAATTGGTAGTCCAACAATATTTTGCGGTATTTATCTTGTTTACTCTGAAACGTGTATACATTAATTTAATTCTTTCTATTGGAATGTGAAGATCTATATCTTCTGGTAGTTCTTCTGGCTTCTACAAGGACATATTCTTTTTCTCATTCGTGCACTTTTGTCAGTGTGATCTGGTGCACCAGCTGCTCTGCTATGCGTGTTTGTCGGAGTGAGAGCATGCTATCACTGACTTATTAGTGACAGTTTTAGTGATGTCTGTCCATCTCGTTAGAAAGCTTCGAGCAAGGACAGATAGTAAACAATAATAAATTTCAATATGTACTTATGCCAATTTTGTAAACGCTGTTTATATAAATTCTTACGTTATTTATTATTTCAGTAAAGATTGATTTTTGGATAATACATACCAAATTTTGAGTGCAAATCAACTACTGATTTACAGCCCTCTAAAGCTTTTACATTTATAACCAATTATTCCATATAACGTTATATATATATTATATATATATATACACACATATAAATGGCCCCCGTTATTTGGGACCTCCTGTTTACCTCTATCTCGACAGGGACAAGGTTTTTTTACTGTTTAATATTTAAAAATTTGTTTTTTTATTTACTTCTTCCATTACAGTGTCTTACGTACTTTTATAATTCTTTTCTCTTTCCATACATCACCTCTCTATCTCTTTTCTTCACTATTCCCTCATTGTCACAGTTACAGTTTTCTCTTATTCTAATTTCTTTGGTATTATTATTATAAATATATCGTATCAATTAATTGACATCTTTTAATTACATTGGTATACATAACATAGTTTTTTACTTTTTGTTTTGACTATATATTTGAACCTCACTCGGCCTAATTTAATTCTTTTTATATCTTCATGAATAATCGACCTCATATCTTACTCTCTGTTTCGATTTAGAGATCCTTTCTCAATAATTCGAACGCGGTATAGGTGACCGGATGCAGCGCAGTCTGGTCAACTTCCAGGTGACAGAAGCACATGAACATCTTTACCAGTACTGTATCCAGCTAAACTAAAATTATACATTGAATTTGATACTACTAGACTAGACTACTAAATATATCACATAGTTTCTTATATGTTACAACAGCTAAAGTTTAAACTGTATACCCCTGAGGGTATATTATAATTGCCGCACACGACACACTTGGCACAGAATCAAGGCGAAGATTTTTGATAAATTTATCTGAAATTGAATACAAGATTACATGTACAGTCACGACCAACAGCGCAACTACGATAAGCGGGTACAGTGTTCTTTTACAAATAACCACACGCATGTACTGCGTCATTATTCTAATATTTTCTTTTATTATGAGGATCTATATTACTCAGACATTAGCGTCCGTTTATTAAACGGTTTTATTTAGTTCGACCCGTACGGAATTTATTTGGATCAAAATTAAAATTAATATAATAAAATCAATAACATTATAAATCTAAGATGGCCGCCGATACAAAATGGCGGATAACGTATTTTTCCTTAACCCCCTCAATATGGGTAACAAATGAAAGGGCTACACTAGTAAAACGCGATGATTATGTCAAAATTTAAAATTCAAGATGGACGCGGTTCCAATATGGCGGACTAGGTACATATTTTTCCACAACCACCACAATATGGGTATCAAAAAACCGTTTAACTTAAAAGGTTTTTAAATGTATTTATTTTTACAATTACGTTTAATATTTCAGACTTTTTTCCTTACATTTTTGCAAGTTACAGTGTTAACTAAGTTTCTTAATCTATTTTAACGACGCCATAACAATATTCAGCACTAATCGGTGTAACATAACTCCTGAAGATGCCCCGTGGAGGGGTGAAACACGTGTTGAGTAATTTGGCGGTGGCAGTTGTGTGATTCGCATTGATTGCCACATACGCATTTATCAGCGGGCTGGCGGGCGGTGCATTTTGTTGCACGACTACCACTGCATGTGCGAAAGTGGCTAAACATTGGACCTTTTCTTACTTAGGATGGACTTCCACAAGGTAACGCCTGATTCCATTAAACACTATCGGTACGACATGGTTCCGTAGGGATCACGTGCGTTTTTTAAATCATTCAAGGAAGTAACATAAAAAAGTTACATAAATATAACAGGACAACTAAATTTTATTTACTAATGTGGATTGTGATCGCACTAGAGAGATAATTTTGATATAACATTTTAAAAAATATATTTATTTTACTCCAGGGGTTTCACAATAAAAGTGACCACTAATAAGGGGTTCCACTTTTCGAACGTTCTAGAACTCTAACTGGAATCTGTATATAGATACACAAGTCGAAGAACCACGCGCCGGAATACCGCTCCCAAGCGCGCAAACATTGGCCAGTGACCGCATGACGTCATATCCGAAAACGGATTCTGTTTGCCGCACTAACATTATCATATAAATCGCCTCGCCCTCTGCCGCACAGAGACGTAATACATTACGATTTGTGAATCTACCCTCACTCGATAGTAAATGATAACGTCTTATACAAGTGATTCAGAATATATACATGACTAAAAAACGATTCTTTTCACTTTTATGTCATATTTGTCATATATATACGCGTTACGTATTCTCGAATCTTTAATACTACAGGATGTTATTATAGCTTCTCCTTTTTAGCCGATAGACGCCCAATGTAAATCACAGGCCCTTCTTAAAGATATCTACGGGAGATATACCATAATCGCCACGTTTGGCTGGCGTATTGGCGATCGCAGTGTGGTATTATACTCATAGGACGCTGCTTTCTATCCCCTGGAAACTTATTTGTGAGCAGTGGCAATCCTATATTAATATTGCAAAAATTGAATTTATAATACGCAACCTATGATCGCACTTCTTATTCTTTTCAGACTATGGAACCCCAAGGTATAGGCCTCAAAGACCACCACGATGACCGGTCCTGCGTTGCCCACATCCGGGGATTTACCGGGACATTAGTTTACCTAGTGTGGGGCCTGTCCACGCTGCGTCTACTCTTAATTCTATTTACCATAAAATTACTCTCTTGTATTCTTCTCTCAATGTAAATGATCACTTTAAAGTCGTATAGTTTCTAAGTTTACATAAGTTACGCATTTCAAATAAAATTTAGTTGACAAAAATATTAAAATATTACCAGAGTCCGATGACGCCACGAGTACAGTAATACCCCGCTTTACGCGAGGGATACGTTCCAAAATAAATCGCGTTAACAGAAATTCGCGTATAGCGAGGTTTATGATTGAACATAGTCAAAAATTATTACAAAAAAATACAAATCATTTTAATCAATCACTTTAATTCTAGGAACACTTTATGCAATACATACTCTTATTTTTTACGGAAAAATACATCTATTGTCTTTTGGGTAACGTTTTGTTTATGTTCTTGTAAAATACGTTCATAACACCCAACACTGTTTTTAATTGTTTGACAGATGGTCAAGACACCATAGAGAAGTTGATGACTACATTATATTTATACACGCACTCTTTCGCGTAATTCGAGGCATTTGACCGCGAAATTTGCAATTCGCGTTATAGTGAAACCGTGTATAACGGGGTCGCGTAAAGCGGGGTGTTACTGTAAGTTGAATCGTGATCACGCTACATGCTTTACGATTAAGTAAGCAATCAACACGGACGACGGCCGGGGATAATTGGAGTCCGCCACAACGCTAATTGTCAATTAATTGTGAGAGAGTCCATCCTCATCTTATCAGGACCGCGCACAATCTAGGCTACACGTCAGCTGACGCGCTGAGCGCACGCTTTGTGGCGACTGCATCCCACTTAACATTCAACGTTCCCACGCGAAACTAAGTGTCCCGGACGACACTCCACGCGCACCACTTGTGAACACTGCCCGTATTTTTTTTCATGGCCTTCGCTATTGGGGGCCTCTCGTACCCCTATTTTTGGTGGGACAGGGACTTTATGGGCAATTTTATTAATTCACATAATTATTTTTTATTTTCATTCTCTACTTTCATACTTCACATAATCTTTCATTCTATTCTTTTATGCCACAATTCTGCTTTCTTTCCTTTTTGCTCTGTTTACCTTTCTTTCATCTTCTTTCACACTGCCCGTATTGGATAAATCGCGCTGTTCAATTTAATTGTGTATCTATATAACATTATACAAGTCGACATTTGCTATCATAGTTTCATTGCACCGAATCAGAAGACGATGTTTCATAGAGTCATTGAAGTTATAAATATACCCACAAAACCTTTTTTAATTAAACGTAATATGATCACAAATAAAAGGTACTCCATCTGTGTGTCACTGTCTCTCTCTTTGAGTGTCTCTGTCTCTCTTTGTGTATTTCTATCTCTGTCTCTCTTTGAGTAACACTATATCTCTCTTTATGTGTCTCTTTGCCTCTTTTTGTATGTTTCTCTGTCGATCTATCCCTCTGGCTATACCTATGTATGTCTATTCTCCTCTCTCTGTCTTTATGTTTCTCTGTAAGTCTATCCTATTCTCACTCTATCTCACACATTCTGTCTGTCACTTTACATCTGTCTGTCTGTCTCTCTCTCTCTCTCTCTCTCTCTCTCTAGTTTCTCATAGATATAGGCGCTGTGGTGGAGCCTTATGGGTCAGTTACAACTTTGATCATCAAAGTTTAAATTCTTCTGTCTAAGTGACTCTGGCACACAGTTTTCATGTTCCTCCGGGTGGTGTTGGGGGAAGCAGCCTACGTTGAGCTGTTGGCTTCGTTTTGTCAAGTTCTGTATCTCTCGGTGTTGAAGTTTCCTTCTTACTTGCAGCTCTCTTACCCCATGTAAGAACATGCATGTCTAATTTGTGTGATGATGGCTCCAAGTTGGTTTGTAAAGAGAGGCGTGGTCGACGCTTTGTAAACTTATAAGTTAATACTTACCTACCAACAAATACTAAAAGATTCATTAATTGTTTTCTGTTTACCACTATGAATATTTTAAATTAGCAGCATTTTATTGAAAACACTTAAAAAATGACTTTGTATAGGTGAAAAAGCTTAAAGCGCTATAAACCATAGTTCATTTGCTGTCGTTTAGATACACTATCTATCACGCATAAATCTTAACATATTATAACTAAACATTGTTTATTATTCCTGAAGACATTGTAATAAAGTTTCAAAGTAATCATTTTATACAGGCTGTTTTGAAATATATGAAAAAAAATTTAAGCTTTTTATTGATAAATGAGACGGAGCAGATTCATTTAAAGCTTTTATATCTCTAATTACTCTGTCCATCAGATCCTGAATAAATCTATTTGTTCTTGTAACGAAATCTCAGTAAATCGTAGCATCCGCCGTAGCCGATCGTAGCATCGTAGCTGCGTAGCACCGTAGCACTGTAGCAATTAGGGATAGTAGAGATATTTTGAGATAAACGGGACAACGTCACGGGTCGATAGTCCGCCCCCGAAGGACGCCCAAGTTGGCAGCCCGCCAGCTGACTACCAGCGGAGTTATGACCTTGACCCAGAATTACCGTCTAGGACACGAAATCGAAGCCGAAAAGGCTATTTTAGTTAACTTCCATCTATTTATAATGTTTCGATTTATACATGACATATGTTCGTCAGGGTATTTTTTGAATTCATTATTTATAGTATTCTTAACTATTATATATATATATATATATATATATATATATATATATATATATTGTACTATGTACTACTCGACCACTCGATACTTTACCTCCTATCTCCAAATTATGTTAATAAGCCTACTGTAGCGGTCGTTTCGGTCCATAGATATAGCAACAATGATATATATGTTAGAATATACCACAATCGTCATTTGGCAGGCGGGTTTGAGTTCGTATTGTGGTATTATAATACGCAGAGTATGCTGCTTTCCATCTTCTGGAATCTTGTTTATAAACAGTTGCATTCGTGTACATGTATGTATGTTTATGTATATATATACTCGTATATATTTATATCTA
This sequence comes from Battus philenor, assembly GCF_028537555.1. Classification (NCBI taxonomy): domain Eukaryota; kingdom Metazoa; phylum Arthropoda; class Insecta; order Lepidoptera; family Papilionidae; genus Battus; species Battus philenor. Next base: position 14,259,839 of record NW_027181678.1, on the reverse strand, counting down.
TAATGTTTTAATTCTATTGTTTTTAAGTCTACTCTGCTTCGCAATGTTACCGACGTGTATAAAAAACGAAAATAGATTCCTTAATAACACAACTTTAAAAATACAGATATATACATATTATCAGATATTTATTTATTTATTTACTTTATTTGGGATAAACAGTAACAAAAGGCAGCAAGAAAGTACAAACTTAGAAATATAAAATTAGTTACAATTGTAATTGTCTGTGCAATATATATACATTGCACAGACAGCCCCGTGCCTATGTATTTACATAAACATTTAATATTTCCGATTTTTTTTCGCTAACATTTCTGCAACATTAACAATGTTTACTAAGTCTCTTTCATTTATTTTTAACAACGCCCTAACAATATTCAGTTTTTAAAATTACGTTTCGTGCGACCATTTCCTTATCCCTGCTCCATATTGCCATTTCCAGGTTGTACGACAGTATCTGTGACATATGATGGATCGATCGCATCTTGAGTCTCGTCCGTGTGATACACGCACGAGTGAGACGTGATATTGCTACCACCGCAAGATGAACACTATCATACATCTGTTGTTAGATGGACAATGATCACCGCCTCGCTTCTTAGCCCCTGAACCTCGTGAACCTTTCTCCGTACCGTATCCTTCGCTAATAATAACTTGTTTATCGGCTTGGGTGTCAGATACAGGATGTTTTTTTCTGTTTCGGAATATTCTCACCAAAGTTTGGAATGCACCACCTCCATATGCCTCGTCCATCATGTGGAATGCTATATATTTAATGCACAAAAATGTAATTATGTGAGATCGTAACCCGTGATCTATGATCGCAAGTCCCATTCCTCTACAACTAAGCTCCAATATTAAGAGTTAAATCATGATAAAATCATATCTAAGTAAAACATCGAAGTATGCTTAACTGATATTGAATTTACTCTACAGCCATTGATCTGCACAAAGGCCAAGAATTCGCGTTGACCTAGAAACCGGCATACGTCTCCGGGTTACAAGCTGCGCCAACGGAAACTCAATTAAAAGTAATAATAACTTAACACTTTCCTTACGTCAACAAAACTTAAATAACTTAGGAAACTATTGAGTCAATAAATTATGGTGTCAGGCCGTTTTATGAACACCAGCATTTGCTTATTGGCGAGTAATTAAGTGATTATTATTAAAACATAGGTCCTAGGACGTGATCCGCAGGAGAATCAAGTCTAAGTTAGTGACTTAGCACGAAAAATTTCTGAAGTGGCTGTTGCCTTCGTGCCGCCCACTAGCTTGACCGACGTCATAGTCAAGGTAACCGAAGTCGCTGGATAAAGCCAGCACAATACCGATCATCGTGTCGACCTAAGTGTGAAACCTATATCCTGCAATAGAATTCTATTTGCTGGCATGACGATGAATAAAAATTTAGGAAAATATCTCCGAGTTAAATACACAACTCGAATGCAACCGAATGAATTTTTATTTACAAAACACTTTGTTTATACCCAACCAAACTACGTTAACAAATCCTATAGCTAACTTTATTTACACGACCAATCACAGTCCCTACTTATTCAACCAATCACGAGTCGTCTTTGTGAGAGCGACGGAAGATGTGCACGACAAGGACAGATGTATATAAATACGAACGCTCCTAGCTTTGTAGCGTGCAGTTATCTATGCAGCCGGTAAGTGTCGCTACAAGATATGAACAGAGCAGTCGCACCCTGGTGCTATGATTGAGGACTTTGAAACTGTACAACTGCATTAAAACATTACAAGGTTAAGAAAAGAATATATTATAATACATTCGATAAAAAAAGTGATGACAATAATGTGAGGCTCTAACTGTACACACACACACACACATATATATATATATATATCAGATCACAGAAAACTACGACGACTGTGTCAGTGTCAGTTGAGTAAAAAAAAAACATGTTTTTTGTTGAATCGTCAGAACATCGATCAGCGATGCATGCGCCGAGCCCGCACGTGTTCGTCCACACTCGTCCGTCCTCGTCTACGGCCGTCCGCGTCGCTGCGCGCCTCCGAAAACGGGTCAAGTGGCCGCCGCTAATGAGGAAAAATACGCCCCCCCCCCCCGGCACGCAATCCGGAAGAACGCCGCCATTGCCGGCACAAGTTTCAAGGCCACACAACTCTTTCAACGGAAAATAGTTTATTAAAACTGTAATCAAGCGGTACAGTTTGTTTATACAACCGACAACAAAAACATGCACTTGCGCATAAATGGTTGATATTTATGTCAAGTTTCACATCATAAATAAGTGATCGTTTTACAAAAATCATTTTAATATACTGTTTTCACAGTTAAAGAACTTTCTTCATATAACTTCATAATATTCAAATCATCAATGTACCAATAAATTTAAATCTAACAGCCACTCTATAGATTTTTTAGTTTGGTAGCATTATTTAGAAAAAAGTAAATGTAATATGATAAAAGCTCATTGTGTTTTATACTTATATAAGTTCACGATCTGTTAAGAACATAAACTAAACAGTAATATACAAATTATATGTTAAGACATAGCCATTTACTAATTATTATATTCGACATGAGTTTTGTAAATAAATCTTTTAAAAAAACAATAAAGAAAAAACTCATAAAAACCGAGTGGTCAAAAATATTTGCACCAAAGGTTTTCACGTCAAAAATTAATAAAGATATTTCACGTGTTTCCGTCGTAAGTAGGTCGTGTGCGAGAGCCTAACATCGCAAAGTTTTCAGGAAGCCTTATGGCAGGCACGCTCCAACGCGGCCGCCGACGTGAAAAGCGACACAAAGAGGTATAACCTTAAAATTGCTCTGACATTTGCTATTAAATATCAAAAGAAATAGGTGGAAATGTTTGAACACATTTTCACAACGGAAAACCATTTCCATCGATCGTATCTACTATTTCATTTAACATTGACCTTATTTATTTCAATTGTTTTTAAATTAAGAAGTCTTTTGGTGCAATGTAATAATAGATTGGAGACAAATGTCCTTCGAATTTTAAATGAATATTCAAGACGTATTTTTTTGAAGTTTATTTACATTTAACTATATAAGAAAAGGACTAATATATAGCTACTTCTGCTATGTAGCAGTAGTCGTGCAATGAAGTGCACCGTCCGCCAGCCCGATTAGTACCATCGGAATCAAATTGTGCTTACCTATATTAAGAAACCTTACCTTATTATGAAACTATATTTTATATTCGCCGCTATTCGATTTCTTCACCGCTATTAGAGAATCAATTTTTAGGGTGGTATGTGGTATAGGACCGCTCAAAATTTTATAATGTTATCACTTAATAATGCACACAGCAATGTATAACGCGGCAACCTTTCACATTTCAAGGCATTCGAAATTTGAAATAACAGTACGGAGCAACACAAGAAAGAAAGAAGTAAAGCTAACAAATATGTTGATACAGGACAATTGAAGCGAAGGAAGTACTCAAATTAAGGAAGAAGTGTTTAAGTAAAAAAAGGACCAAGACAAAGTCACAGAGACTCTGTGTTTGGCACTAATCGGTGTAACATAACTCCTGAAGATGCCCCGTGGAGGGGTGAAACATGTGTTGAGTAATTTAACGGTGGCAGTTGTGTAATGCGCATTTATCAGCGGGCTGGCGGGCGGTGCACTTTATTGCACGACTGCTGCTACATAGCTATATATTAGTCCTTTCCTTACTTAGAATGGACTTCCGCAAAGTAACGCCTGAATCCATTAGATATTTAACTATAGCTTCTAGAGCCAAATTCGCTTGTTTGAATTGGCAGTGCACAGAGCACATCGCTGGTATAGCCAATGGTTGCTGGGACCACGAGACTCTCGGGTGGAGAACCCTCTTGGTGGGCCGACGTCATGGTTAAGGTCACGGGAAAACACTGGACGCTGACTGCATAAGACTGGTCACCCTGGCGATCTTCAGAAGAGACCTCTACCTTGCAGTCGATATCTATCAGCTGAAAAGAAGAAGATAATATCTAGGTGCCATTATATTCGATGATTTATTGACATCTTACAGAATGTCACGTGATGCAGAAATTTTGGAACCACTTATGGGATCAAATTTGAGTCAAAACTGTTTTGATAGTCGCCTTCAATCGAGAGGCAGTAGATCTTGCACTACCTTTTTCAAAAATCGTCCGTAACGGAACAACAAGAGCATCAAACTTTCCCGGAACTGAAAAGCGTATACAAACTTTGAAATCTCTTTTTTCCCAGCTTTCGTTGCAATATTTCTTTTGTTAATAACCATTTTAAAATATCCAATTTCATCATTATTTTCACTCATTTTGAACACGGAGAAAAACAAAGGAAAAATAGTATCCAAAAAATTTCACCTACTTGTTTCTATTTTTTTAATCATCATTACAAGTTTATAAGTACACATACAACATACATATGATAAATACATGATAGTTTCGTCGTATTTACTCTAAAACCTACTAGATGGCGCTAGTCAAACTCACAAACGTAGTGCTGATTTACCGACGTTTTGTTCTCTTTAAAACTACTCTGTATGCATGTTTGTTTGTAATACGTGCTCCTAAAGATAATTAATTTTTTAATGTATGTATATACTTACTCCGCTGGCTCAGTGACCCAAAGTGGGTGTTGGCCTCCGAAGCGAGAGACTTCCACTTTCCTCTATCTTGCGCCATCGTCTGCCATTGGTTGACATTCAATTCGCGCAAGTCTGCCTTAACGCGACCGATCCAGCGATACCTGGATCTACCCACTGGTCTTCGACCCCTCGGTTTTTCCAGGTACGCTACCTTCATGCTCCGATCCGATCCCATTCGCTCCAAGTGACCAAGCTAGCGGATTCGTTGAGCTTTATTTTCGCCAGTGATATTTGGCTATGCTACTAAAGTCTCAATTTCGGCAATCTTTTGGAGCCTCAAAGATCCGTCTTTATTTCTCGCTGATCCCAAGATCTTCCGCATGATTTTGCGTTCCGTCACTAGCAGTTTATAATACAGTTAATATATGCATATACATATATATATACATACATGTATACATATATATATATATATGCATTAATTTCAAATATAAGCCGGAACTGTATAATCAAATTAACCAAAACCAAATCGATCAAGACGATCAGCCTGCATAATTAATAACGCGTCCGCTGACTGCGTTTAGCTTGTCCGTTAAGACGACGTACGCAATCTATCATATTACAGCCGAGTACGTGATTGGCCGATGTATTATTCATATCCGAATGCTGATGGTAACAAGTCAATTACTCTACTACAACAGCCTCCATTACATTACAATAACACAGAAATAAACCTCGATCAAGTTTACTAAAGACTCTTCTCAAACCTGAAATCCTTTTATGCATTTACATTCCCCATAGCTTTTATTTGAATGATCTTGAACTTTATCTTTAAGCTTAATTTAAGATATCTTAGATCTTAGTTTTAAATCTGAAATAAAAAGTATATTATTAAATAAATCTTGTTTTTTCTTTTCAGTCCTATACCTCGTAGCCTTTTCAATTAGTTTAAGCATAAATAATATATATATATATATATATATATTATATATTCAACTAATATATATATATATATATATATATAATAATAATAATAATAAATCTTTAATTCAGACCATATTTTCAGTCCATATTTATGTTAGTACAATATTCTTACACTATGTTAGTTGTTTACAAACATACAAACATACAGATAAATATATAGATAATATATATATATATATATATATATATATATATATTCAAGTACTGCGGGCGTGACATACAAATATATACCTTAATGTAAAAAAGTTCGCGTCTGTTATGTGAGTTATTGAAAAGAAAACTCTTCAGTCAACAGTTTAGACACTTAACGAATATTGAAAGGCATGTTTCCAGCTATAACTAAACTAAATAATAATATAATATAAATAAACCACCGTCAATGTAGACAATGTTAATTAATTATAAACGCATGTGTACAAACCTGTTTCGCAAAGGTTTGTCCCAAAGGATCCAACAGTACTAAACTAACAATGTATTACTTATTTTCGCCTCCACTCTCGATGAAATGTTGGACGGGTTTAACTATGAAAAATGACTGCACGGCCATATTTCGTACGTGTTCTATTTTTAAAATAACATCAGTGTATTTTAGATTCCATTTTTAATTTTACAGACATGTTTATTTATTTGTTATTATAACACAGTATGTATACTTCAATAATAGGTAAGTATTTATATATGTGTGTATATATATATGTGTATATATATGTGTATATATATGTGTATATATATATGTATATGTATGTATATATATATTTATATATATATCTGAGAATAGTCCACAAACACAGTAGAGTAAATCATTTCGTAACTTTGAAAAATACACTGAACACTTTTTAACAGGATCTATATTTCATAGACATTAGTGTCTGTTCCTTTGTTTATGCAATTACATTACATATTTCCGAAACCTTTTTGCTCAAGTTTTTGCATGTTACAGTGTTTACTAAGTGTTAAAATAATACCTAACTTAAATCGTATATTTAAATAGTATACAATGTTGAGGTCAACTTAAAATTCTTGGTGTCTAATTTGTTTTTAACGTCGCCTTAAAAATGTTCAGTTTTCAAAATCAGGGTTCATGCGACCACTTCCTCATGCATACTCTATATTGCCATCCTCAGGTTCTACGCCAGTATCTGTACGGCGGTTGGATAGCTGAATCTTGCGATCGCATCTTGAGTCTCTTCCGTGTGATACACGCGCGTAATATGGCTACCGCCACGTGATAAACACTGTCATACAGTCTGAGGGTGTCTGTTTTTCGACGGACAGCTATGACCGCCGCTCTTCATAATATTTATAATTCTCCGTGATGTATTAGGATCAATAAGCAAATTTAAAAATAAACAACTTAATATTATATATCAGTATTTATAAAGCGACCATAAAGCGAAATATACAAATAAATTATTTGAATATAAAAGCTTTTAATGTAAATATTAAATAAAGTCAGAACAATATCGCGTAGTTCTACAACATCTACATCGTAGACCCGCTACAAACTTCGTAGGCGCCCGCTACGACACATACAATTTAATGTATAGCTCAAAAGGTTACACTGCACTGTTCTTTAATATTAAATAAGACGTAGCACTTTCAAATTCTAAAGGGTTCGCTGCACTCAAGAGAGTGTAAATAAAATGTGATTGTTTTTCACAGCTGAGTTTTATGTCGGTTTATTTCGTCGTATATATAAGAACATACTGTTCAGAACCATGTGTCGTGTGACCTTTGTTGAAAGTCTGTGGCATTAGTCACGACATGCAATCAAACAATAATATAACAAGTTAATAATTTAAATACAGAAGCTAAGTTAATAGATAAACGAATTGAGAATAAAAAACATAGATGTAAAATGTAATTGTATTTAAAGGAATCAGACGTTATCTCGCGGAAGTCCATCTTAAGTAAGAAAAGTACCAATATTCTCCAATTTCTGAAGATGCCTCGTAAAGGGGTGAAACACGTGTTGAGTGATTTGACGGTAGCGGTTGTGTAATTCGCATTGTTTGCCGCATACGCATTTATCAGCGGGCTGATGGGCGGTGCACTTTGTTGCACAACTACCACTGCATGTTCGGAAGTGGCTAAATATTGGTCCTTTTCTTACTTAGCATGGACTTCTGCAAGGTAAAGCCTGATTCCATTAAATATTGAACAACTATCATTAATAGTTAGTCTAACAGAGCAGTAAATTGGACAATATATCCTAATGATAACTTAACAGGCATCAGTTTGATTCAAGGATAAGTTTACGTCAAGTTTGTTCATTGCCTTTTTTAATGTATTGTAAATTATCAACATTTCCTACAAGATTTAAACAAGACGAAACAAGAAAGATAAAAGGTGTAGCATAAACATAGATTTCAAAAATGTAATTTTGTATATAAGACGCACATTTTGATCTTACAATAAATAAAGCGTTGCTTCTGAAAACAAAGATTTTTATTTTAGTACGTACTTAAGTTTCATTGACATACTTTATACTATATTATGGAACAACGAAATATTACAGTTGGATTGAGAAAATTGTAAGAAAATCTTTGTTCACTTCGCCAGTGATCCTTCCAATGGGAAACTATTTTGAAACTTAAATGCGCTTAATGGAGAAGAAATATCATTCGGTACGTTTTAAATTTTGATAGATCCAAGAAAAAACAACTTTGGAATTGAATGACGTTTATAATCCCCGGCGAGATGGGGCTCCGTCTAGACTGGCGAGGAATCTGTTTTGTAAATCTAAAACGTTGGAAATGTAAAAGGTATCAAATCTGAATTTAAACAGCCGAATTTTCGGGCAAATGGAATAAGTTTTGTAACAAGTCCGAAAAATAGTCAAGCATCTGACTCGAGTTTCATGTTGTATGAAAAATAAATATTAAATTTAATATTTAACAGGCACATTTTTTGTGAACACCTAATTGTTAGAGGGTGAATATATATGTATGTCTTGTTGTTGAATAAAAAAAAAAACTAATCGTCGGCAAAGAAAAGGTAACTCGTGAGCCGCCGGAGTGTTTAAAACTTTAGACTATTACTCAAGTATAAGTAGGTTCTACGACACAGTTTCGTATTGGAGGTTGGTTACTGAGTTATTAAGGATATTTACCGTCAAATAAGCTTAATTTCATTCCATTCTAATGACTCAAAATAGGTAATTTTATATAATAGTTTTGATAACTTTGTACTGAGTTTGTATGGATCCGCTCAGGGTAAAAGCCTCCTCCAAAGCTTTCCATTTTTCTCTATCATTATTAACTTGGAGCCAACCGTACCCCGTGGCTACAGGAGGCAGCATATATATATATATATATATATGTATGTATGTATGTATATATATTTATTTATGTGTGTATGTATACATATATACTACTGCACGACCGTGCTGAAGGACTTGCGAAAAATAGAGCAGGAGCTGAGGAAGCCGGCCTGAACAGCCAGTTTATCAGAGAAAGCTGCGGCTAAATCCCCCCCACGAAGTAATGCCTAGCGGCCATACCGTGGGGACCAGGTATACCGAAGAAAGAGGATTGTTTTTAGTCGGTATTGACGCCTAGATCGAGTCCGACATACGGGGCACCACCATCAGGCCCTATGATACGTAAACGTATTTTTAAACCACTTCGAAAAAAAAACACATATGTATATATACACATATGTATATATGTGTGTGTTTTTTTTACATAAAAATTAATAGATCATCAAAATCAAAGGTCCCATTAAAAATCTATGGGCCGGATCTTATCTATAATTACACATGTTATCAAAACGAATATTTATTTAGTTTCGTTGCAGCTATTTTCCTAAGCCTTCAAAAAATAATAACCGACCATTATAGGTTTGGACTCATCACAAACGCCATCACTTATAACGATTTGTTATAAAAAAAATATGACAAAGATATATAAGTCGCAATGCACTCTGCAATGTCATGCAATAAAACTGAAGTGCCCAAGGCGAGCTGTCTGCGACTCTCGCTATTCTGAAACGGCGTACATTTCATATTTTACACACATGTACCCAGTGATAAGAAACTTCGTAAGTTAAATAAATAAATAAATAATAAAATGGCAACATTTTTATTTACATTTTATATTTGCTTCTCCGTACGCGGGCGTTAATTCACGCCCATGCGTAAGACGCGTTTAAACGCAGAGTAAATTTTTTGGCTCACGAAACTCTGTTACCGTAAGCTCAATTTCGATGAACTGATCAAATCATCAACCGGAAACAATGCTGCTGAATATAAAACACTTCTACTTTGTCACTATATCCAAGAACTACCAGCTCTAGGAAGAATTCTCGAAGACTCTGTGAGGACTCTGTGTTTGGCACTAATCGGTGTAACATTACTCCTGAGGATGCCCTGTGGAGGGGTGAAACACGTGTTAAGTGATTTAACGGCGGCAGTTGTGTCATTCGCATTGTTTGCCGTATGCGCATTTATCAGCGGACTGGCGGGCGGTGCACTTTGTTGTATGACTACCACTGCATGTGCGGAAGTGGCTAAATATTGGTCCTTTTCTTACTTAATTGAATTATTTAACAAAGTACAGTTATAATTATTTAATATTTATTCTAATCATTGCTTAAATGCGAAGTTTTTAAAGAATTACACTTTTTCTTACCATAGCTACAAAGTCTATTTAATTACCTACGTAGTTCGAAGAAATATCTGAAGTGACGGTGGGAGTGGCACGTCGCTCATGACCACCGAAGACCTTAGAGCCGAAAGGTTCTAGAGTAGCTACCTGGAGACGGCGGACCCGGTTTGGATAAGCCTTCGTGGACCAACAACATATTTAAGGTTACGTGTGGTAGAACACGGGCAGTTCAAGACCAGTCAGCGTGGCAACCTTTGGGAGAGACATGCATGGCAATGTGCGTCCAACGGAATATAAGGATAGATCTCTGCCAATAGACGACAGAGGAATCATAAGATAAAAGACAGTGCACAATTATTCGTCATCGAAAACTGACAAAGCTAAGGACATTAAACCTTAGTAGCCTGATTTACAAAAGTGATTTTTTTTTTAATATTACTGTGTTTGCTTGAGGGTCTAGATGAAGGGAAAAATAGATTTTTTTTTAATTTCGTTGGAAAGAATATTATACAACAAATAAATACGTACAGCCAACCTATAAAAAAACTAATAGTAATGTGAACATTCGGTTTAAAAGTATCAAAATTGAAACTCTAGGTTATTAAGGGTTAAATCCTGGGTTGTAGAGTTTCTTCCTTCTTCTTCTTCAACTATAACACCTAGCGAAGCAGAGCAAGTTGACGATCAATAAGAGATCTGTTAAAAGTTCCAATTTTGAATAAACGAATTTCATTTTTTTATCTTTGTCCTTACATAGATATCTTTGGAAACAGGCCATGTCTTGGCTGAGACGACGATGATACTGATTTTTTTTTAAACGTCAAGATTAATTGAAAATTGAGAATTTAATACACCCTTCTGACATCGATCTGCAGTTAATTTTAGTTACTAAACTTATTCTCAGAATAAATGCATTTAATTTTTTATCGCTTTATCGGACCAAAGAGTCTTTACATAAATTATTTCAATGTAGCCTCTCATAAACTATATCTCCGTCTCCACCTTGCAACGTGGACTGCACGCGACGTGAATATTGGCATCGCTCTCTCGTATAAAGTCTATACACGCACACATAAAAACTAAAAATACCCGACCGAAATAGAAACAGAGCTATATAAAGTACATATCTTTTTATGGCGCCCTTCTGAATGCGCAATAAAGATATCGGTGTACTAGTATAATAAAATTTGTGTACAGGAGAGCCATCGCCGTGCCCATAAACGGCAAATAATTTGCGCCACAAATTTATGTAAAGATATGTTAATGAACACCCCCCCCCCTCGCCCTCCTCCCACCTGTACCCTGCCCCGCTGTGTCCGCGATAAACAAGACTGAATCAATAAAACGTTGTTATGCTCGAACAAGGTACAATCAAGTGTCTTTACGTATCTTGATATCAATTTTGTCAATGGTATGGATATACACATGACTTATGTTTTATTTATATTTTTATGGCCTCCGTTATTGATGATTCTCATGTCTTAGATACGCAGGGATAATATCGCACCCTTAATCCAATACTGTCACTATCCAAAATTTTGTGGTTTCGAGTTATGAACGTGATCTATTGTAAAACTTGAAAATAAACGTAAACGTTTAAACACTTTCTTAAAAACGTTCAAAGCCGTTATTTATTTATTTATTTACTTTATTGGAGATAAACAGTAACAAAAGGTGTATGAAAGTTCAAAATAGAAGCTTAGAAATATAAAAATAGTTACAGTTGTTACCTTATAACTATCTCACTGAGAACATTCAATGATTTCATTTCTTATTTATTTATCCAAATTTTTATGTGAAATTTGTTTTATAGCTCTCCTGAAAAATCAGGTTTTTTTGGATTGTGTCGGTAATCGACTAAAGCGATGCGATATGTCCTCAAAAAAAATTACTGACTTTATTTTAATCTTTTATCCTTCACATTATCTTCTACATCTTTCTTTTATTCGTCACATTCTCTTCCTGTATGATTGACGAATGTATTGACTAACTTGACTAAGTATGGCAGGCATCAAAAAATCAATTTCAGAAACTACGCTATGATAGCATTGTAATAAAAAGGTTTTACAAAATTCGTCATACTACATATCAAAATTAATTATTCTTTACTATTTATCCCTGCAGGCGTTGTATTTCCAGAAGTTATTGACCTCTCTTGTTTACACAGGCTTTAAATATTTTTGCTCACAAATGAGCTATACATTCACCTGGTTTAAGATTTTACACTTATAATCTATCATATATCATCCTGTATGTAATATTATTATTATATCAATATTTAATGGAATCGGGCGTTATCTTGCGGAAGCCCATCCTAAGTAAGAAAGGGACCAATATTTAGCCACTTCCGCACATGCAGTGGTAGTCGTGCAACAAAGTGCACCGCCCGCCAGCCCGCTGATAAATGCGTATGCGGCAAACAATACGAATTACACAACTGCCACCGACAAATCACTCAACACGTGTTTCACCCCTCCACGGAGCATCCTCAGGAGTTATGTTACACCGATTAGTACCAAACACAGAGTCTTCACAGACTCTTCGAGAATTATTCCTAGAGCTGGTAGTTCTTGGAGATAGTGACGGGCTAGCGGGCGGTGCACTTTGTTGCACGACTACCACTGAATGTGCGGAAGTGGCTAAATATTGGTCCTTCTCTTACCTATTATATAAATGTTGTATACACCCTACATATTAATATTCTTTATAATAAATCAATCTGAAATAATATTAAACAACATATTTCAGTATCAAAATGTCTAGATAAAGTTTCTAGTATAAAGTTTGCAATCAGAACTGGGGAGTTCGTGCAACCGAAATGGGCAAGTCAGTTTTCTTGTTGATGTTTCTGCTGTTAGCCTTGCGGGCTTTCACAGCTTCGTCGGATACAGGGCTCGCGGGTCGAAGACGGTCAAAGGCGGTCGCTTCAATATAGACGACGCTGTGGGTGGGTGAACTTGCGGTACGTACTACAAGCAATTTGTTACAGTCTGCTGTCACATAGTGGTGCAGGGCTTATTGGACGCTCCATTTTTATTTCTAGTGCACAAAACTAAAAGTATTAAAATATTATTAAATAATATCAACACTACATTTACACGATTATTTATTTACGTACACCAGTAGTACACATTAATTAAACCTACATTAAATGTTATCGCATAAATAAAGGTTCTGTTGTGTTACCTTTATAGGTGATATATTACAAATTTCCTATATACAACATTGAAGAAAGATACAGACTATATCAATAAAAACATTGAAAATAAAAGTGATCGCATGTAAGGAAACATCTGCCTTACGACTTTAGACACCAACAGAGCTCTTATTTTGAAATTTTTTCTTCCGGTGCGCAATCTACTTCAAGGCCGTGTGCTTAAAAATAGTTAATTATAATTAGAAATCTGTTATGGATACAGTGAATTATTAAGATGGTTTGACACCATAAGAGCCACGAAAGATATCTAAGATGGGCAATTGTTCAAATATTCTGTTATAATAACTACACATTCGTAATATTCAGCAGTATAGACGCAGTTGCGTATCTTTACGTTGTTTAGATTTGTCACTAACCCTAAAATTGTATCATCTAAAAAAATTCACCGTCATCATCACATCAGCAGTCTTACGCCCACCGCTGGACAAGCTGGCCTGTCATATATTTGATCAATGGTGGGTAATTGTTCAAATATTCTGTTATATTGTCTCATGAGATAAGATATTTTAGCCCAAAGTTTGTCAAATGGGGTCCACGGATGGCTTTTATAGAGCATCCAGAATAATGGTGCGGAACCCGCAGCTCAATAAAATATAAAAGTTTCGCAAAATATATAAGCCTATTCAATATATCATGCAAGAGTAGATCTATATACTAAGTATCACCCTTTGAGGGAGGACATACGAAATTGAATAAGATAGTGATGTTGAATTTAAACTTTGTTAATACATTTTATTTGGAACAATATAACAATTTTAAATAAATATTCTGGCTATAGTATGTAAAACGTAATATTTTTTAACGAATTGATGCGCGCTACAAAACTAGGTGCTTTCGTATTTATATACACCTTTCTCTGTCGCACACATCTTTCATCGCTCTCACACAAACGACACTCGTGATTGGTTGTAAAGCATGGATTGTGATTGGTTGTTTAAATAAAGTTATTTCTAGTATTCTTTAACTAGTTCTAACGTTTCGTATAAATAAACTGTTTCAATAAAATTCAATCTATTCTCTGAACTCCAGTTTTACTTTCAACTCTGAGAGACAGTCTCCTAGCATAAATAAATATAATAAATTACTCGAGAAGTAAATTAGGGTACCGTAACGTAATAAAAGCTGCGAAACTATGTACATTAAAGTCGATTTGCGCCGTGAATAGCTAGAGCTTTTAAAAGCTCGCCGCTAAAGCGTGTAGCAGTGACATTGACACTGGCTTTCACTGTCGCAGCAACACGTAGGTCACGCCTGCGCAATGCTGCGTACTTGTTAAGCACTCGACCAGTATAAATTGACCCCCGCTACGTTCTATGCAGAAAACTTCCGGCTGCCTTCAACGGACTATGCAGATGATGCGGAAATATGACTAAAAAAATATTTAACCTTTAAGTTTTTTTATGTTTAAGGTTTTATTCGGCACTTGTTCGAAACTACTTAGAAAACGCTAATTAAATTTTAAATAAAGAAAATTAAAGTCTTTTTTTTAATGGCCCCCGCTATTGGGAGCCTCTCGTACCCCCTATATGGTGTGGGACAGGGACTTTTTGTTAACATTTATTTAATTTTTTCACAGACATTTTTTTTTGTTTTATTTGCTTTCTCTCCTTTCACGCGTCACATTGTCTTCCGTTCGTTACTTTCTTCCCACAATGGGCGTTATTGTCAGAAAAACACAGATTAAATATAAATCGTTACAACGCGCTGAAATAAAGCGTAATAATATCTTTCAAATATAGATATGCCTAAATAATAGTTAAATTTAAAAAGTTCGTTTCTTATTCTTGTTAACACCCACTACAATCATCTTTATTTTTATTAACTAAAATGTGGTAGAGACTCTTTTTAGCTAGTAAATCATTATGTGCCTGGTGATTGAAAAAATATCAAACCAAAATACCTCAACATAAGTAGTCAACGCTAAGCCTTTAAAACATAAAACAGTAAGTCTTAAGTGTTTTACAAACAAACTGAATGGTAAGATGTGTTATTAATAAATACTTTTTTTATATCGCAGTCATAGGCGCCTACTGGAAGGTATCGGCCTTCAACAAAGATATCTTTGAGGGATATACTATAATCGCCAACCTTGGCAGGCGGGTTGGCGATCGCAGTGTGGTATTATAGTACGCAGAGAACGCTGCTAATCATCTATTAGAAATTTGATTATGAGCAATTGCAATCTTATATAATTAATGCACAGTGTGAATTTTATATAAGGCTGTATTGTTAATCGAACCCGCGACCTATGATAGAAAGTCACAATCCTTACCGCTGGGATACCACTGCTAAGATATATTTTATAATGTAAATCTAAAGATGTGTTTACACGTAGGAATTTTTTCGAAAAGTGATTTTAACCCTTTCCTTACCGCAGTCCGTTCCGCCGAAATAACGCTACTGAACCGAGCATGTGCGCCGCGATGTGTGCACATTGCATGGCGGTAGGCTGATGTTCGAATTTTCTCATGTGTTAGATATTTAAAGATTTTACTGGTACATAAATTAAAAATTGAAGCCAAGATAATTGTTAGTAATTTATTTGGCTGTGATAAATCTTAAAACAGGGATCTACACATGAACCCACATTACAAGATGGATGCCGGTTAATTCCGGCGCTGGTAACGAAAGGGTTAAAGGCTTTTGTATAAAATATTTAAGCCTCATATGAGAACTGCTGTAGTAAAGATTTTCACGTCACAAGATATCGACAGACAATCGTCAGTTTATACAAAATAAATAATCCATCCGTAATGTATAAAAAGGAAAGTAAATACGTACAAGCGCAGAGGGCGAGTGTTCGTGTGTTCGTGTATTCATATATTCATGAATAACGAGCGCCTTACCTGAAACAAAGTCATTAAATTGTTAATGTATGCAAATAAAAGTTTTCGCGCTTTACGCGAGTTCCAAGGAGGATAATAAAGGATAACAACGGTCTCGAACCGCACACACTGCCGACCGCATCTCTTATTAGCACAAATAATATTTACACATACATATTAAAGGTACCGAAAAGTAATGTCGTTTCTGATATATTTCACAAAAAAAAACGACTGATTTTTACCGCTCCGACATTGATTTTGTATACTACATGGCAAAAGGTTGTTGATAACGAATGTGAATATATTGTTGATAAGAAATAAAACTTATTTAAAATGTAGTCGTGTGAATTTAACTTAAGAAAGCGACATTACTTTCCGGTTCCCCTACATACGTACGTACTATACATACGTAATATCTTGTTGTTATAATATGTATATCATCGATTGTTGGTTTTTTATATTTAAGCCATCTGTAATTCTCTGCCAAAGAATCTCAGAGATATTTTATATTGGTTACATTTATTATTATTTCTACTATTTTCATTTACCGCTAATTCCTTATTTAATTATATTTTATCTGTACGATACGTAATTATTACTAATTATTTATCTGGATTGCTTATTGCTAATTTTTCTACTAACTTATTATAATACTAATTTCCTATCCTATATTTATCTTGTTAATATTTTGGGGAAGGTCACGATCGAATAATCATAACGAAAATATTTATAAGAATTATAGTTAAAAGTAAAATGTTATTAACTTTTTAAAAGATAAATTTTTTTATATAGTTTGTTGTTTTATACACTTTTATATATTTAGATAAAAATGTAATTTCATTTCAAAAATCAATGAAAAAAAATATAACAATAGCTATCGCGATTGAACATATTTGACAAAATCCGTAGCATGTCGTAGTCTCGTAGCGGATTTCACTCTCGCAAGGACAGTGCTACGGTTACGCAACACTAGTCTGCAACACCTGCAGCGGGATCTGAGCGCTCACGTCGCCCTGGCCGCGGGCCAGTGACTTGCCGTGTCAATGTCACGAACACTGACCCGCTACGCCAAACGACTACGTAGCACAACCGCTCTACGTAGCCGTTTGGCGTAGCAGGACAATGTGATGGGTCGATAAGAATTCACGATACAAACTGTTTTTAACAACACCATTTAAAAGTTATTAAGTTATATCCGACACATAAATATATTGGCATGACCGTATTATTATATGGTAGGCAAATACAGCATGATTTGTAATAGGTCTAAAAGCTTCAATGAGGTGAATGTTTATCTTATTTTTGAGCTAACAGATTTGACAGTTTTACATCTATTTCCAATCACTCCATAAAAAGTGATTAAACTTTTTCTTCTTTTCAGCTGGACGCACACTGCTGGGCAAAGGCTTTCACTAAAGATCGCCTCGATGATGGGTGCTACGCTGCCGTCCTGCGATTTCCTTTGACTTTAACTATATCGTCGGTCCCCTTAATGGAGAGGTAACCACGCCGCGTGTACCGGTTTGTAATCATCACTGGAGAATATTTCAGCTCCAACTACCGTCGATTGCACAAGCGATGTGCCCCGCTCATTTCAGACGAGCAATTCTTCAAGCGACTTCGGTGATCTTCGTTCTTCTGCGATTCTCTTCATTGCTGATTCGATCTCTCAACTCCGAGCATAGCAGTCTCCATTGTTCTCTAGGTAACCTTGAGCCTTATTAGGCCAGTCGTAAGCGACCACGTCTAGGATCCGTATATCATCACCGACAACACAAATTGATCAAAAGACCTCATTATCTATTTTTATTACATTTATGTTTTCACACACACAACACATTTACCTCCAAAAAGGTTACTAATTTTATCAAGCTTAGACAAATATACTTAGAGGCGTATAAATACATTGCGATCCTTAAGGAAAATCCTTCCAACATTCTCATGTAACTTAATCTTGCATCGCTTTCAGATAACGGAAAACTCGCGTATCTATTACGGGATATATTTCACTGAATGTTCACGTTGATTGAGACCATCATTTATAAAATAGATGACCTTTTATTTATTGACCAATTATCCACAAAATAAAAACTAATACGGGACCAAAATCTAGGAATAGTAACAAATAGCAACCAACTACTTGGTCAGGTTATATTTCGACTTATGTCATCTTCATAAAGCATCCAAAAACAAGGAAAAGATGAACATGACTAGAATGACAACGATAATAGCCTATATGCCCAAGTAGACCAGAGCAATTGCATTGTAGCCGATTTGTGCCAGAAATAAAGAAACAGGAAATAGGTAAATTAAAAAAAATCACTCCTAGGTACGACGACATGCCTCTAGCTTTGGGATGGAGAAACAAATATTACGGATACCAAGGCCAGCAAGGCTCATAAGTAAAACCATCCCAGACCAGTTTAGGACCTGTTTTCTCAATAATATGCAAATATACCAAAGAGTCCAAGTAATTTTGGTAATATTACCCGCAGACAACTTCATCTAATCACTGGTCGGAGAAGTAGACTATAAATACCAGGCGGATGATCACCTACAGACTGGTCTGATGAAGGTAAATTAGTGACTGTCTCCAATACTACTGCGATGGTATAGAAAAAACATCATCGATTCCGTCAAGAAATGGAATTAATGTTTTGCTATTATCATATCAGTTGCCAGACGCCTACTGCTAGGCATAGGGAAGCCTCGCTAAACGATCCTTACGATGACCGATCTTGCAATACCGACCCTCGAGACGGGACCCCCCCCCCCCCCCCGAAAGAAAACAATTCACCTTTGTAAACCACGCAACACCTGTTGGGCACGAAGCCAAACACAGTTACACATCCATTAGGAAAACGGTGTCTATTCTTAGAGATACGGGACTTCAATAAAATCGGAAGCTGTAACATGAAGTTTTACGAACCGTAAGGCAGCGTAATAAAAAAAAAGTTGTAACGTACACCGTGATCAGCGTTTGATACGACTTGTATCAAAATTTTATCGGTGGATTCTCATTTCGGAACAAGTAATATAGCGTGAATTGATAATTTTATATATATTTATACATATTCATTAATACCTTTTTTTAAATATATTTTTTTGTAAACAGCTATCATATGTTTATTGTAGTTATAAACATGCCCCATAAACGGTACTATAAGATATGACAGCCGACGCGGCCACCAAAACTTACAGTTTTTTGGAAAAATGGCCAAATTCGATGTAATTATGTTTTTTTATCATTAAAAAGAATAGATAACATAAGTAATGACCTTAAAAGTTTTTCCTTGTTTCAGAATATAGGAGCTAAATTACGTCATCGTGCGGCGTATCGAAAAGGGGAATCCCACAGAAGTATAAATCTTTATACGCATCGCGCTATAGAGGGCGCTCTACAATACTTCTCGACTTGTGATTGGCTTATTTTTTATTGGTCGAATTTTTTTTTCGTAATTTAAATCGATATAAATACGGTCTAATCTTGATGAATATACACACTTCTACGTCGGGCGTCATGTTGTTATTTACTCCAAGACCTACTGGCCCTAGTAAGAATCCCACAAGAACAACGCTTTTGTTTAATTTCTTAGTTTCGTAATATTACATATAAAACAATGATTTCTTCTTTCGCTTGGTCACGTCATAACTTGAGAACAAAGACTCATATTTTTTGTTTTTTACAGAAAATTCTCATAAAAAAAATCCATTGCGGCCTGGATTTGCATTTGATAAATAATTTACAAGAACAATCTTTGAGTGTGTACGTCGTTAATCTTGAAAATTCATATTTTTTTCACACCGCCAACACGTTGGCTGTTGCCGTGTTTATTCAATCTATATTTAAATGAATGTTTGTCTGTATGTCCTTTATAAAATCGTAAACTAAGCATGTGATCATGTGTTCATCTTTATCAAAGTTGTTGTGCATAAGCTCACGAAGGTTTCTAAGTTATTATGATCAATTTTCGACAGATGGCGCCACTGTCATTCAAATAAATTACATATTGCCGATTTGAATTGAAACGAATGACGGCATTTCGAATTTTGCATAACATAACAATTTATTTATGTAAATTGAAAACGAACTAAATTTTTTTTTTGTTAAATTCGCGGACACGCGAACAAAGTCGCGGGGCACAGGTAGTTAACTAAATAAACATCAATTTCATTTCTATTAGTTCTCGGAACAAGAGATAAAGGTACTTCGCTCAAAGCAAATAAACATTCCGAGACGCTGATGTACTTTCGATATCACAAGTGCTATACTCCACATGCATCTTGCATCTCCACCAGCTAATGCACTCTCTCGCTGGAAGTGCTACGACTCATGAAAACAATCGAACATCGCAATGTATGCGGTCTATTTATTCCGACATTTTTTTGATAATGGTTCTTTTTGTGCTTATACGTATGTTATACATCCTATAATTATTTTTAACCATATACCATAAATAAACCATAATTTTTTGTAATAATTGAAGTCGTTAATATAAGCCAACAATGAACCTTCTTTCTTTCTTACGTATTATAATTAGAAGAAAGATTAATTGACCTATCGCATTTAAATAAAAAATTGATTGATTTGGGATAGATGTAAATATTTTATAAAAGATAATTTTACAAAAAGATTTTATAATCGAATATTTCGGCTTTAAATTGAAATTTGCATGTAACATATATTTAGATATAAATATGTCAACATTAACCTATAATATTTTGCATAGCGAAACAATTTTTCCTGGAACAATATATAACGAGACATTTGATTTGATTATCTCAGATATGAATAAGACGAATAGTGAAATCACAAACAGAACTGATTTTATTGCCCCGGAGACTTCAGCGAGTCTTTGTTCAGTCTACATTATACATTATCTATCATATGAAATCACAAATCAGATAAACAACTTTAGAAATAACGAAAGGTTACATTACCCAGGCTGCGTGGGTGGTCTCCCAACTAGGTCAGAGTTCCCCAAACCTTTTTATGTCGTAGACCCCTTGCAATGTTTTTCCGTGTTAGGTAGACCCCCTACTTACCTGATATTGATTTCCTGTAAATTTCTAACTGTAGTTAAGTTTAGTGTAAAAAACTTAAAGTAAAAACACATGTTAATTTATACATTTATTAATTGAATTTAAATTAAAACTACTCAAAATAAAATTTTGTATCTGTCATGTTAAATATACGTAACATTAAATAATCATAAAATAAACTATAAATAAAAAAACATATATAGCAATAAGTCAATATTTTAATAAGAAGTATGAACCTGATGCTTTAATAATAAATTATCAACATTTGGCGTCAATTTTGTAAGGGTTAATCTTATATCTCCTCGGCTAATGATGTCCAGTCTGTGGACCCCCATTTTCATTTATGGACCCCCAATTTTTTTTCGCTGTCGTAGACCCCTTGCAGGTTGTCATAGACCCCTAGGGGTCACTTTGGGAATCACTGAACTAGGTGCACTGATGACATATTCAAGGTAGTGGAGTCGCTGGATGCGAGCTCAAGACAGTAGTTTAAACTTTGATTGCAGAAACAAGGCATCACAGATAAAATAAAAAAAAATCAAAATCGAAAATCAAAAAATTCTACATTCGAATATACAGTTACGAACACTTTCGAATCGTCAATCAATATAAAATCTCGGCATTGTTGTACCTACATAAAACTACCTCGATCTCGGAAGGCAGTTCTGCTAAGAGTCGGTCAGAAACTTAACAGTTGCTCTTTACAAACATATTTTTATAAAGAGCGCGCGACAATAATTAGCTTCCTGAGCACCAACAACATTTAATTCCACGCATTAACATTAGTATAATATTCTTGGATACAATAATATATATTTTTCAATAATAATTTCGTAATATTAAATCACTCCACTGGCACATCTGAAATTGATTGTACAATTTTATTGTACATACTTATACCTTGTGTCATTAATGCTTATTTTTATTCCTCATATTAACACCGTATCTATCATTGTTTTTTTTTTAATAACTTTATATGTTTTTGCTGACAAACACTATCTCCAATTTAAATAACACTATATAGTTTTATTTGCCTGCTTTACATTTATTAAACATATAATAAATGAAAGCGCATTATATAAATAGATAACACCCCTTATCTGGACTGAGGGTTTAGTCAAGTTCGGGGGAAGTTGAATGCGAGCTCATGGCCGGACCGGTGATCTTCGGAGAAGGCCAATGTCTGCCAGTGGAATAAAGTTCAAATATCAAAAGAAAATATGCAGGTTAATATTGTTTTGTAGTTTGAACCCACCTATCGAAGGGTGACAATACATACATAGAACCTTATATCTACCAGTGAAGCCTGCAGCTGCACAAATCAATGAACGAGTGACTCTACATCGATCAGTGCACTCTGATGCACACAAACAAGTCACCCGCGCCCCGTCACGCCATTGCACGACCCCTCATTAAGGCACATGCACACCGATTGAAGCGAATATATCCGACTGGTTTACTTTCAAAATCTGTTCATATTAAAAACCTACGAGTGTCAATGTTTTTATAGGATAATACAGGTTTGGAAATAATTGTTTTAACTAATAATAGACTTTTATCAAAGTATTTAATGGAATCAGTCGTTACCTTGCGGAAGTCCATCCTAAGTAAAATAAGGACCAATGTTTAGCCACTTCCACACATGCAGTGGTAGTCGTGCAACAAAGTGCACCGCACGCCAGCCCGCTGATAAATGCGTATGCGGCAAACAATGCGAATTACAGAACTGCCACCGTTAAATCACACAATACGTTTTCACCCCTCCACGGGGCATCTTCAGGAGTTATGTTACACTGATTAGTGCCAAGCACTCTGCGTTTGCGTTAGGATGGACATCCGCAAGGTAACGCCTGATTCCATTAAATATATAATCTAAAAGTTTTCTAGACAAGAGTGAATAGATTTCTTCTAGACAAGCATGTAGCATCGTAGATCTCATCATCGCTTAACAGTAGACCAGACAGAAGTCAAATATTTCGCCTTTCGTAAGATGAAATAGGTGTTAAAGTTTAAAAGCTTTTAGTTGACAAATGAAAAGCTTATGGCATAGAATTGACTAGAATGAAAAACCAAACATTTAATAAACCCAGAGTCTAACGGCACTAATCGGTGTAACATAACTCCTGAAGATGCCCCGTGGAAGGGTGAAACACGTGTTGAGTGGTTTAACGGTGGCAGTTGTATATTTCGCATTGTTTGCCGCATACGCATTTGTCAACGGGCTGGCGGGCGTTGCACTTTGTTGCACAACTACCACTGCATGTGCGGAAGTGGCTAAATGTTGGTCCTTTTCTTGCATTAAATAAACCAACATGAACTAATGATCAAACTAGATATATTAAAATTAAAATGCTTTTTTTTGTTAAAAATAGCTTTTGAACAAACTAAATAACACTTCCGGGAATGGAATATGTTATTTAAGGCTGTACATTTCTATCAATAAATTTCATATTAGAATGAATGTTCCAATCGCAGAATATCTCCCAAGGTTGCTTACAATACCGGAGCATTCCAGAAATATATTATTATATATTCCATGCAGGGAATTTACGGCGTCCCGGGAGGTATGGCGGAGAATCTGAATGAATTTAAAATTAATAAGGTAAATGTATATTCCGTTCCGAAGCTGGAATAAAGAAACTTAGAGTAACTAATGTATTAAGGATATAAAAACAGCTCGTCAGAGTTTGTTGTGGGTTCTTTAAAAACTCTTAGATTTAAATTAAGTTGAATTAATACTTTGATCTAAATTTAAAGTGATTTTTTTTTAAATATAAATTCTTTATTATTACAAATCAATTTCATCCTCTTCAAACTAATCCTGGAATAAAACGCACTATTTCCAACGCCTTTTCAGTCCACGATACAGTCCGAATAGTCTTATTCCGGTTTTTATCTTTTCAATCGTGTCAAAACGCCGTCGCCTCTCTGGTATTTTAATAGCCAGAAGCTGCCTCAATAGCCAGAATTCGCACGGAGCCGAATCAATCGAATACGGTGGTTGCAAAACGATATCAGACGAGTTTTTGACCAAAAAATCGCAAAGAATTCAGTATGACGTCGACCAATCGAGACTACTAGAGTCACGGGAATCAAGTCCGGCCAAACCTTTCTATCAATGACTCAATGAAAAGAAACAGAAACAGAGTAAAATATTAAAATATACGAAATAATAAACAAATTACCGTAATATTATTTACTGCACATTATTAATTTAAGGTAATCATAATGAAAGTATTGCTGGAAGGCCGGGCCCGAACAAAGGTGGTCGGGGAAGCCCCGAGCGCTAATGAGACCGCGATCCAATTTGCGAAATAATCCACATGTGATCGCAATAACGACGCGCATTGTATTCCGAGTCATTCTATAACCCCTCACTTGAGTCACACTCGCGGCACTCAGCCCTCCCGTAGCAACTTCACCTCCCCTGTCCCGTTCGATTCAAGACGAATTCTTTTAACATGCCTTTATTTTAAGCCGCCTTTTGAAAATAATTACTTACTTCCTTTAACAACGCCTATGTAATTCATACTGTCTATGCGAATATATGATGAAAACCAGCTGTTGATTTCAAACAATTTATAATCGTTGAAAACCCCTCGCCTTATATGCTATAGCACAAAACATTTCCTAGTCGCCATTCAATCTACTACTAACGCCATCTACTGCACTGGGAAATTAATTAAATCTAATTAACAAATAAATCCAGTGAAACAAAATTATGCTGATACATATATAGTTACATAAAATAAGATTAATTTAAAATTCCAGTGTTGATTTACGTCACTTAAAAGTGGACAGCTTTCAGGAAGCTCCGAAACCTCTTCTCGTCCAAAACACCCGCCCAGCCTTTGAACAATGTGTGACATAGTCATTTACCACAGTCCCCAAAAGAAGGCTCAAGGTCACCCAGAGAGCAATGGAAAGGGACATGCTCGGAGTTTCACTGCTTGATCGAATCAGAAATTGAAGGAGCGCGAAGAATTGCTCGTCTGAAAGCAGTAGGCCGGGGCACATCGCTCGTGCAACGAAAAGCTCTTTTAGTGGCGATCACGAGCTGGTAGACGCGGCGTGGGCAGGCCTCCCACTAGGTGGACCGACGACATAGTTACAATTACTGGAAGTCGCTGGAAGTCGCTGGAAGTCGTTGGAAGTCGTTGGAAGCCACTGGAAGTCGCCGGAAGTCGCTGTATGCGGGCAGCGGAAGACCGGTCATTGTAACGGTCTTTTAGGAGGGGAGGTTCCCCCCTCCCCTCCCAAAAGACCTATGCCTTACAGTGGACGTCTATTGACTGAAAATAAGAAGAAAAGTGGACAATAAAAAAGTTATAACGAAAGGCCTTAGACATTTCTAAGCGCTGGAGAAGAATCCTGCAGATATCGTGAATTCTTCGACGCACAATGTTTCCATTCACCAGGAGCACAAGATCAAAAAGCACCTCTAGACAATCTCATCAGTTCACTGTTAAATTCTAAAACACGTTATGGGAAAGAAGACGACACTATGTTGTCCAGGGTAAAGCTAATGGCACAAAAATCTGAAGCTTGCCTAGCTTTGCTATAGACATATCATGTGTTTTCCCCTTTAGGAAACACTCCTGAATTAAGATGATACTATTTCTAATAGCGAAACGCTTGTAAATCTTGACCTCTTTAACAATTTTCTTTTTATTAAATTGATATCGGAACACGTGTCTGATGAATTTACTGTATTACCCCTGGTAATATACTTGGTTTTCTTCGACTTACTTTTAATATTTAAAAGTGTATAATAATATTAAATTAAAATACTTGTTAATTAAGAGGTAATTTAAACGTTAAAAGTATTTTTACAAAGTCATCTAATTATAAGATAATTTAAAACAAAATCACAAAGAAGGTATTCCGTACACAAGAAAGCTTTATTTAAAAAAAAAACAATTACCGGAACGAGAACTCTTTGCGAGCTTTTTAAACGCAGGATGCTCAGCTTGATGGTTGTAACGTCCGGTTTTTATAAAAATCCTTTGTGTCGAGTTAAATATGAAAACGAGTTATTTTTATATTCAGTAAAATTATGTAAAGATTTAAAATAACCAGAGATGTTAAATTTACGGAAGATATATATATATATACCTGTACTCATATCTGAAGCGCACTGCACACCAAAAAGCAAAATAAAAGTAAAGGGTTCCTACATCTACATGACTTGCCACCGCGATGGCGCTGGTCACGCAGAAACGGCCATAGCCATTAAAACTTCCATTAAGCACCACATCTTGCCCGAGTACAAAACCAGCCAAATACAGGCAACTTCTTCGCAGTTGAAAGTAAGGATGGACTCCTCAACATATCTTCAGTATTGCCAACCAAGACATACAATATATAATGTAAAATTCATGTGTATAGTGCAAAAAATAATATATATATATATATATATATATATATATATAGAGAGAGAGAGAGAGAGAGAGCAATAGTAGCTCAGAAGACTGACACTTGCGATCGTAGGTCGATTCCCGTGATACAATGTTATGTAAATTCATACTGCATTAATTATATATCATTGCCACTGCTCATAAAAAAGCTCCAGGTGATGTTATTGTTTCTGAAGATGTTAATGCTGTCAGCCCTAAGGCTTTTACAGCTTCAACGGTACCGACCCTTCCGCTGCGTGAACTAAGCCAGATGATAGGCAGCAGCATCGTCTGCGTTCCATAACACCACACTGATCGCCAACCAGCCTGCCAAGCGTGGCGATTATCGTATATCCCCCAAACTTTGGAAAAGGTATGTTCTTTGCAGTGGGTGTCTTTGGACTGAAACGACGTCAACGAAGGCTTCCGACTAAACTGTCAACCTTACTAACTGTAAAAATAGTTTTACAGAACAGGACAATACCTAAACAGGTACCTTAATTTCGCAAAAATATTTATTTACGTACAATTTGAAGTGCAGTGGTTAATTGTGTGTATTTGACACACGATAAGCGCACATTTCATCAAATAAAAAAGCCTTTTAATTTCATATACCTACATATATAACATGACTTTTTAAGAGATCCATTAAATACTCTCTGCTTCACAAGGCTTGATATTTGTGGAGAAGAAACAGGATGAAACTCTACAACAACACATATTTTAATAAAATTTTACTTTGATTTATACATATACACTATCAGATATCAATGGATATCAGCACCAAGGATTCCTGTCATTGCACCAGCAAGTGACTTCATATGTATCACGATGTCTTAATATCTCAAACACTTGCCGCACGATACTGTCTGCGGCAACTGGAAACACACTTCATAATATCAGAATATAAACAAAACGCTCAAGCTCTCTGCGACGTCATTCACTTCTGATTTATTGCAGGGACGTGACCGTTTTGAGATATATAATCATAGTCGTATATTCGGCTAAACTAACATACAAGGATTTATTTCGGATATATAAACCGTGGTACCGTTTCGTAAAAGAGTGATGACAAATTCGCCGACATCACCTACAAACTTATAATATCACTGTTTCGAAAAATATTTTGTTAGTTTGTAAAAATATAGTTTTAGCAGCTAAATTAAAAAAAATCTTAAGACATCTGGTATATTTTGACAGATGACGGTTGGTGTTGTGATTAAAAAAAAGACTTGTTAAGCAGTTGAATTGATTTATATATATTTATATATATATTATATATTTATATATATATATATATAATATATATATAATATATAAAATTCTCGTGTCACGGTGTTCGAACTTGAACTCCTCCGAAACGGCTTGACCGATTTTTACCAAATTTTACATGCGTATTCAGTATATCTGAGAATCGGCTACTATTTATTTTCCATACCCCTAAGTGATAAGGGTGGTCCACCCCCAAATTTCATTTTTAATTTTTTAGACAATTTTTTTGGTTTTTATTTTATTATGATACAGCATACAAAAATACATACAAACCTAAATTTTCACCTCTTTACGATCAACCCTTATCTTACATTTGTTAATTAAAAACTTTATTTTTTTTTTTGCAAATAACGATGCGGGATCAGCTAGTATATTATATATGTATATATATATATATATAAATCAATTCAAATATGTGTGTATACACACACATATATATGATATCAAAATGACCAACAGACTCTTGACAAATGTTATACACGCACAATATAACCCGTATAACTTTATATTGTCTCGCCGTCAGCCCCGACGGTTGTCATTACGTTACGCCGTAAACAATTTTGAGTGATCTCAAACTGCTTTTAAGCATCGACGTCTATACAAAAATATAAAATAATACGATATTCTACACACAGCAAAATCTTCGCCCTGAATACGGTGAAGCAATGGAACTAATAAAACTAGGATATCGCTATAGCTATATAGCTATTATAAAATAACTCAAGTTGATTCTACTTTCTACCAAAACGAACTGAGATATCATTCTTTTCATATATACACAAGCGATTATATATAAACAAGCCGTCCTTGAACAACATATAAAATACAGAGAATGTACATTCCCCAAATCGCGCATGAAAAAATAAAAAGGTCTAATTTATGACCACATGTGAAAACACAAGTGCCGGAAATAAAAAATAAATTCTTTATTTATTTTTAAAGCAATGTGTCTCAACATTTTTTGTGTCACGCCCCGATTTAGCATTTCTAAAATCGTTACGCCTCCCTTTGTAACATAATTTTATATGAAGTCGAGTCTAATTTCAAATTATTCCCTTAACAATTATATTGCCACCCGTTGGAAAACACTGGTTTAAAATATAACTGTTAAAGAAAATTTCTCCCGTAAAGCTTTAAATAATAAAGAAAAAAACCTATGCTTAGACCGAATCATTATCACCAGCTGTAAGTCGTCCTGCTAAACATAAACCTTTCCCATTGATTTCCAACAAGATCCATTACAAGCTACCTACACCTAGCGTCTTCCGATGAGCGTCTTCCGATGACCATAATATTGTCCTTGGGGATGATCGACCTATACCACGATGTTTGGCCTTCACTCCAGATCAAACAGGTCCTTGAGGCCATCTGTGCTGAAAGGTTTAAAGGCTTCTTTTGGCAGCGAAGCATACACGTTCATGTTTGTCTAATATAAAATCCCACAAGGCTGGCTTTATGCCAGTTTAAAGTCGTTTAAAATGCATCTCACATTTCAATTTATTATACCGGTTGAATCTACGCCTAAAGACTTTACCTAGTGCTGGTTAATTGAAGCAACTGTCAGGCATCACTTTTCAACACTTTGATAACATATATATGTCCCGAAAGACGAGAACGAAAAAAAATTCAAGTGAAAAAATTATTAAGAAATACAAAACCCTGTTCCCAATTAAATAGGGGGTGGAACGAGAGGTCCCCAATAGCGGGGGCCAAAAAAAAGTATATGGCCAGAAAGACACACACCTGAAAGAGAATGAGCTATAAAGCTCTGAAACTTCTTTTTGTCCACAATACTTCAATATTTGGTGGACTTAATTCTTTGACCAATGTGTGTCGTCTGTAATTATATACGGATCCGAAACTTGGTCACCTACCACGGACCTAATAGGACTCAAGGTCACCCAGAAAGAAACGGAGAGGGCTATGTTCGGAGTTTCGCTGCGAAATCTAATCGGAAATGAGACGATCCGTAGAAAAACAAAGATCGCCTATATAGCTCGAAGAATTGCTCGTCTGAATTTGCTGTAGACGGGGCATTTCGCTCGTGCAACCGATTGACCACGAGCCGGTAGACGAGGCGTGGGTAGTGCCCCCACTAGGTGGACCCAGGACATAGTTAAGATCACGGCAAGTAGCAGAATGCAGACAACGTAAGACTGGTAATCGTGACGATCTTAGTGGAAGGCTTATTTTATTCCTTGTCATTGCAAGCTCATTGGCTTCCGTCGGCTGAAAAGGCATCATCATTTCAGCTGACAGACGCTCACTATAAGGCATAGACCTCCTAAGATAATTTTATGGCCCCGTTTTTGGAGCCTCTCGTTCAACCCCTACCATGGGTGGACATGGTCTTTATTATTTAATAGAATCAGGCCTTATTTTGCGGAAGTCCATCCTAAGTAAAAAAATGACCAATATTTAGCCACTTCCGCACATGCAGAGGTAGTCGCCAAACACAGAGGCCAGACTCTGTATTTGACACTAATCGGTGTAACATTACCCCTGAGGATGCCCCGTGGAGGGGTGAAACACGTGTTGAGTGGTTTAACGGTGGTAGTTGTGTAATTCGCATTGTTTGCCGCATGCGCATTTATTAGCGGACTGGCGGGCGGTGCACTTTGTTGCACGACTACCGCTGCATGTGCGGTAGTGGCTAAATATTGGTCCTTTTCTTACTTATGGTCTTTACTTACAAAATATATTTAATTTTTTTTTGGGCTTTTAAATTTATACTCAACATCCGCTCTTTTTAATATCTCTCATTTCTTTCCATTTTTTCCTCCTGTATACCGCCTCACTACCTTCGGTGCCCTCCAGAGTTCTATATTACATTTATGATTTTTATCATTCGTTTAACAATTTACTTATTCTCAATTCTTATTTATTTCATCACTATGCCATATTGTACTTCATTTACATTTCTATTATCAGCTAGTATATGACTCAGGTTTATTATTTTAATTAATCTTGTTCCTCCCAAAGACCGTCACGGAAACCAGTTTTGCTCTGGGTGCATCCAGCTGTTTTCATCTAGTGAGGGGCCCTCATAACTAAATGAATCAAAATAAGATAATCGAACCCGCGACCTACTTCATAAACCACACACAACTCTCTTCATTCTATCAACTTACACTTTGTTGTTTTAAGGATACAGTTCGCATGTCCTATATCTTACAAAGTACAGTACGAGACAGAACGACATACATATGCTTTTTGAGCAGAGTGTTTAATGCACTGTAAAGAACCTAGCTTAAAAGCCTTCTAGATATGTAGCTGTTTGACCTGCAATTACATAATTAAAGTCAAAATAAATTTTCTTAACAAATGACAGGTTTAACTTTAGGTGTCTTAATTTATGTTTCATATGTCTGGGTCTCTCATTGTTTTGTATTGAGTTTCATTTGTCATACTTATCGTCACACTATCATGATTCTAGTTTTTATTCACAAAAACAACTGAATATATTTTTAATAAATTTAAAAAAAGCGGTAATGTCCTGAAAGGTTTTTGTTGCTATTCCATCTTCATTTTAAAGAACAACCCACAGCTGGACAAAGTCCTTGTCCAAAAATTTACATTACTACCAGTTGAAAACCTGCATCCAGTGTCTTTCTAACTTCTTAACTTGTAAACTTGCCGCTCTATGCTCTTCACTCCAGAACCCTTCAATCTCTCTCACATGACTATTAATAGTTTATCTCATAATTACTCTCTCATAATAATTTATACGCCCATATATTTAAAACAATTCGTAAACGATCGAAATATAACATTGATAATTGAAATGTCACGAAGTTCTCATTAGAAGAAAGATTATATATATACATGTATTATTTGAATACATACATAAATATTTAAAAAATATTGTGCAATTTTCTACTTAAATGTTTTCACCATAGTACAGACTTTAGTCACTGCTTCGCAATATAATCTATTCTTCCTTCAAGACATTGTCTTCAATGGGAAAGTTTTTTTTAAAACATATGAAGTGATTGCTTAGGTGTAAAAGTTTTAAATATATAGCCGGTATATATAAAATCAATGGTTTCAGGAATAATAAACAACGTAATGATGATACAGATAACATATTAAATAACATTATTCTTTATCTGTGCCTACAGGTTTTGGCTTTATTATTTTAACGTCAGTTAAAACCACAGACAAGCGAAAGTCCGTAATGATTTAAAAAACCACCCCTTGCTGTCTGTAACGTGTATTGGTGCGGCAGGTTTTTTGAGACAGGGGTGGTTTCACACGCCCCCATAGATAAGCGTGTATATATGGAAAGCTACCCTACCTTCATTCATTTGGTTTCGTGCCGAAAACTTAAAATTGTACAAATTACTGTCACACGAGATTTTATTTACAAATCTTCTTTTTTTCTGCTGTTATACGCCCACTGTAGGGGAAACTTCCCACGAACTTAACTATGACGTCGGTCCAACTAGTGGGGCCTTACCCACACCGCGTCTACCGGCCCATGGTCTCCACGAGGTATTTTTCGAGCTACATTAATGATCAAATGATAAACAAATACAAAAATGAAAAGCCGTTTGCGTTCATTTTATGCTCATAAACCAGGATATAGAACCTTCACAGGTCAAAGTGAAAGATGTCATTATAAACAACCAAGAACCGAACTCCTTTGTAAATCTCTTTAAACTGGATCACAAATGATTTTCTCGCAACACATGCCACGAAACCAAAAAAAGTTGTATAATCCATAATAAAGAAAATTTGAAACACTTTAATTAAATTTCGCACGACATGATATCGCATAATTAATGTTTCGCTTATGTCAGCCCCGGCCCCCGCGGGCTCCCCCGGGGACTCAGAGACCCAGTGCCGAATAATATTTTCACCAGCGCTGCTCGTTTCAGCATTACTACATTACAAAATGACTTGCTTTGTACTAACAATTATAATAAATATACTTAAATAAATACGAATTCGTAAAAACATTAAATCAGAGTTCCCCAAACTTATTTATGTCGTAGACCCCATGCCATGTTTTTCCGTGTTGGGTAGACCCCCTACTCACCTGATATTGATTTCCTGTAAATTTCTAACTGTAGTGAAGTTTAGTGTTAAAAACTTAAAGTAAAAACGCATGTTAATTTATACATTTATTAATTGAATTTAAATTAAAACTACTCAAAATAAAATTTTGTATCTGTTATGTAAAATATACGTAACATTAAATGAACATGTATTGCGACCACAAAGCGAATACCAACATCCTACAACTTATACAATTTTATAAACATATATAATAATTTTTTTACTTCATAGGTACTTTTATAAATAATGTAAATGTTTTTGATATTATAAGATAGTATGATGTGAGTAAATAGGTAATATCAGTGTATGTGTTGAGATCCACTATCGTGGACCCCCATTTTCATTTCATAGACCCCCAAATTTTTTTTCGCTAACGTAGACCCTTGCAGATTGTCATAGACCCCAAGGGGTCGATATAGACCCCTTTGGAAATCACTGCATTAAATGGTAGAACTAATACAAGTTGTTGTTTGTTACCTTGCAATAAATTTTTACCTTAAACACAAACAACATGTTGAAAGAGCACAAAGCACATGTCAACGAAGTAACTAGGAATATATTAACAACCAATTTACATGCAGCAGAGGTAGGAACAAGAGGTATAAGAGAAAAGTAATAGTGATGGGGTTCTTTTACAGTCTGTGTATAGAACAGGTTTAGTTTGAAGCTTCCACTTCAGTGAGCCTGCCAGGAGTCCGCCTCCCACACGCTCATGGAATGCCTGGTGGAAGAGTCGAAGCGGCAGATTTTGGTGGATGAGATTGAACCTTTCCTTGCCCGCAATCATGTTACGATGCTGTGTTGGTCATCAGCGTGGAAGGCCGTGGTCTTCTTCTGCAAGAACGTCAGGAGGGCCTCCAGAGTAGCGGACGTTAAGGATAGGGGACTCTGAAGCCAACTATGGATCGATGTGGTCTCGAACCATCGGGAGTAGCGTGGACTACGCATACCTCGGTACGGGTTATCTAAAATGGCTAAGCTCGAGGGAAGATCGCGATGTGATTCCTGACAGATAGATAACGAGGACCCTTACATCGCACAGAGGATCATCGAGGGGGGGGGGGGTTATTATGTAGGAATCCCACATGACCTTATCCTCCCTCCAGAGGCAGGGTAACTTGAACATTCGGAAGGTTTCCCCTTCGAAAAAGTTTAATTTGAAACCTGCGCAAAATAGTTCAGAGAACAGTTACACTAACCTACTCGGCTAGGCATTTGAACAAAGATTTTCTATTTCATTTACTCTGTAGCTTGTATCTATAAAGAAAATGCTGATTTTACTATTACTTCTCTTCTATACTACATAAGAACCTCCTTTGTGTTTCGACTAAAATATAAAAAAGCCAAATGAGCGAAGCCGTTTCAGAGTTTTACGAATAGCAAGATACTTAGCGATTGTCCTTTGTTTAACATATTTTCAATAAGAAGGCAAGTTAAAGAAATATTTAATGGAATCAGGCGCGGAAGTCCATCCTAAGTAAGAAAAAGACCAATATTTTGCCACTGAAACCGTTTTAATTAGTGCTTGTAGTCTTGTAGTTGTGTAGTTGATTCTGTGTTTGGCACTAATAAGGTGTAACATAACTCCTGAAGATGCCCCGTGGAGGGGTGAAACACGTGTTGAGTAATTTGGCGGTGGCGGTTGTGTGATTCGCATTGTTTGCCGCATACGCATTTATCAGCGGGCTGGCGGGCGGTGCATTTTATTGCACGACTACCACTGCATGTACGGAAGTGGCTAAATATTGGTCCTATTTTTATTTAGGATGAACTTCCGCGATGTAACGCCTGATTCCATTAAATATATACATATCGGTTCTAGTGACATCACTAACTTCGTTAGTACGTTAATTTTTAATATTATTGCGTTTGACGGTATTGTTACAAAGCACGAGTTACAGAACCCTCTGAACAATAAACACGGAACCCGAGGATCAAGAAATGCCGTTAACACGCGTGACCTTGAAGTTATTTATAGATTTTCGTGTACGGTTCTCGGAAATTCTAACCGAGTACTATCTCGAACTTACTATAAACTTATCCGTAGTATAAGTGTACTCCCCATGTCGACAGTTCAGTTTTGTTATCGAGATATAAGGTTAAGATCTACGATCAGTGATATAAAGTGACTATTTGGCAAATAATTTGGACAGTGATTTCTTGAGCGATTTGGAAGCCAAGTTTGGACTAAGTGGAAGTTTACTTTGTGTTAAATTAGGGTGACCATGTGATTTGTGAATAAAGGGCTCCTTTTGAACCAGTGGTGTATCATTCCGAGTCAGAACCCACGGTACGTAACAATATTTTGGAGGTGGCAAGTCGACGCGATTTTTCCAAACGTGTCGGTCACGTTACAGGTAAAAGGATAATAATATAATAAAGGATATTAACGGTATATGAACCATTTCATTTATTTTGACTACAAAATGTCACTTGTTAATTTTTTTTGTTTGTGTAAAATAAATGATATCCAATCAGATCTCTGCGATGAAAGCCTGCGGACAGTGATGAATTTTTTATAGTAAATAATTATCATACAACATTAAGACCACAGTTGGGTGTAGTTGGCCCTCGCGTTCACTGAATTCTTTAAGTTCATTTGTCTCCCTTGTGGGAGGACGTTCTACGGTGTCTCAACTCCAAGACTACAAGGCACCATTGGTCATCTATTCTACTTGCTGTCTGATCTATCCACTGCTACTTCAACCTGCTAATCAGTTTAGCTATGTCCAACGTATTAAGTGATAAATAATAAAATTTATATTTCTTACCTGTTTCAAAAGTCAGGCACCTTACTAGTATTTCGTATTATAACTTTAAAGTTAAATATTTAATTGGTAGCTTAGATAAATCGCCTCCTTTAAAGATATATGGGGGATATACCACAATCGCCACGCTTGGCAGGCGATCGAAGTGTCGTATTATGGTTCGCAGAGAATGCTGCTGTTCTTTATCTAGGACAGTAATTCCCAAAGTGGTCTATATCGACCCCTAGGGGTCTATGACAACCTGTAAGGGGTCTACTTCACGAAATTTACAGGAAATCAATATCACGTAAGTAGGGGGTCTACCCAACACGGAAAAACATGGTAAGGGGTCTACGACACAAAAAAGTTTGGGGAACTCTGGTCTAGGAACTTGTTTGTGAATAGTAGCAATCCCATATAATTAATAAACAGAGTGTAAGTTATATAAGATCGTATCCCGAAATTCTCAGTGCATCTTATAATATTGTAAATTGCAGTGTAATTAACGTATTTGTCAGCAAATTCCAATGTCACGGGATGTTGGAGACGTCTTATTTTACGGTGTGGGACCCGAAACCCGAGGTTTGCTCCGGATTGTGATGCAGTGACCCGGATCAAAATCGACGAGGTTATATCTGCATGCAATGTATGCCAAAATTACAATTAGTGCATTAAATGTTTGGTTAACTTAAGTAAAAAAAGACCAATATTTAGCCACTTCCGCACATGCAGTGGTAGTCGTGCAATAAAATGCACCGCCCGCCAGCCCGCTGATAAATGTTTCACCCCTCCACGGGGCATCTTCAGGAGTTATGTTACACCGATTAGTGCCAAACACAGAGTATATACGTACTCAACGGTTTTACTACGTAGTCAGTATATCACCATATCATCAAATTACATGAAACTAACATTTTTATTTTGTTTCGATAGTTTGATTAAAAATATTTAAATTTTTTCGAAGACGCACAGTAAAACCGTAGACATTTATATAAGATAGTTAAAAACTAGGATATTTACTGGAGAAGAAACAGAGCGTCGAATGCCAAACAACAAACAAAATTCACTTTCACTTCGCATTCCGTACGATACTACGTAAACGTCTCGGCCAATCTTCCAGCAGCTGCCAACTGGCAACCATTTGGCCCGTGTCATTTTACTTAAAAACTTTATCGATAAAGCGAACAATTAATAGCTTCACTGCCTTGTACATGGGATTCAGTCAGAAGCCAACTTTCTTTTTTGATGTTTATTTGTTTAAAAAGGATTCAAATGTTATTAATCATGTAACATATACAAGGTAAATAAAATAAAAATTATCACGCACCGGCGCGAGACCCGCGCTGCGAAAGGAATTCTCTCTATCAGTGCTGGCTATCAGGCGCAATAAAAGAAATATAAACAATAACAAAAAACCAATAGTTTGCATACGAAGTTAAAACGTTCAAACGTAGTACAGACACATTAGCATGTAACTTCGCGATGTGCCAGCGTTGTATTGGCTCATAAAAGTTGGTCGGTGGTCATCTCGCGCCGGCGCGAGACTGGCTCCTCACCGTACACCCCGCGTCTCGCGCTGGTGTGAGATCGACAGTTAAATTGTTAGGCTCTAAAAC
The DNA here is from genome assembly GCF_028537555.1 of Battus philenor. Taxonomy (NCBI): domain Eukaryota; kingdom Metazoa; phylum Arthropoda; class Insecta; order Lepidoptera; family Papilionidae; genus Battus; species Battus philenor. The sequence continues at coordinate 14,222,494 of NW_027181678.1, read as the reverse complement.
ACATTCCGATCCGAGCTTCCGATTGTTACGTAACTATAAACCAACAAAGTTATAGTTAGAAGATATACATTGCGTTCACTGGAAACAGAGTATGTCATCGGAGCCTTAAGGTAGAATGTCCACGAAAGCGATCGCAGATTCCAACGAATCGAATTGGAAACATATTAAAGAGGCCTATCTCCAAAAGTTGACGTCTCATAACTGACATTATAATGATGATAATAAATCAACAGCCAAATGAAAATCGACACCAAAAGGTAACGTTGGAAACCAAAATATAAAGAGCATTTCAAATGTCTCGAAATGAAGAGCTATATTCCTGTTATAAATATTCATACAAAATAGCATTCGGACTAATTATTAAATATTAACAGCGCTAAGCCAGTGCCGGCGGCCGCCCCGCTCTCCGGCACCGGCACCAGCGGAGGTCCCGCGTCAGTTGCGTGCCGAACGTCGCCGCGATCGGACGCGCCGGCGAGTACGGGACCCTCGCGCTGCGGTGAACGGAGACGATGAGTGGCCGACGCACGTCGTGTTGTGATGTTTAACGTTGTTTTGGCGGGAAACGCGCCACTACTGCGCTCGCTTATGGCACCGTCGCTGAGGTAAATAATAAATATTTACAGCGAGCCGGAAACCCGCGTCCACACAATCACCGCTCCATGACGAAACTCACTAAATAATACTATCATTTATTTTTAAATTACGATTTAATACAAGTGAAAAAAAAATTCTCTTTATTAACATAATTAAATAACTACAAAACAAAGGTAACAAAAAGCTCGCAAAAGCACAATCCGTCGCGTAGTGCAAACCGATCCGACCTTCGTGTACCACGGCAAAAGTTCCAGACTTCCTTACGTAAGCTTCCAGCGACCTAGCCCGCGCTTATGTAACCGCCCGACTCCGTCCCGTTTTTATCATTTAATTCAATTCACAACCAAAATGTCTTCGCCAACGAATACCGTTAAACGAACCCTTAAAAAATATATTACAATATGGCTTCTAAAATTTCCCAATAAGCCGTATCGTTTGCGAAATGTTAGGGATTAAGATAAAGCATTTCCACAACTTCCGCCGGAAATGGGTCAGGGCGCGCGACCTTGAAAGCCTGCACTCGAAACCTTCGCCGCTACGAATGCGATAAGCCGAATGCATAGTTTATTCGTGCACGGACACGGCACCGACGACTAATCGATATACGTGTGAACACGGCAGATGTTTTTTTCGTGAGATCATTTTTTAAGTTTGTCATCCTGCTATGGGGGTTAAATGATGAAGTATACCTTCGTATTGGATTAGTATCTCTTTCGGAACATCGATGCCTTTCTATACTTGGGCAGTTCGTGGCACCGTTGTCCTCACGTTTACAAACGTGATGACCTTAACGGAAGATGCTTTGAGATAAGGATGTCGGCGCTTCAGCCGGTCGGAGCTCGCTTGCAATTGCATGAAATTAACTTACACTAGTCTGCTTCTCATTCGACTGTGACTCATCTCGCCGGTTCTTCTCAGAACTGCCTTTACACCAATGCCTACAATATATGTCTATTGACGATTCGTTACTTTTAACAGCCTATTATATCATCATCATTCCAGTCATAGAATTTCCCTTGTTAAACATAAACCTTACATTTATATCACCTCTTTAACTTAACCCATAATACAAATGAGTAACATGAAATAAATTTAAAGTATCTAATGGATTCAGGCGTTATTTTGTCCGTTATATATTGGTCCTTTTCTTACTAAAGTTTAAAGTTTTTTTAAAAAAAAAACAAAACGACATAACGTGCTGTTACCATCTGAGTGTACAATCATCTCTGTCTTCACTTCCACCTTTTCCTATCATCGACATCATACAGCCGAGCGTATAGTTTTACCGTTAAGTGTCCAGCGGCGTTTGCTCTCTACTTTTTTGCATCATAAAGGGTGATGGAAAAACTCCAACAGGTCCAGTCAGACAGGAATCCTGGTTTTAATTTAGTCATAGCGTAAAATAGACTTGTTTTTGCAACATCTTAGAATCATGTACCGATACAGAGATCGTATACTATCTCTTTCGATCTTCTTCAAGAGCAAAGTTCAAATTCAAATTGATTTATGCTAGTTGTGTTATATCTGGGCAGTAAAGTGACAGGTAGCTAAATATGGAAGCAAAGAGCATCAATGTATTGAAACAGCAACACACAAACACTGATATTTATATAAACTGTCATGGGCGACTTTTACGATAGGTTCACTATCCATTGCCTGTTCACCATCTGGTCGTGGCAATAAAACCTTTTACAATTCGTCGTACGTGCGTTAAATTTAATTATCTCTACCAAGGGATCAATGTCGACCCAAGGGCATTACCAAATCATAAAACGCAAACAAAATCGATTCATTACACGGTACAAGTCGATCGTAACAGCGAGCCCAAAACTATAGGCCTCGGCCGAGTGTAACGACCTTTGAAATCCGACAAACACCGTTAAAGCCATTCTAGGAAACAACACATTGAATTTCCCACGCGACTGACCAAGACGAGGTAATTTGCTTTGTTATAAAATCAACATCAGAGTTTGTTACATATTTACGCACATACAGAACAAATGTATTGATATAGTGAACATAATTTTTCAGTACGTATTGTAGTAAATATACGGTGATTGGATCGCCCACTGAAAGGCATATGCCCTCCAAAACATACCTATAGCAGATATACCATAATCGCCATGCTTTGCAGACTGGTTGGCGATCGCAATGTGGTATATGTACTTAGAGCACACTGCTACCCATCTTCTAGAATCTTGTTTATGAGCAGTGGCAATCCTATCATCACAACTGTGAATTATACATTAGAATGTGTCCCAGGAATCGAACTCGCGAGCTATAACATACGGGTATAAAAGCTCCAAATTATTTTATACCTCATTGGACAGCAGACACCTAAAAGGTGAACCTTTTTCCAATCACCCTGTATAAAGTGATCATTGTGAAAAAAAAATTTTTCTTTAGGAATGCTTCTTTTATCTTCTGGCAATACAAAGTCTGTCTGTCAAGGGACAGATAGTAAACAATAAATAATTTTAACATGTAGTGATCCAAATTTGTTTATCCAGCTGTGGGGGGAGATAGGTTTCTAAGTATCGACCACGAGCTGATTGACGCGGCTAGGGTAGAGTACTACGTGGATCGACGATATAATCAACATCGCGGAAAGTCGCTGTATGGAGCGCAAGATTGATCCCATTGTGGCGAAGTGTTCTCTATGAAAGAGGCTTTTATTTTGCAGAGTTTCTATCAGCTGACATAAATGAAAGTATTTATACATAAATACAAAGCAAATTGGCTATACATTCTTATACTTATAATAAATCATTTTATATATATCGAAGAAATATCTCAGTAGTATTTTTTTAAAGTGATTTCAGATTTACCTCTTACTCCTATTATATATTCATTATCTTTGTTAAATTTATATGTATTTCGTAACATCTCAACTACAGGATACATAAGTAATGTAAAAAATTATTAAAAACGTAAAAGTTCTATGGTGTACTGTACATTGTAAAATTAGATAGGTAAAATAAAATTTTAAATGTCCCCAATCTACGTATGAAAAACGAATTTTCCACTCTTATCAACCCTTAAACTAGATGGAGTGGTCTTTTGAAGTATCATAAGTAAAGGAGGCTTCAAATGATGTACGTGATGTAGTCGCAGCATCCGGACTTCACCGACTACTTTATAAACTGTTCGATCAAATAAAACACGACTACGTGATACGAATTCGTAGAGACTTCCTTAAAAACCTACATCTCTTCGTTATAATCTTGTTTTACATCATAAAGGCTTTTGAAACTGTAATGTATTTATATACACCGTGATGCTTTTTAGAAAGTTTGTCTCGCTTGCAAGTACACTGATCTCTGACTTCGTGTATTGCTTCAACAACTAACACATCAAAACATGGTTCAAACATGATCTGTACTATTTTTTTATCAAATTTGATTTGTTTTGTGATTCTTCACCTACATATATGATTCTAAATTAAGAATATTCGTATCATAAATAATTCATTCACTTGAGACATTCGTTGCCTAATATATAAGACCAGCCTTTCCACGTTACCACCGTTATAGACATATATTAAAAAATATAGAAAAAATAACTGTTAATATAAATCGTAAAATTAAAAAGATTGTTTATTCGAGAACTTTACATTCAAAAAAATTGTTCTCTTTTATACACCAAGAGGTATCCAACCCTCGTCAAACCCATGTTGATTTAAATACTCCCCCGAAAGGATAATTATGTTATCAAAGCAAAAGAAACCGAAATATATATATATGTAGTAGATACCTTAAGAAGCACGACGTCAGCAACTGTGACGTCACTAACACGAATCCATTAACTACACGACATTTCCAATAAAACGTTTTTCCTATCCTATTTATGTAATTAATATATTTCCAAAAACAATAAAATTTACCAGCACGTAATTTTGACATTTTCTTTCATCCAACAAGGTTCCATAAAGTACGCCATTTAAAAAACAAGCGACAATCGTTTAAGAATGTTTTGAAAACGAAAGACAAACAAACTTAGCAATAAGTCTCGTGGAGTTCATAAAGGAAACCACAGCGCGATCGTAACAGAGAGGCTAGAAATGGAACGAAGCATTGTCGATATGAGCTCACCTAGATTAATTCCCCACTTAAATAATGACTTGCCTGAATAATAGATACTATCCAGGGCATTCGCACTTAACAAACCGTTGTTTAATAGACACTGGAAAAAAAATTAAATAGACAATAAGAAAAAATGTGATAAAATGTAACTCAAAATGTGATATAAAATGTGATAAAAATGTAAACGAAAAGAAATAAAGATAAAATGTAACATGTAATGAGGGAGGAATAAAAGGTCACAGAATAAAAGGGAAAGATAGCAGAAATGTGGCATGAAAGAATAGATTGAAAGAATATGTGAAGAACGAAAGGAGAGAATGGAAATAATAAATAACTATGTGAAAAAATAAATTGCCCGTAAAGTCCCTGTTAAATTAATACCGTCGTTAATTACCTACATTCAGTACTAATTAATTTTATTCAAAGGCATATCTTACCTCCATTTAACTTTAGTTTTGCAAATAAACATAAACTTGCTAACATTGTTTAGGCTTCAATAAAAACAAACAAGACACCAATAATTTAAAAAAATTATAACTTATGTTAGTAAATAGTTTATGAGACTTAAACACTTACATGGAAAAACATGAGAAGAAAAATCAAACGTAAAAAACAAAGGCACGGACGCTTATATCTGTAGAATAAATATACTTATAAAAATGCTAATTGAAAATCATTTAATTCGAGTGATTTTCACATAAAAGAAAAACCCGAGAAAACGCTGTTCAAATTTGCCTTTCGCAAAATGTCTGCGATACCAAAATGGCCGCCTCCGCCTCATCTCATCTCACGCATCCGAAATTCTCAATAAATAATGAATGTTTTGTAATAACGTAAGTAAACCGAAGCTCGTGCGAGTTTTCCAGCATATTTAATATTACCCCGCGCGAAACAATCTTCTGCGTTGTACACGCGTCTCATACCAACTTGCGTTGAACATTAATCGAGTTATCATTAAGTTTCGTATACAAACTTTTGTATTTTGTGCGCAATTCAAACCGTTTACTCGTTCCAACTAACTAGCTGAAACAGGGGTGAGCAACATTTTTTATCGACAACCCAATTTCATTTTTTTTTTGCCAAGCCGTTCATAGAGTAACACATATTAATATTGTGCAAAACTTTAATTATAATAAAATTAAAATACATTTTTCAACACATTTATTATAATTAATTTTATAACAAAGTATTGATGGAAGAAGGTCGATAAAAAAAGTAAATTTTCTAAATGTTTGGGGACCCGCATGAACATATTTAACAGGTCGCAGCAGGCCGCGTGTTGCTCACCCCTGAGCGAGAATAACACATGTTTAATAAGAAAAACCCATTATTATCGTTTCAGCTAGAGAACTTCTGAAATGTATACGTACATACCTACCCACAGATATATAAGACTGATAAGATGCGGCCCACTTCCAATAATTACCCTAAATCCAACGCTGGGCTTGCCATCATCCACCCACCATCCACTCATCTACGAAACTCCACATATCTGATTCGTTCTCACAAAATCACAAAAATAGTTCGCTAAGCCGCTCCCATTAACAATCTTCAAATAAAAAAAATCACAAATAAATCCTTATTATTAAACTCTGGTATCGTAAACCAAAATATGCTATATATAAAACATTGATTTCTGCAATTATACAGGATGATTGGTAACATGGTGAATGTAAACCTCATTCTCCAGTGAGACATTAAAACTTTTACACCTATTTCAAATCCCTGTATAAAGTGATCATTCCGAAAAAAAAAATCTCTTAAATGTAACATGTTAATAACTTCTAACAGTATAAAGTCATCATATTTAATTTTAACATTTATAAAGATAAAGATAAAATTCATTTATTCAACATTGGAACTTTTAACAAGACTTATTGAACCAAAACTTTTCTTTTTTTGACTCTGCTCTGTTTCGCAAGGTGTTATAGTCGTGTGGAAGAAGCAGGAAGAAACTCCACAACAACACACCTTTCATTTGATTTTTGTATTGTGGATAACATACATTAATATGTATAGTAATACATTCACTTTTTTAAATCAACCTATAGAAACCACTTGAATAGTTTACGGTACTATAAAACATAAATCGTATATAACGTAAATCGATTCACCTATCAAAACAATCGATATTTGAAAAGTTTTAGTTTTTTGACAGTATAACAAATTACAATTGCTATACTGTTATTACTACAGCAATCACGTTAGGCTGTGTCACAGATCATTGAAGTTAAATGTGAAATATAAACTCATAAAGACGAAGGAGGTTTTCGTACACGAAACTTTTTAGTCAACCCTTAGCTGGGGGGTAGAAAATCTCTCCCTTTATTGCTGTCTTACAGCCCGTCGTTCAATTATCTCTGGCTTTTCTTATAACATTTAACAGTAACATAATAAAATTTCATCGATTGATATAAACAATGAAACTTATCTAACAAAGGAGAAATGAGGTCTTATAGAAAATAAGCTATATATATAAAAATGAATGTTTGTCTGTATGTCCTTTATACAATCGTAAATTATTCATTTGATCATATGATGATCTTTGGCAAAGTTGTTATGCATGACACCACGAAGGTTTCTTAGTTATTATGACCACTTTTCGACAGATGGCGCCACTGTCATTCCTATGAATTATGAATTTCATGTATCACCGTGACAGTTCGTGCAGATTTCAATTAAAACGAAAACACACGAATGAGACGTTTCGAGTTGTGGATGACGTAAGAATTAATGAAAATTATAAAATTCATATACGGCTCACATAATTAAAATTAAAACGAAAAAATAAACTAATTTTTAATATTACATTCCACGCAGAGAAGTCGTGGGGTACAGCTAGTTACTTATACCAATTAATGGCAATATTCTTATATATCTTATCGGATATATGTAATAGATTTTGTCTACTATACACATAGCGCGCAGAACAGATGACCGCTGGAGCCTTAAGGTTCTCTAGTATATATACTATGGACCCGTAAACGTAATAAGTTCGCTTACAAGGAGAGACGGCCTTGTCAATGTCGTAGGATGGAGGCAGGCGTCACTCTATTGGAAATGTACAAGTGGGGCCTGTGTCCAGTGGTGGGTTTCTAACAACTGAAATAATGATAAACCTATTAACCTCTATCTCATTCTTTAAATGACTTTAGACAACTTTATTATTTCTAACTCAAATCAAAGTATTTTACAGAAATAATAAACAGAGAAAAAGACTTCTTAGTTATGAAACTTAAGTTAAAAATCATTCAAATTATAAATTCATCATGCCATCCGAAGATCCTTTCAACCGGTTCTGCGTTGCCCGTATCCGGCTACATCACGCCACGTTGACTATACCTACTACACATATATATATATATATATATATATATATATATATATATATATATATATATGTATATATATATACATATATATATGTATATATATATATACATATATATATATATATATATATGTATATATATATATACAAATATATATATATATATATATATATGTGTTTAAGAGAAACGGGCCAAGACTGGCGAGGTCCTCACGGGTTTAGCCCAGTATTAGTGACTTTGAGAAATTCAAATTTAAATTAGAAGCACTGTGACATGCAGAAACGCGAACAAACAAATTCGTATAACATACATAAAACTTAACATACGTAAAGTTTCACATAATACGAAAATCGTTTTACTAAACCCATCATAACATTACAGAGAAACACTAGTGCAGAACAAACATGTTCCACTTCCGTATTGTTCTTGCGTTACAAACAACGAAATGCGAAATTAATTAAAACTTCAACTTAATTGAAGATAAATATGTACACAAAACTCGAGCTTAATCCCCGGGGCCTATGTTTAAGTTAAACTGGATGAAGCCTCCAGCACGCCGAGTACTACAGGCATATCGTACTTTAACTGCTAATGAAAGAGATTACCGGAGAAGATTACTCGGTAGTTAGAGAGCTTTTAATCCGAAATATAACAGACCCTATTTCGTTATAGATACACAATTATATCCAGAGTTTAATGACCCCAACGCAATTAACTCACACCTCTATATAAAATACTAACTGATCCCGCAAACGTTGTTTTACAAAAAAAAATTGATATTTTAATTTACAAATAAAAAATAAGGGTTGATCGTAGAGGGGTGAAAATTTATGGTTGTATGTATTCTTGTATGCTGTATCATAAAAAAATAAAAACAAAAAATTTTGTTAAAAAAATAAAAAAATTATTTAAGTGTGAACTACCTTTATCACTTAGGGGTATAGAAAATAGATAGTAGCCGATTCTGAGACCTACTGAATACGCATATTAAATTTGGTAAAAATCAGTCAAGCCGTTTCAGAGGAGTTCAAGTTCGAACACCGTGACACGAGAATTTTATATATTAGATATAAATACATATGTCCACTAATTAATTCAGATATAATACGTAAAGATATAACTATAAGATATCGCATACAGTGTATATTAAATACCTAATTTTCAATTAAATTTGACATTTTTGAGAAAATCATTTTCGTAGTCGTTTCAGCTCACAGCCGGTCGATATTAGACATATGTATCCTACAAGGATATCAATATAATAACAACACATTTCAAAGTTAAACACAGATTTATACATATACACTTTATCAGATATAGTCGAAATAAAAACAAAATAATCAAGCAATATCATTGGAAAACTTGTATGTAGGCAGTAATCCTTTATAATTAACATAGTACCCCAATAATCGAACCCGTGACATACGACCGCATGTCTCAGTGATCACCGCTAAACTACCATTGCTCATCATCTTATCAGCACAACGCAATCATGCTCAAAAGGTAAATATTGAAATCGTATTTATTTTCTTATCGAAAATTAGTAAAATCATATCACTTGATCTTATCGGCCTTAGAAAGTCCACTAGTGGACATAGGCCGCCTGATAGATTTCCCATCATCATAATAATTATGACAACTTCTAGCCCCCCCCCCCCTTTCAAAAAAACCGAGGAATAACCCAATAACCCAACTTGTGCAACCCAACTTTTCGCGACCTTGATCTAAACATAATTTTCTTTCATAATACGGTAAAAAAATCTCTCCTATTAGACAATGGTATTTTAAGACAAAACCAACATAGCATATAACAGTATATTCCAACCTATTTTTGTGCCATGCCCCACCTCTCTAAAATTCTTACGCCCCCTAAGTAACATATATAATTTTTATATTAAAGCGAAATATTTAAACTCGAATTCACATTCGAATTGCCCCCGCGTGGGGCGTGGGTTCCACGTTAGGAAACACTGGCATAGAACATTACTTTTTACAACTGTCTCTGATGTTCTTAGACAATAGACACTAGATAGCGAAAACATCGAATAGACAATATAACGTTTAATACGTATGAGACGATGCTACTGTCGTCAGACACTCATTGCAAATTCAATCTTATCACCTTGTAATAGATTCTTTAATGATTCACTAAAGAAATATATATGGAAAGAAAACATGAAAAAATTTGGAACCACAGCAGCACAGACACGAATTGAAGTATAATACTTCAATCGACTTCGTGTCAATGTCGGGTAAATGTTCTTAAAACAAATAATGGCGCGAGAATCGTGATTGAAAATCAATCGATTTTTAATGGAATAACCTATTTTTTTCTTAAAAAGGGTGTAAGACATATATATCTCTTCATTTCTAGTCTTATATGCCTGTTATTTTATATATATTTTCTCTTATAAAGATCAAACCTTCAATCTAAATCTACAGGATGATTGTAAATACATATATAAGCTTTTAAATTTTGCTAATGTAACAAAAACATTTAGGTTTTTACAATCACTTATGTTATATTATTTTTCCATTGTAATGCGACAAGCAACAATGTAATAGTATATATATATATATATATATATATATATATATATATATATATATATATACTATTATTTTTTGAGAAGCTCTACATTTGTTCTTTCAAAATCTGTTATAAAATTTTACCTAACGACAACTTTAATTTCAAATAACTCATATGGTTTTAAATGAGTCCATACCTACAATAATCACATTTTTATATTAAAAATCCATTTAAATTTACATTGTTATAAACTTTATCACACACTTTATTTGTTAAATGAAAATTGGAAGACAAATTAACATGTGTACATAAAGTTTCAGTTGAATTTAGAAGTCAAGTTAAACATATATATCTCTTACTCACTCTCACCGGAGCGACGCCGAGGTCTCTTAAATTGAGATTAATTGATCTGGTCCAGCATCCTCCATTGATAAAACGTATCCCACGCCAGTCAGTAACACTCGGCGTAACAACAAACATATGAAGCGCAATTATCGCCGCGGTTTAATTGCCGTCGCAAAGTTTGACTCGACAGAAAGAGAACCGTTAGAGTCCAATAAAAAGATAAGGAGCATTAAATATAGAACCTTTACGACTCCCGCTACTATTTCATTTTGAAACGTTTCAGTATTTTCGTTCAGAAACGGTAGAGACGCGGCGTGGGCATGCGCCCACTAGGTGGACCTACGACATAGGTCAGGGGTAAGAAAAGGACCAATATTTAGCCACTTCCGCACATGCAGTGATAGACGTGCAATGAAATGCACCGCCCGCCAGCCCGCTGATAAATGCGCATGCGGCAAACAATGCGAATCACACAACCGCCACCACCAAATCACTCAACACGTGTTTCACCGCTCCACGGGGCATCTTCAGGAGTTATGTTACACCGTATTAGTGCCAAACACAGAGTACTCTGTGTGTGGCGGTGCATTTCATTGCACGACTACCACTGCATGTGCGGAAGTGGCTAAATATTGGTCCTTTTCTTACTTAGGATGGACTTCCGCGAAGTAACGCCTGATTCCATTAAATAGGTCAAGGGAAATCGCCGGATGTGGGCTACGCAGAACCAGTCACTGTAGCGATCTTTGGTGAAAGCCTATGCCAATGAAAAGAACGGTAAAGTGTAACATCCTTATAAACCGATACAACTTATGAAATATAAATCCGAAATATGTCATATCAATTAGAACGTTGTGGTAATGGTCGATTAAGACCTGTACTCTCTATCGTTTTCTCTTTTACTCTTATGCTCTCTTTCAAATTCTCTTTCATACTCTATCACCCTTACCCTTTGATATTCACTAATTTCCATACTCTCTCACTCTCTCTCACTTACTATTTTTCTATAATCCCTTACTCTCTGATGTTCTTTCTTATACTCTAGTAAAAGATAGAGTGATAAATAGTACCACTAGACTTCTTTGTCATGATTTTTTTCAATCAAATTCTTCTCTCTTCCTCTCTTCCTTCTTCTTTCATTTCTCTACATGTTTCTATCTCTCTCTTAAGTTAGTAATTAATGTCTCACGCGGTAATTACCCTTTTTTTATATTCACGCATTTCGCTTGAAATCAATCATTGTTTAATAATTTTGCTTAAAGTTTGATATTTATGTATATTAATAAAAACAAGTAAGTTTCTTGTTTATTATTCTAAGTAGATGGCTCAATACGAAGTAATAAACTAGATTTTAAGCTGACGAATATAAATTATTGATCTCATGTGTTTAAGCTATTTTGACTTTTGTTATATAACAACTGAACAGCGGTGGATCGATTTTTGAAACCGTAACAGTCAACTGGAGAAACTTTATTAATTACTGACAATCAGGGCTCCAGTGTAACCTTCCATTACTACAGTAACCTTGGAAACATTTATAGCAGCCTGATGAATTTATAACGCGACTAAATCGAAATCGATGCCTTTGGCGCCATATTACTTTATCACATCCCTTTTTTTATCGGACTCTCACAGCTGTCTAAGAGGCATTTTCAAATTCTGCGGGTCCAAGGTGACAGAGGACGCCTAGCCTAGCCTAGATTCAGAGGTCGCAGAGGTCTATGATAGCTTCAGCATATGCTCCAAGTGACTCAAAAAGCTAAATGGCAAATATATATTTCAACTGAAGCATACACGTATATATTTTCAATTTGAACCGAGACATACGTTACACATAGTTATATATTCCTCGTATAGATTATATTGAAATAATACTATACGATTACTGAGTGATATGTATACAGGGTGTTTGATTTGATGCCAATAAATAACGTAATTATAATATATATAAGAATTCGTTTTAAAATTCGTATTACTATATATTAAAAAAATTGTTTATCATCTTTCAGTTATTATTGCATTCTCAAACTTCTATAAAATAAATTATTGTAACATTTTTCGTCACAATTTTTTTTAAATTTCAGACTGATATCTGTATAGAGATGATTGAAAACGTGTAGAATATTTAAAGCATTTTGCTTTCGAATGAGCTATTTATAGCTTTGACCAACACACTTATAAACAATCACCCTGTACACCTCCTTACCACCACATCTCATTCGTCTAATGTTTTTGATTCAGCGCCAAGTGATCTACAGAGTGGATCATAAAATTAAAACTGAGAGCCGACTCAAACTCGTGAAGAGCTATCAAGATAAAAACATTAAGTTTGTTTAAATATAAACTCCTCTCTGATTATAACGAAACATTGTGTTCACAGGACGAATAGGTTTATTTATTTATTCAAATTATTATCGACCTAAAATCTTGTGTACGCAAAGAGAATAAAAGTGAATTCTCCCATGACACTGTTCTTCAACTAATATACTAACAAATTCTAAATTCAAATTTCCACTTGAAATAATCTATATAAATAAAAAAAATGGGTGTCTGTTTGTAATTTTAAAATAATCGCTTTTTACTACGTTCCTATGAATATATACAATACATATACTGTGTATTTAAAACAAATAAGTTTTTTTTTTTCAAATTTTTAAGTCTGTCTGTTTGTTCCGGCTAATCTCTGAAAAGTCTAGACGTCTATATTACATCTAATATAGAGTAACTAAAGCCATACTTTCATTCAAGAAAAATTCTTGAAGAAAACTATTTAGTTACTTAAATCCCATGCGGACAAAGTTGCGGGCATAGCTATGTAACATGATGTCCAATATGCAGTTTTTTTAGCTTTTCTAATTGATACGCGAATAAAAAAAAATCAATAATAATTTTATAAACACATATGAAACGCATATCACATTGATATAATATTTTTTCTTTGATGCCAAAAAGTTTGTAAAAGAAAAACATTAATTCTACTAAACAGAATGGTTGGAATCAAAACTAAAAAGAATTAAATCGCTGCTCATTTGCTGTCAATTAATTGTACACCTTATCTGAAAATCGATAGCCTTAGAAATAAACGTCATTGTTATATATTAAAAAAAAGGAATTTTAAAAATCGAATTACAACATATTAAAATTAACTATTGTTTACTATCTATGCCTACAGATATAGTCTACTGTCACAAAATATTGGACTGCCGTATTCCAATAAAAAAAATAATGTAACATATTTAAAAGTGATAACTTTACACAGGATTTCGAAATACAATAAGAAAGCTTTCACATCATTAACCAATCATCGCATATAGCTTCATAAAATGGTAACACAGTAATATGAACTAATTTTTGGCGGCAAATTAAACGTCACTGTCAATGTCATCAGTGACGTTTATTTTTCTACGCGTACAAACGTCAAAATTCCCGCCAAGTGAATTATTTATATAAAACAAAATCGATATATTAACAGATTAGCCACAGAGGCGTTAATAAAATGAAATTTCGGATACACAAAGGCCTTTGACTACACTAATGGCTGGATCGGTGCTGTGGAAATGTTTCATTTCATTAACCGACAGGTTATTACATGGTGCACAGATTATATAGGGCGTTCGGATACGCTAACCGGCTTGTGTATCAGATGCTATGTTATGTTTGACATGTAATTATCGGTGTTGCGTACACCGGCTGAACCGTTTTACTTTGTTGGGATTAGCTTATAATCGTTTTTATTTTTTTTTTTAGGCGTGACTAATTTAAATTATTTAACATGTATTGCTTAGTAACATATAAACGGCAAGATCTACATGACTATAAAAATAAATACATTTAAAAAACTTTTAAGTTAAATGGTTTTTTGATACCCATATTGTGGTGGTTGTGGAAAAATATGTAACTAGTCCGCCATATTGAAACGGCGTCCATCTTGAATTTTAAATTTTGACATAATCATAGTGTTTTACTCGTGTAGCCCTTTCATTTGATACCCATATTGAGGGGATTAAGGAAAAATACGTAATCCGCTATTTTGTATCGGCGGCCATCTTAGATTTATCATGTTATTGATTTTATTATATTGTATTTTCATCTAAATTAAATGTGTGTACAAAATTTCAGATCAATCTGACAACGGGAAGGTGCTTAAATTTCAATTACTAATTTTGACCCAAATAAATAAATTCCGTACGGGTCGAACTAAATAAAACCGTTTAATAATTATAAATACAGATAGATATAAAAATAAGTTTCATTCGATAAATATCTAGAAATATTTAGATACAAATGATATAACTATTTGACTTTAAAATAAAATATTATTAATGAATTTTAGCCCATTTGGGAACCATTAAAAGCCAGCCTCAAGCGACCACTTGTATAATTTCATATTAAAAGTAAATAAACACAATTTTTGGCTGTTATCTTAAAATCGTAATAAAAGTTGTGTTAAATAAAAAGTCTTGAATGCCATTACAAGATTTATATATACCTCTAATTTTAGATTTAAAACTAAGAAACGAAAGTTCTTATATATCTCAAGAAACTTTATTATATATGCATATAACCATACCCATGAAGAATCTATGGGATTATTTAATTAAATAATAGTATTTAGATATAGAATCCTTGCCAACGATGTCGCCTGATTATTTTGATTTCATTCAGGCTACATCTGATAAAATATTTATATACATCTGTGTCAAACTTTATTAAAAGATGTGTTGTTGTAGTTTCTTCCTGCTTCTTCACCACAACTATAACACCTTGGAAAGCAGAGTAATAAAAATTAAAAAAAAAAATATAATAAGTTGACGATCAATATGAATTGTGTTTAAAAGTTCCAATGTCGGATAAACGTATTATATCTTTTCTGTATCAATAGACAGCTTGTTATTGAATCGATTAGAAGGACACGAGTGATGTCACCTACC
The DNA here is from genome assembly GCF_028537555.1 of Battus philenor. NCBI lineage: Eukaryota > Metazoa > Arthropoda > Insecta > Lepidoptera > Papilionidae > Battus > Battus philenor. Next base: position 14,206,677 of record NW_027181678.1, on the reverse strand, counting down.
GGACGTGACGCCTAAAAGTCACTTCCGGTATCACTAAAGATCACATTTTATTATTGGACAATATTTTTTGTATTTCTGTTAAATAAACTTCCGTAACTGAAGCTTTTAAGGCAAAACGTCAATTGCTTTGCAAATTATTTACTTAAGTACGAAATTTTACTGTTTTAATGCTTAAACTTAAATATATATTATTCTTTCTAGTATATAAACACTATCGTTTTGGGGCAAGAAACACCTTAGTAAGAAAAGGACTAATATTTAGCCACTTGCGCACATGCAGTGGTAGTCGTGCAACAAAGTGCACCGCCCGCCAGCCCGCTGATAAATGCGTATGCGGAAAACAATGCGAATCACACAACCGCCGCCGTCAAATCACTCAACACGTGTTTGATCCCTCCACGGGGCATCTTCAGGAGTTATGTTACACCGATTAGTGCCAAACACAAAGGCTTAACATTTGCAGTGGACATCTATGGGCTGAAAAGAAGATCCATTGCTCTCTAGGTGACCTTGATCCTTGTTAAGTGATCACATCTCGGATCCGTACGTCATCACCGGAAACACATTGGCGAAAGATTTTCGTCCTCAAACATCTGCATCTATGTAATCTAAAACCAATACCGTCGTTAGACCCTTGACCTATATATCATTTTGAATAGCAATAAACAAATTGAACATCATGATAATTCAGTCATGCGATTTTGAACTGTATTAATATACAACTAAGGGTTACTGCTCGGACCTAAGCCCGGAGCGATTTCATTTACCTACGATCTAAAACAAACGACCGCTTCCATTTTACGAGCATTCAATTTTACGTACGAATTACCTTTTATCGCGCTATTGCAGTACATTATTAAGTCACTTTTAACTTAATTGTAATCTGTGTATTTATTCATCTCATTATCCATTTTCTTCAGGGCACATGGTGCTATGTTTGAAAAGACGGGCACCCCACGATATGGACTATCGACATATTTAATGGAATCAGGCGTTACCTCGGAAAGTCCATCCTAAATAAGAAAAGGACCAATATTTAGCCACTTCCACACATGCAGTGGTCGTGCAATAAAGTGCACCGCCCGCCAGCCCGTTGATACACACAACTGCCACCGTTAAATCACTCAACATGTGTTTCGCCCCTCCACAGGGCATCTTCAGGAGTTATGTTACACCGATTAGTGCCAAACACAGAGTCTCTGTGACTTGATCTTGGTCCTTTTCTTACTTAAACACTTCTTCCTCAATTTCAGTACATCCAACCTCTCGTATATTCCTCCGTCTTAGGTACACAGTAACAATATTGGTTTAATATTAATAATTTATCCACGTTCTTTTTTATTCTTCTACTCATTCGTCGTTATTCCCTCCTATATCTCATTCCTATTCATTCATTCTTTCATACATCGCCTCATTTTCTTCACCATTACTTATTATTTGTATCTATATAACATTTAAATCACATAATTTCTTGGTTATAATTTAGAATTTATCTATTTTTTTTTCATACTATTAATGCGTTTTATTATTCTTGATTTCTGTGCCTAGAATCTTCCGGCATTAATCCAAAAAGATCTATCAGCTTTCCTCTTTGTTTACCAATGAGGCGATGGTCCTTTCTTCTATCTTTTCGTGCAATAGACTGGCATTCAGCCACCTTTTCTTACAATATTATCGCTACTTTATTTCTGTAACCATTGACTTTTGTATAGGATGTAAATGAGCCAAACATTCACACTTTTAAAGCTTTCAAACCTATAATAATATTTATTATATAACATAACATATTTGTGTTAACTTTTTTTCTCGTTCAGTCAAAAGGCTTTTTAATTTCATGCCATCACGGTACGGATACTATAAATCGCTCCGTATAAAACCGATCAGTGATTTTGACAAAGAATCATTTGTAATGTAGTGGTGTGTGTTGTTTTTCAAAGGCGGCGACCTCCGTCGCGTCCTTCGAACAAATCGATCCGCGGCCGGAACAATATAGACAAAAGGCAGTTGTTACGCAACAGACGTGACAGCTCATGAGCTATTCATATCGACATCACCACAGATTACCTACCCCTGCCCATCGTATTCAATAACGATAGACAAACATCGATAACAAAAAAAAAAGTTAATTTTTTTTTAATTTTTTTTACTCACACAATCGAAACTAATGCATTTGCTGTCAACTTGTATATGGCAACACCATATACAAAAAAAAGTTGCAGAAACAAATATTTTGAATTCCGAATTATTACGCAGTATAATTAATTATTGGTCACCATCTGTTCCTACAGACTGTACTAAGTTATTCCGTACTAGATTAATTTTCACGACGATAAATTTATACAGAATGAATACAAATACGTATAAAAGATTTAATACTAATCTACTATTGATCTGATCGCCCTGTAATCACATATCGAGTCAACTATCAAAAATCTATCAGCTTCTCGATTCACCATTCAGTGAGCGCCGGTGTTTATTTCAAAAATAGTGAAGCCTTGAAAGTTTTCGCTTGAACTTGAGAGATCAAACGTTAAATATTTATAGCGTTGCGAACTAAAGCCCCCAGAGGTCGCACGCGAGCCGCCGCCGCGACTTATCAGAACGAAAAGTTTTATATTATCGATTCTAGTAAACCTACAACGCTTTCTGGTTCACTTATACAGATTTAAATTATTCAATACAGACTTTTATACATACAGAATCCTATCATCATCATATCATCAGATAGACACCTACTATCTATCCAAAGACTTTTTCGAAACACGCTTTTGGAGATTCATTGTACTTTATACACCTATCCCCAGATTTACACGGTTCCTGAGAAAAACGTGTAAATCGAAAATCAAAAATTTTCAAGTCAAAATCGTGTAAATCGAAAAACTCGCAAAAAACGCATATTTTTGCTATTTAACAGTTGTAATTTTGTTTTCTATAATTTTAGATGTACACATAAATAAAAATAGAATGAATTGACAAGTTAAAATATTTAATATATTACGGAAAAACTGTTTTTTTTTTTAATTTAATTACAATATACATTAAACAGAAAAACAAAAAGCAAATTACTCTCATTCTTTTTTTCGGAATCGAAGGTTCCAATTCACTTTCATCACTCGAAGTTATTTGTGCCGATTCGATGTTTGAAGCAGAAATATTTACATTATCAGAGATGGTAATAAAATCGGTTATTAAAACAAAAAAATAACTTTTTTGGAAAACCATGTAAAAGCGAAAAAGCGTAAAACGAGTACCGTGTAAATCGGGGGATAGGTGTACTTACATTTTGCTATATATAATAATTTTTAAAACAATTAAAAATAATATAATTATTTATAATGAAACAATACAAATTTAGGAATCGTAGCCCAGTGGTAGAGAACTGCGACTTGCGATCTTAAGTCCTAGATTCGATCTTATACAATTCCCACTTCGTTCATTCATATAGGATTGCCACTGCTCACAAGTAAGTTACCAGAGGATGAACAGAAGCATCCTCTGCGTACCTCTGCTATAACACCACACTGCGATCGAAAATGGGTCCACCATACGTTGCGATAATATACCCCCTCACAGATATTTTTTGGGAAGTTTATGCCCTGCAGTGGGCATCTACGATCTGAAATAACGACGATAAATACCACTAACTCGTATATATTGACATAATATGATTATTATTATTATTATTATTATATTATATTATATTATATTATATTATATTATATTATATTATATTATATTATATTATATTATATTATATTATATTATATTATATTATATTATATTATATTATATTATATTATATTATATTATATTATATTATATTATATTATATTATATATTATTATATATTATTATTATTATATTATATACACATAATATAATGAGCCAGGCATTTTGTGAAGCCTAATAATAGATATATAGGGTGTTCAATTGATACGATGATCATTAATAATTTCTACAGATCTACAATCGAATTTGTTTGTGACGTTTCTGGAATCTTCGATGCGTAACTACCTCATTTTAAATTCGGATCGTTCTAAATCAAATTTTTACAATCTTTTATGTGCCTCACTTTAACCTTTTAAAATGTAACAAATATATTATTTTACAATAAAACTGCCCCCTTGTGGAACGTGGACTCTACGTTGAGAAACACTGTTCCAAACTGTTATTATAATAACATAAATAATTTATGTTATTATAAATTATTTTTATAACGCAAAATGTCGAAAACACTAAGATTAATTTAATGTTACCGTTAAAGAACAAACTATTGTAACTTTTTACATTAAACTCGCTTTCCTCGATGACGGCGCCACTTGTGCAATCGAAAGAGAAAGTAATTTTCCTTCCCTCCGTTTATCTTACGACGTCCATTTTCCGACCCATTGTTTGCAGTGAAAACCCATGTCCGCTGTATTTACATCGCTTCGCCGAAGCGAATGATTTCTAACTACAAAATAAATATATACATTTATATAATTAAAGAAGAACACAAAACCACATAGCAAAGTAAAATACCTATCCTAATTTGACAAAAAAATTACATATATCAAAATCAATAAAATCATTTTATAATATAACCATACAATAAAATTAGCAAGGAAAAGAAAGATAAAAATTGTAGAATGTAAATAGAAGAAAGATCGATCATGTGAAGAATAAATATGTAACATTTATTTTTTTATATTGGAATATCACTGGCCTGTAACACCTGGCAATAAGACTGCAGGAACAGATAAAAAAACTATCATTAATTTATTCCTATGTCCTCGAGATAGGGCAGAAGATGTCCACAATTTTTTTTTTTATGGAATCAGGTGTTACTTCGCGGAAGTCCATCCTAAGTAAGAAAAGGACCAATATTTAGCCACTTCCGCACATGCAGTGGTAGTCGTGCAATGAAATGCACCGCCCGCCAGCCCGCTGATAAATGCGCATGCGGCAAGCAATGCGAATCACACAACCGCCACCACCAAATCACTCAACACGTGTTTCACCCCTCCACGGGGCATCTTCAGGAGCTATGTTACACCGATTAGTGACAAACACAGAGTCCACAGTACGCCACCATCCCGAGCGGTCTTGAGCCTCGCGCTTTACTTTGCTCCACGTCATTCCAACTGCCTTCACTTCTGCAGTGATCGTTTGGGCGGCCACCTCTTCGCTTTCCTTGAGGATTCCATTCTAGAGCTTGCCTCGGTATGTGATCAGGGTCCTTTCGGAGCGTGTGGCCTATCCAGTTCTAATTTATTTACTTTATTGGAGATAAACAGTAACAAAAGGCAGTAAGAAAGTACAAACTTAGAAGCTTAGAAATGTAAAATTAGTTACAGTTGTTACCTTAGAACTATCTCTCTGAGAACAGTAATGATAATAAACAATAATTGCGATTTTGTAATATTTCTGAAACCATTAATTTTTAGAAAGTGTACCCCATGTGACAATTAATAGAAAATGGGGTATAAGTAAAGTAGGGTGACCATATTGTTTGTGAATAAAGGACTCGTTGTAAATTAGTAGTGTTTTTAAGTCAGAACCAACAGTACGTAACAATATGTAAGTGATATAACAATTTAAATATATACATTCGATCACCCTGTATATTTAGTTGATATTTCGAAATGAAACATCGCGAATTGTTATGCCGTGAGTTGCAAAGCTGAAATGTAATCGTATCCGAAGTCCCGGCGGGTCGGCACGAAATTGATTTCGTCTCTTGTGGCCGGCGCGGCGGTTTTATAAAGAATAAAACAGCGTTCACTTCGTTACAATTGGGTTGGCTCGCCTCTGAACAGTACCGCGAATTAATTAAGCGTTCATGTAACCAAATTAGTTTTGCTCTGTTAAATCTAATTGTTTTAAAACTAACTGGCCCGCGAATTTAACTTTTTATTAACTAATCCTTCTCTAAATTGTTATATCACTTACATATTGTTACGTACTGTTGGTTCTGACTCAAAAACACTACTAGTTTACAACGAGTCCTTTATTCACAAACAATATGGTCAACCTACTTAAACTTATACTTTCGCTTAGTCCAAACTTCGCTTCCAAATCGCTCTAGAAATCACTGTCCAAATAACTTACCAAATAGTCACTTTATATCACTGATTGTAGATCTTAATCTTATAACTCGAAAAACAACACTGAACTGTTGTCGTAGGGAGTACACCTATACTACGGATAAGTTTCTAGTAAGTTCGAGATAATACTCGGTAAGAATTTCCGAGAACCGTATACAAAAATCTATAAATAACTTCAAGGTCACGCGTGTTTACCGCACTTCTTGATCCTAGGGTTCCGTGTTTATTGTTTAGAGGGTTCTGTAACTCGTGCTTTATAACAACATTGTAGTATTGACACATTCTTTTACATTGTACAATGTCTCAACATGTTTTTTTTTTATTTAATGGAATCAGGCGTTATTTCGCGGAAGTGCATCCTAAGTAAGAAAAGGACCAATATTTAGCCACTTCCGCACATGCAGTGGTAGTCGTGCAATGAAATGTTTTTTTTAACTAAATCTATATATAAACGTTTTAGATTAGCAATTGTATATATAGATGTATATGCTTCATTTGTATCCAATAGCGGTCGTTGAAAGTCAATTCGGTCGATCGAGTTTACATAGAGCTACGTGCTCTGCTGAGTGCAATTCTGAATTACAATAGACTTTGTGTTCTTGTTCCGTACACTATATTATCTTAACTATGTTGTTTGGTGCAATATCTATATATACTTAACTGTTCCGACAGACTTTACAATATTATAGGCCTATCGGAATCTAATATTAAAAATGGTTAAACAAAATGCAATAAAGTAACTCTGTGTTTGGCGCTAATCGGTGTAACATAACACTTGAAGATTCCCCGTGGAGGGGTGAAACACGTGTTGAGTGATTTGACGGTGGCAGTTGTGGAATTCGCATTGTTTGCCGCATACGCATTTATCAGCGGGCTGGCGGGCGGTGCACTTTGTAGCACGACTACCACTGCATGTGCGGAAGTGGCTAAATATTGGTCTTTTTCTTACTTAGGATGGACTTCCGAAAGGTAACGCCTGATTCCACTAAATATTTAAAATGCAATAAAAAAATTTAATAAGTAATTTTTTGTTTTTTTTTTTATATATATATATTTTCCGTCATTAACAAATACAGTTATTCTGATTCGCACTGACAAATGTCTAGAAGCGGTTAACATAGACCTATTTACAACTATTCAACACTAAACCTTCCTCACCTAGTTCAATTTCGGAACGATACGTCACTGCCATAACGCATATATACTTATTTTTTATTATTATGATCTATATTTCACAGATTTGCACAGGTACCTTTGTATATATATTTACGTTTAATATTTTCCAAAAAAAAATTTTACTCACATTTTTGAATGTTTCAGTGCTTACTAAGTCTCTAAATCTATCTTAACGACGCCCTATATCCCATTTTTAAGATAACGTTTCGACCTTCTATTCATTCGATCAAAGGGGATTCCCCGGAATGAGCTAATACGTCAGTTTTCTACAGTATATCATATCTTCATGTTTTATATTAATTTTAATATGTTTTATTTAGTAAAATAATATCATCGAAACAAAAAAAAGGCCTAGAGCTATAAATGATAAAATAAAGGCTGTAAATAATGCTTCCTTTATAGATTTCCAAAAAGACCAATTGGAGGCGACCAGCTTGTATATATATTTACTTCTTAAGATAAATCTTAAAAAATCATCAAGAGGTATATATTTCTTGTTTCAAATGCATTTAGGTGTCTTAATTTTCAGACGACATTGAGTATTGCCATGTTCAAAGAATAATAAATATTAATATCCAATAACCTTACATTTATAACAGCAACTCCCACTGCGTTTTTTGTCCATAACACAGTAAATTTCACGGCAAAGCGGTCCATTAAAATCATAAATATCACACAATTATCCAAAACCGCTTAAACTTAATTGAAATAACTTAACTTATAAAGTAACTTAAGCGAAAGTAACTTTAATTAACTTACAAATACCAAATACATTTATTTACTGACATTGCATACACACCTACGACGCTTTTAACGGAACGATTCGGAACTGTAATAGGAAGTTATATTTATTGAAAGTAGATTTTGTCTTTATCAACTCGACAATATTAAAGCATTAAATAATAATGATGCAATAGTTCAATAGAATAAAAGAATTTGTACATAAAATCGTATGTCAAAAATCTGTAACATATTACCTCTTTTATCAAAATATTTAAAAATGTATACACCGGCGCATCGAACAGGGGAATCCCACGGCAGAGCGCTCTACATTTACATCGGACGAAAGAGACAGCGCTCTACAATACTTCTCGCTTTGTGATTGGCTGACGGTTTTTATTGGTTGATATTATTTTCAGTTTTTACACTTTTACTTTGTACTTAGTGTTGTCATTACCTTCCACAACGCTTTACGATTTAAATATGGAACATTCCATTTATACTCGGTTGACTGGCCACTTCTCCTAAATGGCATCTTAACTATAATATCAGCTGTTGTTAAATAACATCTTAACCGAACTGAAGGTCGACTAACCAAGACCCGCTTACGTAATTAGGCAATCGACCAAGAACAAGGATAGACAAAGCAAATATAGAACAACGCAAATTTCTAAACTGGGACAATCTATACCAACGTTCAATATGTTTGATTCAAACAAATCACATCTTACGTCAATAGATATGCCCCGATACATGACATGCAACGTGAATATTCCTCACACATGAAACGGAAATGCCTCTTGCAGAATATTGGAGAACATTTCTAGAAAATATTTTTAATAAAAATAAAATTCGTTTATTCAACATTGAAATTTAAGAGAACCCTTATTGATGACAAACATTTTAATTTGCTTTCTTCTCTGCTTTGCGTGGTGTGATATATATAATTGTGGAAAAGAAACAGACAGAAACTTCACAACAACACATCTCATAATGAAATTTAACAATACAGATTTATACATGTACACTATCAGATATAGCCTAAATTTAAATTGATTCTTATCATTTAAATGTACGTAAATATTTTGTGAAATGTTATTGAAAAAAATCTGATTGCGTTTATTATAAATGAATTAGAGAATGCAGTCGAAACTTTAATACAACCTGTTTTTCACGGTGTCTTGTAAATACACTAGACGTCCCCTATGCTTTTGAATTCATTATAATAATTTTCCAAGCTTCCGTTGTTTGTAATTGAGGAACGGTCCTCTAATGGAAAGAGGTATAAATAATTCATCAACGAATTCAGGATAAAAGCTTAGACGTAATAGGTACCCTAAAGTCCTTAATGTGATTTCGACTGAAGGCGCGTGAAGTATTAACAAAGTAGGCGAGAGGCCGCTGCAAAGTAATTTGTGGAAATAAAAGCCTTTGAGGTCACAGAGCTCGCTACCTTGCAGTCACAAAGCTGTCTGTTTTTAAAGAATTCACACGTATTCTTTTGTTCCCTTTTGATCGGAATACATAAACCGTTTTAAGAGACAACCAAAACAGCGTCTCTCTCACGGAAGCAAAATAAACATGGAACGTCTTGTAATGCTTGGAAATTAACCAATTGAGTGAATCCTTGACCTTATATGCTGACTTAAGCCATTGTTACCTATAGAATCTAAGTCTTAAACTTAGAATTCTGAAGTAAGTTAAACTAAACTTTAGCATTCTGGTAACTCAAACCTCGTAAAACTATAAATGCAAATGTAAAAGTACGAAAGACAAACAGTATTTGTCAATGACAAAAATAAAAAAGGCAATAACCCATAAAATTTCTAAATGATGAGAATACATTCTGATACTTGGGGTATAAAAAATATTTATTGGATAATTTGGATTTGGTATCGGATATTTCACGGTCAGTTGGTTGGTCGGATGATTCAGATTTCTAAGTTCCCGTGCGCAATGTGTATAGAAGACATCAAACATGTGTACAGGAAATCAATAAGTGTCAAAAAATAACTATATCCTATCATTGCAGGCAGTCGTCTGTTCTTCCCGGATGAAAAAAATGTGCGAAAAGACAGTGCGACAAAAGACAATACTTTATAAAGTGTCAGTGCCAGTGGTGGTTAAATTTGAGACGATGCGCGCGTAAGTCGACCACGACGTCGAACTACTCGGAGTGGGGGACGCCGGCGACCGCGGCCAGCGATGGTATGGACTTTGTGGTGGGCAATGCGAGCGGCGAGGCGGTCGGCGAGACGGCGGCCACGGACCTGTACAACTTCTGGGCGTGGAGCATCGTGGACGGCGCGCTGATGGTGCTCATCGTGAGCGGCAACACGCTCACCGTGCTCGCGGTCACGCTCAGCCGCCGCCTGTCCTCGCTCGTTTCCAACCAGTTCGTGCTCAACTTGGCCGTGTCCGACCTCATGGTGGGCCTCACGCTACCCTACCACCTCGTCTTCTACCTCGACGACGACTTCGGCAAGGTCAAGTGGTCCTGCCTCATGCGGTTCATTCTCATAATACTCGCGTGCCTCGCTTCTATTTACAACATCATTGCGATCGCAGTCGACAGGTACAAAACCTTCATTTAATGTTTTATTATTTTGCGTGCACGTTTGGCAATCAATATCTCTGTCAATGTTAACTAAACGCCTTACCCTTTGGTCTCCTTTCTATAAGCAATAATTGCCAATGACCTAACTTAAAATATATATAAAAACATTCTTTGGATGAAGGCTATTTTTTTAATGTCCCTTGCGTGTGCCGCGTGAGTGAGACAGAACCATGTACAACATTTTACATGCATTTCCAGGTACATAGCCATTGTACACCCCCTGCACTACAGCCGGTACATGACGAAGGTTGTGACGAGGGTGCTGATGAGCACCACTTGGTCTGTGGCTGTCTGCATCAGCTGCATCCCCATGTTCTGGAATGACTGGAGAGACGGCATCGCTTGCGAGATGAACTTGGTACGTTATAATTTAATTTTTACCATCAAATTACCTTTGAATAACCCAATTAGATAAAAATCTTTTATTAGAATACTAGACGAGGAAATCTTTATCCAGAAATCAATACCATATGATAATGATGACGTAAATAAAATAGAGAACTAATAGAATCATTCTTTCTAAGGCACTAATCTAAGGGAACCGCTTGCCAAACATTTTCCATTTGGTTTTCCATCATAGCTCGTAATATTTTGCAATCAGACTAGATTTTTTTCTGATCCATGAACCGTCCCAGATTTAAGGGTAAAACACAGCAGACATTTTGCCACGAAAACATGTGATTAAATAATTGTAATCTAATCTGCTATCAGTGGATCACCGGCCAAACGTCATGATGCATATATAGTAGCGATACGAACTGATAAAAAAGCCATCCTCATTGCTAATACGTGGGGCTCGTTGAAAACAAATAAGCCCGATGGAAATCTAAACAAAACTTTTGATAGCGAAATTGTTATTAAATACGAAATTATTTGAAGTGGTATCACGTGCCATAATTTGAAAGAGCATTATGATATTTATGTTGCAAAACCTATGGAAGCATTGCATTGGTGTGTAGATGTATGTTGTTCGTCGACAGATGTTGTTTGCATTATGAGATGAAATAGAGCTGATGTGAGATCCCTATAAGAGGCACATATTTAGACAAACATAAAGGCTTCGACAGAAACCTCTAATTAGGCCTTTATATTCTTTATTTCAACTGATTTATACACCGCCATGCTCTTTGGGTTCTTGGGTTCGTTCGTTTAGTTGGGGGATTCGGGTGGACTAAAAGACCGAACTTCAGCTCGATTGAGCCGTAAGACGTCCAGTGTTGAACAACAACCATTGGAATCAGCCTGCATAAACTAGCCATACCTTACGTACACAGATCAGTTTGAAAATAGCTCAGATTTTGGTTCTCTTAATACACGTAGCCGACTACGCTGACTGATTAACACATTATTGAGAAAGACTACAGATTAATTATATATCAGATTAGTAATTGCAACCTTCCACTGTTATAATATTTTTACGCACTAATTTCACAAGAAGGAAATGTGAAAAATCCAATCAAAATTAAATTTAGCGCCATCTATCTAATCAAACGTAAACGAATAATTGTTTTACTAAGTTCCGTCTTACCATGAGGATATTTAATTTCAGGTGGTGCCAAAGTCATACACGACTAGCATCCTCGCGCCCATGTTCTCGTTGATTTGGATGGTTATGTTCATCCTCTACTGGAGGATATGGAGGGAGGCGACCTGCCACGCCAGACGCATGCGAGCGAACACCTGCTGCCCTTCTGGTGCCAACGATTGGAAGAGCATACAGGTATTTATACTTTATTATTAAATTGGCAGAATCTCTCAAGTTTGATTACCGGTTGGAAACACACAAGGGTCATTTTCCGAAAACAACCTTATGAATTGTATTTTGGAAATAAATTCAGGAAATAAATTGAATATCTGCTAGCACTGGAATTTCGTTATAATAATACTAGTACATATGCCTGATTTGCTATTTTTCTATATAAGTATGTTAGGAATTTTGACGGATAAACATTCTGAAGGGCGTGGGAAGGCTCTTCACTAGGCGGCCGGTAACATAGATAAGGCCTGGAAGTCGCTGCGCAATATCGGTCATCGTTACCATCTTTAATGGAGGCCTATGCTTTGCAGTGGGCATCTATCAGCTGCTGGATAGTAATGATGATATTCTTCTCAATAAAAACTATTGCAAATGCAAAGAAATGTAAATAAATGAATATTGTGTTTTCCAGGTGGTGCTTCTTGTGCTGGGCTCCTTCTCCATCTGTTGGATGCCGTTCGTGGTGGTGGCTTGCGCGCAGACGCTACCCATCATCCCCCTGCACAATCCCATCGTTTACCGATTGACGTCATCACTCGCCATGTCCAACTCTGGTATCAACCCGCTGATATACGCGTGGAAGAATGCTGGCTTCAGGGCGGCATTTGCGAAGCTACTCCGGTGCAAGCGGCCAGATACGTCCGAGTACAGAGGGTCACCAGCTCCGGAGAGGAAGAGAGGTTCGGTGGCGCTTAGAGAGGGGTCTGTGACAAGGTCCAGCGCGCCTGCTGCGTTGGGTGCCCTTGGAGGTCGACCCGCAAGATTGCTGTACGTGGAACGCGAAGCTGACACGTCCAGATGCCGCATTATAGAAAACGCCGGATACATGGACTCTGACAGGGGCGATTTGAACCCGTCCTACGCCCCCGACGGGCCCGCCCCCGTTCACGGAGCCGGAGCTCGCTCCCCCGACGTAGTGTAGTGTATTTTGACAGAGGTTAGACAGACGTTCAGTGGGAAATGCAAACGCTTCTAGGATTTAATGTTGTCGACGCGCGGGAAATCCCCGCCGCGTCTAGGTACCTACCCGATCTCTACGCTCAAGTTTATGAAAGCTTTATTGTTGAATTTTTATTCAGAGATTTTAATATGTTCCCTGCCATGATGAGATTTAATATATTATAATGATACTCTCCGTCAATATGAATTCAGATGTTTAAATTATATTATAATTAAGATGTTTGATGTAAATTAAAGTGTTTTAAATGCGCAATAAAAATATTTAATTAGACTCGTAGTGTGCACCACTTTCAAATATTGTTGTTTCGATGTACAATCATCCTGTAGTATATAAAAAAATAGAAAAGAACACCTCTTCAGACTATAAAAAAAAATTTACTATTACCACAATTAACGCCATCTCTCGACACTTGAAAGAAATAATTCATGCAATAAGTACGAACTAAAGTAGTTAAGTTTTAGAACATAGATGGCGCTGAACACGCAAAATTTTATTCATTAACAATGAATAAAATTTTGCGTACAGTTCATATAAATTATCAAGTGTTTAAAAACCTTTCTATATAAGTAGATTACAATTGTTATAAAATAAATTTTATATACGTTACTCTACTTAGGTACCTAGAGAAACAATATCTAATATTATCACCAAAGATGTCCTGAGCCTATTTATAGAATTATTTTAATATATTTTTTACAGCTACCCTAGTATTAATAAATATAATTTACTTAATTTAAATTCGTCGCTTTCACTTCACGTTAAGAAACTGCAGACTGCATCAAATGAAGCAATCGCCACCACGCTATCTCTACTTTTGAAGCCAACAAGTAGTAGTTCATTCCCGTGCCATATTAACTTTATTGAAAAGCTCAGCCTCTCAAGGAGACATGGGGATGGCTACGCCCGAGATTTTTCCACGAGATGAAATCACAAATGCTTAGATCCGTAAACAAACGAAAGTAACCGATATAGCTCTGCGAATTAGCATATAGCATGCAAAACAGATGATCAGGTATTATATACTTAAGGTTTTTATTGTATACTTAAGGTTGTAAAGTGGAAATGACAGACCGTCAAGCCATGAGTACGACGTCCGCTCACATGTTGGACAAACACTAGATGCAAGCCACTTCCAACCGGTCTTTTTGAGAATCTATTGGGAAGACCTATGTCCAACAGTGGGCGTCCTATGAGTGAAATTATGATGATGAACCATCCAATATTGTGCTCAAATCAAAATGTAATAAATTAATTTTTGCAGAGCAATAAAGACATAAATTTCAGCCATTGGCAACTCATAAAACAAATCATTCAATTTTAGATTCTAGTCTAATTAAAAAAATATTAAATATTTTAAATACATATCTAACAATATTTTTGCACCGCTTTCATACTTTGCTTGTCATCGTCGATTCAGGTCAAAGATATTCAACCACTGCAATGCACAGGTCTACCCTAAAGATATTTATGGGAGGATACCCCATAATCGCCACGCTTGGCAGGCAGTCTGGCGATACCAGGGTGGTAATTTCGAGAGAACACTGCTGCCCATCTTATTATATATTTCATATACATATACACACAAATAAATCTGTATTTTCTATTTGATTACGCAATAGCTAAAAAACGACTTTAATGATTACAATTGCAATTATATAAAAAAGGTCATATTTTGTAGAATAACTTTTAAAACATTCTAAATTTAAATTATCTATTGAATTTAACGCTTAGCCAATACGCTGCAAATACGCCTTGAACTTCGCGCGATACCAATTTAGAGAGTCGTTAAAAGGTTGCATGTATCGATTTAAAAACGAATAACAAATATATATATATATAGAATCAGAATGCGAGAGGGTAATAACTTGGGCAACTGTCTGTCGAGTCAGCTAGTGATAATAAAGAACGTATGAATTCAAATTTTCAAATTCAAAATATATTTATTCAAGTAGGCATTGACGCGCCTTTCTTAAATCGTCTATTTTGTTAACATTATAAGCAGTAAGCTACAACCAGCTCAGAACGCTGATCTGTTGAGAAAAGCCGCCCGGAAACTCAACTGTTGCTATTTGAAATGAAATTTAATAAATTTTCATGTGTAAATTATTATATCAACCATGTAAATGAGACGACAAACCAAGTTACACACATTTAGATCAACTAAAAACTCTTGAATGCTATAATAATATGCGAAGAAACGAAAGGTCGAAGATATCTCGTGGTACTTTATTATATACGTACACCATGCAATCATGCACCATAAAACCAAAAAAAAATTTTTTTGAATATTTTTTGATTGAAGTACCCACTTCTTAGGGCCTATTGTTTCCCCCATTGTGGTTGTGACGAGGACTTTACAATCGGCAAATAAATCTTTCATTACTTCTTTATTTTACTCTCTTTACTTCTTTCGAAACATCTCACTTCCTTCTTGACATCCTCTTCCACGCAACGCCTTCATTTCTCTTATCGTTCCTAGATCATAGTTTGTTTTACTTCTCGACTAGCTCCTTTGACAGTCAACACTGCTTTTATAATTTCTGTTACATCTATATCAGACATCACAATATACGCTATTTCATAAAACGCATTATTCAACCTTCTAAAATATTTTTACAAAATAAAGGTCACCGACATTCCGAGATACTTTTCATAATTTTAAACATTTCGCGACCTATAACATACCCAAATGTATACAAAAAGTATTTATTTTTTCACCAAAACTATATTGATACAGACATGATTAAAAATAGAAAATATGTTCTAAATTTAAATATAAGAACTCTTCAAAACTTAGCGAAAAATTAATAATAGCACTTCTCCATAATTCTTTCAGGCGTAATTCTTTCTCCGTAATTCTTTATCTAATACAGATAAGTATTAGAATTTCAATTTGAAATTGGAATAGAACGGTTCACGAAACTACGTTTTTCGGAATATCAAAATAATTCGACAAGTAATCGAAGCCAAAAATAATCCTTCAAAGATCCACATGTGGCTAGCGATCAGTTAGTTACCTCATTATTTATAGTGTTACTAAAATTAGTAATATATTAGGGGAACCAGAAAGTAAAGTCGCTTCTGTCGATATATATTACAGAAAAATCGATTGATTTGTTACCGCTCCGGCATTGATTTTGTCTAGATGGCAAAAGGTTGTTGATAACGAAGGTGAATATATTGTTGATCAGAAATAAAAACTTGCTAAAAATGTTGTCGTGTGAATTTAACTTCAGAAAGCGACGTCACATTCCAGTCTCCTTAATATAATAATTTGCGGTAGAGGAATGAGACTTAAGATCGTTGGTCGCGGATTCGATTCCCGTGATGTAATTTTATGTAATTCACTCTTTGTGCATAACTATACAGGATTGCCACTGGTCACAAAGAAGTTTCTAGAAGAGATACTTTGGCACAATTTTTCACGGTGCCTTGTATATACACTATGAACGCATCCTATTTTTGACAAATATGCAAGCTTTGGCAGATAGAGACGTTTAGATATAATACGACTAATTTGAAACAGATTATTCATGGTTTATTTTTATATGTTCCCGGCTATACTCTCTCTATACTCCTTTAAATTTTACTTTTATTTCATTAGTAATATTGTAAATCTCGTAAATAGTATAACAGTGAGTGGGCAAGCACCTTACTAGGCAGGGCCATTTTTAAAAATTTGAATCTAATTCACGGACCCTTCCGCTCCTTGAACTCAGTACCGACGAAGCTGTAAAAGCCTTAAGGCTAACAGCATTAACATAACATCTTCAGAAACAATACAAAATTTGAAATACTATGAATAAGTATATAAAAAGTAAAATAAAAAAAAACTTGTTACATTTGGCTTTTTATACATGAAGCAAATTCCAATTTACCCGCGAAAAATTATTCTATTAACCATTGAGACTAAGCTGTGCCCGCTACTTCGTCTGCGTGGAATTTTTTAAAAAAATATTATTTAGTTCATTGTTTTTTTTTTTTGGTTAAAAATTTCTCTCAAAAATTTAACCTAAGTTAGTCCTTATAACATCAGCTACATGCCAGTTTAAGTCCCGTCAAAATATGTCCAGCCATTTCAAAGATTAGCCGGAACAAACAGACAGACAGCCGAAAACTAAAAAATAGTTATTTTGGTATATGTATTGTACATATATTCTTTCACATGTAGTAAAAAACGGTCATGTTAATATTACAAACAGACACATAAATTTTATTTATTTTTTAGTTTCTTGGCAAATTCTTCTCGATAGAATCAACTCTTCGAACCTGGCGGTGGTCCATGTATAAACACACACACATATAGGTTATATCAAAGTCCTAACTTTTTAAAAGTGATTAACAAAGCCTATTTGAAAGAAGAAATATTTGTTCAATCTATATTTATCGTTATGTAAAAGACATTTGGAAACATAATATAGAACGATGACATTTTTTTTAAAAATGATAAGGGAACTGGGGTACATTCGGCCACATATAATCCTTCAAAGAGCTGCTGTGTCTACTCCAATGTATAATATATTGATTATATAATTTGAATTAAGACAGTAAAAATATTCCAAATTCAATTAAAATGATCAAAAACGTATCACAAAATACAATAAACCATTTGCACTCACCTCAACTCCGGTCACTCCGAGCGCCGTCACCAAGTTGGGGGTCATCCGGAACGGCACCTTCTCCGGAACACGCAGCGTCTTGCCCTTCTCGAAGCACACGTTATAGTCTATGTGAACCACCTCACCCGAAGTCAGGTCCACCAACACGTTATCCAAGTGCCTATCACCGAGCCCTATTATGTATCCGATGATGCTCATTACGGCCACGGAATAGCTGTAGCGGCGGGTCATCTGCCACCATTGCTCTGGAGTGACGCTCCCGCACCACAGCTCCCTGGACAGAAGATCGCATGGCGTCTCGGCAGTCAGCTCTTGCAACACTTGCTTCAGTATCGACACCGGCCATTCCTTCCTGTTCTCCGTCGATATCCCTGCCTCCTTGAGTAACGGGTTGAGTTTATTGTAGAACAACTCTGAAGGTCGGAGTACGTTTACAGTTTTGTTGGTTTTCGCAGAAAGAATCGCGGCCTCTCGATTCTGCCAGCGCTTGTACAGAGCGAAAAGAGGAGTAACATTGTCCACCCAGCTGATCAACCCTGACCGCGGGCCTAAAGGTATAACAGAGTAATGACGTGCTCTGTACGTCTGGTTGTCGTTGTTCTCCGAATCCCGCGCCAGCATCGTATTTGTTATCGACAGCAGCTGCATTATTCTTTCATCTAAATGCAGATCCTCTAAACCTTTGAACAGGTAAGTGTACGCTTTACCATCCGACCCGTAAAATATCAACTTCTTTGGCCTAGTCTTTGTGGGTAGAATAGCAACGTTATTCTCCACCGATTTAATCGTCACCCGCACTGTTCTTTGGTTCGTGTGCAACCCGGGCATTGTGATCACCGTGTTTTTCATCTCCGATAGAATTGGACTGATGTCGGACATTTTCAAAATGTACGACGTTCGCTTGTTAACTTTCTGTTGCAGTTTTATCTGCAATTGTTTTAACGGTGCCCATGATTCTTGTGGTTTCTCCGGGTTGGACGGATTCTTGATTTTATCTATAACGTCCTTGATAAGGTTCTGGAATTTAGCTTGGAATGCCGTCTCGTATGGTGTCTCGGGCTTGGCTGAAATTACTTGGTCGAGTTGTTCTAACACGAACACAATCGGTTCAAAAATAATTCGGTGTTTTTCTTTGATGAGCTTCTCCTTTTCCTCCGCCGACAAATTTACGTTGTTTTTCACTTTAATTATTTCTGCCTCCAATTGTGTTAGTCGCTTGTTAAATTCGGAATGATGTTGGACTAGTGTTCCGAGACATAGCTCGTCCCAAAGTAAATTTATTCTTTGTAATTCTTTCACCAGAAGTTTTACCTGTAGAATAGTCTTCGGTGCTTGTTTAGCCAAAGTCTCCACCATATCCAGGAAACATGAGTTTAGTTCGTTGTTAGTTACTTTGTCGCTTCCAGCATCTTCCATATCCAGATTGTCTTCGTCGCTTTCGGCGTCTTCGTTAGATAAAAACGATCGTGGGGCGCTCAGTTCAGTTAAACTGTTTTGCTCATTCTCAACCGCTCCAACGACAGCGGGGAATGTGATAAGATGGGGCGTATCTTCCGCAAGCCTGCACAGTAGATCTGAAACGCATTTCTTCACGTAACTCTCTGGATGATTCAGTCGCGAAAAAAGTTGGGGGATGATCACCTTCCAAGGCTGCGTAGGCGTGTTTGCTAATCCTGACTCCAGAACCGTTTGCAGCTCCATGGCATGTTTTACGATCAATCTTAACAACCTCAATGTTGCATTCACCACTGCGTTTTCTCCGCTGTGATTTATGTAATCCGATGCGCAAATGAGCTGCAAGAATTTGAAGTAAGCGTCCGCAGATAGTTCGAAATATGAAAATACTCGCTTCTGAGCCTGCCGCCAGATATCAACAAGTAACGCCAAGTGTTCCGGAAATGCGTTATTTAACGACGGGACAGTCCTTAGCTGATTCTCTATCATCTCGGACGTGTTGATCTCATTCCAGTCGATATCTTCGTCATCGCAAGTCGCTTTAGTTTTGGACAAAATTTCACAAACCGCTTCGAAGTCTTGCGGCGAGCATCCGATCATAACGCCCTCGATCTGAATTTTGTCGTTATCGGTTAGTTGTTCTCGGGTTTTAGAACTGAATTCAACCATTTTTCTCCCCCATCGGAAACACCAAGAGGCGAAATTCGCCCATGCTTTAGCTAGACCGGGACATTGATTTACTCCGAATTGCAAAAGCTTTCCGACTGCGGAATCTGAGAGTGGAATTACGTTTTCAGAAATGTTGTTATCCACGAGTCCGATTTCAGGTAGAGCCGATACTAGTTTCATGAGAGGTGTATCGTTTTCCACGACGCCAACTGTTTCACTTTGCACCCACTTCGCAAGTGTCAACAGCAGCCTAGTCCCTTTCTCTCTTAGCTCGTAGCTTTGTTCGCCCATAGCTAGACGTTGGGAGAATCCAAGAGCGATATTAGCACATAGATTAATCGCTCTTAATCTGGTATCTTCTTCAGCATATGTAACTTTACAAAGCTCCGTCAAAGCAGTAGCATTGTTTAAATTCCATATATCTAAATCATACGTATTATTCGACATAAGCAACAGCTCTCCGATATCTTCTAGACTATTCACGTTGAGGAGACACATCTGGAATGCTGGATTATGTTTAAAGTGCTTATAGAGCTCCCGCTTGGCCATTTTCAAATTTGAATTCTTCCTCGCACTCTTTATAACATCTAATCTAAGACATTCAGTGTAAAATAGATTTTCTTCTTTCAAATTTAGTTTAGTGAAATACTGATTCCACCATAAAATTTTTGTTAAATCTTTGAGCTGCGTTCCATATTTATGTTCTTTAATTACGGAAGGTTTAAATGGATTAATAATCGATTTGCCATTCTTGATAACAGTCGTCAAGCCGTGATTTGCCAGTTGTAATACGGCAATTTCTTTCAGGAGATGAACTGAATTAGTTCTTGCAAATTCTTCTGCGCTTGCATTGAGCATTGTCTTGCAATTTTTAAGAACGGTTTCACATTTCTCATCATATTCATCGTAATAATAGTTCAATGCTGTACACAGTAAAGTGGATTCGATCTTGTTCAAGAGACCTTGATAGGAAGCGGTGTTTTTAGCTAATTCTGTACTCTCAGGTTGGAAAACATCCCAGTCAGATAAATCATCTGGAATATCTGTGTCTTCTTCAAACATGTTTAAAGCTTTGTAACAGTCCCATTGGAAATTTGATTTGTCTTCTTGATCAATAAGTTTCCATTGCTGCATGTCATCCCAACTTTGTATATTTTTATAACATTCCATCATTTGTTCTTCAACAAATTTGTTACTCTTTGCATCTAAATTCACTGCTGGCTCATTTTCAGTGTTTACCTTATTGTTAAATAATTTCTTATAGTATTCACAAGCTAATTCATATCGGGAGTTCGCTTGTTCGGCCGCAGCTTTTATCCATGGTAATTTTTTATCAAAGTTCTGTTTCAACCATATGTACAACCCATGTAAAACTTCTGGTTCTTGAATTTTAATGAGAGCTTTCGCCATACTGATTGTTATAGCCTCAACATCAATGTTAGAATTGGATTTTGCAGCCTGTAGGATCAGTGAAGCGTGGTAAATAACAGCTCCGTAGTGTCCGGAATGCAAGCTCACAGCTAATGTCGCGGGACGGACTCTATTCTGCCACTCCCGACAAGTCGACCAATTTGTGTGAAAAAACGTTCTGACCGGCTTTGCGACAACAGGCAGTACTGTTGCAGTGCCTTCGGCGGCATTATATGTGTATTTTTCTAAAAAGGTCATGAATTCAACAAACCAACGTGTTCTAATTTGCTCAGCGACAATTATATCTAACAATTTTTGTTGATCAATTGCGAGATACTTAGTTTCAGATGATGATATATCTCGTGCTATACCTTTTAAAGCACCTTCAATCTTCATAAACGTCTCCTGTGGTTTTCCCAGCGGTGTTCTTAATTTAAGCGTTATACATGTCTGCGCTAATTCGGAGAGAGCCCAGCTGATGCAAATCGACGAAAAATTGGTTGCGCACTCACGGAAAAATAACAGATTTTTCTCATCGAAATCTTGCCCTTGGATAGGCCATGAAACTAAAAATGAATTGATCAACAAATTCATGTCAATATCTGTGATTTGCAATAGACAGTTCATCATAGCTTTGAAATGGGTGTTAGATAATGTGGTGAATGATCCTCTCATGAGGTACTCCTTCAAAGCATTTAACTTTGTGTCACAGTTAAGGACGGTAAGGCTGAACTTTCTTGATGTGAACACTCTCACCAACTGTCTATCCAATTCCTGTTGGACGACATCCCATGGAAGCTTAAAAAGCACATCCTTGCACATGTCCGCAACTGATTTATTTAAATTGTCTATATGCAAGATGCATATGAGTGCCATCGTCTTGAGCAGTATCACATTCCACACCAAGCCCTTATTTTTGAGCAGCTGCTGACAATTCTGTAACACTATGACAATTATGTCCTCATCGAAGTTGTGAGCAAGTGATAACATGTTGGTTGTTAAAACCACAAATCCTTTAGACAAACTCACAATGGGCAAATATTTATCCAATTGGCGAAATATATCCGAAATCCATGTCAACACCAAGAGCAAAGTTTCTTTTGGCACATTTTCTTCCAGTACAATGCTCAAGGTATTTAATATAACTGCGAGATGACCTGATGTGGGACTTGAACTAGAAACATCTCCTATATTTAGGTTAGAAAGGCCGAAAATCTCACTCGCTCTCTGTTGTGTGTTAGTGACTAAATCACTTGATGCAATAAAGTGATTATTTTTCTTGCAATGAGAGTAGAGTAGGTACAGTATTGCATACTGCAATGCTGGTTTTTCTTGTATCAGATTATCATCATGGGGACACATCTTGATAGCTAAAAGCTCCAAGATACTTGGCTTTAAGGCCCACATGCCAATGATCGAGTTGCTGGCATTTGCAAGATCTGACAGACACTGCAGGTAGAATAATATATTCTTCTCCGCATCATCTTTCATAATTTCCTCTTCATATTCAACTTGTATTATTTTTATATTAGGTATTATAACAGAAAAAGCGTTTTGAATATCCATTAAAACAAATTTGTATGCCTCTTGCAGTAAAGGAATATTTTTCAAATTTAAAAGGTTGCTATAAACTAACATGACTTTTGATAGGATCTTGATGTTTTCTGTATAGCGCAATGGTCTTAGCAAAGAATCCGGGCCTATAGTTTGGATGATAAATTCTAAAGGAAGGTTTGCGGATATTTCTTTGATTGTTATTGAAATCAAGTTTATGATACTTAGACAAACATTTTCATCTATATGCAAGTATTTAGTCATTTCCAATGTTATCAAAGTGATCAATGCAGGTGAGCATGATGAGGCTTTTGCTTGTAAATATTTAAGCAGTAAAACAATGCATTCATTACCAGATAGTATCAAGTCAGGTTCAGCATCATCTTTTAACACTTCTGCAAGCACTTGAATTATTTTTGTCATCGCTTCAGTGAGAAATGGCCATGTAACAACTTGGGAAACAGTAGGGCTGAGGAGACTGCCCAAACTTTTCACCACAGTATTGAAAACATTGAGGAATGATGCAACCTTCTGCATGCAATCCTCATTTGACTCTGACTCATGGTTATTACATTCTAATTCACTTGTATAAGCAACCATGTCTTCAATGAACTGGTTTAATAGATTAACAGAAAATCCGACATCAGCTTGCCAGTGGCGGCTAAGTTTAAACAGAGACTGAAGGGCAAATTGTTTAATTTTTTTAGGTTGTGCATTATCAACGTGCCATCCTACAAGAATATCTACAGTATCAACAAAATGGTTGGCAAAATGTTCAGGATATGAGTTTGACATGATGATCATTGCATTTATGGCAGCCATGAACACATCGGCAGAGTCCGTCCCTTCAATAATCACTTGTAATCGATCCAGGGTCATTTCTGCAAAGTCAGACAAGGTAGGTGTTTGAAAATCCAACTGAAATGTTTCTGTGAAAGAAAGGGTTAACAGATGTTTAATTGAAGAATTGTGTACAGAGAATGTTGATACAATCCAATCCAGGTGTTTCTTATAATCATGACCCATAACATAGCCAATTCTCCCCAGCACCACAGATGCCTTCTCCTTGGTCTCTGGACCAGGAGCATCATACAATACATCCAACAGCGATTCCACTAATATGTCATAAGATCTTCTTATATATCTCGCATTGTCTGGCAACATGACAGCATCTTGCAGCTTACTGCATAACAGCAGGGATTTCTCAACGTCGGCCTCCGCACACAGACGTCGCAGGAGCTTCGATATACGTGGATCTTCGGGTAGATTAACTACAATCTCAGATCTGTCATAAAATTTATTGCTATTTCCTTGCGACCAAGAGTCGTTATTGGACTGACTTAACGGTTCGTGATACTTGTAGGAATTGTCGTCGTGAGCGTGCTCCGAGCGCGGGGCGAAGTCGCCGCGCCCGCGCCCGGAGCCACGGCCGCCGCGCGAGTGCCGAAACTCCGTAACGCGCCCGCGACCGCGGAACCTGCCATCCCTGTGCGGCCCGCCGAACGACGACGGACCGTCATACGCACCAACATAACCTCTGACCTTATCATCCGTGATGTTTTCTTGTCCGATTTCGTTGCGATCAAAAACGTCGGAACTCTCCGATCTATTCGATGTTTTGACTTTATTATTTGCAGAAGTGGATAGCATCACTAGGACTTTCGTTCAATATATGAATATAACCGCACATGGCCGTAAAATAACGACAAAACACTGCGAAAACTTTATGTAGACAAACGATCCTATACGAACTTCCTTTGCCAACAGACAAGAAAACACAAAAGTATCATAGACAATCGTGACAAATAACTGTCACTTGGTATTCTGTCAAAAAACGAGATTTTTTGAACTAAATGTGTGTAGAAATGAATAATTTTGTAACCATAAACAATAACTCTACTTAAATCTTATAAGTTATTACTTATTTTATACTCGAAAAATATTTAGAATTAAATATCAACCTTTATAAGGACCAATAATTATTTTCTACTTAACCAAATGTGCTATTCATATATTTTTGACTTACCACAAATCTTAGTACTCCGGAAAAAAAAGTAACATTATTTGTAAACTCTATGTTCGATCCTAAGTCAGAAGTCAAAAAATAACCTTAATTTCACGTGTAAATAGTAAACAAAGCAACTGCTTGACGTTTTCATGTAATTTTACAGATTTATTAGGAGATTAATTTTTTTGTAATAGTAATAGTTGTGCAATAATAATGAAAGCTAACAAAAAGGGAAATGAATTTAAAGGTAATATTTCTATATTCCATTCCTCAATAGTATATTCTACAATGTTTGCTTACCATCTTTATAATTTTAGCTTTGGAGCTTAAGTTCTCCGAGGAGACAGCATCACCGCATATTATATATATAAAGGAACATTCGGTTAGACAACACACTGTAGATAAACCTTCGGGCCGCACGCTTTTTGTCATAAACGTACCACCATGCGCAGACGAAAAAGGTCTTACGAACGCCTTTCAAGAAGCAGGTACCGTGCAGTCAGTAAAATTCTATTCGAAACTTAGTGACACAGAAACAAATCCGATTAAAACATTTTTACCAGAAACAACAAAACCAGAATTTAGATTCGCCTACATAGTGTTTAAAAAGGTAGCTAACTTAGACAGAGCACTAAAGTTAACAAAACTAAATCCTATGTACTCTACCAGCGATCAGATAAAGCTAGGTCTGGACAAATGGATAGAAGAACACAACAACTTGATACTTTTGCCTAAAGATCTAAAACAAAATATTGAAATCTTCATGGCATCCTATGATGAAAATATGCAGAGAGCTGAAGAAAAAGAAAAAAAGCTAGAGCAGGAGGATGATGAAGGCTGGGTAACTGTAACAAAACATGGAAAAGTCCAAAGCTTCGCACGATCAAACAAAGTAGAAAACAAAATAATGGCTAAAGAGGAAAGGAAAAAAAAGAAGAAAGAATTGAAGAACTTCTACACCTTCCAAATCAGAGAATCCAAGATGAAACATATTGTTGAATTGAGACAGAAATTTGAAGAAGATAAAAGGAAAATTGCACAAATTAAACAGAGTCGGAGATTCAAACCTTTTTAATATAATATCATGTTGTAATACTTTTTTGTCATATAGTCATTATTATAAGCCTAACATGTCTTTTTATTTATCTCTCCCTCAAGAAATCTGAAAATAAACTACAATAAATAGGTGATGCTTGTGCTTCCCATGAATAAAACTTACCCATTTAAATAATTCACGAGAAAAAATGACACTCCATAACTTTAAGGCAATTTCTTTGAAAAACTTTGGTCTAGCAGGAAGGGGAATCCAAAAAATAATCAACTTTTAGACTTATAACACATATTATCTTATAAAAATCTTACATATAATACAAACTACTATATATTACAACATACTTTCATTCAGAACTATTACCTATCTCTGTCATATAATTTGTTGTTGGGTTTTTACAATGATCCTCAAGAGTCTGTTCTCGGGTAGTGATTCCAGGGACGCTAAGAGATTGTTGATGTTGCCGTAGACACAGCCGTTAGCCAGAGCCACTTGCACGGCCTGGCCTATCCTGTCTAGGCAGTCCTGAAATTTTCTTGATTATATTATCAAAGACCTGTAGCTATACATATTAAAATTTATTGAAAACAAAATGCACAGTTCGAAATACTCTTTAATTATGACCCTCAAATTATTAGACACAAATCATGAATGGAGAATCAAATAGATTATCAACATACAAGTTGTCCTATATATCAATGTTAAAACCTAAATCAGGTGATTTGGCACATAATGGCTACCTTTAAATATTATTACGAAATCCCTGTCACATTTTTAAAATGATTTCTAATCAAAACTAGTAATTTCATGCACCATGTTATTACATATAAGTAAATTAAATTGAAGTCTAATATTAAAATAACCACTTGTTACTACATATGTATGAATATATACACATATAACAAAATTACATTTTTTATTTATTTTTTCTGTCTGTTTGTTGTGACTAATTTATGAAAAGACTAGACTGATTTTGATGGAACTTTTCTTTTAGGAAAATTCTTTTTAATGATAAGGGAACATCTAGTCTTTTTTGGGTTTTATGCCTACAAATCCTAATCCTGCCCAGTACCACTACAACTTGCCAATGGGCCTATTATACTGGTGCATATTACTCTATTTTACTAATCTTTGAGCTCCAACTAATGCTTCACCTAACAAACCGGACAGACAATTATGTACAATTCTCCCAAATATTCATGTTTACCTTACCTGCAAGCGTTGTTCACTATTCAATTTACATCCCTGGTCAATAAGATGCTGTGAATATTCTCTAACGGGTGCTGCAAGCGCGGCGAGGCGCTGCGCCCCTATAGCAGCTGGGGGACCACGACGCCGCCAAGCGCGCATGCTCTGCAGGAGTCCCAGCTGCAACTGTATGTACAGTTGTGATTCTGTCTGTGCTTTATTTACACTCTTCGATGTTCTATCACCTTCTATCTTTATCTTCTTCACTGGAACTTCATCCATCTCTGTGTCTGTAATTCATATTATTTTTTTTATGATTATCGATGACCTTGACAAGGTGTGGATCAACGGATTCCGCCGCGTTTGCCATGGTCACCGCTCCAGGAACTTAGTCTCAGCGGCGAATTACTTTGCGGGTTATCTGACCTGCCTATATAACCAGCATCATCATGCTACTACCCACGACCTTCATTATGTCGTCAGTCTATCTAGTGCGGGCCATAAAAGCGTCAAATAGGCCAACCCCATATCCTCTTGTGGTATCATAAGAGGCGATAGTGGAATCAATGTCAAGATTATGGCTTTACATTACCAAATGTGGCGATTGAATAATACACTAACAGGTACAGCGCTTAAGCTATAAATAAGCAAAGGTTGTCAAAAAAGTTATTTGTTTTAATTATTCACCTTCATCAATGTACAATGGTGCAAGGGCACACCACCTGACAAGTCCAGCAAGAGGTGTCACAGCAGCCATGGGGATGGCGCCACTGGGTAAAGCCGCCGCGTTCAGCTGAGCCGACATACATAGCGTTGGTGTGGTGTATACCTAAAAAGAATACTTTTGTTAGCAACAATTAAAATTATGTGGTTACAACCAGGAGCCGGTAAACAAATCCAGGCTATTAAGACTAAACATGTAATTGTGGCTAGCATTTCTTGAGTTGTAACACCTAACACCTGACTTACAGAATGTGACTACATTCCTTTGTCTATAGTAGAACCAATTTATGTTTTAGTTACAGTAAGCATTCCCAAAAACTATGTTCAATATTGGACACCATATTATGATAATGATAAAAAAAACTTACCCATGATGTTATAACCTCAAGTAGATTTTTTGGTGGTAATTTTATAGGTTTCTGGGTATCCAGCATATAGAGCTCAGTGACTGCAGTGATGAAGTTTGATACAAACTGCGGTGCTGTGTTAGCGAGAGACTTCAAAGCCGCTTGGTTAGTTGTGTTTAGGTAGAAGTGGTCTCTGATAATGTTCTCCACTAGTTGCAAGGACTGGGGTGATGAACAGCCCATTTGTTGCAGCCAGACTCCTACCGCAAGGAGGACCTGGTAACAAAATTTTAAATACAAATTTCATCGCCTCTTGTGTTTCATATTCATGGCATTAGCTGCAAGCAACAGCTACCAGCTTAGAGTACTTTGGCGCTCATGTTCATATCATTCCAACATGTAGTTCTCTTTCTTCGTTGGATACTCTTGGCAGATCAGTTATTATCATGAGTGAGTTTCTTCTTACTTTTCCACTCCTTTAACATGAGAACATACACCTAATCCATCCATCGCAAAACTAGTAAGCTTCTATATTTAGAGCTTTGTCAAGTACAATATGACTGTGAGAGTTTTAATTTCATTATCATGACATATAAAACAACATGTTGGTGTATAATTTTTAAATATATATACATATTTTCAAAGAATCCCTAGTTGTATATTAGAGACATACAAAATCCAATTAAATTGTAAAAGCTAGTGGGATAACACTAAAAGTTAACAGAATTTTAGCAGAGATTTTGAAAAAATCTAATAACAACTTCTAAAGGCTTAAATTGCCAGAGCTCTGAAGGTGCATACTCTAGACCTGTTTACAGTAATGAAGCTCAGAAACTCTCTTAGGAACCCTATCTAGGACCAGATATTTTACCAGAATAGGAACCCACAGAGGTCTTAGATTGCTATTACTATTTGCAAGGGCTCCGAAGAGAACATGTTGGCTAAGATTGTCAATTAAAGTACATTTTATTATAGATATGAGTCTACCCAAAGTTCAAATCAATCAATTGTTACAAAAAAATTGTAAGACTTTTAGTAACTTCTGCCATAAATAGTAAATTTAACACGTAAAATTTATTCTAGAGATTATATAATACGTACAGGTGTACTAGAAGCTGATACAGCCATACTGGCTAGGATACACAATATTTTCAATTTCCGAGGACTTTCCATTCCTCCGAACAGAGACAGAAATAATGTATTTTTAGTAGTCTCGTTGTTGCAGGCTGAAAGGTAATCGCAGATAATGTCAATGAGCTGCAACTCCTGCAATGGGTTCAACCCGGCACCACGACGGCCTCCTCTACGGTCCGCCTCGCAGAAAACAAATTCCGATATAATTTCCATTGCGTTATCCATTTGTTTGCTTGTAGGTGCTGCTCTGCCAACTAACAATTGTTCTGAAATATTTACGAATAAGTATTAAATATAGTGCGCATACTAAACAAACAAATGTCTAAATTAGAGATTCTAACCAATTTTTAAGAGAGCTTCTTTAGCACACGCTGGAAACTCCAATTTTCTCAAAGAATGTTTTAAGTCGGAAAAAGACATTTTTCTTAAATATAATTATACTTATATATACAAATTTAACCTTTAGATTAAATATACAAAAACACTACAAATCAAAATAAACTTCGTTACATGACAGCGATGTCAAAACGTCAACAACATCATAAAATTCAACCTGTTTAGTTTGATATTTCTTCATTTCATTGGAGATATTTAAAATATTTAAAAGCAATTAATTTATTATAGAATTGATATTTTGTTTTCATTCTATTGTTCAATTTGTTTATTATATTTACGAATATTTTAGGATTTGCCTTGGTGGTACCGACAAATAGCCTCTCTCCAGTGTGCAAAAAGCCGGCGTAGAGAAAATATTTAAGGAAGATGGACAGCAGCATCTTCTCAAGCTATGCTAAAAAGGGAAAGGGAGTGTTAAGAATCTCTGGATGTGCCAGCAATTTGTCCCGTCACCCAATATAGTAATACGCCTCACAATATTGGCACGATGAGAACAGACAAGAAGATTGTCAAGTCAGAAAAAGAACTTAGGAGGTTACATTAGAACATTCTGAAGGTATCAGAAATCCGCAGAAAGATTGTGGATATAGAAACTCTTAAGTTCGAGATCCTGCTCTGCTACCGGATGGGCGACCAATCATGCCAAAGTATTGGATTTCTTGTCCACAAATCTTTCATTAACAACGTTATTGCTATTTATCGTGCTTCAAGCCGAGTCATAATCCTAATATTTGGAATATTCCAACGATATTCATTGAGGATGATCAGCTATACGCGCCGACATCGTTCGGTCAGATGATGAAATAGAGAATTTTTATGACAGCGCAAGTCGGGTCGTGGTCCTATATAAGTAATTACTGCACTTGGACCAACATATATTTTTTTTTTTTTTTATTATGACCCCCGCTATTGGGGGCCTCTCGTTCCCCTATCTTGAGTGGGACAGGGACTTAATCTTTTAATATAATTTTTTCACAGAATTTTTATTGTCTTTCTCTTCTATCGTTCTTCACATAATCTTTCAGTCTTGTCTATCTTTCATGTTACATTTCGTCTTTCTTTCTCATTCGCTCTATTCTTTTAACATTCTTCCCTTTTTTCTCCTTTTTACATTTATAATTTTAATTTCATTTAACATTGATCTTATACTATTATTTTACATTTTTGTTCTTCTAGCTTTTTATTTTGTTTTATATTTTTTATACAATGTTTGTTTTGTTTCTGTCGATGGCTTTTTTTGCGATTTCTCGACATAGGGATAAAAATGTCTTTTTATTTTCGTCACTGATCAGGGAGGGTATTGTCTCCTCCCAGCACGAGGGGTCCTCCTTGAGCTTAAACCTATGAAGGTACTCAGAGAACCCCCCGTGCCCTGTGAAGAGCTGGGCCGAGACCGCGTCCACCTCGATGCTGCGGAGCACGCGGTACGCTGAGACGGCGTCCGGGAAAAACATCCTCGTTACCGAAGCCGTCGTTCCTTCCACATACCTCCTGTTCCATTCGTCGAGCGACTCCAGTCTCAGTTGCCGCTTGACGAATGAAACAGGGCATCTCTCGTACTCTGGTCGTCTTTTACTCTTCTTGGCCGCTTCCTTGGCCAGCTGATCCGCCCTCTCGTTCCCCTCCATCCCCGCGTGCGCTTTCACCCAGAACAACCTTACATCCTTCCCTTTTTCTCTCGCTTTCATTACATTCTCCTTCACTCTTAACGCTAAGGGATGGAGGGTGTCCGATCTTGCGACAGTTTCGAGAGCGGACCGCGAGTCGCTCAGTACGGCGCAGACTTGCGCCGACTCGCCGGCCGCGTACCCTGTTGCCTCAGCTAGAGCCAGCAGCTCTGCCTGGTATACGGTGCAGAAGTTGCCCAACTTGAGTTTCTTTGTGTATGACTCTACGGCGCCCCGCTTGACGCAGAACGCCGCACCCACCTTATCCTCTATGCGGCTGCCGTCGGTATAAATTACCAGATCGGCTGCCGCGATGGCAAGTCGGACTTCCTCCGCACTTTCCCCCAGACAGGAGAACTCCACACCAACTTGACCAGACGGGTGTGGTAGTCTCAGGTAGCTGACCGGTACCTCCAGGTCTCGGTCCTTCACCACCTGCCGGGAATGACCCTTTCTTATTTCAAATAAGCGGGCTGCTTCTTGGACCCGAAGGTCCAGGGGAAGCAACCCGGCAAGTATAAGGGCCGAGACCAACATATATTGTCAAACAAATGCCAAACCGCGTGCTCCGATCGACACCAAAATAATTGTCTTGTTGGCTATAGACTTCATCTAATGGGTAATATGTAGCAAGATTAACTCATCCGTCGGACGAGTCAAAATTTTATATTATTCCCGCAAGTGAACACACATACATAGCAGGCCTTTAAACCCTGTCAGATGGCTGATAACGTACAAAATTAAACCGTTTTTTTAACAATTTATTTTACTTGAATTGGTATTAAGTCCAAGATAATTAAAATTGTCCATCTCTATTTCTAAAACATTTCTTTTTATTGTGCGGCCAGGCATAGCTCGCTGCACGCATCATATTCTTGTATATTTAAATTACTCTGCTTTTATTATTTGAAATGGTGATGATGATTATGGCATGAAGAGGACACCTAAACGCCAACGACATTACAAATTTTAACCTGCTAGTTTCTTATTTCTCAATCGATTCTTTATATTTTTGTTTATTATTTTTAAAACGATTATTAAACTACTTAAAAGCTACAAATTTATTATAATATATTTAAGCGTTTCATTTAATCTAATATTATATTTGTAATATTCTTAGAATATGGATACATTGAAAGCGGTAATGGCAACAATTTGAATCTGTCATCTTAAATTGTTGAGAAGATTGGTTTCGTTGGCTGTAAAGCATTCTAAACATAATTCCTGAAGAAAGAGTTGTTGATTAAAGTTTTTAACAATGGAAGTGATTGTAGCAAACGTGGATCATATCAAGTTTGACATAGATTATGCTTTGGAACAACAATATGGAGCGTTACCTTTACCATTCCCGGGAATGGACAGTGAGTACTATATTTAAAATAAATACGACGGCTAACCGTTTAAATCCAAAAGCTTCCTTTGCGCACATCACCTTCAGTATTCCTGAACTCACCAAACTTTCCTTTCTAGAATCAACAGCGGCGGTATGTGAGTTTTACGGTCAGCCGGGAGGCTGCAACAATGGTCCCCAATGCCCCTACCGACATGTCCGAGGCGACCGAACTGTTGTATGCAAACACTGGCTTAGAGGGCTCTGCAAGAAAGGAGACCAATGCGAATTTCTCCATGAATATGACATGTCAAAAATGCCTGAATGTTATTTCTACGCGAGATTTAATGCGTGTCACAACAAGGAATGTCCGTTTTTGCACATTGATCCCGAGAGTAAAATCAAAGACTGTCCATGGTTAGTATTTTATTTTTAAATTCCGTGATCAGTGCGGGTTCTACAGTTTTGAGTGTCTCAGTCAAAACAGAAACTTGGCGCCCCTTTATACAGGAATATATATATTCACAGCAAAAAAACATTTTAAAAGGCAAAAAACCAAAGTTACATAATAAAAAACTCAAAATACTATTTATTTTAAAAAATTATGTTATTAATTCTTACAAGTGTTTCTACATATGGAATAGCATAATGAATGTGTTAGAAAAATAAATTAATCTATTCTTGTTGTATATGTGTGATTTACAAATTTTTTTTGTAGTGCTATTTGTGAAAAAGAATTAAAATTTGACATTTTTTGTTCTATATATATGTTTGTGTATATATATGAATATATAGACATATATAAATACTTTGTTAAGGGTTTCCTTTATTGTCACTAGAGGGGGAATAGAGGTTTAAGAAAATAATCACCCTATCACAAGTATTTTTGCTTCTATTTAATTTTTTATTCATTAATGTAAGTAAAACTTATTTGCTCCATATATTTACTTTATTATAAAATCCAAAAAAAAATTGTATGATGATCTATTATTTTCTAGTGTAACTGTAATAAAAAGAAGGAGTTTGGGGCTCTCACTGAAGTGGTTAAGAACTTATTTAAGAGCCGCAGCTTGAACTATGACTCAAGATAAAGATAAAATTAATTTATACAACATTGAAACACATTAAAAGAATTTTTTTTAATGGCAACTTATAATTTATTTATTTGTGACACTACTGCGCTTCACAAGGTGTTGTAGTTGTGGAGAAGGAGCAAGAAGAAACTCCACAACAGTACATCTTTTAATAATTGAACAACACAGATGTATACATATATACTTTATTAGATATAGTCTAAATGAAATCGAAATAATCAAGCAACATCATTGCTAAGTCTCGTCATTTAAATATTCCCCTAAAGAAAAATAAACCTTTTCTTTCAATTTAATTTTAAAAAGCATTTTGAATTTTGTAAATGGTGACCCAATAATATAATAATTCTGGTTCTTATAAATGAATAAGAAAATTATGGCAGCCAAAACTTTGGTACAGTAAGTTTCCATATGTTAGCATTCCAAATTGTGTGCCTGAGGGCTCCAACTTTGTGCCAGATTTGTAAATATTTTTGAATTATGGTTTTATTTTATCAAGAACCTTATTGTAACTTCAGGTATGACCGAGGGTTCTGCCGTCATGGTCCTCACTGCAGACACAGGCATGTCCGTCGCGTACTCTGCATGAACTACTTGGCTGGCTTCTGCCCTGATGGACCTAATTGTAAATACATGCATCCGAGATTTGAACTGCCAGCACCACCAGAACAAACCAAAGATGCTAAGAGATTGCCAGTATGTCATTACTGCTCAGAATTTGGTCACAAAGCATCCTCATGCAATAAGATACCACAAGAGGTTAGTAAATAATATATTTTATGTCTAAATTTATATAGCAATCTGAATTTTTTTTCTAATTAACATTCATAAATATTACAGAAGAGAGAGATGGCGCAGCGACAAGAGGAAGCTAGATACCGCGCCCTTGGGTATGTTAAACCAGCCAATGAGAATGATGAAATGAATGCACAGCGCCTTCGACTAATCCATAAACCGCTGGAAGAGGTCACATGTTTCAAATGCGGCACAAAAGGTCACTATGCGAACAAGTGTCCTAAAGGTCACCTTGCATTCCTGTCGAATCAGAACACTAATCAGAACATGTTCAAGCAACCAAACTAGTATAAGTATGTGAAGCCGTAATAATATGGCTTCGTATGGACTTGAAGTGATATGAGCTTATTGTTTAATAGCTGTTATAATATCTTTGAATATTTTGTATATATTTGATTACAACATATTGTCATTATGAAACCAATATTGGCCATTTGTATGGCAATATCACATTAAGGAGGCATTAACATAAGTTTTGAAATGATTGAAGAGGTAAAAAAATCAAATTGAAGAAAGTCTTGATAGCTTTTTCTGAAAAAAACTATTTCAACTGTTTGTAAGACAAGACAAAGCATTGGCCAAAAATTAATTTGTAAGAATAAATAAACAATGTACATTTTGTAAACAATTCCACCAGTACTTTTTGATAACAGTATTATATTTTTCTTTAATGGTGGTAAAGAAATCATCGAACAGGCTAGCTATCAGGTTTTTGATATCATATTCAAAAAATTATCTTGACTATTATAAAAATAATCAAACAATACAAAAATTTACAAAAAAAGAAACTGATCCAAATGTAAAAATTTACATGCCACAGACAAAAATACAAAATCCAAGATTGTACTTGAATTCTTCACCATGCTATTGTTCTACTTAATTTTGTCACTAAACATTCATCCATTGATTTTCTTAAATGTTTTTTGAACTTGGCATTTGAAATGGCACCATCAAGTTGTTTTACATTTGTTTATATTTAGTTAAATGCCTATAAAGTAAAAATTTTTACAAAAAGTATATATTGGTTCAGTAATGACAATATGTTATATCTAATTACTGTTTTGATTTAAGATTTAGGAAGGTTAAGTTTAAAAGCTGCCATTTAAATGTGAAATTCTGATATCTCTTGTACACTGCATTAATTTGGCACAGTCAGAAGTCAACGGAGAAATACATCAGTAAAAACTGATCAAATAATATATGTTATAAATATATTATGTGATGAACTGTCTCCAATCTGGTATTTAGATGATGAGCCAATTTGTAACAATGAAAATAGTTTATGGTCAAGAATTGTGGTTCACAACCTATGACTTATAACCATTACTGATTGTAAGCGAAAAAAGGAAATTGAAAAAAATAGTGACATATTGTTGTCACTCAACAGAACCTTGACCAATTAGATAATAATAAATTACAAAATGCATCCGCACTTTCTGAAGAGGGTACTTCAAATGGTCAATGTGAACATGGATTTATAATTCAGTTGTTCTATTTTCTAATGCAACTACACTATAGAAGAAAAATCTTGTTGGCAGTGTCCACAAAAGCATTCATTTCGGTGAGAACTGTAAAAAACTTGTATGAAATTTAAGTGATTTTTTTTTTCATATATATAATTGACATTTAAAGGGGATTATTTATATTTAACTTATAAATTCAAGTAAAATTTTGCAAAAGTGGTAATGAAATGAAAAAAACATCATTAATGAAACTACATGATCATATTAGTGCAAGCTATTTTTGATACTTGCATGGTGAATAAATATTGTGGATATACCTTTAAATAGTAAATTAAAAAAACTTCGATATTTTTCAAAATTTAAAATAACAAATATGATGGCAGACATTGATTTCAAGCTAATTGAATAACATACTGAAATAAAATTTAAATATATTCAAAACATATAATACGCCACCACGAATTCTGTTCACATGAACATTTGTGACCTCAAAAGCTTATGATAATCCTATAAAATACTGAAGCAGTAATGGCAACTCGTACTGAAATAATATTTGGTGTATTACAAGAATAAAAATTTAAAAAGTGATAAAATTGTAAATTATCTTCGAAAAAAATGAACATATAAAATTGTTACGAGCTCAAAATAAATATAAATCAAGAAGTGTTTCATAAAAAAACAGCAGCGACATTTGTGTTTTATTTCATTTTGATTTGAATCCCTCAAATTCTAACGGTTCCTGCGGATCTGGTCTTGAATTCTGCTGACAGCCATGGTTCTGATGTGAAAAATGATTATTACAAAAAACACCACCGTTACATCCATGGCAAAGGGTGAAGAGACATTTTTAATTAAAAATAAAATACTGAATAATATATCATAACTCACGAAAAACTAATCCCTACATATGTTGAATAAAAACGATAATGCGCTTTCTACGCGCACAAACTTAATAAGTGTAAATATTTTTATTGTTTCTCTCGCTTTGTGCTCTGGAAAGTAAGAATCCTAAATAATTTATTCAATATTCTGTAGTTGTATCGCTTTAATCTGAGTATTTTTTTCTAATATCTAATTCCACATAATTAAAATTATTATTAATGATTTTTCATTTTTTATCTATTAACAATGTATTTCTTAACTGAATGTTTTTTTATAATTTATGAATATTTTGACGACTTGAATATTAAAAAAATATTGTAGCAATAGCAACACTAGTTGAAACCTGTTGTCTATCATTGTTTTCCAGTAGTGTTCCTAAGCGTGGGTCTTGTGCAAAAAATAAGTTAACCTCATTCCAACTCTTAGTAAAAACTAAAAATACAATTTATTTACTTTATTCAGTTAGTAAAACCTTCTTTATCAATTACCAGTCCCTCAGTGACGCGAGTAATCGCTGAGAGGTTGTTATTTACCAAAGGAAAAAAACAAATTTTAAAATGGTATGTATAATAAATTGTTTTAATATATAATTGTATAATACTTACAATGTAATACTAAAAAGTTTTAACAATTTTTATAAGATTTCAAACAAATTTTCGTACATTTTCATTCATAAACATGTTTCCATGTGTACATTTATAGGTTATGTTTATGGTGTGGACTTCCTGGTAATTACGAAATTAATACATATAATACGTTAATAACTCTAAAATTAACTAACACTTATGTTAGATGACTATAAAATTCAATAGTATATATGCACAATTAAATAATCTGTATTCTCTTTAAGGCCGATGGTGAAGCAGCAGTTAACCCAAAAGCCTACCCACTGGCAGACGCGGCTCTTACCGCCAAGATTCTGAACCTGGTGCAACAGGCAGCGAACTACAAACAGCTCCGTAAGGGCGCTAATGAAGCGACGAAAACTTTAAATCGTGGTTTATCGGAATTCATAATAATGGCGGCCGACGCTGAGCCTTTAGAAATCGTTTTACACATTCCAATTCTTTGTGAAGATAAAAATGTGCCATACGTGTTCGTGAGATCGAAGCAGGCTCTGGGCCGGGCGTGCGGCGTTTCGCGGCCCATCGTGGCCTGCTCCATCACAATCAACGAGGGCTCGCAGCTGAAGCCGCAAATCCAGAGCATCCAGCAAGAAATTGAGAGACTCTTAGTTTAAGTGACAGTGTGTATAATAATATTAATAATATTTTTTTAAATACAAGAGTATTTTTAATTTTGCCTTTTAATGCACTGAGTACAAAGTTCAGTATCTCTCGTTTCATCACATCAAATTTATAAATACTAGGAAAGATACACTCAAAGTTGCAAGTACACATTGCTGTTCAAGGTTTTGCATTCAAAACCATAACAAAAACATTAAAGCAATACATGAACATTAAGATGGATGGTTCTTTAACACATTCCATGCCATGAGAGGCATATATGACTCCTGCTGCTCTTTCCGTTCAGGCCATTTGCAGTTCTCATTTAAAAGGATTCTTAAACAAATGAATTGTAGGGTCGAATATAGATAACTTCACATATTTGTATATGCGCATATGTAATGCATATTAAAATCCATTTTCATAACATTTTCCCACTAATTATAGCTTTGCAGTATTGAGGAAGTGCATGAAGTCTTGAACTTTTTTAAATTTTTTAAGTGTGGATCATATACGCCCCATGAGGCTTGAATGCAAAATCTTCAAAAATTGCTGTGAAACGGAATGTGTTAACTCTAATGCCTTCCATTTCTTGTAACTTGATATAAAGGAATGCTTTAGATTTTACCACAAAAAAATTATAAACAGGATACTAAAGCAAAATAAAGATCAAGGATTTTTTAAAAAGTAAACACAGATATAAATAAAATATATATTTCAACATAATTAGCAAAAATACAATTATCTTAACTGTGAAACTTAAATTATAGGAAGAATTTCTTAGCTCTTAAATTCCAGTTTCCTTCCCACCTCGACTCCTGGAACTTGGAAAGCTCTCTTCTCATTTTTGCTGCTATCTGGTTTTTTTCATTGTTATTTGGGAAACCGTCGAACCAGCCAATGATCAATTTTGAGAGTTCATCACTTGTTCTAAATACATAACCATTGATGCCATCTTGTACCAGCTCTTCTAGACTGTAAATAGAATTTGTAACTTAGTATTCCATGGTTTACCTAATCAACTGAACAGGGAGGAGATGGACCAGGTATGGTTCTCAAGGCTGATGACCCATGTAGCTGGTTTAGAGAAAACTTGCAATGCTGTTTACATTTGCCAACCGAACTCCTAAATATCCAACTTAATGTGTAGTTTGATAGTAGTAATTGCTGGGTAATTTGCACCACTA
Organism: Battus philenor; assembly: GCF_028537555.1. NCBI lineage: Eukaryota > Metazoa > Arthropoda > Insecta > Lepidoptera > Papilionidae > Battus > Battus philenor. The sequence goes on along the minus strand of NW_027181678.1, from coordinate 14,167,166 downwards.
CCAAAAATGAGGTGATGTTCACTCTTAACAAACTTAAATCCTTCAGCATGCTTGTTGAGAATGTTTAAAAGAAATATTAAAATTAAAGTTCCTGCTCAAGAAACGATAGGGGTGAACATGACCAAAAAAGCGGGTGCCATAAAAATACTGTAATAGTACATTTATAATCATATATAAATATTTAAGACATAACAAAAATTATTGCTTACCATCTGAAAGAAACAGCGCACACTGGTAGACCAGCTCCAAACATGTCAACCACTTTCATCGGAAGATCGAGTCCCGATGAGCTGGTGTGTAAACAAACTCCTAAATCTACACTGGCCACCATAGAGGGGTAGTCGCATGCATCCAACCAGGGCGTCATAACTTTGACATGCTTCCAGTTTCTGGACGCTATCATGTCTATGTAATGTTGCTTCATGGGACCTTTGCCAGTTATCACACAAATTAATTTTGGTAGCTTCTTTGTTAGTTCGAATGCTGTTTCATATACTGTAACATATGTTGAGTTAAATTATTTGCCTTACACTATTCCATATTATATATCCTATTTACCACTTACAAATTACATTTATATACTCGGCGTTTGATTTGGCGCATCAATCAGAAGCTGGTTTCAGTTCGGTTTTGTAGAGCAATGTAAATAGAACATTGTATTTTATCATACAGCGCTTTGACAATTCTTTTATGTATACAGGATGTTAGTGTTACATTGTATTTCAAAATGTACCAACTGAATACCATGCTAGAGTGGGTTCCTTGCCTTTTCTTCCTGTTCTTTTGCCATCTGTCTAAATGGAAGTAATTTTTTAAGGCCCATATATTTACAAGTTCATTGAAACTCTTTTTAACTATCTCATGTTGCCTGCATATTTTAAGGCTGTGTTTCTCAAGCCTTTATGAGCTATGCCTCACCTAAGACTCTTACACCCCTCTATCTAACATACCTAATTTTTGTATTAAAATTAAAAGGCTAAACTCATGTCGAGTCCATTTTTAATTCCAACCTTTAACAATCAAATTGCCTTCTCTTTGAAAGTGGGCCTCATGTTGAGAAACACTTCCTTCACACCTTATTTGAAAGATAATGCAGCTTGGTACCATTTAAAACCAAACTTGATAAAAATTAAAAAAGAAAAACAAAACTCTTTTTATTTGTTAATAGTCATAATTAAATATAAAACTACCTTGCAGTGCATCCATCAGTATACCAAAGTCCTCATCAGGTGTCCAGCTGGTACTGCTGAATATTATCCCTGGTCTATTTGGACGCAGTGTAACTTCACCATCAACAATCCTGGTAAATGCTGTTGTATTTTCATCTGCTGTACCAAGGTCATTAGATGCAAACTCAGGATATTTCTGCGCAAGTTTTACAAACCAATCATGTTTCTCTTGTAAATTGATTGGACGGAATATGCTTGGAGGACGATCATATAACACAGTGGCACTGCAAGGTTTAACACTATTAATAATAATAATAATAATATAATAGTTTAAAACTAAATAAAAATAACATGATTTAACTGTACTGACTGATAAAATTTTAAAGAGGTTAATGTATGGTATATCCTATCCGAAAATTTATGGTTACAGACATAACAAATAATGAAATGTAGGAAAAAGCATTTCCAAATTCATTTTATATATGAAAATTCATTATTGTCATTGACATTTCAATAGAAAAAACATATTACATAAAAGCTTTATACAGGTGGGAAATAGACATTAAAGCCTTGAAGCTTTTTCCAACAAACATCTGTGTTCATTAAGACTTATACTCCTATAAATAATAACTAAATGAATGTAAAATACAAGTATTATTTACATTATCAATATTGTCCATTTAGGACAGTTTTTTTCCAACATGGGGATATGCCCCTCTGGAGGTCATTATGAATGTGGACTCAACAGTTTGAAACTTTTGCTTTAATATAAAAATTATGTGTGTTACATAGGGGGCGTAAGATTTTTAAAAAGGCTAAGGTATCGCACAAAAAGGTTGGAAAGTATTAGTCTAGGTCCTAGACTCTTGGATATTAGTAAATTTTACAACACAAACAAGTAGATATTCTTTTTACTCAACTTTTTGTACTGAATCTTTTTAATTAAAACAAGAGTTCTTTCCATAGTTAGCCAACACTTTAATATATATCCGTTCTTATAGATACAATCACAGAAGAGTTTATTGTGGATTCTAATCCTACTCACTTGATATTCCAATTCTCAGACAAATCCTCTTTCATGGCATATGTGACACAGAGATTGTGATGTGCAGACTGTCCAAAGTATCTTTCCATAAATGTATACAGTTTTAATAATATATTCAGTCTTGGCGATATAGATAGCGCCATGATAGTGTGACCATAATTGTGCCAATCCACGATAAATTTAGTTCTTGTTATTAAACAGTAAAATCGGCATATCGGCAGCGTGGGCACCGCTGGAGGATTTTGACAAAGTAAATATTCACACTTTCCTGTTACTAAAAGCGTTAAAAACAGGCTTATAGCCTGCCATAGTGCTTTCATAATATATTGTAAGATTTTTGGACCCCTATCAAACTTACAACTATGAAGCTTTGTTATAGTTATGCTAGGGTTTTCGAGCACCTCAGTGAGGGGCGCGGAATCTGTATAAGCTATTATATTAACTTTGAAGCCATTATCGCTTAACGATAATGCATGATATTGCATACGTGGGCTCCTGCCTATATCACCCAGAACTATTACTTTGACACACTTTTTTGGATTTTGGTCTGTCATTCTGCATTAATATTAAGTTTAAGTAAAGGGAAATATATTAGAAATGGTTTGTTTTCCTCTTATAGTTACTGTTTTTGATATATCAACAGTCAATGTCGTAAATAGCGCCGGCTTATCAGTGACATTTACTCTTTTTTTTTTAAGGACAATGGTAAAATTCACGTAATGATAGTAATTTTTGTGTTATACATTTCAGAAACATTAATTTGATATGATTTTGTTACTGAATATAGCTGCATTTTGCAACATTAATAAGTATAATTTTATAAACCAAAGTTCTAAATAATAATTATATTAAATTAATCAGTCCTGAAGAGTGCAACATTATTCTTCCTGTCAACTGTCATAACAAGTTTTGATAATGACATACTGTTCTTAAATAAAAGAGATTATAAAAAATATCTCGATATTTAGTTACTCGGAAAATAATACTAAGAAGAAGTATTGATAAGAAAGAGAATATATATTATAAACAGGACGGGTAAATTTAACATTTTAGCAATTATGTCTAAAATTCTTATTATTCGTCATTTACCTGAAACACTGCCTTTCAATGAAAAAGAACAACTTTTAATGCATTTTGGAGCTCAAAAAGTTTGGGAAACATCAAAGAAACGTAATTACGTGTTTGCAGCTTTCGCTAGTGTGGAAAAAGCCAAGGAATCTCTATTTCGACTGCATCAGTTAGAAATCGCACAAAGACGTTTAATAGTAGAGTTTTCACAGGAAAAGGAACCGGTTAGCCAGGACAAATATGATGAAGACAGATCTTCAGTTACAACTAAACACGTAAAAGAATTTTTAAAACTCCTTAATGCATGGAATCCATCTGTCAACTTCTATCAACCTCCTCCAGTACATTTAAAATATAAATACCCAGATATAAACCCACAGAATGCCGTTAACATCATATATAATCTATTCACACATAAACCATTTTATATACAAACCCTACATCTGATGAATAAAATGTCACTTGAAACACCATTTAAAGAAAATGAAGAAGCATTAGTTTTTTTTAAAGACACTTTTAAACAATTCTTCAGTGATATTATAGCTAAATCAACAGAAGTTCCAAGTGAACCGGAGTCTGAAATATCAAGTGATGAGACTGAACAGCAGAAACAAAACCTACCAAGTTTACCTAAACGAAGGAAACACACATTACCTGTGACGAGGAAACGTCCTGCTGCCATTTTATCAACAGCAACTATACCAAAGACAAAGAAACCATCAGTCATTCAGGAAGAAATATTTGAAAGTGTACCTCCAGCTTTGGAAACCAAGAAGATCTCGGTTGTTGTTCACCAGGATGCCTTGAATAAGTCATCTGAAGAGCCTGTGGTTGTTGGTGAACTAGGAAAGTTCGAGAAGGAAACACCAACACTAGAGGAAAAAGAATCAGATCAAACAGAGCCTGAACAACCAACAATCAGCAAATATGAATTATCACGAAATAGAATATCTTATAGCGATATGAAAATACTACCCATATTCAAAAACTATCATCCGGGGCAACCTTCAATGAGGTTGTATATCAAGAACTTAGCTAAAACAGTCACAGAGCAGGATGTTAAAAGAATCTATAGGCGCTATATAGAAAACCTTCCAGAGGAAAAACAAATTGGATTTGATGTCAGAGTTATGCAAGAAGGCAGGATGAAGGGTCAAGCATTTGTCACCTTTCCTTCAGAGAGATTAGCAGAAGATGCCTTGAATGAAACAAATGGCTTCATGTTAAAAGATCGACCCATGGTTGTGCAATTTGCGAGAGCTGCTAATAAAAAAACTATTGATTAATATACAAAAGGTGTAACTTTAATGATTAAAGTTGTATTAAAATGGTACAGAAACCAGTGGCCAAAAGCATATTGCACATGTTTCATCACCAGCCATTAGAAGCATCATGGATAGGCCTCCCACTAAGACCTGCGGAGAGTTTCTCACCAATTAATATTGAACATTCAATATTCAATGTCTTTCCTTTATATGCTTTACTTGAAGACACATGACCAGTATGGGAAATTTTTGGGCTATTATTCATCATGAGATTTTATCATGGATTTATGTAACATACATAAGGTATGTTAATAAATGTAATAATAATGAGTAGTAAATTACTATCCTTGTTTCATTACACCAAAGTAGAAGACAATATTCGATACACAGACCAACGTCATAGTTAGTTACAAGAAGTTATAGGATGTGGGCAGTGATATGAGGTAAGACCAGTCACTGGGGAGGCCTATACCATGCAATGGGTGTCATTGGCCTATATGATGATGATAATGATTAAATATTTACATATATTATTCATGACAGATATTATATGTTTTGTTGTTAGTGGGGTAATGATCCAATTTTTTAAACATCTATCTATACTGAAGTTCATAAAAAGGTGGTCTTATGGTGCATTTATTCGCAAAATCCTTCTTTAGAATGGACAATGCATAGATTGTTGAAGGAACTAGTTTGATAAACAATATGTCTAAAGTGGTACTTACGCCCACAGCAAGGCATGGGCCAGAGATCACCAGGATAACTGGTCTGACAATATCTTTAGTTAGAGTTTACGCATGCTGGTTCAATCTTTGGTTTTCTTAAAACTGTTTTACTCTAATGTTTCATGGTCCACCTTCGCCTATCTAAAATACTTACACTCCTCTATGTAACATACATAGTTTTTAAATATAAGCAAGTGTCAAGCTTAAGTTAAGTCATAGTTTTTTTAATTGCCTCCATTAGCAATCGAATTGCCCCTCAGTGTAGCGGGGGCCACATGTTGGAAATCACTGTTCTAAAGTGTTTACATTATTTATTATCAAGTAGTAAAGGCATTAATTTTTTGAAATCCATTACTTTAAAAAAATCTTCACATTGTAATAGGATTATTACATGGTTTTTGTTATATGATCTCTTTGAATCTATGACCTCTGCCATTATCCTGTGTTGTATGTTTAGTTTTGCTTTTCCTTATTCCCCTGGTGTGGGTAGTCAGAAATAGTGTCACATACACAAACTTATTGAACTAAATAAAAGTAACCTCAGTCTTTGTCTAATTTTTAAAAAGTACTACTAAAAAAATTTGCATATACAGGGTGATAGATGTAAAGGTTTAAAAGTAATAATTGTATAGATTATATGTAAGCAAGATGCTTAATGTGCAACCTGTATAAATTCTGAAAATACATTGTTATTATATTACAATTACATTATTTATTATTTTTAGAAGCCATTGAATTTTGTGTATAGCTATAGGTGCCTCTGCAAGTAGAGGATATGCAGTGAACTGGTGTCGACTTTGATGAAGCCAACCATTCTCCTGGTGTACACTGGGTAACATCAGCTTCAATCAGGCCTTAACAAAAATGAGCAAATAAAACCAAGTCCAAAAACTATACATGGTTTATACCATGACTTATATATTTGTTTTCTTACTTATATATGCATAGATTTTGTATATACAAAAAGTGCTATGCATTCACCTCTTAAACTTTAAAACCTTAAACCAATCATCCTACGAGTATATAAGCTTAAGGGTTAATAAAGAAAATAATGACAATATTGTTTTATAAATTATATTTCCATCAGTTCAATAGTGTAAGATAACAATTCATCAGAATCAGTGTTGAGCTCTTTACCAGAAATTATCTGGTGAAGCTTTGGAAGCAGACTGTCAACTAACATTAATTGGTCAATTAGATTCTCAACAATCCTCTTCATCGTCTCCAGCACAAATGTGACCCTTTCATCTGTTGTCATCAAGTACTGTTGATAGAATGCATCCATCAACAGCGTACACCAATCCAACATTTTACTTTCATTATCCGAAGTAATTTTTTTATCAGAATCTACTAGTAAATATGACATGTAACTCATAAGAAACAAGGCGTTGTCAAGAGTCAATCCATTTCTTAAATATGGTATTATCGTTGCATCACTGACTGGTATTTGTAAGAGGTAGTTGAGAAATTCAAGCTTCTCCCCCTGGCTAATATTGTAGGTGGAGTCAACATAGCATATTTTGAGAAACTCTTCATTGTTTGTTATATCTATATCATTTGGGTTTACAAGTTTTAGTGCATATGATAATAATAGAACTAAAATTGATTCCGGAACATCCTTAAAGTCCTTTAACACATTTAAAACATGTTTATAATCATTCTTCTCTAACAATGGAGGTATGACCTGAGCACAAATGTTTCTTTCCGTTAAACCCAAATTAATAAGGTCTCTTATTTCTTCGCATCCCTTATATAACGGTGTTGTCGGAGTGTCCCAATTGGCAACTTCTGTAAACTCATCTGTCATTATCTCATGTGAGCCGAGTAAACTTGATAGATTTCTTTTAGTTTCTAGAACATAAGGTAACATTCCGATATGATTTGAAGCTTCCAAGACTATGCGGGAGTCGAAACAGTAAAGTTTGGCATCCTCCGTGTACATTTTCATCGGGTATTTGCATGAACCAACTCCAAGTACAATGTTATATGCAACAATGACAGCACCGTCTTGCTCTATGTTGCTTCCAAAGAGAATCAAATGATTCTTCCCCATCCAAGCGATTGAAACACTTGAGTAGGTACATATCCAAGGAACAGAACCTATAGTTCTCCAATTCTTTTTTTCAAAGTCATACACTGTAAGTCTGCTGTCGCTCCCTAAAATAAAAATAAACATTTGTTACACACAAAAGCAAAATCAAAACTTAAACTTTATATTCCCTGATAAATTTCACGGTACCAATGATACTATAGTTTAATGGAGTTAACTTGATGCATTTAGAAATTTAATACAAAGATCTATGCTAGATTAGGGTTCCTACAATTTATTATATACACAATACAATTGGCAACATTGTAACTGTAGGTACTTTGCGGAAATATATGGCAACGTTTTCAAAAATTCATCAAGATGGCAACTTTTAATGGCAATTCATCAAGCAGTATTGAGGCAATACATAGGGCTACAAGGGCATCGCTCTTCTGACATGCTTTAGAGTATGTTGTAAAGCTTATATTTTAAATAAGTATCATAAATTATAATTAAAGTTAAATTTTATAATAAGTATAGTGTAAATGTGGAACAACTATAATTGCTATTTGCCCAATAACCCAGGCCTTATGGTAGTATGCAAAAGCATTCCCATAGTTTTAACCAAGAGCATTGACAAAGATTGTGGGGTGTCATGTTCAATTGTCATGCAGAATTTCTCCATTAAAAAAAGGGCCTTATTGCACATAGCATTAGACAGAGCTAAGAACAGTAAATTGGGTCCAAGAGCCTGTTTAGTTTTTATAAAAAAATATACTTTAGTATATAAAAATAAAATTTGAATCATTAAGAGTAATTGTATTTTACCCATGTTACATATGTAAAAGTTGCTCTTTACACATACATGGTTGTAGATTTTGAAGTCTTTTTAGAGAAAGTGAATATATATTTTTATTATAATTCACATATCATCATTTAGTGTCAGAAAAACCACATTTAATAGAAATAATAATTGACTGATTCATTTCTATTAAATGTGGTTCTCTATTTCAATTAAATCTTTTGTTTTGTCTCTGTGGGCTGGTTCCCACAATCAAGCCGCACCACACTCAATTTGCGACAGAGTTAATAACTCTTTATATATATGCTACAATATAATATTAAAGCTACAAGGATTCCCAAACATGCCCCGATCTGCTCATAACAAACTCGGATGGGTTTGGTTTTTTTTTGTTGTCACTTTACAATATTTCCAATAGAGATATTAGAGTAATTTATTCTCATTGCTTCAAACTATAAACGATTTTTTTAATTGAGAGATATACACTTACATAATATATAAACGCCAAGTTTCTCTGCCGTAGTTATAAGATGTCCAACAATGTAAACATCTTCTCTTAATACTTTAACCCTGTTCAATTTTGGCTTCTCCAAATCACCCAACTCCTCTCTCAGTGGACAAGTCACAATTTCATAAGATTCCTTGTTATTCTTGAGTATGTAACACACATGCGGTGCATTGTTCAAGTTGTAACAAGCTATGTCTACAATGGTTTCAGTTTCCTTGACCACAGATTTGCTGTCAAAGCTTTTTCTGCTGTCCAGTGCAAATGGAAGGGAAGCACAGTTACCATTTGTGAATACAACCAAAGGTGGCTGTGGTTCTCTTGTTACCAGCCTTGATATGTTTACTGGAAACTAAATAGACAATCAATTAAAACACTTAAATTATAATATTTAATAAAAATGTACTTTTATTTATTTATACTTTATTTTAAACTATAGTAAATATATAGAGAGCATAGGTTAAGGACTGAGACATGCAATTAGAGGTCACTGGTTTCATTCCCAATACTTTGTGCATTAATTATATAGGATTGCCACTGCACACAAATAAGTTTCCAGAGGATGGATAGTAGGCAACCACTGCATATCAAATTACTAAATTGCAATTGCCAACCCGCCTGCCAGGTGTGGTAAGTATGGTATATCACTCTATATAATCTTTGGGAGAGGTTTATGTCTCGCAATAGGCATTTATGGGCTAAAAGGACGAAAGATTATGTAATAAATGTATATATACTTATATAAAAAGAAATTTAATAAATCTTTGCCCCGAAATATACACATACATGGTGATTGGATATAGGTGTAAAGGTTTTAAGGATATGAATGAAGACTATTTATCAGCTAAAAGCTTTTACACCTATCTTGAGTCGCCCTGTATAAAGTAAACATTCTTAAGTGTATAACATTGATTTAGTTTTTCTATGGAAATATGACAGGCCAACAACTTCTGGCAGTACATAGTCTGCAGGGACTGATAGTAAACAATAATTAACTAAAAAAATAAATAATCCAAATTTTGAAAATGCTTTTTAGCATTATTTCTGTGGAATATTTATGCAGTACCCTGCAATAAATATTGCACATCCAGCTTTGGAAAGAGACAATCAGCTAATTTGACCTTTGTAAAGCGTAAAGAAAACATAGGTAGTGTGCGACAGAGATAGTGCTCTACAAAGCACAAAGTAGCCAATTGTCTCTTTCCAAAGATTGTTGTGTAATATTTATTGCTGAGTACTGTACCATACATTGATTGACAGCAAATGAGTTATTACAATTACACTCTCTTTAAGGCTTTTACTAATATTAAATCATTCTTCTGTGTTCAAATTTAGATGCATGTTTTAATTTAAACACCATCAGTGATGTGGTCGCTGTCATTATGTTAGGATTGCATAAATTGTTAATGCTTATTTTACTTTGAAAATATGTAAATACACCTTTTTTTTTTTTTTTTTTTTTTTGTTTCGGTGGGGGAAATCTTCCGGTGTTCAAGATGCCCTGCCTCTGGGGGAAGGACAGGGGTATGTGGGATTCCTACCCACTAAAACCCCCCCCGGTGGTCGCCCTCTGCGCTAAACGGGGGACCGCGGTATCTCCCGGTCAGGGATCGCCACGCGGTCTTCCCTTGCGCCTTGCTATTTTTCGATAGCCCGTCCCGGGGTATGCGTGGATACGCTACCCCCGAAACCCTCGTGGTACTATCACGATGGTTCGGGACCACGTCGAACCATCGTCCGCCTCAGAGTCGCCGAAGCTAATGGGAGTTTAGGGCCCCCACCCTAAACTCCCGCGACTCCGAAGGCCCCGTTCATGGTAGGGGAGCACCATTCCTCGGAGGGCCGTCGCGAGGCACGTCTCTGCGCTGACGGCGTCGTCTCCGAGCGGGATCTGTCCTCTGCCGATCCCGTTCGGCTGCCTCCTTCTGGACCATGACGGTCTCACAAAAAGAGGCCACGGCCCTCCACGCCGATGACCCACTCAGCATCGCCGACACGATTGCTGGCAAGGAAAGGTCCTGTCCGATCTCGTCCGCCAGAATCCGCCGCTCCGACTGCCACGCCGGGCAGACCGCAAACGTGTGCGAGGCGGAATCCTGGGCGGCTCCTCCGCAATGGAAGCAGTTCGCCGTCGCTTCGCGACCAATCCTACACAGGTAATCACCAAAGCATCCATGCCCGGTGATCATCTGCGTAAGCCTGTAGGTGAGCCTTCCGTCTCGTCGCTGCATCCAGGCCTCGAAGACGGGCAGGATCGCTCCAACGACGCGTCTGCGCGCATAGCGCTCTTCCGAGAGCTTAGCGCGCCACGTCGCAAGCGCCCTGCGCCGTTCCTGCCGTCTGACCGCCTCGAGCACACGGTTCGGCTCGCCACCGCCGTCTCGGCGGAGGGTGCGGACTTGGTCGTAGACCCTCGCATCCGACTCCGCTAGAATGTCCAGGGGCGGAAAGCGCGCCAGGACTGTCGCCGCCTCGAACGATATCGTGCGATATCCGCGTACGATCCGTATGGCCATCCTCCGCTGGACGCTGTAGATCTTAGTTCTACAGCGTCGAATCGCCAGCCTTTTTGCCCACACGGGCGCCCCGTACAAGGCTACGGACCGTACGACCCCTGCATAGAGGCGGCGGACTTCCTCCGTGGGTCCCCCGAGATTAGGCAGCAGTCTATGCATGGCACCCGCTATCCTCTCAATCCGGGGGACGAGGCGATCGAAGTGCTCTTCGAAGCCCCAGCGGCTGTCCAAAGTGAGGCCGAGGTACTTCATGTACCGCCCCACCGTGACATCGTGCCCACCGACGCGAACGCGCGAGTCGGGAGGTTCCCTCGTTCGAGGCAACCGGTGGAACCATAGCGCCTCGGTCTTGTTTGGCGCTATTTCCAACCCCAGCCCGCGTATTTTAGCGACGACGACTTCCGTCCCAAGCTCGGCGAGCTCCCTGGTCCTCTCGAAGTTGTCTCCGCTGGCGACTACCAGCGTGTCGTCGGCGTAACAAACGACGCTCACGCCGGCGGGGAGACTGACTTGCAGAACCGCATCGTACGCGAGGTTCCACAAGAGTGGTCCTAGGACCGACCCCTGCGGCACCCCGCGCTTGATCTCCCTCCGGTTACTCCTTCCGTTTTGGTCCATGTACACGATGTACCTGTCTCGCAAGTAATCGCCGATGACGCCTCGCAGGCAGGGAGGGACCTCATGCTGGATCAGTCCCTCCCTTATCGCATCCCAGGGCAGTGAGTTGAAAGCGTTGACGATGTCGAGGCTTATCGCCAACGCTACACCACCCCGCGACACGGCCTGCTCCGACAAGGACCGAACGCGCATGATCGCGTCCACGGTCGAACGCCCTCGACGGAAGCCAAACTGGCTGTCGGCAAGATCGGGGCCGACGCGAGACAGATGCTCGCCGATACGAGCGGCAATTATCCTTTCGAACAGCTTGCCGCACTCGTCCAGCAGGCATATGGGACGGTACGCAGAGGGAGATTCTACGGCCCTGCCTTCTTTCCTCAAGAGGACCAATCGTGCCTCCTTCCAAGGCGTGGGGAACGTTGCTCGGCGGAGACAGCTCGTGAAAAGCTCCGCCAGCTTACCCCCCAAAGACGCCAGACTAAGTACCCAGACCCGACCCGGTATTCCGTCGGGCCCCGGCGCGGTGTTTCGCGCTCTGAGACAGCTCACGGCTCGATCCAGCTCCTGCGCCGTTACCCTCGTCTCATCCGTCCACTCCCACGGCTGTGCCGGGGGGTGCGCGGAGGGACTTGACCGATCTTCCGGAAAAAGAGTATCTACTACCCTCCTCAGAAAGACCGGTTCTAAGGTCTCCGTCGTCGGGGGCATCCATGGCCGGAGTTTTCCCAGCACTATTCGGTATGGACGCCCCCACGGATCCCTGTCGAGTCCCTGCAGGAGCTCGACCCAACACCGAGCCTTGGCGCCAGCTACCGCCTTTTGCAACGCCTTTGTAGCCGCCCGGTACTCCCTGTACAGTCTGGCCATCTCCTCCTCCGGAGCTTGCCTTCGCCTCCTTCGGGCTCGGGTGTACCGGCGGCGGCTCAGCAAGCAGACCTTGCGGAGTTCCGCAATTTCCGCCGACCACCAGTGCACCCCCCTGCGCTTGGGACGACCGGCCCGGGGCATCGACGCGTCGCAAATTTGCGTCAATATCTCCCGGAACCAGTTCGCTCCCCTCTCCGGTTCGGACAGAACCTCTTCGGCGTTCGGCCAATCGGCGACGCAGGCGGCGGCCTCTAGCCGGTCTTTGTCTAGCCGCTTCAAACACCAGCGTCGCGTAGTGCTGCCGTCACGGCCGCCAGAGTCAGCGACGGGCCTGCGGATCGCAACATCGAAAACGATGTGGCGATGGTCAGAAAGAGTGACCACCTCCTCTGCAACCCGCCAGCCCGAAAGCATACGCATTGCAGCGGGAGTCGCCCATGTTAAGTCCACGACCGACTCCCCCTGCCAGCGCACGCATGTGCTGACGGATCCCCTGTTGACAAGTCGGAGATCCAGTCCGGCCGCCCACTCCAAGACGGTGTCTCCCTTCGGATCGTCCCTGGTATTCCCCCACGCCCTGTTGTGGGCGTTAAAGTCTCCAAGGACGATCAACGGACAGGGGAGGCAGGCCGCAGCGCAGTCCGCCACCCTATCCAGGTACTCCTCGTAGTCGGCGCGAGACCTGCTGGGAGACACGTAGCAGCCTATCATGGCCAAGGGGCCCCATTTAACGGCGACATAGCCCTGTCCCTTGGATAATAAGGTGCAGGGTGGGGTACCCTCTCCGCCCCTCCAGTAGAAAGCTACGGACCCTGAGTCGTCGCCGAACCAACGAGGATGGTCAGGCACGTTATAGGGCTCCGCTACTACTGACAAGGCAACCCGAAACTCGTCGACGGTCTGCATCAGCAAGTCCTGAGCATTCCGGCAATGGTTCAGGTTACCTTGGAGGACTCTGAAGGGCGGGAATAGAGGTCTAAGCGACCTCCATATCCGAGCTTACGCCCGGCGCTGCGGTCGGTGCCGCTGCGGCCGCCGTGCTGGTGGTCGCAGGCGGAGTCTTTTTACTCCTCCTGCCTTTACCCGGCGTTGGGCCGCACCTCTTACCCAGCCGGTGGTTGGAGGGCAACCCAAGGTCTGAGCACAGAGGGCATTTGAGTGCGGATGACACGCACTCTCTTGCCTTGTGCCCAGACTCGCCACATGCGAAACACCGCATGCTCCGGTTTACAGAGTTGGGACACCTGGCGCCGACGTGTCCCTTCTCCAGGCACCGGAAGCAGTGCATGGGTCTGGGTTCCAGGGGTGCCACCCTCACCGAACCCCAACCCACACGCACGCGCCCCGCAGTCACCAGAGCATGGGCCACCTTGACCGGGCACCGCAACCAGCAGGTGCCCATGCTCGTGTTTGTTCGGTGGACGTCCCCGACCTTGACGTCGTCCACCGAACAGCCGCCCGCCTCTGCCACTGCTTCCGCGACCTCGCCCGGACTGACGGCGTCGTCGAGGTCCCTCAAGCGGATTTCGCTCGTCTTGACGGGGCGGCTGATCTTAACCGCCACATCGCGAAGGACCTCACGCATCCTCGCCGCGAGGTCGTCTGCCTTTCGGCCACAGTCTTCTCCACTGATCTCCAAGAGGAGCGCTCCAGTCAAGGCACGTTTTTGGCGCAGAGCCTCGATGCCGAGGTCCGCCAGCCGTATTCTTGCCTTCGCCGCCTTTACTACCTCTGCATAGGTGGAGGTGGAGCCTTCCGGCAGCGTAACCGTCACGGCCGCCGTAGTGGGAGCTCGCTTCGCCTTCTTGGTCCCGCGGCTCCTGGGTGCGGCAGGCGGTTTAGCACTCGGACGAGGCACGGGCCGTGGCGCCGACCTGGGTTTTCGGGCAACCTCAGCCCAGGTGTTCCGGGTCGTGATCGCCGACGCTGCCGGAGGCGGTGCTGTCACTGGAGGCAGTTCCGGCACAGGAGGAGGCGCAGTCTTCCTCCTGGGGCGCCTAGACCGCCGCGGTCGCGGCGGCTGCGATGCCGGCGGTGCTTGTGGAGGCTGCGGCGGTGCGATCGGCTCGGAAGGGACGGTCGACTGAGTCGGACGCGGTCCAGTCCTACTGGCGGCCAACGGCGGCCTTATTGCCCTGTCGGGGAACAGTTTGGCCTCGAAGGCAGCCAGTTTCGATTCGATGAGGGCTCCAATGCGATGCATGAGCCCCTCTTCGGTAGACGCGGACGTCCTTGGCACTGGTGCTGGCCGGGCCCGCGGAGGCGCGGGGGCAGCTGCCTTGGCCTGCTCCGTTGTAGCACTACGGACGCGACGAAGCTCCATCGTGAGGCTTTCCACTTTCGCAGAAAGGCTGGAAAGCTGAGAACGCAATTCTGCGTTTTCTTGCTCTAACTTCTCGACGGTGGAGTCGCCCGCCGTCCTGCGCGACATCTCCTCCAATGCTGCCTTGACGTTCCGCGCAGCGAGCCTCAGGCTACGCACGTACGTGCCCTTGAGGTTGCTGGACCGGTCCGTCACCTTCTCGATAGCCAGGAGGTTGGTCTCTGCATATTGCCGGGGATCAGCACATGCTCGCAATTCGCGAGCCAACTGCTCCTGACTCGGGAGCCCTTTCTTCGACCTAGTGCGCAATGGCTGCACAGAGGGGTCGAAGAGTCCCTCCTCGTCACTGTCGGTTCCGCCGACCGTCTCCGTGCCCTCGGTCTCCTGGGCAGAATAAGCCGCATATTTTGCGGCCACAGCACCAGGGCTCGGAGGCTTGGCCTTTCTCTTACCGGCCCTCGAGAACGCGCCAGGGCCGACCGATGCGCGAGAGGCGTCTGATCCGCCGTCGCTTTCTCCGACCGTACTAATCGCCAAACCGGCGGAGCGCATAGATCGCCCGCGCTTATCACGTACCGAGCCTGATGGACGGCCCGGCACCTCCGGCTCTTTAAAATTTTGGGCCCCGGATGTTAAGGGCCCAGCGGCAGACGCTGAAGCGTTGCCGCGACGCAAGTTTTTGCCCCCCCCAGATACGGCGGGGCTGCCTGGGCAAGGCCCAGGGGTGGATTCTCCAGCATCGCTGGTACCACCCTGGGGAAAATTTGTTTTTTTAACTGCGTCCATTATTTTTTTTTTCCTTTTAAGGGTGAGGTCCCTTCGCGCTTGTGACTGAACTCCCTTCCAGCCATTCATCCCGTCGGCACGGTCCAACCTTGGGATTAGGGTTATTTTTGAAGAGGTTTTCTTCCTCGCAGCTCCGTACAGGTACGGAGCCCCCGGTCCCTACTGGGATTACGGGTTGTCCGGTGTCGGCAGAAGCCGAGTGCACCTGGCACATCACCGCACTGGTCACATCCTCTGTCCCATCTCTTAAAGATGGGTACGGGATGCTACCTCAAGCCTGAGCGGCTCGTCTCTCGGACTGTTCAGTCCTTGGCCGTTTCTCGGTTCTGGGAAGAACCGATGGTACGCCCCTAACCCTGCCAGTTTTGGTCCACGCCGGAACATGCCCAATACCACCCACATCTGGGTGGCGCTCCCCCATCCGCCACCCGGGGGACGCGCCCGATGGAAGGTCTGGCAACTCCACACGGGATGTAAATACACCTTTATCAACCACTCTTCACTATCATTCGCCTTATATCATCTTCCTCGTGAATGTGCTTGGATGGTAACACACCGGAATCAAATAGCATATATTTCATCAAAAGATCAGATATGTGCATGGGCATTATCTCACCTCTGCCTACTAATTGTATACACCTAAAGCCAATCACCCTGTATATATTAGGGGAACCAGAAAGTAAGGTCGCTTTCTTAATTAAAATTCACACGACTACATTTTTAACAAGTTTTAATTTCTAATCAACCATATATTCACCTTCGTTATCAACAACCTGTATACAAATTTTCAATGCTAGAGTGGTAAAAATCAATCGGTTTTTCTATAAAATAAGTCGACAGAAACCACATTACTTTCTGGTCCCCCATATAGTTTAGATGTACAGGAATGAAGAACTGTATATAGACTAACAATTTCCACTAATTTGGTCTATATTGTGTGTCATTTAAATCTAACATTAAATGTGCTTGTTAATAAATTAGAATAATTTTATTCAAACATACTTTTTGTTTTTTGATTTTATCCAAATTATCAGAATCTTCTTTCCATGTCTTAATTGAGTTGTTATTAAACACTCCCACATAGCTGTCTTGCTCCTTGTCATAAATAACTGGGGAAGTTATGTGGTCTTTTGAAGTCCATCCGCCAACTTGTTTTTGGTCTGAAAGCTAATAAAAACATTTTGATATGAAATATGTAATTAACACATGGAATCTGTAATAATAATATAGTGTCTTGCATCTCGGAAGCCACGGGATGCGAGCAGCAAGACCTCTAGCCGAGGTATGTTAATCACATTAGGTATTTCTAAGCCGACATGATGATCTCCAATATTATTATAAAAAATGAATATCTTTTCCTTGGTCACGATTTTTAGTTTCCTAGAACTTAACAACAAGTCCTAAGTACTTAATACTACAAAAATACAACCTTTTATAGGTTGTATCTTTGTAGTATAACCTCAATAACCTCTTGCACGGTAACTTAACATGTAAACTTTAAGTTCGGTAACTATTGGGCGCTAGATAATTATTCAATTAGGCCTTCATTACTACACAGACAGACATTACTAATTATTTTAAAATGAGTTAACATACCCTGTATTTATTGACAACATTACGTCCTAGTGAAACTATAACATTAGCACTATCCTTGTCTTGTGATACGCCTAAAAAACTCTTTTGGTCAATTAGGGGACACAACACGTAATAATTGTGGAGTTTAGCCATGATTTAACTTATTTAATTGTCATTAGTATATAATATAAACAATAGTTAAATTCAAATAACATGGACCCACATGAAACTTTTCAAAATTTGACACTTTAATCACTTAGTGTTGCACGATTTGCAAACATTAAGAATCTTTTTGATTATGTCAATACATATTCATAGTACTGCAATCGTTTAAAAATATTAAAACTATGTTATCCTCCGCAAAATTTAAATAAATTATTAAGTTTATTTAAAATATATACTTAAAATTATTTTAAAAATTTTGTTGCTCCAATGTTGTTTGAAATGTCAATCATGTTTTTGTTTTTATATCAACACGGTTGCAAAGTTAATAAAATGTTACTTCAATAAATATTAAAATTAAATTTATAGCGTTAGCCTTTTTTACCTACCTACTACGTATACACCAAATTGAGTAAAAGTTCGAAGTTAGTACAGAATGATTTGAATATATAAAGAAGAGATAAACTTTCAATTAGGCGATTGAAAGTTGTCTTTGCACTGTAATTAAATAATTCAACAATTTCAAGGATTTTATTAACACTTTCATTTTAATTAAACGTGTAACTCCAGTAGGCATTCATTTTAAATTTTCTATAATTTAAATTTATGATTTGACAATACTTGAATATCCGCTACAATAAATACTAGTAATTTTTAAAATGATATTCAACAGGCATCACCAGCTGTACGCTCGGGCTCACAAAAGTAAAAATTACGTTTGGCATGCAGGCATAATTTTAATACGTATTTCTTTTGAATTTGTTATTAAAACCTTGTTTTTATATTTTGAATTCTTTTAATATCCTTATCTTACTATAGTAATTAAGAACAGATAAGGTAATGCATCCTCATAAATGTGGATAACGATGCGTGGAGAAATAATAATAAACAATAAATGATACAGTTTATCTTAATTTATTTAAAATATATAAAGAAAAAGATAAATTGGGTAGCAAAATATAAATGTTATGTGAATTCAAATATAGAATATAAGAGAAATTATGCACTTACATTTTATATTTCTGATTGTTTCGGATGATGTGAACGCTGTTAGCCTTGTGGCTTTTACAGCTTCATCGTAATTGAGCTAAATAAAAAGATCTCCCCGAATCTTCGCGATATATGACGAAAACTGGTGTTAAGCATTTGTTTAGTATAGAGAACGAGTGTTAAAGTGAAGCAAAATCCATTTCTTCCTTTGACTGCCTTCGCTACAAGCAGGCGTTGACCAGGTACGGGAATGGAGATGTAGTATGACTGGTCCTCGTTTTTAAACCATCGCATTCGAAGTGAAGAACGATGTATTGTATGTTGATGTAACTGCGGTAGTATCTTTCACGCGAGTAGACAGTAGAGCTTAAAATAGAATTGGTGTAGTTGCTCCCAAGAGCTCTCTGACCTTTGATTAGTATTTAAATGTTTAGTCACGTTCAACAGCGTCAGTTGATAGCTATCCGCTGTAAGGCATAGGCCCCAGGAATAATGACCGGTTTACCAGTGCCTGCATTCCGCGACTTTCCGCGATCTTGATTATGTTGTCGGTTCAGCTAGTAGGGGGCCTTCCCACGCCGCGTCTACCGGCTCCTGGTCGTCTCTCAAGAACCTTACGACCCTAACAGCCGATGACAGTAGGAGCGATGGATGCGTGTAACAGCGTATCCAGACATAATTGTTGTCATAAAATGTCAGGCGAAACATCAAATGTCGTTGCCACAATAATGTTGGTTACCGTTTGACAGTTTAGAGAATTGACTGTATGCGACTGTACATGATGCTCATTCGGAAAGCCTGTGTTCACACCAATTTACGTTGAACGTATTTAGCTGTAGGTATTCTATCGACGTTTGCTTATCTCTTTCTTACACGTATTGTGATGTAATAAGCTAGTCGCGCGATTTATCAAGGAACTCAGTGTCAAGGTCTGCGAACATTTTACAATTAGGTTAAATTCGGCGTTTCATTTCGGCTAATTCGCTTGCGGTGAACGGTCATAATCGGTTAGAAGAATATGTCGACGGCCGGTAAAGTTATTAAGTGCCAGGCGGCGGTTGCTTGGGCAGCCGGAAAACCTCTTTCCATCGAAGAAATAGAAGTAGACCCACCAAAAGCCGGCGAGGTGCGTGTTAAAATTTTGGCAACTGGCGTGTGTCACACCGACGCGTATACTTTATCCGGAAAAGATCCCGAAGGCGTGTTCCCCGTCATCCTCGGTCATGAGGGCGGCGGTGTGGTGGAAAGCGTCGGCGAAGGTGTCACGTCCGTCAAGCCCGGTGACCATGTCGTACCTTTATACGTTCCGCAATGTAACACTTGCAAATTTTGCTTAAACCCTAAAACCAATTTGTGTCAGAAAGTCCGCGTAACTCAGGGTCAGGGCGTAATGCCCGATGGAACGAAGAGATTCCGCTGCAAGGGACAAGAGCTGTATCATTTCATGGGTTGTTCGACGTTCAGTGAATACACAGTTGTTCTAGAAATTTCCCTGTGTAAAGTAGCGGACGCAGCGCCGTTGGACAAAGTCTGTTTGCTTGGCTGTGGAGTGCCTACAGGATACGGAGCCGCATTGAATACCGCAAAGGTTGAACCTGGTTCCAACTGCGCCATCTTTGGACTTGGTGCAGTAGGATTAGCTGTTGCATTAGGGTGCAAAGCGGCTGGTGCTAAACGGATTATCGGCGTCGACATTAACCCCGACAAGTTTGAGGTAGCCAAGAAGTTCGGAGTCAACGAGTTTGTTAACCCTAAAGATTATGACAAACCTATCCAGCAAGTTCTTGTTGATCTAACTGATGGTGGTCTTGACTACACATTTGAATGCATTGGCAATGTGAACACGATGCGTGCGGCGCTGGAAGCCTGCCACAAGGGCTGGGGAGTCTCTGTTGTAATTGGTGTTGCAGCTGCAGGTGAAGAGATCAGCACTCGTCCCTTCCAGCTTGTTACTGGACGCACATGGAAGGGAACAGCTTTCGGTGGATATAAGAGCAGAGACAGTGTACCAAAGTTGGTAGATGAGTATGTTAACAAGAAACTGCCTTTAGATGACTTTGTTACACACAATGTCCCGTTGAAGGAGATCAACGAAGCGTTCCATTTGATGCATGCAGGCAAATCTATAAGAGCTGTTGTCCATTTTTAACCAAACTAAATATACAGTCTACTCTCACAAGCATTTATAAATGTATTGTTAAGTGTTTAACACTATTTTTATATAATTTAATAAATTGATTTTCAATACAGCGTTACATAATTCTTGTTGTTTTAATTCCTATTTTACAAACATTTTAAATAATTATAAACTATTATTAAAATATACCTTCATTTTTTCAATTAGCATTATCTTTCAAATAAATATAATTAATATTAACTGTTCATATTTTATCTATTTAGGTATAAAATTACATTTGAATATAGAAGAAGAAAACAATTTTTATCTATGGATTACATTTAAAATTGGCAAAACGTTTTTAGATTATCAGATAAAAAAATGATTGATCAATGGTCAAGGTTACAGTAGGTATCATATATATATTTTTAATTAAATATGAAACAGTTACATGTGAAATGTATTTATATATGTGCAAGTTTATCAGTAAAAAATATTTAATAATTTGTCATACATTTTGATAGTTATTTTTGGAGGTAACCTATAGAACCTTATTGTAGTTCAAATTATGGTTGTTTTAACAGTGTTACTTCTGATGAACTTAGTGCACTCAAGAATTTGAGAAGGATTTTAATACTTAAACAACAAGTTGATATATTTTAATATTATGGAAGATCTGCATATATGATTTTGATTTTTAATGTAGACCAATATATCTCAAGTCATATATTTAATTACAAATTATCCAATAAATTAGTGCTAAATAAATTTAAAGGTTATTTTAATTATTAATACAAAATGATTCTTCCAAGACAATTTTAGAAGGGAATTTAAATTTTGTTTGTAAACGTTGAAAAAATCGGAGCCATTTTGGCGCGAGATAGTCAAAATTAGTCATTTAAATAAAAAAGCCGTTTCAGACTACCGGTTTCTTGTTAATTAGATATATTTAAAATTGCGATAAACTTTTTATATATTTAGAATCAACTTCGACTTAAAATAAACACCAAGCATTTAATTTAGTGGTTATTTTATTGATTGCATGTCTGGTGAATAACAATATACAAATATAATGAATATGAATGATAAGAAAACAACTCGAAATATATTTCAAATATCTCGTTTTAAAAACTTGTTTACGCGAAATAAATTTTGTCAAAATGTCTTTCGTACTGTTTTACTAACAACGACTTGAATTCATTTAGCATTAATTTGTACATATCGAAATGACTATGCAATAACAACTTAGGTAATAGCCATAAATTTAATGTATTACTATGATAATGAAAATTAGTGTAACAATATTTTGATTAAACTACGTTAGCACTAGAAATAAAGGTAAATTAATTATAATTTTCAATTTTCAGGCTTCATTAAATTAGTAACTTTTGTGGGCCTCTTTAACTATTAAATTTCACACCCGTGTAATATCTCTGAATTATTATGTAATAAATTTAATTTTTTTTATTAAACGTATAAAATCCGGTTACTGTTTAAAGGATTTTTTAAAAGATAATAAATCATGTTAATTAATTATTCTATTAAAAATGTTTTGTAAGTTTTTTTTTAAAAAATACAGGTGATTTAAAATTAAAAAAATAGTAACATGACAAGCAAAACTTTCATAATACACTACTCAATTAGGTTTGTTGAAATCATCAATGTTAATCAATGAAATTTAGTATCGTAAAAGACCGTAAATTCTGATTATTGTGACAGTTAACCGCTAATTTAGGTTATTTACCGATTACCTTCGAAATCAGTATGATCTTGGCGTCCACTGAGGAGAATTTTAAAATAAATTACTTGTAAGTTCGACTAAAAATGGCCGCCATTTGAACACTTACATTTTGATTTATAAGACAGATATACTAATACTATAACTCATATTACAATTATTCACGGTGGAAGTAAAAATAGCCCTTTTTCCTGTTTATCTTTATTCCTCCTATTTTTAATTAATTTATGTTAAATCAGAATTTCATAAACCACTAAAAATTTTGCGTGTTCCAGTGTAACCTTTGTAACTATATTTATAACATATTTCCAAAAGTAATCGCTTAAGGAAGTTTCCGTTGCGGCTGAGTTCAAACAACAGATTAGTAATTTGTAAGCAATCTGATGTAGTATTTCGATCTTTTGAAATTGAAACTAGTTTTGAAATGCGCAACCACTTCTTTTTTATTACGTCAACGTAAAAAACCAGTCAAATTTGTCTTCGAACCGATTTAGTAGTTTTTTTTATTATTATCTACATTCTTTAGACATTAGCGTCCGTGGCTTTGTTTTTACGGTTACTTTTAATGTGTCTGTTTTTATGACATGAGATATAAGATGGTTGTATATAAGGATAAGCCTTAGGAAGAAGAGCTATCTCCAATAAATCTATAAGCTCATTTATAAAGGTACATTCTTCACTGCCATGCCTAAAAACCGTTATATGTGTAGCTGCCACTTGGTACAACGACATAATAATTCTTTGTTGACAGACGGCAGCTTTCGAGAAACATCAGAAATTATTTGATATTACTCCCGCAGGTATATAGACATGCAATTTTGTCATTTGACACAAACATTCCGTACGGAACAGCCACGTGGTTTTTTTCAACAAAGTAATTTCTTAAATACCTTTCCCACTTGAGAACCTTTTTCTATTGATATAAAAACACCTTAAATAGACGAGTCTTTTAAAGAACGTTATTTATATATATTCTATTCTACTTTACTTACTTTACAATAGTATAAATGCCATTTAATTATCATTTGTGGTGCCGTTATAATGCATTTAACATTCCAAATTTAAATTTATTGTATTGAACTAATTTACATAAATATAATGGTGTTAGTATCATATAACTTAACATTTTTTTATTATTATTTCAGCAATGATAGTCCAGCGGTAGAGAATAAACGAATATTTAAACGATAACAATTCTTGGCAGCGATGTTGCTTGATTATTATGAATTTTTTGAGCTATACCTGATAAAGTGTATATGCATAAATCTGTGTCAAACTTTAATAGAAGATGTGTTATTGTAGAGTTTCTTCAGCTTCTTCTTTACAACAATAACATCTTGCAAAGTAGAGTCAAAAATAAAATAAATAGATAAGTTGATGATCAGTAAGAGTTTCATTAAAGGTTACTGTGTTAAATAAAGGTATTATATCTTTACTTTAGAGGACTGAGACTAGCGATCGTAGGTCGCCGGTTTGATTCCTGGGATAAAGTGTTAAATAATTCAAACTTTGTGCATTAATTGCCTCTGCTCATAAACAAGTTTCTAGAAGGTGGACAGCAGCGCCCTCTATTTTTCATAATACCACACAGCGATCGCCAACCCGCCTGCCTAACGTCGCGATTATGATATTTATCGCCATAAATATCTTTGACGACGTAATAATTTATGTCTACAGAATGGAACCAATGGTAGACTAGCTCTAGAGACATATGCCTTCCTCAAAGATCGCTAAGATAACCAGTATTTCGCTGCTCGCATCCAGCGACCTTTCACGACCTTGACTATGTCGTCGTCACACCTAGTGGGGAGCGTACTCAATAATCTAGCTGCTCATATACCAGGTAGCAAATAATTTTTATTATTGATTGCATTTATAAAGGTTAAATAAAAATACACAAATCATTCGATAGATTTTTATTCGTAACAGAATATAGATTATATTTCATTTAAATTATCCAATACGTCAACATTACAATTGAATTGTAATAACAATAAATATGCTATAAATAATTTAAAAAAAAACAACAGATGTCATTTGTACAGTTTGGACGTTTCGGAGTCCATTCTGGGGTCGAGCTTCCTACCTCTCTGCTGTCACTTGCTTGTAATATTCAATGTAGCTGTCGCATTGTTCGCCTGAAATTGTATTATAGGTTTATTAAAACCTTTTTCTTTTTTAATAACATCAACATCATATCAGCCAATGGCATCCATCTACTAGGACTAAAACTCCCCCTAAAATCGTTTCAATGAATAGTCTGCAACTTCCTGCGACTTTGATTATGTGGTCGGTCGACCTAGTAGATGGCTCTAGTGTGCCTGCTCAAAGTTGTAGAAAATTATATACACCTGGAATAAACCGCCCAATTTCGAGAAAGAGATCACTTGCCTAATTCAATTTGGATGGCAGAGTTCGGGAAGCTCTGAAACATCTTGTCCAAAATACCTCTGAAGACGAAGGTTTTTAACCAATGTGTGTTGCCAGTTATGAAATACGAATCCGGAAAGTGGACGCTTACGATGGGCGAAGAAGGCTCCGTGTCACCCACAGCGCAATGGAGGGGTTATGATGGGAGTTTCGATACAAGAACGAATGAGATGCGGAGAAGAACGAAGGTCACCGATGTAGGTCTATGAATCGCTCGTCTGAAGTGGCAGTGGGGCACACTGCTCGTGCAACAGATGGCTGTTGAGGTCACGAGGTTCTCGAGTGGCGATCACCAGCTGGTAGACGCGGCAGGACATAGTTAAGGTATGCGGGCAGTGGAAGATCGGTCATCATGGCGTCTTTGGGAGACGCCTATACCCTGCATTGGGAATCTGTCGACTAAAGAGAAATTTAAAAAGTAATTTGAACAAATTCGTTAGAAATTATTATTACAGTGACATAGAATTTTATGAATAGATTATGGAAGCAAATAATTGTAATTTTCTTTCTTTTACGATACCATAATCAAGTTATGAGTTTATCGCGCTATAGAAACGTGTGGAGCGACCTCTGAACTTCACCCGTATGTCGTTCTAGATTATAATCCAGTTATGTAAGTATTTATCATATAATTGTCGATTTTTATTTTAAAATCGGTTATTGTTTTTGGAATTTATAGTACTGGCAGTTAATTTCTCTGCCTAAAAAAATATTTAAAGATGTATATAAAAATAAAAATCTATTTTGAAACAACTTGTATAAAGTTACTTACGTGAAATTTTTAAAATTTTTTTTATTAATTTGGCGGTAGGCAAATAACTACGGCCAGTCAAGGACAGATAGCCAAGTTTTAGAAATACGTGCCTTCTTTTAAAAAAAAAAATATACGAGTATATATATGAGTCGATTTGGGGAACCCATGAGTCTGAGCTAGTACTCTCGTGAGCAGAGATTCCTCTGAAGTCTAACCAGGAACTGACGCTACGACCATCCGTCCCTTGAGTTTCTTGAAAGGGACGTCCAAGGACGTTTACAAGGTCTTGCAGATAGCTATTTTGGAAAAGTAAAGTCTAGGAAATAGATATAACTTCTTGCCTAATTTGCATATTATTCTCTGCTAATTTTATATCTAGATAGTAAACAATAATGTGGAATGGAACGTAAGAGCATGCGTGAATAGAAATGTCAGATGGTACAAGCGAGAGGCATGTAAGAGGAAGGGAGACGGACGACGGTTGAACGACGAAGGTGCGTGCGCAGTTTTAGGTTAGGAGTTCTTTTTAACATAAATATTTGTGCCCCACGAAGGACTTTAAAATTCAATCCCTGCATCCCGATTACCACAATTAATTTTGTTAATTTTTGATTAATATTATATTAATGTATTATATCTGAAACCTTTGATATTTGGATAGGGTGTCGCCATTTCAGTTCATAGACGCCCACTGCAGGGATTCCCCCAAAGAGATCTATAGGGGGATATACCATAATAACCACGCTTGGCAGGCGGATTGTTATTCGCAGTGTGGTAGTATGGTACGCAGAAGTTCCTGCCCATCCTCTGTAAACTTGTGAGCAGTGGCAATCCTATATAATTAATGCACAAAGTTTAAATCAGAGTTCCCCAAACTTTTTTGTGTCGTAGACCCCTTGCCATGTTTTTTCGTGTTGGGTAGACCCCCTACTTACCTGATATTGCTTTCCTGTAAATTTATTTGTTTGTCCCACATTCGTATTTATAGAGTGACGAATTGAACAAGTCAGTGCAAGGTAGCGAAGCTCTGTGACTGCGACTCTCAAGTTTTTACAAGTTCAAAATGTATTGCGACCACAAAGCGAATACCAACATCCTACAACTTACACAATTTATAAACATATATAATATTTATTTTACTTCATAGGTACTTTTATAAATAATGTAAATGTTTTGATATTATAAGATAGTATGATGTAAGTAAATAGGTACTATCAGTGTATGTGTTGAGATCCACTATCGTGGACCCCCATTTTCATTTAATGGACCCTAAAATTTTTTCGCTGACGTAGACCCCTTGCAGGTTGTCATAGACCCCTAGGGGTCGATATAGACCACTTTGGGAATCACTGGTTTAAATTATAAGATTGTATCCCGGAATCGAACCCGCGACGTGGGGCTACCACTGCTCGATATACATTCGAACATTTAGAGCTTACATATCGATATATTTTAGGATCGAAAACTGCATTAAAATTTACGATAAAAATGTACAAAAAACAATTTCTTTAAAACACCGTGAAACATTCCAAAAATTCTACAGTCTTCGTACAAATTTACCGATAAGATAATTTTATTGGCCTTGATTCGTGATAACTTTTATTAACATCATCGACTCGACGTCACCGTCGAACCATAACTGATTACAAAGCGTATCCTAATTCATTTAAAAAGTATATGGGACGAGTTATATTGTCAACAATGTGGCTTCCATCTGTGGGCAATGTACACTAATGTCTGTTGGACAGGAGTGGGCGAAGCTAGGGGAGGACAGCTCTATACCTGCACTGTGTCCGCACAGAATCGTTCCTCACCAATAGAGTCCAAAAACCGACTCACGTGGAATAGTTCCTTATAAATAGAAACAACTTTCGAAATCGACTCTCGAGGAATCGCTCCTCACAAATAGAGATCCTAAATCGACTCCCGGGGAATCGCTCCTAATAATGGGGTTCCTAAATTGACTCTCGGGGAATCGCTCCTAATAATGGGGTTCCTAAATCGACTCCCGGGGAATCGCTCCTCACAAATAGAGATCCTAAATTGACTCTTGGGGAATCGCTCCTAATAATGGGGTTCCTAAAATGACTCTCGGGGAATCGCTCCTAATAATGGGGTTCCTAAATCGACTCCCGGGGAATCGCTCCTCACAAATAGAGATCCTAAATCGACTCCCGGGGAATCGCTCCTAATAATGGGGTTCCCAAAATGGACTCTCGGGGAATCGCTCCTAATAATGGGGTTCCTAAATCGACTCCCGGGGAATCGCTCCTCACAAATAGAGATCCTAAATTGACTCTTGGGGAATCGCTCCTAATAATGGGGTTCCTAAATCGACTCCCGGGGAATCGCTCCTCACAAATAGAGATCCTAAATCGACTCCCGGGGAATCGCTCCTAATAATGGGGTTCCCAAAATGGACTCTCGGGGAATCGCTCCTAATAATGGGGTTCCTAAATCGACTCCCGGGGAATCGCTCCTCACAAATAGAGATCCTAAATTGACTCTTGGGGAATCGCTCCTAATAATGGGGTTCCTAAATTGACTCTCGGGGAATCGCTCCTAATAATGGGGTTCCTAAATCGACTCCCGGGGAATCGCTCCTCACAAATAGAGATCCTAAATTGACTCCCGGGGAATCGCTCCTCACAAATAGAGATCCTAAATCGACTCCCGGGGAATCGCTCCTAATAATGGGGTTCCTAAATTGACTCTCGGGGAATCGCTCCTAATAATGGGGTTCCTAAATTGACTCTCGGGGAATCGCTCCTAATAATGGGGTTCCTAAATCGACTCCCGGGGAATCGCTCCTCACAAATAGAGATCCTAAATCGACTCTTTCGGAATCGCTCCTCACAAACAGAGATCCTAAATTGACTCTTTGGGAATTGCACCTCACAAATAGAAATCCTAAATCGACTCTTTGGGGATCGCTCCTCACAAATAGAGATCCTAAATCGACTCCCGGGGAATCGCATCTCACAAATAGAGATCCTAAATCGACTCTTTGGGAATCGCTCCTCACAAATGGAGCCCAAAAATTGAATCGGTCGCGTAATATCGTACTTGAATTTGGTTCAGTGCTTTAATTCATATAAAATAAAATGTTTTTATAAACGATATAATCTAGAAATTTTACTAAATGTACAATAAAGTAATTAATACAAAAATATTTTTTTTGGATAATAACAGAAAAGATATACCTTTTAGAAAGTGCGGGGAGCCCCTGAGCCTCTCGTTTCTGGCGAGCAAGGCGTGGAAAACCGCAACAAAAGCCCCGGGCTGCGCCTTCTCCTCAGCATGCGCTCGGGCAGCTGCTAGTAGCTTGCGCGCCGGCAGCCCGCGCCACGTGGCCTCATCCATCTGCCTCGCTGCGCCCACGGCGCTCACCGGCTCGTTTGAACTCAGCAACACCTCCACTATCTCCTGTTAACCACTTCAGCTGTCAGCAAGGACTCCTGAAGTTATCTCTCCAAGGTTTTAAGTGGCAAAGCCAAGAACCTTTATAATTGAAGCTATACTTGCACCTACATACATCATCGTCATGGTTTTGTGCTGCGAGCATTCAGCGATTTCCTGCTACCTTGCCTATGTCATCAGTATACCTACTGGGGGGTCTTCTCACTCCGCGTCTACCTTCATAATTTATCGATTTGGTCAACCTTTTCCATTCCCTACCAACAACACATTTCAAGCTAGGAGAGAGAATACTGAGCTGACAGGCGAACAGGAGCTGCTGCAGCTTTGAATGCGTGTTTGTTAATGGCCCCCGTTATTGGCGTCTCTCGTTCTTCCCTATCTCGTTAAGGGACAGAGAACTTACAATTTGAAATGAACGAACGAATAGTTTCACATTCTTCTTTTTATTTCTTTACCCCTCTTTCAGTCTTCTTAAGATCACGTACTATTTTTAAATTCCTCCTTTTCATTATCTTTCAACCTTCACCTTTCTTCACAAGTATTGGGTTTCTTATCAATTTTATCAAAATTTATTTAGTGCTTACGGCGATTGCGTGTTGTACGCAGCGAAAGGGGGGTGTTGGTACTGACCTCGCGCGCGCGAAGGCGCCACATCATGTCGAGCGCCAGCTGAGCAGCGGGTGGGTGCAGGTGCGCCAGAGAGAGCAGCTGGCAGGCGAGCGGGCGCGAGTCGCTGAGCGCTGATCGTCGCAGCAACGCATGCAGGCGACCGCGCGCGCCTCCCGTTACAAGCGCGCGCACGCATAGCGCGCCTGCTCCCTCGGCCACCACCAACCCATGCCGGCACAGCGACGCCACGTACGCCGTCATCACCTAGAGGTCAACATCATGATGTGGGCTATCGCACTAAAGAGACAGTATTTTTTTTTATGACCCTCGCTATTGGTGGCCTCTCGTACCCCTATCTTGTGGTGGGTCTTTTTTTGGGCAATATATTTTTTTCACTTAGTTTTTTTTTTAATTTCCGTTCTCTGCTTCCATTCTTCACATGATCTTTCATTCCATTCTTTATACCACATTTCTTCTTTTTTACCCTTTTGCTCTGTTCGTCTATCATTCTTCCCTTTTTCTTTTTACGTTTTTTGATTTATATTTTGATTTTACATTTTTTTACACATTATTACTTATTATATAATTATTTCTATCACAGTAAAGAGACAGTATTAACCACCAAGGGGTTGTTAGATTGTTGAAGTTGCACTTATCATTATCACGTCAGCCGATAGACGCCTATTGCAAAAAGTGGGATGGTACCAAAGATCGCAACAATGACCAACGACTCATTGCCTGCATCCTGCAGTAGTCGGTCCACCTTGTGGGACACCTACCGCCTCGTGGTCGCGACTCAACAACCTTTTGTTAACTAAATTATCGCGATCGTTGAACCACTCATGTTTTATTACCCAGAGGTTATCTTATAAAAGATTCCCTCATCGACACCCCAAATCGGGATCCTTTGCACAACGCTTGGGAGATGTGCTGGTCAGTCTGGTCTGTTTCAACGACTTTAAGGCGGAAGATTGTTCAATATGGTCTCAAACCGTCGTCTTAAAGAACAGTTAGGACGACGACCCACTTGATATATCGTTGGAGGACATTGTAGTCTTCCAAGCTACCTCTGACAATCTCAAGTAAGAAAAGGACCAATATTTAGCCACTTCCGCACATGCAGTGGTAGTCGACAGACTCACTCTGTGTTTGGCACTAATCGATGTAACATAACTCCTGAAGATGCCCCGTGGAGGGGTGAAACACGTGTTGAGTGATTTGACGGTGGCAGTTGTGTAATTCGCATTGTTTGCCGCATACGCATTTATTAGCGGGCTTGCGGGCAGTGCACTTTGTTGCACGACTATCACTGCATGTGCGGAAGAGGCTAAATATTGATCCTTTTCTTACTTAGGATGGACTTCCGCAAGGTAACGCCTGATTCCATTAAATATCTGACAATCTCGTTGTGCAACGACAATGGTTCATCTAATATGCATCGATATCAATCCGTTCTATTGGAAATTTTTGGCCTATGTCCAGAGGTGGACGTCATACACATAAAATGATAATTATGATGTCAATCACGATTTTATGACAGGCTATCAAATTATAACAGTGGGGTGAGATGGGAGACACCAGAGTCCATCAAAACACGCAAAAGGCGACCAACAAGAAGATTTTAGTAGATAGGAATCCTCATTTAACCCTACCCTTCCATCAAGGGCAGAAATGTCATAGTTTTCCCCAGATACCTAAAGGTCAGATTTAGCACCGAAAACTTATCTAAGCCCTGTAAGAAGTAGAAGGGAAAATTACCTGAACGAGGCGAGGATGTTCAGCATGGGGCTGCAGTACGCGCGCGCAAATGTCCTGCTGTGGCAGGGCGGAGGCCCTTAACCCTCGCGTCGCCCGTGACTTCCCCGTCTCCCCGTACCCTGTCGTATTCCGTGCCATCTCCAACTCTGCCCATTGCCTGCCAACATCTGTACTTATTATCAATCTCGTAATTATTCCATGTCCTGGAATAACAGGTCTTAATTGAGATCTGTTTGAAAAGACCGTATCCAGCAGCGGAAGTCTTGCGGCTGGAATCAGGATCATATAATGCACACTAATACCTCGCTTTGCGTTGTTTCGCGTTTTTTTTCGAAGTTGCGTCGCTGCTTAATTAGTACAAATTTCCACTGTGCGTCGTTAGATTTGGTTGCGTTGTTTTGGATTTGAGTCTTAATTTTTTTTTCAAAAGATGGCAACACCTTTGCTTCTAATTGCGCCATGCCATCAAAACTCGGGGATTCCCTTTCTGACTAAAAATCAACGCAATTTGAATACAGTTTTATTTTCACTTTGTTTTGCTAATTTTGGAGTTCAGTTTCAATTACGTAGTGTGTTGTGCTTTTTTTAAAAGAGAATAATGAATTGATATAAATTTTAATGTGTTTTTTTTTTTAAAAAGTAGTATTTTCGTAACCCTGGAACCTATCTTCGATCTTTACATGGTTTGCTATAGAAAATCTTAATTCACTTTACGGCGTTTCAATTTGCGTCGTGTTTTTTGGAACGTAACCACTACGCAAAGTGAGGTATTGGTGTACATGTATATATTACCTAATAGCACTTAGAACAGATGGTTACAGGGATGTTGAGGTTCTACAGTGAAAGCTAAGGATCGCAGCGTTGTATAACCCCCTTACAAAGTGGATAAAGGACCTTGGTGAGGTCGGGAGACCCTGGATATAGATCGTTCCAAAGGTCCTATTGGAAATCTATCAGAGAAGCCATGTTGGCATCTGATGAACTATAATTAGATAATCACCTATAAACCGTGTTGATTTCGTCAAAAGCCTGAGTCAACTCCACCAGATATGTGTCCACGTGTGTCACCAATTGATTTAATATCCTGTAAACTGTGTCCGTACCGTCCTTCCTTCTGAGTAGAACAGCTACGATCTTTGATATTTCTTCCTGAGGCACCTGCAAACGAAATTATATATGCAATAAAGACTACCATTCACGGAAAGTCTACCTTAATAAATTGGCCTATTTTTTTAAGGCCCTCGCTATTGGAGGCCTCTCGTACTCCTAAATAGTTGGGATCAGGGTCTTTGTTTACAATTATGTTTTTCAGATTCTTCATCTTTATTCTTCACTCTCTGTCATTCTTTTTAATTTATTTTGTTCTTACTTTATTTCCATCACAATATCTTTCATTCCTTCTTGCTTTCATCGCCTTCCTTCCATCATATTATTACTCTTAGGTGGCTAGGTACATTTTTTTTATTCTTTATATTATTATTTACAAATTCCATTTTTTTATCACAGTTTTCTTTTGGTTGTGCTTTCTTATTACATTACTACACTTTTCTTATTCTTTTTTCTTATTATTAATTGACTAGTTATTTTATGTGCAGTTTATAAGGTACCTACTTATCTATACTGTTTAGTTTCTATTAACAGTGTGACACCACCCTACGAGCAAACGATAGGAATAATGGGCGAAGGTTGTCTTTGCCTATCATTAAGGCGATGCTCTTCAAATCTATCTTTAATTTTACCTCCGTTTCCAGGCCAATATGGCACTGCGCCATATTGGCCTATTGAAACATATCGAATCTACGTATGTGTGTGTGCTTCTTGAATATACCTAACTACAGCGAAAGATGTCCATCCATAAGGTGGACAGAATACCTTGACACCATCGGAAGCCGCTGGATGTAGACAGCTTTCAACCGGTCCAAATCTAAATCTATAGAGTTGGTCATCTGTAGTAGTGGACGTTTTACGCTGAAATAATAATCACGATGATCCCCCCCCCCCCATCTGACTTTAGGGTGGTGGCTATATATATAAATGAATTCATTTTTGATTTGACCTCCTAGAGAAACCTCGAGCATAGCCTTCTTTATGGTTTGTTCAAGCAGCCAATGACAATTATTTACAATATTTGATATTAAAATATAAAAGTTATTAAAAACCTTAGAAGATGTTATCATATTTTTTTATTTAATTAGTGTAAGTGTCGCATGTGTGAATAGGTGTGACCCTAATGACCTATTTGTTCTTCCGTTCCGGCTTGCTTGCTATTACCTGACTCTCTTCTTATTACTTTTGTAATTTTGCTTGAAAACTAAAACCTCAGCGGTATTAAAATTTTTGCAGTGGTGCCATCTACCAATCCGTGCAGAAACCACGTCGATGAAAAAACGCGAAGCTGGCAAAAAACACATCAGTAAATCTTTTTTAATCACAAACGAGAATGAACACTTACGGAATGTGCCAGTCCTGCCGGTATGAGGTTCACACGCCAAAGGCAACCGAGTCTTGCGTCGATTATGTAATTTGGTTGAAATACCACCCAATTACCTGAATCTGACAGCTATGTTCAGGAAGTATTTCGTTTTTCTGTTATTCAATAATCGTTATTGTACAGATAATGTTAGAAATAGTAACATATATATTTATATACATATATATATATATGTAAAGAAGTTAGTTTCTATAAAAATTCTATTTTATATTGTGCCGCGTTTATTTAATGTCGGTAAAGCTGTGTCTGTTTCACTTTGACACTTCATAGATGGCGCTGTTAACAATGGTGTTACGATAGCGTCCATTGCGGTCGCCAGTCGGTAAAGCAGGTGGTATTTGAGATGTAAGAGATAATTTAAAATATTGCAGAGTAAACTTTTAAAAAGAATCGACAATTTAAATAATAAGTTTAAATGTGTTTTTTTCCTAGGTTGGTAGGACTGTCTATAACATTTGCCAAGGGTCTGTTTGTCAAGAGTTGGAATAACATTTGATTAGCCTAAACAATATTCAAACATGTTTTGTCTCAAACCCATTAAGAAAAGGACCAATATATAGCCACTTCCGCACATGCAGTGGTAGTCGTGCAACAAAGTGCACCGCCCGCCAGCCCGCTGTTAAATGCGTATGCGGCAAACAATGCGAATCACACAACCGCCACCGCCAAATTACTCAACATGAGTCTGTGACTCAGTGTTTGGCACTAATCGGTGCAACATAACTCCTGAAAATGCCCCGTGGAGGGGTGAAACACGTGTTGAGTAATTTGGTATAAATATTGGTCCTTTTCTTACTTATGATGGACTTCCGCGAGGTAACGCCTGATTTCATTAAATATCCATGCTATGGTTGTCTGTAAGAGATTGCCTAGTGTGATAAAACCTCCCATTGTACTTTTTCCTCACTGTGTATGTATTTTCTGGCGTGTATTGTACACGAAAGAATATTTAAATAAATTTTCCGGCTCAATTCGTGATAGTCAAGACGATGGTATTGACCGGCCCAGGTAACCTGTTTCTCTTGTTTCCCAAAGTGTTATCCTTTTTTCAGTGTGTTGTGAAAAAAAAAATATTTATGAATAAAAAGGGTAATGGACAGAAGGCCGGGTCTGATTTTACACCGCAGGTCGGTACTCCCCTGATGGAGGTGGTAAGCAGCCGCACGATCTCCCAGGACTGGTCAAGCGGCAGCAGGTGGAACCGAGGAGCGCCGATAGTAAACAGGATATATTCGTGCCGGTGCGGGGTATGAGTTGATTTAACCTCAATGACCGAAGGTTATTTTAATTATAAAACTCTCACCCGCGAGGCAATATAAAGATTGTGCCGTGAATTTAAAGATGCCCCGAAAATAAAGTTGAAGAACGGAGACGAGAATTGGCCCCGGCGCGTGAGACGTCACGTAGCTGGTGAACGCAACCGACACAAAGAGTGCGTCGATGCGTGAAACGTCACCTAGCTAGTGAACGCGACCGAAGCCAGGGTCCTTCTCCCGAGCAATGGATCTAAACTCCTTTAGCTGGCGCGCGGGTGTAATGTCTGTTATAAAAACAAAGATCCGTTGAGCCGATAGCACGCTTCCACGATCCCACGCCACTTGAAATGTACTGTGTACATATGTAAAATACGTGTGTGTGTTTGTGCGCGTGCGCGTCTGTGTGTGTCCGCTGACATACAGTTTACTAAAAAAAGGTGAAACTTTTATTGTAAAGGATACACATCGGACAGAGCTGATCGTCCACAACGGCTGGCTTCATTGAATACCCCGCAACAATTGGAATGTGGACCATCATGTTGTTGTCCAATTTGGAATCCTCCATGATGTCAAACAGCTGAGACGTTTGACTTGACTGAAATCATACATATTTTTATGGCAACCCATTTTGAGGATCTCTCTTTCACCCCCCCCCACCCCCTCGTTATCTTGTCTCCATCTAGATGTCACATTTTCTCTTCTCTTTTATCCATCACACCTCTTCGAGTCCTTTTGATACTTTATTTCCTTCCATAAATTGCCTCGCTTCTTTTACCTTACCTCCTAAATACTACATGACAATTTTTAATTATTTAAACATATGTATTACATTATACAGGGTGTCGTCACTTCTGTCAGATGCCCACTGCAAGGCTCAGGCCTCCTTTAAAGGTATCTATGGGGGGGATATACCATAATAGATATGCCTGGCAGTCGGGTTGGTGATCGCAGTGTTATTATGGTATGCGGAGGACCCTTCTGCACATCCTCTGGACACTTGTTTATAGACTGTAGCAATTCTAAATAATTAATGCACAAAGTGTGAATTACATAAGACTGTATTCCGTGAATCAAGATGCGATTTTCTTATTTTATTTATTTAACTACACAAGCAGTTAAAACTACATTAAAAATTAACATAAATAATGGTTCTGTTTGTGTTCATTTATAGGTGACACGATATTATATATATTTACTATATATAACTTTGTAAAAAGGTTAGATCACAACAAATCAAAAAATAATTAAAGAGAAAATTGGTCGCATATAAGAGGAAACATCTGGCTTACGTCTTTAGAGACCAAACGAGGTCATAATCCTTTCTCATTGCTGGGCTACCTACCACAGATTAAACATAATGGAAGTATTGTGAACTATTGCCAACTAACCTGATGGTGGACAGCAATCAGATCATCAACGATGCTGATGGCAAATCTACCAATAAGTCCAGTCTTCAATATGTGAGTACAGTTAACACCGCACGAGCCTGATATGGGCATCAACCATATCTGTAAATAATGAGAAGCATTTATTATAATGTATTCCCGGTATATGTCTGACATAGAGGAAATTGGTGAGGCCATAGGTTCCGGAGCAAAAACAACCTCCTCCCACAAGGAGGACAGATGACCTCTTCGAGGTTAATTACAATGGAATAGACTAGAAAAGTATAGTCAATGAAGTTCAATTTAAGATTGAAAAATTAAATAAATAAATATTTTACTTCTTACATTAAGTGGAACATAAATTATCTCATTATTTAAATGTTATTTAAAAATAATGTTATGTTCAAAAAGTGGCTTATTTATAACTATTTAGTCAATTTTAAATATTTATTATTGTAAGTTTATCTATATATATAAAAGAAAGTCGTTTTAGTTACACCACTTATAACTCAAGAACGGCAGAACAGATTCGGCTGAAAATTGGTAGGAAGGTAGCTTAGAGCCAGGAGATGGACATAGGATACTTTTTATCCCGTTTAAAAGCGTTCCCGTGTGACTTGACATGAAACGTCAGTCACTATAAAACGTGGTGTAACAAAAAAGAATCAGACTTGGAATAACAAAACGCAAATGACAGCTATGTAATTGACGTAAAATGACAGCTATGTATTGACGTATGGATGACAATTTGATATTTGTAAGAAATCAATATTAAAACTATTTCTATTAAATAAATAATTAACAAGTGGATTGAAGTGAAGTGAAGTTTAATTAATAATGCCGCGACCAAGACGATCGAATCTTTCCCGACAAAGCCGTATGCAAGAAAGCAAGATATGCAAGAAGAATACAAAATACTGCAAATAAAAGGACTGAAGAAGAACAAGAAATTGCACGTGAACAGCGCCGCGATAGTATGGCTCGACTTCGTGCTTCTCAATCACGAGAGCAAAGTGAAGCAGCCCGTGAAACAGCTCGGTTGGCAATGCAGAATCGTCGAGCGAACAACAGAAGGCAACAAATAGATAATGTGCGACGCAGAACAAGATAAATAGCTGATTTGAATCGAGCAGCGTTTCGATACGATTGCAGCAATGATTACAGCTTGCATCCTAGCGTTTGCATTGGGCAAATGGACGTTGTTTGCGAGTATTGTGGTGCATTAAAGTTTTCCGGAGAAACGCCTGGATTATGCTGCCTTAATGGTAAAGTGAAATTGCCAGTGTTGACTCCGCCACATGAGCCATTGTATTCATTGCTTTGTGGCGAAACACAAGAATCACGCCACTTTCTTGCAAATACTCGAAAATACAATAGTTGTTTCCAAATGACGTCATTTGGGGCAGACATTATCGAAGAAGGAGGATTTAATCCGACATTTAAGGTATTTATTTTTGTACTTACATAGAATGTAGTTAAAGAATAACTTACTTTATCTATTGGTATGTATTATATTTGCTAATACTGAACTCTACTCTCCCACAGAAAAAGTGTTTATAACCCAGTTAAAACTGTCTGGTTTTTATTTTGTAGATACAAGGACAGATCCACCATCGAATTGGATCATTACTACCTTTCGAAGATACACAGAATAAATTTTTACAAATATATTTCATGGGCAACATGGAAGAACAACTTGATCGACGCCTAGGGATCAATGCAGGAATGAAGCGAGCAATTATTCAAGACTTGCAGTGTCTGCTTCATGAACATCATGCATTGGTCAGGTTGTTTAAGAGTGCTTTAGAGCAAATGCCAAATGATGACTATAAAGTTGTCATCAAAGCAGATAAACGACCACCTGGAACACACGAACGCACATTTAATGCTCCAACAGTAGACGAAGTTGCCATCCTGATTGTTGGTGAACAATTGGAAAAACGCGATATTGTGCTTACACGTCGCGATACTGGGCAACTGCAACAAATATCTGAAACTCATCGATCATACGACGCATTGCAATACCCACTGATGAATTGGCAAGGAGAAGATGGATATTATTGTAATATTAAAATGATAAATCCATTGAATGGTAAAGTATCAGTATCTTAATAATGGTTAATTTCAGTATTATTTGTCTTTGAAATGGTTAATTATCAAATTTTGAATTTCAGGTGAAGAAACTACAAAGAAAAATAGCTCAATGAATTATTATGCATATCGTTTGATGATTCGTCAAAATGCTGACAACTATTTGCTGCGGTTTCGTCGATTGTTTCAGCAGTATTGCGTTGACATGTATGTAAAAATAGAAACGGAACGTTTAACATTTATTAGGTTGAACCAAGCCAAACTGCGTTCTGAGGAGTACATCCATTTACGTGATGCAGTTAGTACTGAAGGAAATGCAGCTAATATTGGTCGATTAACTATTCTGCCGGCGACGTACATTGGTAGCCCACGTCATATGCATGAATATGCACAAGATGCAATGACATATGTTCGTCATTACGGCCGGCCAGATCTCTTTATTACTTTTACCTGTAATCCAAAATGGATAGAAATTACTCAATTGCTGCTTCCCGGACAAACATCAAATGGTAGACACGACATCACAGCACGTATATTCAGGCAAAAAATTCGGTCCCTGATGAACTTTATTGTTAAACAACACGTCTTTGGAGATACTCGATGCTGGATGTATTCAATCGAATGGCAAAAGCGAGGCCTGCCGCACGCACACATTCTTATTTGGTTAGTGGAAAGAATTCAGCCTGACCAAATAGATGATATCATATGTGCCGAGATTCCTGATCATGAAGGACGTTCAAGACACATTGCAACGTTGAATACTGCAATTCAGTTAAGTCCATAAAATATATTTGCAAATATGTCACGAAAGGCAGTGATATGGCGGTTTTTG
Organism: Battus philenor; assembly: GCF_028537555.1. Classification (NCBI taxonomy): domain Eukaryota; kingdom Metazoa; phylum Arthropoda; class Insecta; order Lepidoptera; family Papilionidae; genus Battus; species Battus philenor. The sequence continues at coordinate 14,127,841 of NW_027181678.1, read as the reverse complement.
GATTGCAATCCTCAAATACCAACGATGAAATTTCACGCTATCAAGTTGGTCGTTATGTGAACTGTAACGAAGCGATTTGGCGTATATTCGCATTTCCAATTCACGAACGTCATCCTACTGTTATACATTTGGCGGTGCATCTGGAGAATGGTCAACGAGTATATTTCACGGCTTCGAATGCTACGCAACGTGCTGAAACACCTCCAGCAACTACATTTACCAGTTTTTTTGCAATCTGCCAAAGCGATCAGTTTGCACGAACTTTGCTTTACTCGGAGATGCCACGTTATAATACTTGGAATGCTTCATCCAAGAATGATCAAAGACGGAAGCAAGGTGATGCGGTTCCTGGGTATCCAGATGTGCGTTCTACTGATGCTCTTGGTCGTATGTATACAGTTCATCCAAAGAATGATGAATGTTTCTATTTGCGGTTGATGCTGGTAAATGTGCGTGGGCCAACTTCATTTGAGACACTACGAACTGTTAATGGTGAAATATTCCCAACATATTGTGCTGCATGTGAAGAATTGAACTTATTAGAAAACGATACCCATTGGGATACGACAATCGCTGAAGCCATTATCTCTGCATCTCCAAGTCAGATACGCACATTATTCGCTATCATAATTTCGACATGTTTTCCACCAAACCCATGTAACCTGTGGCACAAATACAAGGATAGTATGTCAGAAGATATTTTACATCAAAGTCGTGTCAGTTCCAGAAATCACGATATTGAGATGAATGAGGAGATACATAATCGTGCTTTACTCTTGATCGAAGATATGTGTTACCTCATGTGCGGTAATTTATTAATCAGGTTAGGAATGCCAGCTCCAAATCGTGAAATGAATGACGCATTTAATCGAGAATTGGAACGGGAACGTGAATATGATTACCAGGAATTAGATTTAGTAGTTCAAAGGAATGTACCCCTGTTAAATTACCAACAAAAGGAAGTTTATGATACTTTAATGAAGGCAATCGCTGATGAAAATGGTTTTTTATATTTCCTAGATGCCTCTGGTGGAAATGGCAAGACATTCCTTGTGTCATTAGTTTTAGCAACTGTTCGGGCGAGATCCAACATAGCGGTTGCAGTTGCTTCTTCTGGAATAGCAGCCACATTGTTAGAAGGATGCCGTACGGCTCATTCAGCATTCAAATTACCGTTAAATCTTCAAACTATTGAAGAACCAACGTGTAATATTGCAAAACACTCAGCAATGGCCAAAGTTTTAGCGGCATCGAAAATCATCATCTGGGACGAATGCACAATGGCGCATAAACGTGCATTAGAAGCACTTAACCGAACATTAAAAGATTTACGCAATGACTCGAGATGTTTTGGAGGAGCAATGATTTTACTGTCTGGCGATTTCCGCCAAATACTGCCAGTAATTCCAAGATCTACGGCTGCCGATGAAATAAACGCTTGCCTCAAATCGTCAAATCTATGGCGCTATGTGAAGAAACTGCAGCTGACAACAAACATGAGAGTTACATTGCTTAATGATACATCTGCTGAAGATTTCTCGGAGCAATTGCTGACTATCGGTAATGGTCAAGTACCTGTCGATGAATCGAGCGGATTAATATCATTTCCAAATAATTTCTGTAATTTTGTCTCATCAAAAGACGAACTTATCAACAATGTATTTCCAAATATTATTTCTAACTACAAAAATAATGAATGGTTGAGTGAGCGAGCAATTTTAGCGGCTAAGAATAAAGATGTAGATGACCTGAACTACATAATTCAAAATAAGATCACTGGAACAATGCATTCATTCAAATCTATTGACTGCGTCGCAAATGAAGATGAAGCCACCAACTATCCAATTGAATTTTTAAACTCTTTGGACGTGCCTGGCTTACCACCGCACAATTTACACGAAAGACTTCAATTTCCGATACGTTTTGCATTCGCCATGACCATAAACAAATCACAAGGCCAATCCTTAAAAGTTTGTGGTTTAAATCTAGAACATTCATGTTTTTCACATGGTCAATTATACGTGGCATGTTCACGGGTCGGAAGACCATCTGCGTTGTTTGTTTTTGCGCCTGATAATAAAACAAAAAATGTCGTGTATCACAAGGTACTTAAGTGAAGAGCAACCTATGTACTAAAATACAGAAATAATAATGAATGATTAATGTAGTTATTTAATTTTTTTTTTGTATTTTTTCCAAAAAAAAAAACACAATCTGCTTATTTATTGCCATTGAGGCGGAACAAAGTTCGCCGGGTCAGCTAGTTATATTTAAAAATAAATTCAAAAATTTAACTCAAGCTTATTCATTTTTCTATATTTTTTATTTTGTTATTGTTGTTAAATTTGTTGATATATTATAAATATTTTTATAGATATTAAATTTAACAATGAATATTAAAATTTTAATTTGATGTTCGGTTTTACGAGGAGAGAAATCCTTCAGGGACAGCTTGTATAAACAGTTTCAATACTGTTAGGTAAATTGAAATTGAATTAATTTCAAGTTTAATAGACATAATGATACAAAAGAAACTATGTACAGGTATATACAAACTATGTATGTAGCAATTGTAACACAACAATAAACTTTCATGGTAGGTGGGAAACCAATAGGATATTAGCCTTCTAAAGGCCATAATCACAGATGTCCCGTAAACCTAATGCAGTGCTATATTAAGTAAAGAGAAGAAAGAAGAATTATGACAGTAAAATGTCTCTTATTAGCTTCACCTCTGTCGGTCCAGTGGACGTCATGGAGGAGGTGTTTCCATGTCTGAAGACAGCACACCAAGTCACGTCGCACAGTTGTAGAATGAAGACATCTCGCTCTACCACTGGACGCGATGAATCCACTTGAAACGAAATAATATATTAAATGAAAAAAAAATTAATTTTTTTTTACTACACTCACCCACGCAGCTATACTGCCTATATGCCATTTACAGATTCCGCAGGTTTAAGGTGGAAGGGCGCAGAGTGCATCAAGCAGCAGACTTTTTTTAAAGTAGCGAAGCTCAGGCTCCTGGGAGAGCCTTGACTCGGGCCGCGACAAACTACTATTTTACCAGATCTGGAGGCTGCTGAGCTCTTAGATTGCTTTGTTGAATGCTCCGTGAAGTGATTAAGTTAAAGGGTCGTCATGAGGGGACCTCAGTTTAGTTGTTTCAAGCACCTTATGTCGCGAAGGTCCTACTATCTGTACCAATAATCTAGGCAAACTTATCTAGTATTAAAATGCAATAGCCCATGTGCTCCTATAGCCAATGAGGCCTGAGCATACTATAAAAATAATAGGATTTAATTTAGAAGCACACAGGGCTTGCTTACCCTAAACTCACTTTTTGAAAGGTAAAGAAATGGATAGGAATGACGATTAAAGAAGAATGAGTAAGAGATATTAAGAAGGATGTAAGAGAAGCAAAACTGTAGTAGAGACCAAAAAAAAAAGAAAACTTCCTTATTAACAATTCGGTGGTTTCAAAATATATATCTACAATAATTAATATTCAACTATGCAATTTTACAATATATCTATGACTATATAATATTTTATAAAGCTAATGACAACTTACATTCCAACTTCTGTAATTTTGTTATAGTTGAATTGTTGAAAAAGAATGGTTGCAGTAACGCACCATTATTTCCGGCAATTACTGCAATGTTACTCTGTGCACACCATGAAAACCATGCCCCACTGAAAAAATATTCAATAACATAGTAATTAAAAAATAATAAGGAACTTCTTTAAGTTATCTGTTATGGTAATAAAATATATTTAAAAGTATTAGTGACTAATTTTTTGAAAATATGTAATATAACACTGTGATCAAAAAGTAAAGAGAACTTGTTCATAAGATATAAATTTTATTTATTATTCAAAATCAATTTCATGCCCTTCAAAGTAATCCTGAAATATTTAGAATAGCCTTTTTCCAGTATAGGCTTGAAGACATTTTCCGATTTGGTTTTAATCTCTAAAATTGTGTCGGAACTGCATATCTGCATTAGCCTTTTGAGTTTGCTAAGCATCCAGAAGTCACATATAGCTAAATCAGGCAAGCACAGTAGTTGTAGAATGAGTTGAGTTTTAGGCAAAAAAATTGCAAAGATCCCATGTAGTACGACATCGACCAATTCAGACAGAGTGTTTGAGATACACAACAGCCTTCAAAATGGTTTTTAGCTGAGCAAAATGATATTCCAACACTATTAGTGAAGTTTCTTAATGTCAATCAATGATTTTTAAGCACCAAATCTTGAATTTTTTGGACTTGACCCAGGTTTAAATTATAATTTTACCTTAGTTTTTGATCACAGTAGTATAATATGTTTCAATAAATATTTCACTGAACAATTGATGAAGGTGACACCTGACCTAGACTTGACCATTATGTATGATGGATTTTGATATTGGAGCACAAATGAGAGGCTTTAATTATTGAATGAACTGTATTTTCAAGCAGAGTTTCTGCTTAGTGTGGGTTACATACAGTATCTGCATTTGATTGGTAGTGGTAGTATATATAGAAAGTTACCCTGCTAGCCATTCTGAGTTTGTGTAGCTTCATCGAAATTGAGCTGGCAGACCTCTGTTTCTAAGCTCAAAGTTTTACTCTTGCAGATCATATCCCGGTTGCAACAATGATGTTTGCATGCAGAGTATCTATACCTATGTAGGATGGTAAAGCGAGGACTACTCAGTGGTCAGGACAAATTGATATTATAACGGTCTTGTCTACATGTTGCTTTAATAATCTGGTAAGATTGTACGATGGTGAGTTATCTCTAGTATTTAGTAACATTTTGCATTATAAATGACATATATATGCAACAATTTTTTAATACCAATAGCTAATTGACTGCCTGTCATTTTTTCTTATTAACGAATCCTCCAATGGTTGTATGGAAATCATACTAAGCAAAAAGACAACCCTTTGTAGTTAATTCTTTTTGGCTTATTTGTGGTGTCATTTAGTGTTTTTTGATGTACAATTATGAGTTGATAAATAAATAATGCTTATTAACAATAAAGAATGTTGCATATTTAGTAGGTCATCAAGTTTTTATAACTCTAGACATATCTTTAATCAAAGCCAAAAGAACAGGACACTATACAAAGGAACTGACGATTTTTACTTAAAGAGTTCCTGACTGAAAAAAAGAAGAGATAAGAAAATTTACCTGAATGATACACTCTTTAAAGTTTTCAGTTGTTTCTTTTCAGGCAACACTTGCAGCAACTCTATACCGTGGTCTGTTATGAAGGCAATTTCGTTTGCTTTCGGCCAAACAAACCCTAGTATTTTGGCGCTCTTCCACTTACAAGTGTGTGAATATTCAACATTAGTTGGAGCTAAATCTTTAAAGTTCACAAATTCCACTGTCGCACTCTGACCGTCATTATTGCGCTGTATTGCCAATACTTTTTGATCTAATGAGAATTTTATCGAAATTATAGGGCCTTTGTCCTCCATGCGAAACGATGTGCATTTCGATTCGTCCATGCTATTTACGGTAACGCCGGTTACTCCACCAGATCGAACAGTAAACACCTGTAGATGATAAAATTCATAAAATAATAATTGTTAGAAAAAAATGTGTAGACTACAATAATTAATTCCATACTTGTCCATTAGTATCGTCAAAAAATACATTTGTAACGGGACTGTCTGCATCGAACCTTTTAGGCTGATCAGACAACGATAAATAGTAGAAGTCGCTGTCATCTAAACAGAAGTTTACCATTTTGAAATATATTTTACAAGTTTATTTCACAAATCAAACTTTCCCTTTGTTTTGACTTTTGACGGTAGGTTGATTTTGACAAATAATTTGACATTTAACATGGGTTGTCATAGGAAATAATAGAGGAAATTTTGCAGTTTATTATTTATCTATAATGTTTCGAGAAACTATAAAAACATATAATTTAAAAAATATTAAATATTAATTATTAAGCAAATTAAGAACAATTTTGAGGTAATGATTATAAAACATAGACATGTTCATTATTGTCCTTCGTCTTTTTTTTATTCGGGTACGTTATTCAGTATTCAGTAATTGTCAATGTTGTTAGAGACATGGTTGCTATACCAACACAACTATTTATCCTCGATGTTTTCAAATAAAAGTTTGAAATAAACAAGCCTAAAAGAAGAATTAGAAAATAATGAATGAAATTAAATTAAAGTCATATCGAACTTATTCAAATAGTGGAAGTGATTCCGAAGAATATCATGAAATTAAACAAAATACTATTCAAAAAGAATCCACGTTTTCAGCCAAACCCTCTATACAACATATAGATCCATATGATTTTTTCACACAGCATGAAGTTAAAACTAGAGATAAAGTTAAACGTAAAAAGAAGAAGGATAAAAATAAAGAGAATCCAAATATTATGGACATTATCAAAACGGAACTTGCATTAACAGCCCCATTGATATGTGAAAATGTTATAGAGTTAATAAATCATGATAATGGCTGGGAAAGATTATGTCACAGAAATATTGAATTAAAAAAAGTTTTTCGATCGCATGACGTCGAACGTGGGTAAATATTATTACTTTTGCTCTATTAATCTAATCTATTAATTTATTAATTATTATTATTATTGATTTCCTATATTTTACATTGCTCTTTTGCTGTATAACATGAACACAATACCAGAGACAAATCGTTTACACACATGTTATAAATATCCCAAAATATTTAACTTTATTTTTTTTAACAATGATAAATAAAAGCTTAAAGCGAAGGTTTGAGTACAAAGTCATTATTTTGTTCAAATAAATATGACTGATTTTTATAATAAAATGTAGTTTATATTACTGAACACATAAATATTTTAATGCAGGACAAGCTTTAAGACGCCTCTTACAAATCTTAGACCGATTTTTCCGAAAATTCTAGAGAATACCCTCGTTAAGGATTTTCCTATAAACGTATTGTACGTGGAACCGATAATGTTTGAAGATCTAGCAACTGAATGTACTGCTGCTGACAATACAGATCAAACTAAAAAGTTTCTTGATTTTGAAATACAAAATCTCAAATTCATTCATCATCACATGTTCTCTTTGGAAACGTTGCTTCTAGCAAAATTAATAGAGCATTACGATGAATATTTATCTATACAAACAAAGATAAAAGAAATATCAAGAAATATTAAAATAAGCAGAGAGACTAAAAATAACCTAAGAGAACAGCTGCTCAAAATTACTAACAACAACAAGGAAAAAGTTAGATTCGATAAAACACTCTTAAAGTATACAGAACAACTTTTTCACAATAAAGATATATACTTTGATTTATTAAAAAAGCATAAGGATGTTATCCATAAACTGATTTCACTGTGGTCTGATGTAGAAATGGTAAGGGAGAAGACTGGTAAAACAGAAATAAATTATTATCTTAATATTAAAAAAACATCTGATGGCGACAATAATTATAAGAAAAAGTGGAATGACATATTTGAGGCAGAATATTCAGATATGCTTGATAAAATCGAATTGGAATACGCAAAGGCGTACACAGAGTATAAAGAAGCTAAGAACAGATTAAACGAAAATAATATTGACAAAAAAAAAATAAACAGACCGAAACTAGAAATAAATGAGGATGAATTAAAAATAAAAACTGAAGCGGTAATTGAGAAAATACTGGCTAAAGATAAAGTTGAAATAATTTTAGAATGCAATAAGGAAACAATGAGAGAATTATTAAGACCTGTACAAGTGATAGTAGCACACGATTACTATTTTAAAATATTCGTCGATGATGTTTTTGTATGCGAGTCTGAATTATATACTTGCAAAGATCCATTATTTAATTTGGAAATATCAGAAACTTTCTCCGTTCAAATATTACCGAAGAATAAAATTCTTCAAATCTTTTTATATGAAAACGACCTAAATGTATCGTGTGTTAAAGTGAACATTGAAGAAATTAAAAAGAACATGAATGTCGCTGAATATACACATTTTGTTTTCACTTACGATCTGAATATTTATCCAAATAGTAAGCACGTTGGAAGTGGTCACGGAATAAAAGATATTGCCGTTGAAAATAAAGTAAGATTAAAAAGTGGTAACATGTTTAAAGGCAAATTGTTCACGGCTTGTAACGTTAATATAAAACTAGGGTGGAATGAGAAATTTAGTGAAAACACTCGCGAAGCAATACTAGATTCAGTTCGGATAGAAAGAGATATCAAACGTTATTTACAAGGCTCTGATAAACCTGACGTTAATAATTTAATAAATATTATTAATTACATTTACGATAGAAATGTAGAAGAAGATGAAACGATAGCAAATGCTTTGCAAAGTATTATTAGAACTAGAGTAAGGGAAGATTTTACATTCCCAGTGGAGGATGCAGATGGCGCTAGTATCAGATTAAAATTACTACACTTGAGGAATAATGGTGGTTTTGTTAATATTGAGAACAAATTAGTGCCTTTAATACCAAGTCAAATATCAACTGAACAATTGAACTGTTTATATGATAGCAACGAATCAAAAATAAATATTCAAAATTTCGAAGACGATATAGATATGGAACCTATAGATCTGCAGAGATACATGGGTATGAAGTATGTTCAGAAGTTGAATGAAAAGTTACAGAAGACAGTGAATGAATTTCTTTTACAGAAAACCCACAAGGACGTCGTTAAGGATTTTAAAGATTTAAGCCTAAGGTACGGATACACATTAATCTTTTGCCCATATGATATTTTTCTTTGATTAAATTTAAAAATAATTTCGTAATTTTATGCAGATTGAAATAGGAATTACTTTTACAAATACGACATTCAAAATAAACAGGGAAAATTTTATATTTACAGTAGCCGACGATAAATATTGCACATCGACCTTTAGAAAGAGACATTCGGCTAATTTCGGCTTGGTAGAGCACTATCTCTGTCCCACACTACCTATGTGACGTTTCGTCTGACGTTGTATTTCGTGCGACAGAGATAACGCTCTACGAAGCCGTAATTAGTCCATTGTCTCTTTCCAATAGTTGGAGAAATTTACAGATAAAATAAAAAAAATCGAAATAACTGACATTAAAGTGACAGATGATCGCCATTATTATTCCTTTTGTAGTAATGATTGGTTTAAAAACAGCTATAAAGAATCAACCAAGGGATTTAATTGTTAAAATTTAAGAAATGGCCTTTGTAGTTTTTTTTTCAGCCTTTACAATTAAATTTTCTAAATCTGTTTATTGTTCTAAATTCAATTATAAATATGTCAGAGAGGCAGCATCGATGGTGTTTTTTTTTTTTAAATAGTGATGTCAGCTTTACAAACTACCAATACGTCACAATTGGAAAATCTTTTTAAATTCAGCTAACAGCATTAATAAGGTATTAAAAGATCTGGATGCTTTGGCGGTTTACGTGACTACCGTCTCTTTCTTTTGCAACCGGTGCGTCATTATTTACGCCCAACAATATAACTTACAGATATCCATCTACGCTCAACAACCAGTGCATCATATAGTCACCCACTATACGCATCTAACAAAGATATATATGGGGGTACTACCATAATCGCCACGCTTAGTAGGCGGGTTGGCGATTGCAGTGTGGCATTATGGTTGGCAGAGGTCGCTGCTGTGCATCCGCTGAAAACTTTTGTGCAGTGGCAACACTATGTAATAAAAGTGTTAATTATATAAGATTGTATATTGAGAATCCCCGCGACCTACAACTGCAAGTCTCAGTCGTTACTACTGTTCAATTGGTTTGGCACCGACTAATATATATTTTTATATAAGAAAATCGCTTCGCCTGTTGTGACCAGAGATTATAAAAGTTAAAATGCAAATACAAACTTTCAGGGGTCTTTTGTCGAACGAAGTAAATCTGTTAAAACTCTCAGTGTCCTATTTTGTGACGAGACAACAATTACTGAACGAGTGTTTTACGAAAGATCAGGAAATCCAAATAACGGTGCTGAGAGCGTTCAACTTACCGGACAGAGCTGCGGATATATTAGCGGATAATGATGAGGAAGATGCTGATAGAATAGCAGGTAACATTATTGAGACACTTTATTATGTTTTTTTACAATATTTTTTTTCGCTTTTGGACAGTTGGGAGAGGGTTGCTGCTATTTGGTACGGAATTTTCTTCTCCCAGCTGCGAGACACGATAGCGCTTTATAATTATTTACAATTTTCTCTTATAGGTAAATACAGCTAAAATTTATAACATATTAAGTACATAATTTGGAAGTTTGGCCCAAATATATATTAGTTGGTACATTATTTTATTTGAAGTCGCTGCCCAAGCGCTACAGACCATTAAATGCCTTGAGGTTTAGGACAATGTGCCGGGCCAACTCATCAAAAGATTCTGCTGTAGATTTTTTCTTGAGAAGGTCCGGTAAGTTGAACGGAGGTATATTAAGGTTTTCACATAGGGTCACGTGGTTACTTCTTTTGGATTCGAATCGGTAGTAGTGTCTGAGTAAGTGATGAAAAGTCTGTACTGTGGAGTCGTCACATGGCCAAGTCTCGTTATCGATTATTTTAAAACGGTGCTGGTGCTGTTTGCAGTACCCGTGTGAGATGGAAAGATGTCTTGATGAGTCTTGATGACAGATGATTTAGATATTTACACACCGTATTATTAAAACTACAGGATGAGTCATTATGAAGTTTAGTTTTGTTTTTTAAATAACTTCGTAAAGCCGAACTTTTAGTTCAATAAATCTCCATGTCTTAATTACAGTAGTATGGAGTCATTTCTCACAATTCTTATGCCAGCAGGTCGAACATGAAATGTTCCAAAGAAAAGTCACATCAAGGATGGGTGATATTGAATGGCCACAACGAATTCCTTTAGAGGATTTATTGCCTTGTGACTGTTTTTTATGGGAATATCTTTGGAGCAATCATTTGTAACTTTTCGAAAACCTTGTTACATTAAAGTAAATAATAAGAGGTGAAATATCGGCAATTCCAATAGGAACTGACTTGCAGGAGTTCTTTGAAAAATTTCAACGTCCAATGAGAAATGTCCCAGAAGATCTGGTTGAAGACCTTTTAATGATATATTCTTTTGAAATTTATTCGTCAATGCACAAATGTATTTTTATATTATTTTCAAAAGAAAACTTAATTATGGTCTAAAATTCACGAAATGTTCTCAAAATTTATATGTAGCGGCAACAACCGGATGCATAGATTACTGCGCGTTACAAAACTAGAAGCGTTCGTATTTATGCATACCTTTCTTTGTCGCACACCTCTTCTGTCGCTCTTACACAAACGCCACTTGTGATTGGTTGTAAAGAAGAAATTATGATTGGTTGTATAAGTCAAATATCTCTTTCACTTTAGTCATAACACGAAGTTAGTTCATCTGTTAACAAGGCAATTACTCTCCCTTTGTTTGACGTGTGACGTCTGTCAGTACAAAAACCTCGGCAATAGGGCGATAAAACACGAAGGTTGTTAAAAAGGTATGTTTTAAAAAAATACGAGATAAATTGTTATATATTATTCAATATTTTTCCAGGTTTTAAACTGCGTCAATTACGTCCATTTGTTAAATTGAGTTACCATGGTGTCACTGGTCAAACTGCTCCGGGAATAGGATGCTGTCCTTCCTGGAACCAGACCATAAAGATCAGAGCCAAGTACAGTATTAATTTTAATCATAGTATATTTTTTTATTAGTTACAAATGTATATATTAATGATATGTTGAATCAAATAACTGAGCAGAGTTCTTGTATGACTACCCGTGACAAATAGCGCCATCTATCGAGGTCGATCGAAGTTACAGATTCCCGAACGCCATCTTTTATCGATTACTAGAAGCTCTGTGCATGATGTACTGTATATCCTGAAAATGCAGTACTATTGTGGGTTGGTTGGTAGTGTTTTGTGCGATTTGTTTAAATACTACATTACTTTTGATTCGAATCTTTTTTTATGAAATTTATAATTGACATAAGAAACTACATCTTTGCGCCGTCAAGCGACATTGTAAATACTTGAAGATTTCTTAAGGTTTCTTTGCATGTGTATTGTTACGAAATTTGAAGAAGGCTTTTTCTCATCACTGATATACTCTTGGCTGTGACCAACTGCCGCCAGTTTGTAATATATTTGAAGTGACATTTATTCCTTTTAACAGATTCACTCCCTTCTCACCGATCCATGTGAATGTATACGATGAATGTAAAGTAAATTTGAAGACAGAGGGGTTGACGGACGCTTCGAACAGTCGAAGCGTCCAGTACCAGCGTTGTAGTCGCTGGTTGGGGTCACTTCTAATACCTATTACCACTGTGCTTAGTTTGGGAACAGTAAGTAGTTTTTAGTTTACTTTTTATTATTTAAGTTAGAAAAAGATTCGCATGTGTGCGATTCTTCCTAGGGGCCTTACTTTACACTTACGTTCATCCCTTACAATCTCTTATATTATATTTTCCTTCTGTCATTCACAATTAACAATCTCTATCTATCTATAAAGGTGAAGACCTTCAAATCGTCTTCCGTGCATCACATTCCTTTCCCATCTTCGTTCCTAGACTATAGTTTATTACACTATCACAGTTTGTTACACTATCACAGTTTGCTACATTATTACAGTTTGTTACACTATCACAGTTTGCTATATTATTACAGTTTGTGTTTCACAAGTTGTTACATTAATATATTTTGTTACATTATCAAAGTACTTGATATCTCTTCATTTAAAACGTACTGACGGTCGAGGCGTGATGGTTAACAGTTGAGCGTTATGTTTGTACTTTATACTTTAATATATACGATTTGTGCAATAGAACTTATTACGAATCTTTCTTTCAGTTCCGCGGTACATTTAAATTAATATCTCCGCCATTATTGATCGGTTATGAGAATCCAACGACAAAGGAAATTAAGACACTCATACCGGATGTAAAAGAGATGATGAAAAAAGACATTTCATTCCTTACACTACATATCTCTACCAGCTTATCTCACCTCGGCGGTGTTCAACCGTATAGCCAACCTGTACCTTATGTATCAGATGATCGCACTATAAATCAAATAAATGCCTTCCTAACGGAATATCTGAACATGTTCCCTTTGAGAAGCATATCACTGACTTACGTTGATAGTTTTGGAAGAAATAAATGCGTAACAGATTTCCTACAACCGATAAATTTACCAGACTTTGAATGTTTTCCGAAGAATCCAAAAGAATCAGGATCAGCGACGTCCAAGAGTTCAGTGCTTTCGAAAAGCTCTTCATCCAAGAGTAGTGACAAAGTGAGAGATGGTGCAGATTCTCCTCTTGCGGAAATGACACCAATGCATAACGATACACAATTATCCAATTGGAGAAATGAAGACATTAAATTTATGAAGATGGTCAACATATGTCTTAGATATGTATCTTTAATTCCAACATATGAAGTTATAGATGCACAGATTGTAACTCTGACAGGTTTGGTGAGTTAATACAATTGTCTTCATTTACGTTTTGGTTTTAATTAAATCTATTTAAGAAATGGACCAATATTTAGCCACTTCCGCACATGCAGTGGTAGTCGTGCAACAAAGTGCACCGCCCGCCAGCCCGCTGATAAATGCGTATGCGGCAAACAATGCGAATTACACAACTGCCACCGCTAATTCACATAACACGTGCCAAACACAGAGTCCGTCTCTGTTCTTGGCACTAATCGGTGTAAAATAACTCCTGAAGATGCCCGTGGAGAGGTGAAACACGTGTGCTAAATATTGGTCCTTTTCTTATGTAGGATGGACTTCCGCAAGGCAACGCCTGATCCATTAAATAAATCTATTCATTTATTTAAAACACAAAACTTCTCCAAACTTATTAATACGTTTTTTTATATTTCACATCCTTTATATTTCTGTGACAATATCTTAAGCAGACATGACGAATCTCACTTTCTCCTACCTATGACGTACGTACCGGTTCTTTTTTTATTCGTTCCTCTATCTTAATTTGAACTACCCTCTCTTTCTCTACCTTCACAAAATTTTTACCTCTTTCATTCTTGGCAGTATCTCTCACTCTATATGTACCTGTTCACTGTGACCCTGGAGAGCTTCGGGAGAGCTTTATATTTCTCATGGAATATGAAAGCCGGTAGATTGTTCCGTTCTCGAGCTCTGCAGTAGACTCTTCAACACTTGCTCAGGTACTGTTCACGATTTGAATCTAAGAGGCGTAGACACGTGACCCTTCGTGAAAGCCTTGATATTCCTCCGTTCAACTCAACGGACCTTAAGAAAAAATCTACCGGAAAATCTTTTGATCAGTTGGACTGGAACATTGTTACCCTTAAGGCGTTTAACATTCTGTAGCGCTTAGGCAACCAACGGTACTTTATAACTCAATATATTTCAGATTTCACATTTTTCAGGAATTACTGAGAGTTGGATACGGATCGCCAATAGACCATACAATACTTTTGGCCAGCTATTTTCTCCGTCTAGGCATCAAATGTTGGGTGATAAACGGAGTTGCATTACCGCGAGGGTTAAGTACTTACGTGTTGGCCAAATACGATCTGGTCACGCGCAGGTATATAACTGTCGTGGACCATGCTGTGAAGAGAGGGTTGTTTAAGAGGAGCGAAGATTTTGTGTGGCATGTGTTCGACGCGGTGACGGGAGAGCGCTTCGAGTTGAGGGATGTTGCTTGTCCTCTGAAAACTGCACTCTATGTCTTCGATACTGACAATGTGAGTTATCACACTTAAGTATGTTATTCTCCAGGTATTTTGGTAATAGCAACAGAAAAAGGTGAAGTGTGTCAATATCGATCCTCGAATGATAATTCTAAATGTTCGATTAGTTCCTGCATCTCAACATTCGCATATACTGCTTCCATGGTAGCTGATTAAAATCCGTCTCGAAGGACTATTTTGTTGACGCTGAAATAAAACACCGGAGAGTAAGTTAACATAAAAATTATTGAATTTAAAAATCAGACGAGGTGTCATTGTATGAACATATCGATACTGCGTTACAATCTACTGATCACGCCATCTAGTGTTGAGATGCAGAAACTAATTTTACACTAAGTGCTATTCAAGCGATTGGCCTAGTGCAGCGTTGCGTTCAGACACATACAGTACCCGGCGATAAATATTGCACATCGACTTATTGAAAGAGACAATCGGCTAATTTAGTCTTCGTAGAACATTGTCTCTGTCCTATGTGACGTTTTGCCAGTCTTGCGAAATTGTGTTCATTTACGTTTTGGTTTTAATTAAATCTATTTAAGAAAAGGACCAATATTTAGCCACTTCCGCACATGCAGTGGTAGTCGTGCAACAAAGTGCACCGCCCGCCAGCCCGCTGATAAATGCGTATGCGGCAAACAATGCGATTTACACAACTGCCACCGTTAATTCACATAACACGTGCCAAACACAGAGTCCGTCTCTGTGTTTGGCACTAATCGGTGTAAAATAACTCCTGAAGATGCCCGTGGAGGGGTGCAACACGTGTGTTAAATATTGGTCCTTTTCTTACTTAGGATGGACTTGGACCGCAAGGTAACCCCCTGATTCCATTAAATAAATCTATTTATTTATTTGAAACACAAAAATTTTCCAAACTTATTACTACCTTTTTTATATTTCACCTTCTTTACATTTCTGTGATAATATCTTAAGCAGACATGACCAAACTCACTTTCTCCTACCAGGGATGTACGTAGCGGTTCTTTTTTTATTCGTTCCTCTATCTTAATTTGAGATACCCTCTCTTTCTCTACCTTTATAAATTTTTACCTCTTTCATTCTTAACAGTATCTCTTACTCTATATGTACCAGTTCACTCTGACTCTGAAACCGAAATTAGCCGATTGTCTCTTTCCATAAGTCGATGTAAAATATTTATCGCCGGGTATTGTATACCGTTCGCTTAATCGACTTGTTTTTTTTTTTTAATTTTATGTCTCATACTATAGCCATATATATTATCTGTGACACACAATTCAGAAGGTCCGTAGAGGCAAATTGAGGTAACAGTGGGTAAGCCACGTTCAAACCAAATGATAGCTGGGTCCTTAGTCTTCCGAAGTAGACGTTCAGCTACTAGCTGAATAGACAATTTTATTAAAGTCGAAAGACGATGCCAGCAGACAATTAGTGCTATTGGAAAGCTCCTAGAGGCTTATATTCTGAAGTGCACGTTAATAAATTATAATACATGACGCGGTATTTACGCCGAGTTGGACTGACGGTAGGCTGAATGAGTCGAAATACGGGAGTTCCCCGCGTCTGATCGAACGAATAGTTATAGAATAACATCTCATGTATACCTTTTTTATAGATATGGGTTAATATACAGTCTTCGTTGGATTGCGAATGTGTTTCCTTCAATTTTTCCAAGACTTCCGATTGGCGGCAAGTAAGTAGTAATTATCTAAGATTATTCTTATATATATTATTGTTAAAAAAAATGAATTTACGATAGAGTCATGTCGATATTTTTTAAAGCTTTTTTTCTCCTCCTTTGATCACCAACTAGCCCGATGGAAAGCGACGATGTCGTTCTTTTTGAAGTACGGCTTAGTGGGTACCTATTCTATTATCTTATTGGAATCAGGGATTTTATTATTCAATAATTTTTTCAGTATCTTCTTCATTATTCACTCTCTTTCACGTGTCACAATATCTTCCATTCTTTACTTTCGTCTTTCACAATATCTTTCGTTTTGCTCTTTTATACCTTCTACCTATTCACTCTGACCCCGAAGAGACCTGGGTTATATTTCTCGGGATATAAGGAAGCCGGCAGATCGTTCCATACTCGTGCTGTGTGGCCCAGAAAGTTTGAGTCGAAATGCTTGGTACTCCTACAAAGAAACTCCACAGTATAAGTGAAATAGTGGGGCGACTTTAATTATTTAAATTTGTACTGATGTAACTCATAATTGTAAGCCTATGAGTTCCGTTCAACACTACACTTCAAGCAAAGAGATATAATACTGTGATCAGAGTAAGATGAATTTGTTCATAAATGTAAATTAAGAATCAATTTAATCCCATTTAAAATAATCCGTGTCTAATAAAACGCACTTTTGACAACGCTTTTCCTAGTCCTTGAAACGGTATAATTTTTTTTCCGGTAAAGCCTTCAAGACCTTGGATTCGGGCTGTATTTCTTCAATCGTGTCAAAACGGAGTCCTCGCATTGGTCGTTTGAGTTTGCTGAATAACTAGAAGTCGTACGAAGCCAAATAAACATAGTTTTTGACGCTTTTTTTTTCAAAAAAATTATGCGATTTTGGCACCAATTGAAACACAAAACACTCTTTAACATGGTTTAAGTTAAGTCGAAAGGTATTCCAACTTTTGAAAAACAGGCACTTAGCAAATGTTATAGACAGTGTTACCAACCTAAGAAAAAAAATCCCGCCTTACTAATGCCCGAGAGTTTTAAAAGACAATTTCATCTTACTTTTTGATTAAAATAATATTTAATACAGTAATACCCCACTTTACACGAGGGATACGTTCCAAAAAAAAATCGCGTTACCTGAAATTCGCGTATAACGAGGTATGCTTAAACATAGTCAAAAATTATTACAAAAATATACAAATCATTTTAATCAATCACTTTATAAATTTTTACGGAAAAATACATCTATTGTCATTTGGGTAAGGTTTTGTTTACGTTCTTGTAAAATACGTTCATAACATCCAACACTGTTTTAAATTGTTTGACAGATGGTCAAGACACCATAGAGAAGTTGATGACTACATTATATTTATATGCACTCTTTCGCGTAATTCGAGGCATTTGACCGCGAAATTTGCAATTCGCGTTATAGTGAAACCGCGTATAACGGGGTCGCGTAAAGCGGGGTATTACTGTATTAGTCTTGTTTAAAGAAAAAGGACACGAGTTGGTAGTTGTCGTTACAACGGGCCACCCGTGTGATACGCAGCTGGGAACCCCTCGAGATATTATTCCGGTAGATGTAACAATGGCAATGTAACTTTGTCAATACAGGTATTCCGTGATAGTGTTCCATATGGTACAGACCTGCGGTTTTATTAACACAATAGTATTTTATTTCAGTTTCAGCTATCTCCACTTGCAATTGGATTCTTCCTTGGGCCGTTAGAGTTCCGAGATTATAACAACAAGAAGTTTGAAGTAGAAGTGTGGCCAACCATTTGAGCTTCGCCCGTATTTTTAACGATTTAAAACTATAAAAACAATGTTCGACTAATAAAAGTCGACAGCCAATCACAAATCGAGAAATATTGTAAAGCGCCCTCTTTCGCACGATGTATATAAAGAATTATATTTCTGTGGAATTCCCCTTTTCGATGCGCCGCTGATAATGACATAACGTAGCTCCTACAGGTGTGTTAATCTATCTTTTTTATCTCTTTATTATTCCAGGTGTTTGGCAATCCTAGAGTAGTTGAAACACAGGTGTTAACGGACGCGAGCCTTTACAGCGCGCCTTCCCAAGTAGACAGATTACAGGATGTTCTGGAATCTAAGATCCGAAGCAAAGTCCAAAAATGGCGTCCTAGAACAAAGACTATTTGGAACAGGTATGTATAACACAGGTTGTCTAGGTTCGTCCCGTATTTGGCGCGACAAGATTACCAGTTTCAGTTGCAGAAAAGCATAGAGGAACGTAACATCACCTCGCTGGTTAGCCAGAAGCGACGCCTGATCTTTCTAAGAGTACTGTAGGAAGATAGTCGGAAGAGTAATAAAAAGTAAAAAGACGTAAGTCAATAGAAGAGAAATAAATGTAACAAACTAAAAAAGACACTTGACAAACTTCAAGTTTGCTATCTTCTTTGAAGTTATTTAGTGTGATAACCCTAAGCATAAATAAACTTTTTTTTTTAATCTTGCAACAGGAGTTTTTAGAATATTATCTTGGATCGTATTGTAAAAACTTATACATTGCTAAAGAAAGATTTATTTATTTAATGAAATCGACTTTTACGTATGCAATGCTATAATGCTGTGGGAGCTACATTAAGTCATCGTTAGCGACGCCTCGAAAAGGGGAATTCCACAGAAATAAAATTCTTTATATACATAGGGTGAAAGAGAGCGCTACAATACTTTTCGACGCCCGGTTGGCCGACGACAACATTATTTTCAGTTTTAAATCTGCAACTTCTTATTGTTATGACCTCCTAAGATCTCCCCGCTTTAGGAAGAATCCCACATTGGTAACCCTGATGTGAAACGAGAGAGAGCGCGCTTTCTTTTCCCCGAGGTATATAAAGAATTATATTTCTGTGGAATTTCCCTTTTCAATGCGCCGTTGATGATGCAATGTAGCTCGCTATTAAAATACTGGATATGATGTCTGTGCATGATCGTTATAATCTGTACCCATTGCCTCCCTGATAGGCGGAAAGGATACTAGGGAAGAATTCCTCTCATACTGCAAGGAAATAATTAAAAAAGTGATACAAAAAAAAAATTAAAGAAAATAAGAAAATTGTTAAATAAAACAATAAGAAAAAATGTGATAAAATGTAACTCAAAATGTGATAAAAATGTAAACGAAAAGAAATAAAGATAAAATGTAACATGTAATGAGGGCGGAATGAAAGGTCACAGATTAAAAGGGAAAGATAGCAGAAATGTGGCATGAAAGAATAGATTGAAAGAATATGTGAAGAACGAAAGGAGAGAATAGAAATAATAAATAACTATGTGAAAAAATAAATTGCCCGTAAAGTCCCTGTCCCAACAATGATAGGGGTACGAGAGGCCCCTGATAGCGGGGGCCACAAAAAAAGAAAAAAAAATCTGTACCCATTACTGTGTGATAAATACTTTTTTGTGATTTTTAATTGAAATTATAATGTGATGTTTTTTTTAAACAGATACTGTTGTACGTTACTGCGGGAAACATTACCGCAGTGGGAGTATTGGTCGTTCAACTCGACGGATCCGAGGCCAGAACCCGGTCACAGATTAAAAAAACTTATGATTTCTTATAAAGTAAGTCTTAAAAAAATTCACCTTTTTGGTACTGTTATGGGTAGGTTGTAATGCGCGTCATTTTAAATATTATAATGGCTATTATTAAAATATTTTTTGAATATATATATTTATATCAAATTTCTTGACACAAAAGTGATATTTATATATTTTCCAGATGTTCGGGTTCCCTTTAAACATGCATTACGTGAACACAAAGACTGTCCTCGCGAACGTCAAAGCAACAGCGGTGCACGCGAACGATGACCCAGATGTAGAATTCGCGCTCGCAACTCAAGTGTTCACATACCCTAACAATGTCATCAGTGTGTGGATTTATTTAGCCAGTGTTACCAGGGTTAAAATATAATTGTTTATTAAAATTATAACCTTGTATCTAAAAGGTTTTTCATTATTTGTTCCTTTGCCCACTATTAAATATAAAAGGAAGCAAGCACATAATTCAAGGTGCTTGGTTTGGGGTAATTACATATATATCTAGATGTTTGATTATAGGACCTTTTTACAATTAAAACAAATTCACTAGTTTAAAAATCCTAAATTACAAAGAACTTATGTCTGTACATTGTCTGGTTTAGAACACTGAAAAGGAACTTATTATCAAACAAAACTCTTCAGAAGAGTAATATAAAATTTATTCTTTAAAACTCACCAAGGAATCTTATTCAACCAAAATTAAATAAAAAAAATTGAGATTGTATGTCTTTTTGTTTTAATGCTAACAAAATAAAATTAACATTTATTCCATTGTAGTATAAAAATATACGTAAAAATAGAAAAGGAGATGTTACAAGAGTTACGTGTACTAGCGGTCGTCGCCATCTTGTTAAGCCTGACGTTTGGTTGTCATACGTCAAATTTACGCGCCAAACGTGTAATTTGCAGTACCGTAATCCGTCGCGGCTCTGATTTCACAATATTTAATTTCAATTCAAAATCCAAAGTACAAAAGCCTAAAAAATTACCCAATGGTTCTATAAAAATAGCTAAGTCACTTACAATCTATGATTGGCCCAAATATGATACCGTAAGATTTTTTCATCTCTAAATTTCGAATTGACAAAAAATTTCGTCGTAAAATCAAAATTAATAAAAATTAAATAAAACATTAGTTATGGCGCGAAATATGTACGACAATAAATTAGTACAACATACAAATCCCATTATGAGTTACAATTATACACACTTCAGTCAGCCTTTGTAGTTTTACTTACTTAGCTAGTAGCCATTACATGCAATACAGCAAAGTTCCATTCAATTCCTTTTATTTTCATGAACTAGTCCAATTCAACTTAAATATTTCTGTAGACATTTAAGTCTCTTGTCAACTTCTCACTCTATTTTATCGTTGTCAACCATATGCCTGGCTGGTGGTAAGAAAATCGAAAAACATTTTCAATTGACATTGTTCTTATTAACTTGAAATTTAAATAATGTTCCTGTTTTAAGTACATGACAATGATCATCACTTTAATTGGTCCTATTAAATCATTTACCCATAAACATGTTTTACGAGAAATTAAGATTATATTTGAAAAAAAAAAAGGGTTTTCTTCAATTTTAATTTAGGCACTTAGAATGTTTGGGCTGATTTGACAAACTTCTATCCATAATAGTGACAAGGTAAAGCTGGCTTAACCCAACCTTGGATATAATTTCAATTAAATCAAATAGAAAAGGAGGCTTTTCTATTTCTTTTATCAAACCGCCTGCCTGATCAGATTGTTAAAATCCATTGTCTGATTTTAATTAAAGAGATAGCAGTAATAAGTAACAGTAGTAAGTTATACAAATAGAATGAATTTCAATGTTATCTTAGGAAAAATTTCAATTATTCAAGCAATTATCAACAAACTAAACAAAATGATACTTAAAAAAATTTATTACATATTAAATAACCTATGTCTGGCAACATTTATGTTTGAAATAATATAAGAAAAGAATTTAACATATAAAAAAATAATTTCGGCAACGGGCTGTCGGTCAGAATTAAGCGATTGATACAAGACGGTACTGCAAATTGCGGGCGGTGTAGCGGTCGTGGCGCAGCAAGCTGGGTTTTAGCTTCCTTAACATAAGAGCAATATTGGCTTAGCTGCCCGGGTCATCAGGTTTCTGTTTCGAGCGTTTGAGTTGCTGCAGGTAGTGGCGCTGGATGGGCTTGTGGAGTGCTAGCTGAGCGAGGGCATCCTCTATAGAGAACCACTGACGCTTTCTTCCCATCTGTCGGGAGTCCTCCCACTCAGCCAGCTCCTGGGTCACGGTCATCACGTACACCTCGGTTCGGTGTTTGTGTTCCCGGTTCTGGAAATTGATTAAAGGAACTTAAAATTTGATAAAATTCCATGTTAGTAGATCCTAGATAAATAAAAATTTCTAGCCCCCATAAATTTGTAACTAAGAAAAATTTTTTCTATAGCCTAAAGGATTGAGGCCAATCAAGAGTGAATATCAGCCCATTTATGCAATGTTTATTAACCTGCGCTGGTAGATGAGGAAAAGTCTCTATACATTGCCTAGAGACCTCATAAAACCTGCTACCAAGAGTTTGTCTACTCCAAGTACTATAACCATTCCTCCTTTCTACAACATGACACCCACCCGCACATTGAATCCATGGAACAATAATAAGTTACAATGCAAGAAAAATCTTATTGATAGGTGACATCTAGGGCTTACAACACCAGGATTCCAGTATTCCAAATTCATTGTATAAAATCTTTAAAATCATACAATCACATTTATTACACACACAGAGCCGAGTATGGCTAATATATACTTCTATGGTGTATGTAATAAAATAAACAATATCTACTCATTTCAGAACAGTATTTATTGGATTTCACATATTATTTGTTAACAAGTCAATATAACAACTGAGGTGAATAAAAATATAACTAGTAATTTTTTTATTAATAATACCGGTTTTAATACAGGTATCTCGATATTTCAAATATCAAATACCCTTCAGATTTTAGTTTGGTATTGTAAGCCTTAGTGACATCCATATGTCTGAACTAGACACTGTTTCTCGCTTAACTCGCAATAAAGAAATATTATTTAAGAGCTTAATACAGTCAGTAACAGTAATTGATATCTTGTAAATATGACACAATTGTATTAAGTTTCTTGAGGTTAGAATTTACGTCCAAGAATTGTTCATCGCGCTAGACATTTGTGGTTTAACAATGACTAATAATACAAAATAATCAATGGATCATTTTTGTGTTATGTCATAAGACAAGCATATTTACATGTTATTCTTCAATTAACTTTATTACTAATCTTCATAATTACACTAATGTGATCTAAATATAAGAGAAATTATCATTTAAAACCTAAGAAGGCCACATCCAAAAGATTCAGTGCTTGAAAATCATCAGTTGATAATTAGAGAACTTGCTAATAGTGTTGGAATATCATTTGGCTTTGGATGTTTTGTGTCTCAAACACGTTGTCTCAATTGATTAAAGTCATACAGTATTGGTTCTTTGCAATTTTTTTTTATCAAAAACTACTCATATCATTCTGCAACCAACATATTCTGTTGATTTGGCTCTTCATATGACAATTGAGTAAACACAAAAAGTGAACGCTGGAACACTGTTCTAACAGATTGAGGAGATAAAAACAGAATTGAAAGTATTGAAGGCTATACTGGAAGACTATTCCGACTGTTTCAAGTATTGGATAAAGTGTTGGCAAGTGTTATATCAGACAAGGTTTACTTTGAAGGGGATGAAGTTGATTTAGAAGAGTAAATAAAGAATTGACATTTTATTAACAAGTTCACCTAACTTTTGGATCACAGTAGTATATTTATTATCACAAGACTTCTGAATGAATCTACATATGTTTATCTGAATGTTACATATTTTTATTTGTACATTGAATTACAAGTATAACTAACATCATGTTTTTTCCTCAATTGAAGCCACAAAGACCCTGAAACCACAGCCAATGAGTCCATATATCTGGTGATGCAACACATTTTGCATTGCATTTTAATGTTCTAAGAAATTTAGGAAGCTTTATTGCACTATGTTGCAATGATTTTTACACAGCACATTCTTTAGTTTTTCTAGGAAATTTAGGTTTGTATATGTATTGCAAGCACTTGACACATGACAAATATAGCATACATATACAAAATGTTATATGTCTGTAGTTGGTAAGATAGATAATTGAGATTCTACTAATAAACTGTTAGACTGAACCCCTCTATGCACATTTTAAAGTCTGAAACACAGTTTCTTTATCTAGATTTTGAACATATCTAGAAAGTACATTTTGTCATAGGTGAAACACTGGACAATAGACAATAGGAATAGTTTTTGATAGGATAGATTGGAAGTGGCCAAAAACATCCAAAAACTTTATAAAATACTAGATGCTGGTCACATGGTCAACCATAGACAGTTTCCTATTAAATTTTGGGAGGATATACTCTGTTGTACTTGCCAGACCATGGTTACACTTCAGAACTACATGGTCTAAGTGGCCACCTATTCTCTAACCTTTCCATGTAAAATATATATATGTATAAGTGTATAGTAATGTATGTATGTTTACATGTACATAAGCCTTTTTTATTATATACACCCTAAGCTGCCATATCCTTTGTATCTCTCATCTCCATTCAAAGCTTGTGTGGTAGAGATCACCCCTTGTACATCTATATAATTTTTTTTTACAGTTTTGGTGTACAATAAAATGTTAGTATAAATAAATACCCATATAATTATGAATAAAAATCTAAATATTGAAATCTATAGCATGTCATATATTTTCTACACAAATTTTCTGTGGTAGTAAATTCATTTTAACATACGAATATTTTTTAGACAAAACAAATTTTGTACTAATGCCAAAATGTTGCTAGTACAATTAACAAATTTTGTTTGTTTCTCAGCATAATTTAGCTTTTAAGTGGATTAGACATTAATGCTAAAATTCTTTGAAGTTCATCCAAGGTCGACTTGATCAATCATTCAAAGATATTGGCACTTGGACATGTTTAAACCATTAGTTAATGTTACTAAGACCAAATGTTGTATTTATGTCAACTCAATGACCTTTGTCAGACCATAGATTTCAACCATAATCTATATAATTATAGTGTCTGTTTCTGATATTACTACATAGAGAGAAGAAACTGCTATTTACTACATACACATGAATACATGTACTGAACATATACCACGATTACTTTTCTTAATATTTGTCTGTCTGTTTGTTCTGGCTAATCTCTGAAATGACTGGTCCGATTTTGAGGGGACTTACTGGCAGGTAGCTGATGTAATAAGGAGTAATTTAGGCTATCTTTATTTACTAATGCCATAGCGTGAACATACCTTAATTTTTACTTACGGCACATATACATAGATATACTTCATTGCTTGTTGACAACTAATTCTCTATATATCTATATCATATATCGCTAAATGTCAAAGTGACATTGACATTTATCACCATTTGCAAAAATTAAGGCACATTCACATTATGACATTACTTTTGCACCACCTATGACATACTACTTCTTATACTACAATATTTAGGCCATATTGCTTATAATGATGACATAAACTTAGAACGCCATGGTGATTAAAAATGTGAATGTAAAGACAGACAGGTCAAAGTCCAAATTAGTAATCAGACCAGAGATTGTAGTAGTTGAAGGGACAAATTAGTTGCAATATCTGGAATAAAAATTAAAAACTGCTGGCTGACTGAATTAAGTGCCATCATATTCAGCGGTAAGGGAAACAGAAGAAGAATGGTCAGTTCAGCCAAGGTTTACACTTAAATATCACAAATCAGGAATGAGAAGATTAATGATGAACAAAAGTAACTGATATAGTCCAGCTGATTGGCAAAGTTGTGCAGAACCGATGGCCACTGGCATCGTAAGGTTCTGGAGTGGTGACCGAGGACCAGTGTTTCTAGACCCTTTTTATGCTATGCTCCACTTGTGCCTTTCTAAATTAAAATAATTTTTATATTACAGCAAAAGAATTAAACTTGAGTCGAGACATTTTTCGAATTTCCGCAATGTGAGGTGTCGGTTCTTTGTTGGGAACCACTACTGCAGACCAATAAATGCAGTGTAAGACTTCCAACCAGGTTGATAAATGACCTTGAAAAGGTAATGAGAGGATATTGGATACAGGCATCTTCTTACTAAAGCTATGGGATTTTTGGAGGATAATGAGTCTTCAGATGAAATATTGATTCCCTTCATCAATCAGAAATGTGTCGTTCATCAATCCAAGCTTCTTTACTTTATGAATAAATAATTTTTTTAAAGAGAACATATTTGTAATTTATTAAAAGATTAAAACAAAGAATGTTAGTCTATTCGATAATGTTAATGTCTGTTTAATTAAATCAAATCTGTGTATTACACTTATATTCAAAATTGTATAAAATAATAGGTAAATAGGTAAGGACAATTTAGATAACTTTTTTTTGTATAATAATCACATATTTTATCATGTGGAATTAAATTAAAAACCATTCATAACACTTGTTCTTTGCTTATAGCTGGTCATTGTTGACGTTTTATACATATCGAAAAATTTTCATGCTAAATTTAAATTTTTTTACATAGTTTCGATCAATGAAGCCTAAAAGTGAATGAATCACTTTGTTAAACAAACATGTTATGACTCGAATTTGACACTAGCTGACAAAAAACACCTGTCAAGTTAATCGAGTGTTTCTGAATAGAGATCTCACCTCGAATACACCAAGGCAGCGGCCCAGCTTGCCGATGACGCCAGCTTCTTCCAGCACCTCGCGCATGGCGGTCACTGAGGGCTCCTCTTCGGGCTCCACGCCGCCCCCCGGCACGATCCAGTTGTCGGGGCGCCGCGAAGACGTCACGAGCAACACCTACGCGGTGAAAACACGCCTCATTATTCACCATGCCAGTCTTACAACAAAACGCTTTGCCGCATCACACTAACCTCTGTTTCGGCGTCCGACCGTACACATATACAAGCGGCGCGGCGTCGGAAGCCCTCATCGTCGTAAATACGGATAGAATTAGGCTTCTCTTTAACCATTTCGAGTAAACACGTAAACACGAACAAAACAGACGATCACAAACGAAAAGCAGACATTAAATAGAAAGAAAATGATAAACCGAACTTAATTTTTTAACGATCAACAAACGCCATAGCTGAGGTATCCTAAGATAAATGTATCCATTTTTGACTAATTTATGAGTTACACAACGTACATGTAAACGAAACTATAATAACAATAACACTACAATTAGAGCAATATTTCAGCTACAACTAGCTTTTGATCGCGTATTTCAAGCCCATGTTGGATGGTGCCTGACGTTTTCTCGGCGAAAATCGAAATGGGTTTTGGAAAGCAATTACGACGAGTCTATCAGCTGACAGCCGGAAGTTAAAAATTATATTGCCACATTTATTAAATATTAAGTATAGTTTTATATTGTAGGAAATTAGTATAAAATTTTAAACCCACATGCTTATTCGACCAATAAAAAGTCACTAGATTATTTAAAAATATTGCTTTTATATTATTATTTAACATTTTTTTAAATTAATTTTTAATTTGTTTTCCAGGTTTTAAAGACAGAGTTAAAAATATAAGTTTATTTATGTTAATATAATACAATATCGATATTGCCTAGATAATCTTATGTATATTGCAACATCGTCAAAATATTCTTTGATCTATTGTTTGTTCGAATTTGAAACATTTGAATCGCTTCTTGTCAGTTGGGCGTTTAAATTTGACTTAATACGTTTTTCATTGTTTATTTTCTGTTCATAGGTTTCGGTTATGGGTTGGTATCGTAATTATATATCTAATATTTTTGGTTAATGTGTTTCTGTCAAAATAGTCCGTACTTTAATAACATTTACAATATGTATAATTTTTAAACATTTTACAGATCGTAGTTTTGATATTATAACATTACTAAAGAATCATCAAAAGAAACATCAGCACAAGCATACATCGAAAATGAACGTTTCGGCAGGGGTAAATATGTTTGACTTTATGTTTTAATATATTATACAGATTCATAGAAATCGATTTAGTTCAATTTATAAGTAAAGTCCCTTATAATGTTTGTGTTGTCTTACGTATCTCTGAATATTTTATAGTTCCATTGTTATTAATTTTAAAGGTTCAGAAACGATTGGAGAAGAATATAAAACTTAGAAAAAGTAACAGGTTGACTATCTTTGATAGTATTAGGAATTTGGCTCCATGTGAGGAGGTGGTACTGGATCCAATATCAGAGAAACAGAAAAAGATTGAACACAGAAGACTTCAACTAGAAAAATGGAAGCTTGAAAAGGTTGAAAAACGGAAAGAAGCAGCAGCTCATAAAAAGAAACCATTTGTGATAGGTGTCCCCCATGCTCCATTGAAGTATGAACCACCTCCACCACCAAAAGCAATGCCGAGTAAATCGGGACGAGTGACTAGATCCCAGTCTAAAGCAAACAACCAGATAGTGCAGAAGAGTACTAAACTGTCTAAAACAAAACTGTCCCAATCCTTTGCTCCAAAGAATGCTGAATTTAAACCTCCGAAACTTAAAAACTCTGATACATTGCCGTCTTTGGTTTCAATAGGTGCAACAAGAAAGACAAGAAAGACAGACATTACCTTTAACCCTGTGCTCTCTGATTCTCAAAAGTCTACACAATCTGAACCATCTATTAAAGTACAAACTATTAATAACAACAAAACTACTGAAAAACCTTTGAGAAATAAGAACAAATCTCCAAGCCACAAGGATTTGCAAAGTACATCAAAAAGTACTAATGAGACTTTGAAAAAATTACCAAAAAAAAATAAAACTCCCAAGAAAACTGTGAAGGCAGAAACGAAAGTAACTCCAAAAAATAAACCACCAAAAAGTGAATCTAGCTCAGAAGAGAGGCTTAGGTCTGCTAAATCACCCACAAGTCAAACCTATAATGGCGACCTGAATATAAGTAATTTGTTAGACACGCCTTTGACTCCGGAACAGATTGCAGCGGAAGTCAAAAACATCAGTCCTTGTGTAACACTCTCAAGGGGAAAAGATAAAGCTAGAAAAGAAATGAAGAAGAAAATGGAAGAAGGTATAATATTTTTTAAACAGATATTTTTTTCAGGAATGGTGGTAACCTTAATGTTAACCCAAATGGATTGCCACAAAAATGGCTCTCGCACTACCTGCATCTAACAACTTCTTGCAACTTTAACTATGTCAATGGTCCACTAAGGGGGCCCTATGTGCTTGTTTTATTATTTTATTTATTATTTTGTATTGTGTAGTTACAACGTTTGAGCTTTTGGCCCTAATGTCTAACATTAAGACCCTTCGAGCTATGTCTTTAACTTAGGTTCAGTACAAACCTCTTTTGATAACCAATTTCTTATTCAATCTTGCAGAGAAACTCTAAGCTTAGCTCTCTCTGTAGGAATTTTTATTCAGAGTTTACAGTTTTAACTTCAGCTGCCTCCAAATTTACAAAAACATGAGCTTCATAATTTTGGCTATATGATACCCACTGCTGGATGTAGGCCTCCATAGATTTCCAATAAGACTGGTCCACTGCTGGGCCACAGATGCACAAGGGACCTTTTAAATTATGTAGTTACCCTGAGGATACCCTGTGTCCCATGAACAAATGGACCAGATGATGCAAGGTTCAGGATAATAATGTAGAGCAATTCATTCCTAAGCTACTTTCTGTGGCTGGACTTGGATTGGTTTTTAATAGAGAATAAGGAGGCTGGACAGCTCTTCAAAACCTTGGGTGGACATTTCATGGAATGACTAAGCTTAAGAGTCCTCCCAAGGGGTCCTTGGCCTTGGCTGGCAATTGTTGATAATACAGTTTAGAGTTCCAACCCAGAGGTGCCTATTACAGTTGAACCTCAACTTGATTGGCTGATATCATCTTGTTAACATTGCTTCTTAGTGCTAAAAGAAAAAGTGGAGGAAGAAAATATCTTCATCACACATAACTAGAAGAAATGGTTAGGTCTGCTAGTGTTTGTTGATTTTACCACTAGCTAGAAAATCCAGAATGGTACTGTATTTCTAGAAGTAAGCCACATCAAACAAGAGTAGAGAATGAGATATTATGTTCTGTTCTCTTCAAGGTCTGCTGGATGACGACAGCAGTAACATTGAAAGCGTGGAATACTTCAGACGTCAATTAGATTCGGAGGTGATGAGAATTACAGAGATGTGTGATACCTGGGAGAAGATATCACAACAGCTGCTTCTGCCGGAATCCATACAGGTGAAGCTCTCACTTTTTTATTTTTATTAATTGATAAGACTTCAAAACAAGCACATATACAATAAGAGGTCAACGCAAGTTTTTACCTTTAACAAAATTTATAAAATGTGGATGTACCAAAGTATCTAAATCATACAATGATGAAAGTTACATAAGAAGCTTTCGAGCAATATACAGGATGCGTAAAAAAGTCTTACAAAATATATGTATCTATATATCAATATAATATGCACAATAAAAAATATCCTTTTGTTAAATACTAGAACAAAATTTCTTTTTCCTGTAATTGTGTTTTAATGCACAAGGATTGGCTTTGTCATTTAAAGAGCTGAGCTTTAAATAGAGGAATCTCTCTTTCTCTCTCTGTACCTATATATATATATTGAGATTATCATAGTTTTTAATAATTTATTGAAATTTGTCAATTATTTAACAATACAAAAAAAATGACTTAACTACTGAGAAACTGCAGACATAATTTAAGCTAGCTTTTTGTAAACAAGATTTCATAGTCCTTATGATGCTATTATTATTCGCTTACAATAAATTAAATGACAGGAAGAGCTGTATCCAAACCACTTCTTCTTTGCGGGCTGGTTTCTGCATCAGCTATACTCTAAGGCAACTTAACTCCTCCAAAAATCTCAGTCAAACCTTTTACCGGTGATCTTGGTGAGGCATCTAGATGGTCCGAGAGAGACAGCCTTATTTGCTATCCCATAGATCGAAGTAGTACAGTCTAGATTTTTTGCAGGCTTGCCCTTTTCAGAACTGTCCGTAACGCCTAAAGTAAACAGATGTTTCTTAAAAAAAACCATGACTGATTACGTGTAATAGATATAACATAAACCATAAAACGCATTTATTGCATATTTCCGATCTGGATTTCCCACTCGACTCTAAATCTATAAAATAGATAAAATTGGATTTTTAATATTAAAATAACCAATTTTTACTACATACATATAAATATATATAACAGACATACCAAAAGAACAATTTTTAAAATTTTTGTCTGTCTGTTTGTTTCGGCTAATTTTTGAAATGGCTGGACCGATTTTGACGGGACATACTGGCAAGTAGGTGATGTAATAAGGAGTATCGTATGTTTAAGAAAAAAAAATAATGTATAAAAAGTTACAATAGTTTTTTTTTGTTAAATTCCAGGCAGACGAATACATGAGTATTAAAACATGTAATAATACAAGCAAATTTTTTTTATTTAATAATATGATATAATCTTCTATTATTGTCACAACATTTAGTTTTT
Source organism: Battus philenor (assembly GCF_028537555.1). Lineage (NCBI taxonomy): Eukaryota > Metazoa > Arthropoda > Insecta > Lepidoptera > Papilionidae > Battus > Battus philenor. The sequence goes on along the minus strand of NW_027181678.1, from coordinate 14,096,283 downwards.
TTTTACATGTTAAATCCTATATGAAAGCACCTTTGCCCAACTAAATGGTGTGGTATTTAAATTTTTATCCTTTTTATATTTTTGTTTTATTATGTCGTTGTTTCAGCCCATAGATTACCACTGCAAGCCATAGGCCTCCCCCAAAGGTATCTATGGGCAGATATGCCGTACTTGCCATGCTTGGCAGGCAGGTTGGTGATCGCAGTGTGGTATTATGGTATGCAGAGGATGCTGCTGCCCATCCTCTGGAAACTTCCTTATGTTGCAATTCTAAATAGTTAATGTGTAAAATTTCAATTATATAACATTATATCCTGGAAATAGAACCTGCAACCTACAATTATAAGTTTCAGTCCTTATCGCTGGTCTACTAGTCCTTTTGCATGTTTACGTTCACCAGTAGGTGGTAAAGCATATGTGTTAATAATGATGGGATTTATGTTTCGTTTAAACATTTCAGGAGTTGGTCCTGACTGCCATAGGTCAAGGGCGGCTACTGGTGTCCCAGAAGCTGGCACAGTTCGGGTCACTTGTCAGCGCCTGCGCGCGACCGGAGCCTGGCGCCGCGCTGGTCACTCCTGCCGACCTTCACGGCTTTTGGGACATGGTCTTTATGCAGGTAAAACTCATCATCAGCTTTCTACGTTAACCAATCTTCTATCTTGTCCACTCGTCTTTAGTTGCTGTTCTGAAGCTGGTAACAAATGAATAGATATAATTTTTGTGCTATATACACAAGAAGATCTTTGAAGACTTAAATCTGTCATCTGAGTTTATGACCTCTAAGATCAAGATATTTAGATTCCTCACAGACTTTTGTGAAAGTGTCTTTGGCATGTCATTAGGAAGTCTCGCTCTACTGGTGTTCTTACATGTTACTTAACACTAATCATACCAACACTTATTAGATACCTTGTTTACCATAGCGGGTCAAATGACCCGAAATTTACGTTTCCTACTTTTATGTATGAAATATGGATGTTGGAAAGGAAATAAAAATATAATGATAATAAAATATGTATTATAATTATATGAAATAGTATTTTTACAGTTTCTATTTCAAACGCAAAAAATAAGAGTTGTTTTTATACATCACATTTTTTACACATAAGTGTTTCCGTCGCACATTTCCCGCAAACAATTTTTTTACAATTGGAGCAAATTTTATTAGTTTTATTCTCTTTGCAGTATCCTATTTGACACCTCATACGTTTATTAGAATCTGTAACAGGGTTAGGCAACAATCGTTTAGTATTTGCTTTTTCTTTTGGTTGTTCACGGGCAACTCGAAAATTGTCGGCAACTTCTACTGCTTGCTTGAGTAAAAAATCTTGTCTCGAGATATTATCTCCTGTCGTTTGCTTGTATAAAATCCAGGCATTTATACCAACTAAAACAAGGATATTGAAATAGACTTGGAGTGGCCATCTACAAGACAGACTTTGTAGTAAATTTCCTTGCCATTTGATACTCGCCAAATTATTTGCTCCATATGCAGCTCGTGCATATAAAATTGCAATAAGTGCAGCAAGTTTTTTTTTAGATAAACTCCAATCGAATCCTAACACTCTGTTTGCTTCTTCTATTGTGCATGTTCTTATATGGTTCATAATACGGTGGTCAATTATCAATGAAAATGCAGTACTAACTTTACCTTTCATTATATGACGTTTAGCATATCCTGTTGGGCCTACTTCTTGCCTGAAAATGTAATGAAGTGGTGGTCTTCCAGGTGTGCCACCTATTTGTATTTTTTCCCAAACAGATCCATCAATGCAACATGTTGTTCATTTATTTCTGCTTCACTTTCTTCAAAACTTGAGAGTAATCTTCTTCTTTTTTGTCCACAACCGATATTCACAATATTTTTCTCTTCATTGTCAGCATCTGTAGATTCAGACTCATTTTCGTTTGTAACTAATATATCTTCGTTTTCAAAAAATTCATCTTCACTGATTTCTCTCGAAAACTCTTCTCCAATATCATTTGTATCTTCTAAGAATTTGGACTGTCTCGTTCGTTTCGACATTTTATGGGTAAATAGTTACCTGTATCACTAATTAAGCTATCAAAATAAAACAAAAACTATGTACCAAACTTTTCTTTTTTTGCTACCTTTTTTACACAAAAATCTAGTTTCAATCTAAAATTTTTATATTTTCTTGAATTATTCCCAGCTATTTTGATTGAACTACTTTACGTTACAGTCTTCGCATACATTTGCAGTTTACTGAATACAATAAGATAAGCAATATGTATTGATAAGCTTATAAAACAAAAAAATGTTCTCCGGGTCAAATGACCCGATGTGGTAGACAACGGTATACGACAGTTATTACTCAAAATAAACAAAACAAAAAATTATAAAAATAGTATAAAAACAGCAGACTTAAATAGTCAGAAAAAGTCAGTAAGTTAAATTTGGAGAAGTAATAAGATAATATGTGCATTATCAATGCAAAAGTTCAAAATGGGTCATTTGACCCGTTATGGTATGATTAGTGTTAAGTAATGACTAAATAAATTAATTTGAAATATCAGAGCCGACCACAGATACTTGGGCATATGAGAGGTACAGAGGTATGTTATTAGAAAGTGATTCAATTTGATTGTACTTCCTTTCGAATTGAGGGCCTTTTGGCATATTCTTGGAGTGTATCCATATGACCACTACATTGATTCAATTCGGGAAAGAGGGGGTATTTTAACGCCTTGACATACAAAGACGGCTCTGACTTGTTACACATTCCATGTGCCTTTGTAGACTTTTATTGTAAACTAACAATATAATAAATGAATGTTATTAAATTTTGTATGTATATAAATGTATGTAAATTATTGTGCAATGTAAGTAAGCATAAAACACACTGATTCTAAGCTTGTCTACGATTGTTCGCTGGCATGCGTGGCAAGCCAAATTAAATGGTATCTATTGTTGCTATGTTCTCATTCCACAGAAGCGCTTTTAACGTTGACATTTAGTGAACTGTAGTGTATCACGTGGGGTTACCTCCAATACAAAACACTAAGGACGATGAAGTAAAGAAACATGTTTATTAATCAGGAATATACAGGCAAGAATAAAAGAATATCTAAATATTTACACTACACATATACTATAACTAAAGAATTACAAGACTAAATATGCTATGTTTCGAGGTACCGTTTCCGAGAGAGAGTGCTGTTGGTTACGGTACCCCCTGTCCCTGCTTTCATTTACACGGGCCTGCGCGCTGGTGGGACAGATATGGGGGCGTGGGACGCGGGGTGGGGTTCCGCGTATGTACGCCCCGCGCAGGCCATCTCGGTGCGGGGCGCGGGGGAAGGGCTTTGCGAATGGCGGCTCTGCGCAGTGCATTGCCAGCTGTCAACAACAGTATCCTTCAAATGCTTGCATACTTGCATCAATGCGCATTTTATTTGTATGACAAGGGGTTAATAATATATTGTTTGGTTATATATTAGATTTATTAGATAGAAGATCAAAGAAATCTTGCTAAAATGACAGAATATAACACAGAAATTTACTAATTATAAATAAAACTTGTGCTAGTCAATATGTCCATAATCTACGTCCAGATATTGGCATAGTCGTCAGACGTCAGTCTGTTTTCAACTTCTAATATTTAAGGGACTCCGGCTCGACTTCGAGTGCCGGTCTGACGTTAAAATCAGGGAGGAGTCAAAAGCCTCCCTGATAAGCGAAAAAGAGACCAAAGACAACTTCCTCTCATACTGCAAAGAAATAATTATAAAAGTAATTAACAAAAATAAAAGTTAAAGAAAATTAATATAAATGTAAATACAAAATAAGAAATGTTAATGTGATATAATGAGATATATATAATGTGATATTAATGTGAAGCGAAAAAACAATGTAAATAAACAGAAATAAAATTACAAAGTCTTAATGTGTAATGAGAGAGGAATGAAAGGTCACAGAGCGAAAGAAAATGAAAGAAGAAATGTGGAAGAAAACCGAATGAAAGATCTTAAGATGTATAAATGAAGAGTAAGAAAATAAAAAATATTGTGAAAAACTAAATTATAACAAAAAGTCCCTGTCCCACACCAGATAGGGGTACGAGAGGCTCCTAATAGCGGGGGCCAAAAAACAAAAAAAAAATATTTAAGGGATTCTTCCTAAGGCTGGTAGGTCTTGGAGGTAATGACAACTTGAAGTCCAAACTTAAAAAAGTGCCTCAGTATCAAGCTTAGCCCATATTTATACAGATTCTTAAAACAATATTCAACCAATGAACAGTCAGCCAACCACAAGGCGAGAGGTATTGTAGAGCGCTGTCTCTTTCGCCAGACGTAAATATAGCTCTGGCATGGGATATATCTGTTTGATGCGCTGCTGACGATGATGTATTTTAGCTGCTGTATGATCATGGACACCTACCACAACAAGCTTCTTCTGCAGTTCCATGCTGAATAGGTCAGTTTGCAGATATACACTAAACACATGAACACACACATACATTTACACAGACATCATTCCTTGTAGAACTACTATGGGATGGTCACCTTAATTTCTCCTTTTTTTAAATGTGTGTGTGTGTGTATATTTGTATAGTATTTTGACTTATATAATTGTATTGTGTGAAATAGACATATATTATTATTACTATAGGTTGAGAATGTGGACATGCGCTTTAAAAAACTGGAGGAGCTGCGGGCCAGGAATTGGGTGGAAGAAGTTCCCGTGATCCAGAAGAGAAGAGTGCAGAAGACTGTTAAGACTAATGCGAGGCCTGCTGCTACTAGTCGTCTTCGTGATGTCATAGCAGGTGAGGGTTGGCGATAGCAAATAGCTGAAAGTATTAGCCATGTTGTTTACCAGGCTTACCCCAAATTCAACAAAAAAAAAAAGCCATGTAGAAGGCTTTGTTTGTATTCTTCTGTGAAATCGAATCAGCAATGAGGAGATCTGTGGATGAGCGGATTGGTAAGTTAAAGTAAGAAGGCAGGTTACATTGCTATGTATTTAAGGTTTTAGAGACCATGGACTATCAAGTACAGCTGAAGACTCATAAGTTGGACAAACAATCTTAAGGTTGTTGGAAAACGTTGGATGGATCTATGGGGGAGATTCATATATATGGGCCTCCCTGTGATGGGATGGGATTCTAACTCATAAGGCACAGCCATTTCTTCGAAATTGCGTTAGGATTTACAAGCTGACTCTTTAAGTTATTATTATCATCATCATTATATGATGTCAAATGCTAGACTTAGGCTGCACCTTTAGATTTCCCATAGGACCATTTTTCAATGCAAACAGCATCCAATGATCTTACTAGTTCTGTGGTCTTCATCTTAGAACCTTAAGCGGCTATTTGTTGAGCCAATTGCCATTTGAATTTGCCAATGTGCTGGGCTGGTTTGGTAACCTTCATTTGGATCTCATTTCTTATTTAATCCCATAACTCACATGGCTTGTTGAGTTACTATGAGCTTTTCAAATTAGGTGATAGTGAGAAAAGAGAGTGTATATAGTAATACAGTTTTTAATTATTCCAGCTGCGAGAAAGGCTAAGAAAGAGCAAGAGACAACAGAGTCAAGTACAGAGGTGGTAGAAAATGTTGAAAGCAAGACATTCGAGGGTGTTTTCTTCTGCGTGCGTTCCCCGGTATCGTCGCCCGTGCCTGCCAGTACACCCAGCAAGTCCAGCCTGCTCAAAGTTGTACTCTCTAGTGAAGCCAAGAAGGCGTCTGCTTCCAAGGTTAACTCGACTCTCTTAAATTTTTCATCCATAAATAAACTCTTTCCTTTGCATACGGTTTTAGTTGTTTTGATTTTACCACCAGTGCCTGCGTCTCTTAGGCTGAGAGTACATAGTGATTTTTTTAAAATATGTGCTATGGTTTTAGGTGTAAATTATCATGAAAAGATATTTCTTTTAATTTCCGATAGGATTTCTTCAAATTCTTTATCCTACTGCTTTTTTTAAATTATTATATGGACCAATGTTCCACAGACATTAGCATCTTTATATTACCGTTCGTTATTGGCGATTTTTTTGCTCGTGCTTTGCATGTTACAGTTTTTAAGTAAAAAAACACTAAGTCTCTTAATCTATCCTTTATGAGTACTGCAAGGATGGCCAGGTGTTTTCCTGTCACAAACAGAGGTGGTGATAGGTTATTGATAGGTGATTGAAAACCTATTAATAGACCGGTACATAAACATTTGACTAATACCCAAGCATGTAATGGATTTAAAATAATTGTATTTTGACACCATACCTACTTTATATAATGCAATCGCAGTAATTCGGTTCTCTTTATCACCCCATAACATTTTAATATCACAAAATATTTTATAATATATTGGCGCCAAAATTTGAGCTGTTATATAAAAATGGTAGATTCCAAATTCAAATGTAATAATTTTTTTTAAATTATGGCAGTATTTATGGCCAAACTAAGTATAGGATGAACTCATGTCTTGCTTGATAGAAGGAATAAACCAAGTTATTATTTCTTCTGTTTGTTCTTACTTCATAAGTTGCCTTGTAACGTTAACAATTTCATTTTGGATGTGGAGCCTTTCACTACACAGTTAAGCCTGTAAATTTGAATAGATTTTTTTTTTGGATCTTTCAACCTAAGACCTAAGGTTACTTATTTTTAAAGTAGTATATATATTAATCCGCAGAACTCCGCGTCATTGGCAATGCTCCGAGCGTCCATCATCAGCAGGAATGTGGAAAACAGTGAAGTGAAGGTTTGTTCATTTGTCAACTACTAAAATAATGATCATCTGAGCCATAGTGAAGAGGTGGCCATTGGTGGTATTTGTGACAGCCCAGGGGTAGGTAGGTTGTCTGTCAATTGTGGCAATTATGGTATATCCTCCCATAGATGCTTTTAAGGGAGGCCTATGACCAGCAGTGGGCGTCTATGGGCTGTAACAACGACGACTCTCTCCAGTTTGTTTGTGTAGATCCTCAATGAAGGAGCTTAGAAATTGTAAGGAATCAAAATGAGTTGATTATTCCTAGTTCTCATGTTCAAAAATTAAATAAATCAAATGATTGTATGTCATAAGGTATATATATGTACAATAAAATTGCACAACCAATTTCGTATCTGCAACTGGAGAGATTAAAAATCAATATTAAAAACCATATTATTTTATCCAAGAATACTACACTAATGTTTATGTGGAATTAAATGTTGTTGGTGCTCACTTGGGAAGATAATTATTGTCGTGCACTCTATAACTATATTTTAAAGAGCAACTGTTGAGTTTTTTGCTGGCTCTAAGCAGTACTGCCTTCCGAGCCAGTGGTAGCTTCCTGTAGGGACACCAATGCCGACAGTTTGTTGATTGACGATTTGAAAGTAATTGTAATAATCTATTTAAATAAAGAATATTTGGAAATGTAATTGATGAATGTATGCATTTAAGTATTCATAGAAAATTGCTATTTAGGAATTTAACAACTACCTTTTGTTTACAGCATGGAAAAGAGTCAATGTCACCCATAGACCTTACCGCAACACCGGCTAGGAGTATCCTCAAATCTGTGAACACATCAACAAAGAAGAAGTCCCATAGGAAGTCATTTAAAATGGTACTCTTCAATGACTCTGATACAGAAGCAAATGATATAGATATTCTCGCAAACAGCATAGAGAACAACAAAGAAAAGGAAAGAGTGAAGGAGGACGATAAAGAAAATGAAAGAAGAAAATCTAAAATTGAGACACAGAAAGCAGTGGAAGAAAGAAGCCCGGTATTAACAAGGAGTAGACGTAAAAGTATAGGCATGACCTTGATGGACATGTCGATTGGTAATTTGGAAGAGCAATTAAGAATGGGAGAGAAAAAAGAAGAGTTGTCAAAAATTAATCAAACACCAAAGCGGACACGAAGAAGGAAAAGTTCTGCATATGTGTGATGTGTGGTTTTATCATCCTGTATTACTAATGTCAATTTTATGTAATCAATTTATTGCAAATTGATTTATATATGTGAGTGTGTTCTCCATCTTTGATCCATTAGGAGAGGATGTGTTCATAACTCGAATCAAATGTTTCCTGAGATTTTTGATAGGCAAGTTATTGGATGGTTGACTACACATAGGTTAAGGAACTTAACTATATAGGCAAGATTCAAATATAGAACTGATATATTAAGGGGTATTAAACATTTTATTTTGTTGTTAATTTATAATACTATATTATTCTTAATGAACATTTCTTGTTATATCTTTCTTTGAAATATTCTGACAAGTGTCAAACTTAAAAGCAAACAGGCTCAAACTTTTTTATTTTTATATAGAACTGTACATTGTAATAAACATAAAGCCATAAAAAATATCAAATGCATGAGAAAATAAAAAAAAAAATTAATAAAGTCTGTTAAAACAAAAATGTAAAATGTACACATTGCTGTAAGTCTGAATGTTCATATTGGAATGGGTGATCCTGAGTTATTTTTTAAGTATACCAATATATAGTTTTTCGTCTTTTCTGAAAAATTGCATTTTTGGACTTATCATTTTATTCAGAGGGTGCGTTGATACATAAAAATCATGTCATGACAAACTTGACTCTAGTTTATATATAGTTAAGTTCCTAAACCTATGAAGTATAGTGATTTTCTATCATCATGTGTTATTGAAAATTGCTTGGAGTCATAAGAAAATGTGACGTATGGAATTTTTTAATTTGAAAATCATGGCAGACAATAGTGATTGTCAGGGTATTTTAATAGCTCTCAGACCATTATCATCTTGTCTAGAAAAACTTGACAAATATATCTGAATTTACATTGCAGGTGAGACATCTTCTGTTACTTGACTATGTAGTGTAGTTTCCTTTTTTCTTTTTCCTTATAATAGGCAAAGGACAAGAGGCCATACAGCCAAAGGTTCTTATTTTTAACTGTTTACATATAAGGTTTAATATAAATAATTTTATCATTATTATTACTTTTTAATTTGGCTACGTTGAATTTCATTAGCATACTTATATATTAAAAAATAGTTGTAATTTAATGCTAAATAATAGTGAATGTTTATTCAAAATACGACCAATTAGTGTTTCGACTGTTATTTTTATTGAGTGTTTACACCAGCTCTTTAATGAACTTATATAGTTATTTTTTTTAAAAATGGTTTTAATTAAATTTTTCCCGCCTTTCTACATTTGACTGATTATGAGGTGACCTCCATTTTAAGTATTATTTATAATCCTTGCTACTTACCTTGACCATTCGACGCGACCATTCTCCCAGGAATCAAGATAGTGGTTTGCGGCGTGTGGCGCGGTTTCTGCATTTCTTGACGCGACCTCTGAAAAAAATTGACATTTAAAAAATCCAAGATGGCCGAACCGCGGGTGCCGATTTTTTCATTGTTTTCGGAGAATCGGAGGGACGCTCTATACGATGAAAGTACGGCGAGTCGAAAAAACAATATGGCCGCTAAGGTGTTGCGTACCCGTGTTCGAGCGCTTGCTTCGCGGTCGCGCGACGTTGGCCTTGTGAAATTTTCGGTTTGCCTTTTCGGAAATATATCCAATTCTACCAACCCGGGTGGATTTTTTCCCCCTCGATAGCATCCTTTCCGGGTTCCCCGAGTAAAACCTGTAAAAAAACTGCACTTTTTCGAATTCGAATAATCGGAGCCTATAGCTTTCCAGGACGCGATCGCAAGTTTTTTTACCACCCGCGAGAAATTTTCCGATGTTAGATTCAAAGAAATTCATAAAAGTATATAAGTACAAAGTGCATTTTTAACGATAAAATCGCACCAAAAAACGCGTCGCGTTCGTAATAATGATATTTAATCATTTTCGTTGCCATTTACCGGCAACACTAGCCACAAGATTTTTTTCAAGTTACAACTCCCGCAAAGTGGAAGACAGGTTCGCAATGTATGTGGCTTTCTTTTCATATTTCTAGTGTATTTGGCAAAAATATGACATTAAGTAAATGCAAGATGGCGGCCGCGCTTCGTAATGCGACTTTTTTCTTTCTGCTCCAATATCGATGTCGTTTTCGATTATTTGTAGAATTATCAATAGGTGAATTTTGAAAAAATGAGAAAAACAAGATGTCCACCCAGATATTCGAGTTTGAAGCTTGTTTATTTCAGAGGTGACTGCGGACTCGCATCAAGGAGGTAATTTCGAAATAAACCTTTCATCCTCTCCCAAGTGTCCTGAATTTTGATAGCCGTGAAGGATTTTTTTAAAAAAGGATCTGGGTCCTCGGAGTGATTCAAGTGGAACCTTTGGAAAATTGCCCTTTCCGGAGTAAAATGGTCTCGGAAGCTGTCATTTTCAGCGCGAGTTGCTTAGTTGGTTGGCGATTTTGAGGTTAAGTAGTATTGTCATGTGTAGTGGTTTTTCTCTATTCCTGCAAATTTTTGGGCTTTATTAAAAATATGAAAAGTAGAAGAAGCAATATTTTTAATTATAATCCGTAGCAAATAATGTAACGTATTTGTACAAATGGTATTTGACAATTTTCGTCGCTCGTCGCAGCCGCAGGTTTTTGTTATCAACTTTTCACATTCCCACACCCATAAACATAGAAGTTGAAATTAATGTATGACAAACAAATTGCTTCATTTGGAACTTTGATTACAAGAAAAATGCCATACGAAAAATAAAACTACTTTTTTTCTTTTCTTATATTCATTTTTTATTTTCGGACGATCGCCGTTGTTTGACGAATATATCATGTACTAGTAAAATTGTCAACGCTTATAAATAGTATATGATTATAAAGAATTTAGATAAAGGATTTTTTTATTGCCGTACTAAAAAAACAAGTCAATTCAAAAACATGAAAAGGAGAAGGAAATATATTTTATACATTATATTTTATATTATTATATAATAAAAAGCTTATACAAGCAAGGTTTGTGGTAGTAGCAGTGACATTTGATTATTTTTGGCGCTGACAACTGGCAACACGGGTAGTGTAGCACCTGTTTTTCACTTTTTCACGTTTTGAAGTTCACAGCCGAAAGTACAAGGACGACGTTAAAACGATGTATGACAAAATTGTTTGGTTTAATATGGAGACTAGGAATATTATAAAAATTGGGTATTGCCATATAAAAAAACTTAACTTTTTTATAGAAAATTTCGGGCCGAAGGTATCGTTTGACGTTTATACATTGTATAGGGGCTTTATAGTTGCTTATAATTTTTTTCTAAAAAAGTAAAAAAAATGTTTTGGAATAAAAAGAACGAGGAGCTTTTCTGATAAAAAAACATGCAGGGACATGTATCGTGGTTGTAGTGATCACATTTATTTTTATCGATGTGGATTGGCAACACCAGCTGTGGCGATTTTCTCGCACATTTCATAATCCTGATAAAACAACCGAAAGTAGACATGGTAGGTTAAAGCTAAGATGTTTTTTTATTTCGTATAAACGTCTCTTTTTTGTTTACTTCAGGTTATGTACAATTAATAAGTACATAATGTATTAACACACTTTGAGTCATTCGACATATTGGGGAAAAATATTTATTTATAATAATAATAGTTGATAGTATTGTTGTTTTTAATTGTGAGTATAACAGAGTACCCGGCGATGAATATTGTACATCGACCTTTGGAAAGAGACAATCGGGTAATTTCGGCTTCGTAGAGCGTTATCTCTGTCGCACGAAATAGAACGACTTACAAAACGTCACATAGGTAGTGTGGGACAGATATAGTGCTCTACGAAGCCGAACTTTGCCGATTGTCTCTTTCCAAAGGTCGATGTGCAATATGTATCGCCGGGTACTGTAATAATTTGCAACATATTTTGTAAGTTAAATATGGTCATCAACACAACTATAAAACAAGTAACACTTTCAAATGCCACTTGCAGCCATCAACACATTCCATGCCATGTGGGCGTATACGACCACCGCTGCACTTTTCGTTCAGGCCATTTGCAGTTCTCATTGAAAAACAAAGGAATCTTAAACAAATGAATTGTAGGCTCGAATATATATAACTTCACATCACGCATGCGTGTACGTAATGCATATTAAAATTTATTACTTTTTCCCGCTAATTATAACTTTGCAGTATTGAAAAAGTGTAAAGCGTACTTCTAAAACGACTTTTTTAATTTTTAAAGTGTCGGTCGTGTATTCCCACGCGGCCTGAATGGAAAATCTTCAAAAATTGCCGCGGCACTGAACGTGTTAAACTGTACACAAAAAATTAAACATACAACTGTATCAGTCACTAATATAAAATCCATACAGTCGCCAATAGATTTTTTTTTGATTTATCGCAACCCCAATGTAATAAAATGATAATCGCTTTATCATTTTCATCAGTGTTTTAAATATTTGCAATATACAAATTTCAATACACCTTGTCAATTTATTACAGAATATTCTAGTTAAAAATGGCGGAGATAGGCAAAGATATCTTTTTTTTTCTGAAAAATCAAGGTGAAGTACAAACAATAATATCAAGATTATACGGTATAAATACAATTGTGTTATTATAAATATTTTCACTGCTTTATGTAGACATTAATTTAGTTTTAAGACAAAAATAAATATTTATGCACATAGATCGACTTTGTATGGCCTAATTTCTATGGTTTGGAACTTTTAACAAGTCTTATTGATAGTCAAGTAATATTTTTTAAATCTATTTTATTTTTGACCCTACTTCGCAAGGTGTTATAGTTGTGGAGAAGAAGCAGGAAGAAACCACAACAACACATCTTTTAAATTTTAACACAGATTGATACTTACACCAATACCTCGCTTTGCGTCTTTTCGTTTTGCGTTTTTTTCGAAGTTGCGTCGCTGCTTAATTAGTACTAATTTTCGCTGTGCATCGTTAGATTTTCGAGGTTGCGTTGTTTTGGGTTCGAGTCGTTAATTTTTTTTAATTTTCTTTTATTTCTAAAAGATGGCAACACTTTTGTTTCTAATTGCGCCATGCCATCAAAACTCGGGGATTTCCTTTCTTACTAAAAATCAACGCAATTGGAATACAGTTTTATTTTCACTTTGTTTTGCTAATTTTAGAGTTCAATTTCAATTACGTAGTGTGTTGTAATGTAGTATGTTGTGCTTTTTTTAAAAGAGTAAAAAATTTATATAAATTTTTACGTGTTGTTTCTGGTTACAAAAAAGGTAAATACTATTCCAATTTATTTATTGGCAGAGTTATATTATTTTTGTTTTTTAAATGTTTACTTTGTTCAATTTTCTTTTTAAAGAGTAGTATTTTCGTGACTGGGAGCTATCTTCGATCTTTACATGATTTGCTATAGAAAATCTTAATTCACTTTGCGGCGTTTCATTTGCGTCGTGTTTTTTTGGAACGTAACCACGACGCAAGGTGAGGTATTGGTGTATACACTTTATCAGATATATCCTAAGTGAAATCAAAGTAAAATGACACTGTGCCAAGGATTCTTGTCATTTATCGTCTATGGGATAATAAACCTTTCTCGTCAACTTTATTCTAATAAGGTTTTTAGAATTTGATATATTGTAGTTCAATGATGCTTTGCGGAATTGTATTGATAATCCAATACTGTTTATTAGAGAATTTTTGCTTCACACTTTGGTACTTTCAGTTTTTCACGGTGTAAATAAATACCCGTATAACTGTACCCGCACCTGGGTATAAAATCGACGGTTGCTATTGTATGCCTTTTTGTTGGTTTAGGGGGGGATCTTCCGGATGTTCAAGATGCCCTGCCTCTGGAGGGAGGACAGGGTATGTGGGATTCCTATCCAAGCCCCCCTGGTAATAGCTCTCTGCTCCATACGGGGGACCACGGTACCTTCCGGCCACGCGGTATTACCTCGCGCTGTGCTAGATAGTTCGTCCCGGGGTATGTGTGTATGGTTCACGCTACCCCCGAAACCCTCGTGGTGCTCACGATGCTCCGAGTCCACATCCATTTCTAATATATAAAATTCTCGTGTCACGGTGTTCGAACTTGAACTCCTCTGAAACGGCTTGACTGATTTTTACCAAATTTAATATGCGTATTCAGTAGGTTTGAGAATCGGCTACTATCTATTTTCTATACCCCTAAGTGATAAAGGGTGTTCACACTTAAATTTTTTTTTTATTTTTTTTTTTACGACATTTTTGTTTATATTTTTTTATGATACAGCATACAAGAATACATACAACCATAAATTTTCACCCCTCTTCGATCAACCCTAATTTTTTATTTGTAAATTGAAATATCAATTTTTTTTTGCAAAACAACGTTTGCGGGATCAGCTAGTATATATATATATAGCATAACATATATATAGGTAGAGGGAGACTTACAATCGCAGGTCACATGGTTTGATTCCCGGGATACAATCTTATGTAAAACTATATGTCATATTTATCTTATTCTTTTACTAAATGAACAAAATATATATAGAGATGAAAATAGTCCTATACGTTTTCGGGAAAATGTCAACCAAACATTTTCTATAACTTAATTTGTTACTAGGTCGGGGAACGTCTAGTTTGACCAGGTCATTAATGATTTTATACAAATACACAATATACATATTGATTAGTGATAGGTGTATAAAATTAAAGGAGTAAATGTAAAGATAATTAGTAAAAATTTGTACACATTTTACACCTATTTCCAATCATTCTATATAATGTGATCACTCTGAAATATATCATATTAATTTACTTTTCTATTAGAATGCAACAAAAAAATTAGGCCTGTGACTTCTGGCAGTCAAAGTCTGCAGAGAGAGAGGAGGGAGTCGCTGAAGCTAGTGAGAGTTTAAGGCTCCCACCCTTTTATAATCTGCCTCTGGGGGGGGGAGGACAGGGGTATGTGGGATTCCTACCCACTAAACCCCCCCCCCCCGGTGGTTGCCCTCTGCACTAAACGGGGGACCGCGGTATCTCCCGGTCAGGGATCGCCAAGGCTCCCACCCTGGCCTAGCTTAACTATCACTTCAGAAACCGTTAGCACTCAAACAGACGAAACTCAAGCAAAGCATTAATAGAGAAAATCGCTTAGTAAGTGAGTTGGAATTTTAAAAGCCAACAAAATCAAAAATTTCAAGTGTACAATGCTAATGTGTCGCAATTTTCATTCGAACAACAGGCGTCGTGTATTCCATGAATATAAATGGGGAGCTACGGCCGCCCGAGGGCCGGAGATAAGGCACTTGGCTTCAAAGCGCGTCCCACTTCGCGCCTTGCCAAATTGCTCGCCCACTAAACTCTGATGGCTTGCTAAGCCGCAAATAATTCCAGCCGTGGTGCATAGCATCTCGTACCGTGGGAAATTAGGTCGAAGAGATTAGACGCTTCCGGCGTCAGACGGTTGCAAATTTGGTATGCAATTATATTATAACTACATACTTCTATATATAAACTATATTAAGTAAATGAAATTTTTAGTAAGAAAATCATTATCAGCCTACCCCGTAGATTTAAGAGTAATTTTAAGAGGACGGGAATCGGCGCCTTCACCTTTTTCCGTTGACCATTCTTCTAATAGTCTTCTACTAGAACAGTGATTCCCAAAGTGGTCTATATCGACTCCTAGGGGTCTATGACAATCTGCAAGGGGTCTACGTCAGCGAAAAAAAATTTGGGGGTTTAAATGATTAAATGAAAATGGGGGTCCACGATAGTGGATCTCAACACATACACTGATAGTACCTATTTACTTACATCATACTATCTTATAATATCAAAACATTTACATTATTTATAAAAGTACCTACGAAGTAAAAAAAATATTTCTTATGTTATTTTATTTATAGTTTATTTTATATTTATTTCATCTTACGTTTATTTTACATAACAGACACAAAATTTTATTTTGAGTAGTTTTAATTTAAATTCAATTAATAAATGTATAAATTAACATGTGTTTTTACTTTAAGTTTTAACACTAAACTTCACTACAGTTAGAAATTTACAGGAAATCAATATCAGGTAAGTAGGGGGTCTACCCAACACGGAAAAACATGGCAAGGGTTCTACGACACAAAAAAGTTTAAGGAACTCTGTTCTAGAATAATAAGAAAGAAGAAGTGAATATAAGAAGTATCACTTCCTAAGGATCATAAATATCATTATTTAAGCCGTTGGATGTCCATAACTGGACACATGCTTCCCAAGTAGGTCTTACAAGACTGGTCGGAAGCGGTGTATCTCTCTTCTTCTTACCAGCTTTACAAGGTATTTTATCCAATTTGATGTTAAATACCCTGCGTTTGCTGCTCTGTGGTCTTCTCTCTAGAATCTTAACGGTCCAGAATACATCAGTTCTAAACGCTATATGGTCAGTGTATGTGATAAAAAATAATGTAAGATAGTTAATGTAGAAAATTTTGATCTGGGAATGTAGATTAAAGAAGGAAGGAAGTAAGATCTGTAAACAAAGAATGACAGGTCATATTGTAGAGGCAACATTACGTTATCGTGAGCGGCGCATCGAAAAGGGGAATTCCACAGAAATATAATTGTTCATTTACGTCGATATAAATACGGGCTAAGCTCGAATATACACACTTCTACTTCTAACTTTGTTCTTATACCTAAACACCGGCCCTAGGAAGAATCCTGCAATGTGAAGCGTAAAAGAAATGGATAAAAGATAATGTGAAGGACAATGTAGAATGAAAATTGGAAAACTCATTTTAAGAAAGAATTCACACGAACGAAAGCACGACGCAAATTGAAACGCCGCAAAGTGAATTAGGTTTTTCTATAGCAAGCCATCTAAAGATCGAAGAAAAACAAAAATAATATAACTGTGCCAATAAATAAATTGGAATAATATTGACCGTTTTTGTAACCAGAAACAACACGTAAAAATTTACATAAATTTATTATTCTCTTTTAAAAAAGCACAACATACTACATTACACAACACTACGTAATTGAAACTGAACTCCATAATTAGCAAAACAAGGTGAAAATAAAACTGTATTAAAATTGCGTTGATTTTAATTTAGAAAGGGAATCCCCGAGTTTTGATGGCATGGCGCAATTATAATACAAAAGTGTTGCCATCTTTTAGATAAAAAAATAAAGACTCGAACCCAAAACAACGCAACCTCGAAAATCTAACGACGCACAGTGAAAATTAGTACTAATTAAGCAGCGACGCAACTTCGAAAAAAACGCAAAACGAAACGACGCAAAGCGAGGTATTGGTGTATATAAAAGCACGCCTGTCACCTACCCACTTCCTCATCAACTTACCAATCCGGTTGGCAAAGTTGGATACTTCTCCTCATCCCTGATCTGATCTCCTTGATTAAATCCCAAGCTTAGCTTATCCATGGCTCGTTACATGAAGCTTGGCAAAAGGTAAGTGAGAAGCCACGTATCACTGCCAAAAGTCACTACTGACATCACACACGGGTCATAGAGCGTTGTTATAAGTAACTGAGGAATATTGAACGAGAATAACAAAAATACGTAGTCAATATTAAGGTTAATTATTAAAAGCGGTAAAATGATAGAGGTATTGTTCATTTGCTACACCTTATAAAGCAATGGTTTTAGAAATAATAGATAACGTAATGATAATATATTAAAAAAATATATATTTTTTCAAAATTCCGATTATTACATTTATTATAAAGTGGCGAAACATCTAGCCTATTCAGGAGCAAGGGTCATTACATAACAAAGCTTTTTACACTTATGCCGTTATTTTTCATTCTTCAATAGTTTTTTTTTAATTTCTTAGACTTTCGTTCAAAGATCTGCATTGAAATTAACAATAGGATAGTACAATAATATAGCTTTTATTAAGAATATAGCACTGTTAA
This sequence comes from Battus philenor, assembly GCF_028537555.1. Taxonomy (NCBI): domain Eukaryota; kingdom Metazoa; phylum Arthropoda; class Insecta; order Lepidoptera; family Papilionidae; genus Battus; species Battus philenor. The sequence goes on along the minus strand of NW_027181678.1, from coordinate 14,078,505 downwards.
CTTATATTTAACGATGGAGCGTAAAGATAATTTCGCGTTTTATTTAGCATCCGGGCGCGCGAATTCGACCGCATGGATTTTTACAAAAAAAAAAACGTTTTGTTTATTATTTTTATTATTAGGAAAATTTCTCCTTACTACATCAGTTACCTGCCAGTATAAGTCTCGGTAAAATCGGTTCAGACATTTCTAAGATTACCCGGGACAAACAGATAGATAAAAATAAAAAAAAATGCAATATTTATATAAGTACCGTACATTCACATGAATGTAGTAAATAGTTGTTATTTTAATATTAAAATCACACTCCGATTTTATTTATCTGTATGTATAAATTACAATGCAAATGTCACGTTTTTACTGCGCCTGTTAATTTTAATTACTGTTAGATTAAATTTATTGTGATGTAATTTCACAAAAGACAACAAAGATATTTAGGTGTCTGTTTACGGAGTGCGTTTCTTATAAGTATACACACTGGCTTTATTCCGTAATGGCGGACATTTAGTGTAAATTATGACAGCCATCAAAATGGCGAATGCGCGGGAAAATATTTTATCACAGAAAATTAATCTTTAGTGTTATTTATTTAAATTAGGAACAAAATTAACTTTGATTTTAAAATCTTTATCGTTCAATTATGTTTACCACTAACTATATCATTATACACAATTTATAATTTTAAGGAAGGGCAGTGTTTCCTACAGAATTAATATAAAAGACAAAAATCCTTGGCAGTGATGTCGCCTTATTATTTTGATTTGATTTAGACTATATCTGATAAAGTGTATATGTATAAATCTGTATTGTTATATTTTATTAAGGAGATGTGTTGTTGTGGAGTATCTCCCTGCTTCTCCTCAACTATAACACCTTGCGGATCAGAGTAGAGTCAAAAATAAGATAGATTAAAAATAATAAGTTGACGATCAATAAGGGTTCTGTTAAAGTTCCAATGTTGAATAAATTAATTTTATATTTATCTTTAACACAATTATTGTAAAATTTAATAGTTTTTTTTTAAATATTACAATACTTTTTTAATTTCATTAATTATTTTTTTGTATATTAATATAGCATTTTTGTCTGTTATATTTGTGATTTGTTGATTTTCACCCAGTTGACAAATGCTAACCTAACTTTTTCTATTCCTTTCCTTGCTCTAAATAATATTTACAAAACTTTTTAAAGGTCGTTAATCATTTCAAACTGTAAATCATGATTTTGAGATAAAATTTGCTTATCGATGTGTGTGGTACGCGTCTGTGGGGATACCGTCACCACCCACCAGCCATGTACAGAAGTTGGTAGGCAGGCGGTCGTGACTACACGGTGCCCCGCAGGCCTTCGCCTCCGAATCGAACAGAATGCAAACTAGTATCTGGAATTTAACTTCTTCCATCTTTAGATTAATGTCGTAGAACACTAAAGTCGTTTTAGTGATGTACTTAAATTTTATCGATATTTTTTCTATTATTTCATATAAATTGCATTTTAAACGATTTAAATGCACTTCTAAGTAGGTAGTCAAAAAATCATAATAATATTCACTTGAATTCATCTCAATTTTGCATAGTTTACGATTTAACTTAATGTTAATCCTAACGTTAATGCTAATGTCTGTGAAGTATACATCCTAATAATAATAATAAAAAGATATGTTATCCAGAATGGATAATCGATAAAAAGTTTTTGTTTTTTCAATAAATTATTCAACATTATTCACGAGATAGGTCAGAGCATCTCTCAGGCGCATATTGAAGAAATGTTTGTTTTCGTAGAAGTTTAATAACTATGAACTAAATGCAACCCCTTAGAGGTGTTACATGTATTTGACCTTGATGATAAAGATTTTTTTCTTTCTCCTCACAGTTCCGTCTTAACACTATGCGGCATACATTTATTTTATCAAAATATAAAATAAAAACTTAGTCCAAAAAGTTTTAAAGGTGGTAAATAAGCGATAGCAGCACTCAAAAATGTAGTGGAAAAGACTTCCAAAAATTAGCCATGTTTAGCTCTAGACTATCGTCTTTTAATGAATGGTGTTATTTAAACTTTCACAATAACGTTTATTAAAAGTAATTAAAAATTACAATACAAGTATAGTGAAGGCATGTATTGTTCATGTCGAGTAAGAAGGTCGAGTGTGACGTTCGAAACAATGGGAAGAGAGAAAAAGTGAGAGGTGTGAAGTTAATCGCGGATCGCGCGCGTAGCAGGCGACTCGTAGCTATCTTCACTCACAATCAGTTCGTACTCGGTTGCCACGATAGATGGCGCCGGCGTTATTCTATATTACTTCTCACAATGGTTTTACAAGATGCAATGATTCATGGTTTGTCAAGAACACTATTTTAAAAAATATTAAATCATTTATAAACTAATATGAACTGGTAGACGATTGGGTAAATTTTACACTTGGTAGACTGAGGACATAGTTAAGAACTAATATTATGAACTGGTAGACGATTGGGTAAATTCTACACTAGGTGGTACCACGACATAGTTAAGAAAGGAAGTCGATGCATACAGGCAGCGCGTGACCGGTCATTGTGAAGGCCTTTGGGGGGAGGTATAGGCCTTCCAGTGGTAGCTTAACTTATGAAAATCTAAAAACTTTGAGCTTACGTACAAGAAGGTAGAAGAAATATGGTGAACATCACATTGTGACTTAGACATCGATATGTGATATTATAAATTATATCAAATAATAAATACATGAAAAAATAACATAAAACCTTTTTTATTATCTACGCAACATTATTATAATTCTCAAAAGGCTATAAAACACTGTCCTCTAAGACTTAATATATTATATTAAATGCAACAATGGATAGTTAAGTATATCCGCCATCTTTGCCAGTTACATTGACCTTTAGATAACTCGTCCGCGATGCGTTTAAGTGTAATTTTATACGTAATTTAATTCAGAGTTGACATGAGCGGTCGGCTGTCCAGGGAGTAAGATGTATGAGGATATTACGTGAGGTCCTGATCACAAATACGTGCGGTGCCTGGTAATATACAAGATAATTTCGTTCTTGTGGATAATGGCGGTCGCTATTTTTAATCAAACAGTACATCGTTGATATAAGATGAAAATATATTATATACCAGCTGTCATAAATCAATTCGAACTTCGAATCGGACTGTCAAACGTGCGAAGTTCACACTGAACTGTCAAATGTTTAAAATGTATTACGAAATTACATTTCCAAAAAAAAAAACATTAAGTATGTTATTTGTTACTTCTGTCTATAATTTTGCATGCACATTTAACACCATAGATATCTTTGGGGAAGGCCAATGTCTTGCAGCTAGCGTGTATGGTCTAAAACGACGATTTTAGTATGAAAAAGCGTTATTTTATATTCTAATTATTATCTATCCCTTTTATAATATTTATCTTTAAATAATATGATATTTATCTATCCCTCTGGAAACTTTATACTGCCAGAAATTCTTGACCTGTCGTATTCTAATATACTATATATATTACATTAATGTCTTGCACACAAATGAACTATACAATCGCCAGCCAGGCGTGGCGATTATTGTATATCCTATAGATATCTTTGGGAGAGGCGTACGCTTTGCAGCTGAAAATAATATAATTGTTTCTTTATTGTAATATATAACGAGTTAAGAGAATTTTAATCAAATGTAATCATGTTCTTTGTTTAATTTACTGTTTTTAGTTCTCCTTAATACTGAGTGGGTTAACAAGTGGGGACGTGGAACAATTGTGTACTACCCTTAATATATAGTGCCTAAAGACAAAAAATCTAAGACCAATGTTTGTTATCTGTCATAAAGTACGGTACAGAATGGCAGTCTCTCATTTAAATTTTCATTATTTGCAAGCACTCCCTAAACGAGGATATTTGTATTTTTGTATTTGTATTTTTTACAAAACAGTTGGTGTTTATATCGATACAGTTGTCAAATAAAAAAATAGCACATCACTATAACGAAAGGGCCCGCGTGCGCCCTGTGACGGATTTCATTTTATTTCACTTCGATTCATTTAAAATTCCCCGCATTCCGTCCGCAGACTCCGCGCCGTGGGGCTACATTATTTTGGACAGGGTTTCTCAAACTTGTACAAGTCGCGGGTCGGAATTTTTTATAAGTATACGTTATTCTAATAAAACATTATTTCTTGTCACAATCTTCTTCTTCTAGAGTAATGATGGAAGATATGCCTGTAAGAAAGAATAGCTCTAAAGGATCAATATCAGTATCATTTGCAGGATGTCAACTGCTGGACTAAACTCTTCCCTGTAGTTCTCCAATAAGACCAATTGGAAGTTGCCTGCATCCAGTGTTTTCTGACAACCTTAACAAGGTTGCCTCTCTACCTAAGGTGGTCGTTTTACGCGATGCGTTTTGAACCCTGGTCTTCACCCCAGAACCTACAGACCCCTAATGTTTTATGCGCCATGCGGCATGTCCAGTGCCACTTAAACCTGCTAATCTGTTGCGCTATCTCGTTTACTTTTGTTCCTTTAGTAAACTCTCAATTCTATATTCGATCTAGCGGAGAAATCCCGTGATTAACCCCTCTCTCCATGGTTCCTTGTGGGATTTCAGTGGGTCCAAAAGTAGGAGACTACCTTTGTGTACCGTATCTCATTAATGATGACACGCATTGGTTGTAGAGTCCTTTTTAGACATTTAGGGATAGACGAGAAGATGTTTCATAGTTTCTCTAACACTACTCAGCTAAGATGAATACTATATCTCTTGTAACGCGACGTAAAAACCAGAGAGTATATAAATTAAAATGGAAGTGAAAAAATTATTGAATTGAAAAAACCCCGTTTTCCACAAGATAGGGGTACTTTTGTCTTGCCTCAGCGGGCTGGTTTCCGCAACCAAGCGGCAATGTGCTCATTTTGCGTCGTGGTTTGTCTTAATCAAGCCAACCCAACTTTGAGAAACCCCAACAGACCCTTGATGTTGCCAGCGATCTCGGAGAGCACCTCGGCGATCCGAGATAGGTAACCCTGTAGGGTGCTACATCCGTACACTGGAGTAGTACGTGAGCAGCAGTCTCGTCCTCCTCCTGGCACGCTCTGCACAAAGGACTGTCCGTAACGCCTTATGTAAATAGAAGTTTGCTAAAAAGACTATGACCGGTAATGATCTCTGCCACCAGGTGCAGCTGGAGCAGGACGTTAGAACTGGCAGATTATGGTAGGCATTGTCTCTTTTGCTTGACGACACTCCTCATGGCTCGTCTATTACTTACTTGTTGACTCCTAGTACACACCGCTTCTAGAGATCTGGCTTTACCCATTGGTAGTGATGAGAAGCTCCGTAAAAGACCATGCTGGAACTCCTCCGGCCCAGTTCATCAGCAGCATCGATGCCTCTGGAGCCGCTATGACTATTTATCCATTGTAGTGTAACATATGTTTACCCAGAGTTCAAAGTGTGACTTTTAAAGACTAGCAACAAAGGTCTACTGTCGAAAAGAATTTGAATAGAGTAACCGTTTCCCCTGGTAGCAGTAAGAGCAGAGTTACATTTATGATACCCATGTATTTAGCTTGAAACACTGTGCTGTAGTTACCTAGTGGTGTTGCTACGCTAATTTTCAAGTCTTCCTACAAGGTTCCGGAGCCGGTTCCATATGCAGTTTTGAAACAACTAGAGGTAAATAATATAACGCGAGATAATTGACCTACAGAGCCATCTAGTGACTCATAAATATTATCACAGTTTTGTTTCGCATAAAAAAAATATTTGGCAGGAATTTTGAATCTGCGGCCCAAAGTTTGAGAACAACTGCTTTTCGTCTTTGTATTAGGATATTTATTGTACACGAATCTAGTTTCTCTCGCTGAACTGTGCCCTTTCCAGTTACATGTGTTTAAATGTAATACATTATTACATTCGCATAATAATTCAATTAGAAATATATCTGTTCTCTGCCGGGTTAGAAAATTCAAGTCCTTTGAATGTTTCGTGATATTCTATTTGTATTAACAAAGAATATTGCGATCTATATTTCTGTGATGAGCTCTTGAAAATGATATTCTTTTTGGCTTCGTATCTTATTAAATAGGATCATTGGTTATAGGTGTAAAATCCTTAAAGGGAGAAATAAATATATTTTTGAATCGTCGATTATTTTAACATTATACGTAGTAATCTTTTAAATGAAATCTAAGAATGTTTGATGTGTACATTATAATATCACTGCTTGGTTTCGGCTGAAATTGATGCTGTTAGCTCGGGGGCTTTTACAGTTTCATCGGAACTGAGTTCACGGAGCGGAAGGGTCCGTGAATTTAAAAATAAAACAGAAGCTGGATAGACGTATTCCAGCTGTACAATGACTTTCGCACGTAATAAACCGCTCTACCCGAGTAGAGCTATCTAGTATTGATGTTGTGTCTGCGGCTTTGGATGGCAGCTTGAACCACAGGTGAGCCAAGGATGGATCCGGATCCAACCTCGTTTCGCCCACGCTGTTAGGGAGCGTGCGGCCCTAAGAACGGGTGTTGTGGTGTGGTGAGTAGTGTTTTGATCTATTGTGAATGACGCGATGTCCTGATCCTAGATGTGCGGAGTGTTGCAGGTGAAGTGGTCGCTGGTGCTGTATGGTCAGCGCTAGCTGTGTTCAGTGGCAACCCTGTGATGGGCGTGAGCATATAATATCAACCATGTAAACGAGTCAACAAACCAAGTTAAATATTTTTGATCAACTAAAAGGTCAAACGAATAAAAAAAGTTTTTAATTTTAGATTTAAAAGTAAGATCTAAGGTATTTCGTGGAACTTTATTATATATACGTAAACTCCCATGAAGTAACTATTTTTAATTTAATATTTTGGATTATAGCGCATAAATAATATGTTATTAAAAACAATACATTTTTCTATTGGAATGCAAGAGGCCGATAAGTTCTGGCAGTACAAAATCTATAAGGACAGATATTAAACGATAATTAATTTTAATAGCTTTTTTACTAAGTAGTAATTCGAATTTTGAACACATTTTGATAAAGATAATGATAAAATACGTTTATTCATCATTGGAATTTTTAATAGAACTCTTATTGATCGTCAACTTATTATCTATTTATTTATTTAATCTATTTTATTTATGACTCTGCTTCGCAAGGTGTTATAGTTGTGTAGAACAAGCAAGAAGATTCTCAACAACACGTCTTTTAATCAAGTTTAACACAGATTTATACATATACACTTTATCAGGCAGCCTAAATCAAAACAATCAAGCGACATCACTGTCAAGAATTCTTGTCATTTAAATATTCGCATATTGAATAATAAGCCTTTTTCCTCAAAGCTCTCTTCTTATATTGTCATTAAGCTATTTATTATCTTATGAAATCATTAAGTTTTTGATAGGGTGCACCATTTATTAGGGAAGGGTTAATAGGTTGTAGGAAAGGCTCCAGAAAGGTGAATTTAAACTTATTTGCAATCATATAATGTGTATGGTACAGTTTATGTAGAAATCAATGGTATTATGGTGATAACTAGCATAATACACCAATTCCTCGCTTTGCCACGTTTTGTTTTGCGTTTTTTTCGAAGTTGCGTCGCTGCTTAATTAGTACTAATTTTCACTATGCGTTATTAGATTTTCGAGGTTGCGTTGTTTTGGTTTCGAGTCTTTAATTTTTTTTTAATTTTCTTTTTTTTTTTCTTAAAGATGGCAACACTTTTGTTTCTAATGCGATTAGAACTCGGGAATTCTCTTTCTAACTAAAAATCAACGCAATTTGAAAAGTTTTATTTTCACTTTGTTTTGCTAATTTTAGAGTTCAGTTTCAATTACTAGTGCGTTGTAATGTTAGTGTGTTGTGATTTTTTTAAATGAGATTAATAAATTTATATAAATTTTTACATGTTGTTTCTGGTTACAAAAAAGATAAATATTATTTCAATTTATTTATTGGCAGAGTTATATTTTTTTGTTTTTTAAATGTTTACTTTGTTCAATTTTTTTTAAAAAGTAGTATGATCGTAACCCAGGAACCTATCTTCTATCTTTACATGGTTTGCTATAGAAAATCTTAATTCACTTTGCGGTGTTTCAATTTGCGTCGTGTTTTTTTGGAACGTAACCTCGACGCACTGAGGTATAAATATATATATGTAAGTGTTAATTGAAAAAGGAATAAAAGCATCAAAGTTTCTTCACAAATAATGTATACATTCATTCCTTATTTACCTATATCTAATCTACTTGTATATGACTTCTTTTAATAAGCATTTCTTTAATAAAAAAATTCCTTTTTTAAATACGTTTATATTCAAATGTAAATGTGTTTTGTAAATAGATTTAGACTTGTTTAAACCAGTACGCGTCCCCTCGTCTAAGACCGGAGTCCGTCTCAATGAAATATTGTCGACATTTTTCAGGGGGTCACCCCACCTTCGTTCCTTGCGATGAGGAATAGATGTAATAAGGTTTTTCAGTCAACCCCCCGTGACTTAGGTAAGTCAATTGTGCCCGCGACTTCGGAGCTTAGTTAAACAAAAAGAAAATAACTTTATGATTAATTGCGAGGATTTTGACTTTTACCTCCTTTTAAAGAATTTAAACGTCACCTTTTCTAAGTATAAATTGAAATGATAATATTATTTATTAGAATACGCTTTTACAAGCGTTTAATATTCCTAAATCAACATAAAATATCGGCATTATTATCCCTACAGGAAGCTACCATCGTCTCGGAAGGCAATACTGCTGAGAGAAAGCGAGAAACTCAACAGTTGCTTTACAAATATAGTTTTATAGATGCGCGATAATAATTAGCTTCCTGAGCATTAACATATATTTCCACGCATTAACATGAGTATAGTATTCTTGGATACAATAATATACATTTTTAATTAATATATTCTTAATATATAGGGGCAGATCTGAAATTGATTATAAAAAAACATGAGTCCGTATTTTCTAATATTATTATTTTGCGAATAAAAATAATTGATAAATTAAATTATATAAAGAGAAGGTATTTCACTTCTCTGTGAAATTTATTCCGGCTGTAGTTTATTTCAAAGTAATTTTAGATCATTAAATATTTTAATATTAATTCTATTTGCAATATAATAGGAGTATGTCAACCACACAAGTAAAGGTAAGTAAATATAAAACATTTTTTTTAATTGTTTTATAATCTTCTCTTTCTTCTTTTCAGCTGATAGAAGGCTACAGTAAGACAGATCTATGTCCGAGTTCGCCACTATGACCGATCTTGCTTTGACATCCAGCGACTACCATGACCTTATATATGTAAACGATTCACCTAATGGGAGACCCATGCTTCGTTTATGAGCTCATGGTCGGCATTCAAGATCTTTGTTGCACCAGCTACCTGCCTCACCCACCGCCACTTCGAACGAGCAATTCTTCGAGCAACATCGGCTATTTTGGTTCTTCTGCGGATCTGTCTTTCATGTCTGATTTGATCTCGCAGCGAAATTTCATCTATTTGTTTATATTGCTTGTAGCGGCTACATTACGTCATCATCAACCGTGCATCAAACAGGGGAATCCCACACCAGAGCGCTCTATATTTACGTTGAGCGAAAGAGAGCGCACTACAATACTTTTCGCCTAGTGATTGGTCGACTGTTTTTATTGGTTAAATATCGTTTTCATATTTTTAAGAATCTGTATAAATATGGACTAAGTTTAATGATTATACACCATCTAGTTCATGGACCCTTCCGCTCCGTAAAGTCAGTACAGATGAAGCTGTAAAAGCCGTAGGGCTAACAGCATTAACATCAATAGAAACAATAGAATAGATGATTATACATACTTCTACTTCGAACTTCGTTTTTTCATTACATCCAGGACCTAGGTACCCACGGAAAGTCGGCTAACTTCGGTTATGTAGATCTCTGTCGCACAAAATACAACGACCGACAAAACGTCACATAAGTAGTGTTCGTCTGAGATAGTGCTCTACGATGCCGAAATAAGCCGATTGTCTCTTTCCAAAGGTCGATGTGCAATATTTATCGCGTGGTACTGTAAGTTACTATTTCACCGGATTGGGCGAAGCCTTCATAGGGTCAATTTAAGGTAACTCTTTTTGATTGGCATTCCTTCAAGGAAACTCCTCAGTGTAATAGTAGTAGCGTAGACTTCCTACTTATCCTATAGAGAAACGGGGATGGTGGTATAAGGTCTTAAGGGGGTTCAGCGTTGTTACCAATCTCCTTACGAAAAAAAGAAACAGACTGGACATCATTAGCCGAGAAGATTTAAGATTAACCCTTACAAAATTGACGCCAAATGTTTATAATTTATTATCAAAGCATCAGGTTCATCCTTCTCACTAAAAATATTGACTTATTGCTTATGTTATTTTATTAATAGTTTATTTTATGTTTATTTAATGTTACATATATTTTACACAACAGATAAAAAAATTTATTTTGAGCAGTTTTTATTTTAAATTCAATTATTAAATGTATAAATCAACATTTGTTTTTACTTTAAGTTTTTAACACTAAACTTCACTACAGTTATAAATTTACAGGAAATCAATATCAGGTAAGTAGGGGGTCTACCCAACACGGAAAAACATGTCAAGGGGTCTACGACACAAAAAAGTTTGGGGAACTCTGATCTAGACGCTGGATTTTTTCAAGGCTGAGTTTTTTAGAAACTAACTTATTATCACTTATAAGTCGAACAGAACAACATTCTTCTGTGTCAAGATCGTAGGGCTATAACTTAGTTAAGCAATCCGAAAGGCTGCAGCCGTATTCCTCACATAATAGTGTTGCGTTCCGACACACGAGCACCTGAGGGTCTCAGGTGAGAGGGCCAAAACTTGATTTGAGCGAGAGCTTCCGTTAATATTTCTATCTAGGGCGACGAGGATAAGCGTCCCTTGTGATATAAGATCCGGTCTACTTTTTGATCGGTTTCTAATCGAACTGTGATGAAATTGAAAAAAAAAAACAAATTAAAAAATAATAAAGCTAATAATAAAGTTAAAAGTAAGTAGCGCCATCTAGACCTTCACTATAGAATTAATCTGTGGGCTAGTACAATAATAATATTTATAATTAAATAGTTTTAGTTGTCTTACATTGATACTTTTGAGTGGAGGCGTGTCTTCCTCGCGGTGGCACGCGGGTAATGTATGTCTAAAACAGTTCTAGATCAGTTCAAAGCTTGCCGTCTCAGTACCAGCTAAACATAGCGTTTCGTACGTGATTACGGGGAACCGGTCCATTGGCAGAGCTCCTGGATTTCCACGAAGCGCGTGCGCATCTCTTGTCGCCCGTCATCGGTCTGTTCTCTTATAGATCGGATGGCTTCGATCAAAGGGCAACGCGTATAAACATTGCGGGTGTAATTGTTATTTCAATTGTGAATACGTTTTTTTCGGCCGATTTCAATTTCTATTTTTTGTAAATATATTCTTAATATCGCCGCGTCTACTAAATTAAAACTAAAAAGTATAAATCAAAATATTCTTTATTCGAATTTGCTATTAGTACAAGCACTTTTGAATCGTCAATCAATATAAAATGTCGGCATTGTTGTACCTACATGAAGCTACCACCAGCTCGGAAGGCAGTTCTTCTGAGAGCCGGGAAGAAACTCAACAGTTGCTCTTTACAAATATAGTTTTTTAAAGAGCGCGCGACAATAATTAGCTTCCTGAGCATTAACAACATTTAATTCCACGTATTAACATCAGTATAGTATTCTTGAATAGAATTATATACATATTTTTTAATAACATACTGTTTAATATTGGTTTCAATTCTCTCCAGTGGCAGATGTGGTATTTTATTGTGCAATTGTATACTTTCTGCCATAAATGATTAATTTAATTTTATTATGAAAAGTAGGAGTAATCAGCTTATAAATCATTTTTAACTTGTACTAAGACAGTATCTATCAATTTATTTATTTACAACCACTGGAGCTTTTTACGAAATTCAGAAATATAATTATATTTGCGCAATTAAATATGAAACTAGTAATTAAATCAGTGGGTAAATTTCTCAGTTTTTTTTTTATTTATTTTCTACTATGTTTATATTGATAAAAATATCTGTTTAATTTGTCTAATAATAAGATTTCATTATAAATATCATATGTTTGAACACAATGGAATTGGGAACGTGAAAGTACAGTTAATATATGTAAATATACTACTTATAGGTAACATTTCGGTACAAAAACCGAACGCAATAAAATGAACAAAAGAACGTATGATTAAAAACTATTGGCCACCGTGATTTGAATATAAAATGACTCAGCATTATACTCTCACAACACAGTGATGCTTTAAAAAAGTAATATTCTTATAATTACAACCATAACTATGCGTGTGCGTGGCTGTATGCTGTGAATTCCCTTCACTGAATAATTGAAATGAAAAAAAAAAGGAAAACAATTGAGACCATAAAGCAGCGAGGCGTCAGGTTACGCGCCACAGATAACATATTAATCTCGACGATTAGAAACGGTATCTGTTAATAGATGACGCTACAGTTCGGTTGTATTTCGCCTTTTTGTATTTGTGATATGATAGAATGTTCTATTAAATGATTTCTTTTGACCGGCACAAGGAATAAAAGGTGGCGGGTAATTCGTATTTTTATTTATAATGTTGCATATTGCTATTACATGTTTTTTTTTTAAATGTTTATACTTTAATATTCCCTAATATTTTCACAATGAATTTTTTATTTAATTAATTGCATTTCTTCTTAGACTTAAGTTACACGTTGTACTATATTTTCAATATTAATTTTTTAAATACAATCTTATTTTTTCTTGTGTAATCTCTTTAGGAGAAATTAAAAATAAAAATGTAAAAACGCATTATAACGCTTACAGAGTAAACTAAATATATACTTTTAATTCTTTCATCTTACAAAAAAACCTAGAAATCATCAAAGAAAACACTAATTTGTTTGTTTTGTCTATATTTAAAAGTATATATCGAACTAATTGTAGTTGACTAAATTTTATTGAAACTCGTTTTCAGTCTTGCCATAAATATTATTGTAAAGAAAAACATTATCTTTCATTGTATATAACATTTATTACAAATACATTATATTAGTTTTATACATTAATATAGAATTATTAAAGAACTCATAAAGTTTATTCAGTTTTAATACCAATCTTTTAAACCGAATGTTCATATTACTATTAGTTTTTTTAAACCGTTTTATTTAGTTCGACCCGTACGGAATTTGTTTATTTGGGTCAAAATTAGAAATTGAAATTTAAGCACCTTCCCGTTGTCAGATTGATCTGAAATTTGGTACACACATTTAATTTAGATGACAATACAAATTAATAAAATCAATAACATTATAAATCTAAGATGGCCGCCGATATAAAATGGCGGATTACATATTTTTCCTTAACCCCCTCAATATGGGTATCAAATGAAAGGGCTACACTAGTAAAACACGATGATTATGTCAAAATTTAAAATTCAAGATGGACGCCGTTCCAATATGGCGGACTAGGTCCATATTTTTCCACAACCACCACAATATGGGTATCAAAAAATCGTTTTACTTAAAAGTTTTTTAAATGTATTTATTTTTAGGTTGGCTGTACGAATTTTATTGTTGTATAATATTTTTTCCAACGAAATTTAAAAAATTTTTTTCCCTTGATCTAGACCCTCAAGCAAACACAGTAATATTAAAAAAATCACTTTCGTAAATCAGGCTATGAAGGGTTAAATTATCAGTTAAGAAATGATCAGGTCTTTTACAGGTTTCAAGTCCTAAGTTATCTAAAAAAACGCAATATGGTTCTATATGCTATCTTCATCTACCAAGATAAAATATTTTGCTGTCTGACAGGCTTTTTTGCATTCATTCCCTTACTGCTTTGATCTCCTTTTTTTATATGCACAATAGGTGATGGCCAGATCTTTTTCTGTCACAAACGTAGGAGGTATCATTGTACCTATCAACAGCCCGGAACACAGACATTTGACTAATATCGAGCGTATGGAGGACTTTAAAAATTGTATTTGGCGTCATATCTCTTTTACATAATGCAATCACAGCGAATAGATTCTCTTTATCACTCCACTCCATTTTAATATTACAAAAGATTTTGCAATGTTTTGGCGCGAAAATAAGAAAACACAATGAACTGTCATATAAAAATTGTTTCCGAATTCAAAATAACGCGGCGAAAGTACTTCTTACCTAGGAGTCACAGTAAAAAAAAAGTTATTATTATTTTTAAAAATTTAATGTTAAAAATTTTACTTATATCTTACTAAATAATGTTTTTTTAAACTACGGAAAATCCAAACATTTCTGAATGAAAACAATAAATGTCATGTAATATTTTTTTTCTTTTTTTGACAACCATCATGGCGTTGAGCTTTTTTTTATCTGAACAAAGGTCGCTCACTTTCAGCCACTAAAGATAAAACAAAACATTCGTTCAAAATGGCCGACTGTGTACAAGTGAAGTTACACCGTGTTTACGAGGTACAATGCCAGTGCACATTAATTGCGTACTCCCTTTGTTGCGGTTATGCTACTGACATTATTAAAAAGTTTATATTTCGTAATTTGTCTGTGGTTTTTGAAGCTGTAAAATGACTTATTTAATAAATTTAATTTTAATAGTCATTTTGATTTTGACTTTGATCTTCTTCTTCATTTCTGAAAGATGAGTTTGTCTTGAAAACCTTTCTCCATACTACCTTATCATCTGTTTTCTACAGTGCAGTAGTAACGCAGTGTCATTAATTTGACTTAAACAGACCAGGTTGGTGGATAATCCTCATGGTCTCTTACTGTTTACTCTTCCTAATGCCATTAGTTTGATGAAATGATCTGATTTTCTACAGGCGATGTGACCAAAAAAACTTGAGCCTCGTTGGTAGTATATTGTGTAGTCTGGTAACAATCTAAAGCTGGTCTAGAACCAGCTCAGAAGCTTACCATTCCAAGCCGTGGTTCCCGAGTGAACCTTCGAGCATTGTAAAGAGGTTTTATATGCAAAGGGGTAAATAAATTACGTCATCGTCATAATTTCATTCGTAAGACATTCCCTGCAAGCAGTAGAACTTCAGAAATTATCATAGTGACATCTATATGTCATTCAGCAGTACTATTGTTTTTATATTGTAAGAACGATATTACGTCATTGTCATGCGGCGCATCAAACAGGGGAATCCCACGTAAAAGCGCGATATGTACGTCAGGCGAAAGAGAGCGCTCTACAATTCTCGCCTTGTAATTGGCTGACGGTGTTTATTGGTTGAATATTGTTTTCATAATTTTAGGATTATCGGTATATATATGGGTTAAGATTTATCAATAAACCGCACACTCTAGCAACACACCCCGTCAAAGCTCTACCGCGAAGAGCCTTAACAACGTGCAAGCGTCCCCGTGCAACTGGTAGGCGCCTTTAGTTTCTAGTTTAAATCTAGTTCACGGACCCTTCCGTTCCGTGAACTCAGTACCGCTGAAGCTGTAAAAGCCTTAGGGCAGCCTTAACAGCATTTACATCTTTAGGAACAATAGAACAATAGATCAATATACACACTTCTACTTTGGACTTCGTGTTGTCATTACATCCTTGACCTAATGACTTTAAAAAGAATCCTGCAATCTAGACAAAGATTGAGCCCTGGTTTTTTTTTTCTTTGAGTTCATTTATTCATGTTTACATGGGATAATTTACTGTGTCTTCTTATATACGTGAGAAGAATGTTAGAAAAATCTTTCACAAAAATATTTTTTTTGGTCTTTATAAATTTTTATTATACTTCACAAAGAAGAAAAGAAAATAGAATAAGAGGAGTGTAGTAATGTATTAAAAAAACACAAACCAAAGAAAACTGTGATAAAAAAATATATGTAAATAATAAAATAAAGAATAAAAATAAATGTACCTAGCCACCTAAGAGTAATAAGATGATGGAAGGAAGGCGATGAAAACAAGAAGGAATAAAAGAACAAAATGAAAGATATTGTGATGGAAATAAGGTAAGAATAAAAGAAATTGAGAAGTATGACAGTGAGTGAAGAATAAAGATGAAAAATCTGAAAAACTTATTTGTAAACCAAGACCCTGATCCCAACTAATTAGGGGTACGAGAGGCCTCCAATAGCGGGGGCCATAGAAAAAAAGTAAGAAAAGGACCGATATTTAGCCACTTCCGCACATGCAGTGGTAGTCGTGCAACGAAATGCACCGCCCGCCAGCCCGCTGATAAATGCGTATGCGGCAATGCGAATCACACAACCACCACCACCAAATTACTCAACACGTGTTTCACCCCTCCACGGGGCATCTTCAGGAGTTATGTTACACCGATTAGTGCCAAACACAGCTCTGTGTTGCACGACTACCACTGCATGTGCGGAAGTGGCTAAATATTGGTCCTTTTCTTACTTAGGATGCACCTCCGCTTGGTAACGCCTGAATATATTAAATACATAAAAAAAGCTTGCCCTCTTCACGATCGATATGTAATAAGCTCTAAAATAAATTGAATATAAATCCGTAAAAGTTTATATATTATCTATAATACGACCTTATAAATTCTTACTGTGGAACCACCTACATAACATCTAATAACCGATAAATCAAGTCAGACAGCCACTTATCCCGGGCGTCTGAAAAAGCGCGGGAGCGTCAGAACGGGGGGCGTAAAACCCATAAATGTCCACTCGTCGCGTGTGCACCGTGAATTGATCAGATCCGGGCCAATTATATCCGGATCCCGCGAGGGAGAACCGGGTCGATTTGAAACGACAGCCCGTTTACCCGTAACGTCTCTGCTAAAGAAAAGAGGATTTTCTTTTTTATTACAATCACACACGTAATGCTGAAATTTCGGATAGAAAATCATACGTGTCTTCAACAAGACGACGTGATATATTTATTTTATTTATTAAGATCTGTGAGTGACAGTAACTATATCATAAACATATATAATATGAAATAAAACCATGGAGTGAGCATCATAATACTGTTTTTAAACCCACATCATTATTAAACTTGTATCTTAATATAGATGTATTTTTGTTATGCAAAAAATTATCACGATCAATCAATCCGAAGTAAGAAAAGGACCAATATTTAGCCACTTCCGCAGATGCAGTTGTAGTCGTGCAATAAAATGCACCACCCGCCAGCCCGCTGATAAATGCGTATGCGCCAAACAATGCGAATCACACAACCGCCACCGCCAAACTACTCAACACATGTTTCACCCCTCCACGGGGCATCTTCAGGAGTTATGTTACATCGATTAGTGCCAAACACAGAGTCACTCTGGAAGTGGCTAAATAATGGTCCTTTTCTTACTTAGGATGGACTTCCGCGAGGTAACGCCTGATTCCATTAAACAATCAATCCGACATAAAGCCGCCGGGAAAGAAGAATGAATTCAGCGAACGAGCCAGTCGGGGCTGACGGCGCGAAATCAGAAGGTGTAGTTGGCGAAGTTAAACCAATAAAGTGATGCGGGCTCCGTGCGTCCTATGTTGTATTGCATCTTTCACAGCAGTCGACAAGCGGTGTGTCAATGTAGGCTCGTCCTTCAGACGGCTTCATTTCTTTACCTGCAAGTGGTATTTAAAGAGCAGTCTCGAGGAAACCAAAGTGTTTTGTCTTCTGACTTCTCATCAGCTTGACGAAGTGATAGACAGAACGTTATCGTTATCGTTTCCTAATTAGAGATGAAATCACAATAAACTTGGACGGCTTTTTATGTGATCAGATTCATAATATCTTAAATACAGTAGTAAAACAAACGCCCAGCATTATAGGTTAAATATCCTTCACACTGTAATTATACTTATTAAACTTATTGCGTGCTTATTCTGATGCATTAGACGTAAGTGTAAATAAGTTAAAGACCCAATGAAAGAGTAACTATTTTCAAAGCCTTAACTTTTAATAATACATATAGATTTATTAAATAAGACACGCATTGTGTTACAAAGCAAAATTAGAGAAGTGACAGCTGTCAGTGTTGCTACTAATTTCTATGTTGCCAGAATTACATAATATTTTACCGAATAAATTATAAATAAAATCTAAATATTTTAATATACTAATGTTCTGTACTTAACAATTAATATTAATCTGTTTTTGTTAAAAAATATCGACTTGTTTATTATTTGTAATTCTCACTTTACTCAATAACAGTTAATTCAATGAATTTTATTAGGAGGACTTGTTATAAGTCTATAAGCTATAAATGGGCGAATGTATAGCTTACATTAATGTCAATTGATGTATGTATTGTACATCATATACAAAAATCAATGGTTTCAGTAATAATTAATAACGTTATTTTTACTACATTTAAAATTATTATTTATTATCTCTCCTTGCAGAATTTGTGCTGTCAAAAATTATTGACCTGTCAAATTCCGACAGATAAAATAATATTTCACAGTGATCAATTTATAAAAGTGAAATAGGTATATATAATATTTTTAAAGCTTTTTGTTTAAAAATAAACTATACATTATTTTATAATTAATAAACTATACCCTTAAAAGCCTTTATATCTATGATCAATAATTCTTTATAAAGACTCTCTTTTATTTTGTTTTTAAAAACAAATTGTTGAAATACTCTTTCGTAGTAGGCAACATGTTTTTTTCACGCCTTTATATCTGTACCGTAAAGTGGCAAAGACTTTTATATGTAAGATAATATTTTTTTCCGTTTGCCCTATTTATATTTTTAATTATTCCATTTATTATTTTCCTAGATTTGACTGACTCTCAAGTTTGACGTTTTATATTTTACATTATATCTTCTCTTGGTCTAAGACTTGCCCATGTGACGGCTCCACAGTACAGACTTTTCACAACTTACGCAGAAACTCCCGATTCGAATCCAAAAGACGTAACCATATGTGAAAACCTTAATATACCTCCGTTCAACTTATTGGACCTTCTCAAGAAAACATGTACAGCAGAATCTTTTGATGAGGTGGTCCGGCACATTGTCCTAAATCTCAAGGCATTTAACGGTCTGTAGCGCTTGAGCAGCGACTTTAAATAAAATAATATACCAACTAAAATTGTGTAAGAATGTAAATAATTATAAAACGCTGTCGTGCCTCGCAGCTGGGAGAAGAAAGATTCGTATCAAATAGCGGCAACCCTTTTCCAACTGTCTGCTGCGCTTAGTAAAAGCGAAAAAAGATATTGTTGAAAAACCACTAGCGATACAAATTAAAATTATTAATAATAAAAATACTCATTTTATTTTTTTACAGTAAAATTGACTTATTTTACTACTATTTTTATTTATTTATTTACTTTATTGGAGATAAACAGTAACAAAAGGCAGTAAGAAAGTACAAACTTAGAAGCTTAGAAATATAAAATTAGTTACAATTATTACCTTATAACTATCTCACTGAGAACATATAATGATTTATAGTCAAACAATGAAAAAACATATAAATACATTACTAAACATTGATCAAAGACGCATGGTTTATATATTTATATTATATATTTCTACTATGTATCACGTCAAAAGCATTCGTTGCTACATAAAGCGCAACTTCAGCTCTGTCTTCCGCAAGCGAAGGCTTTGCTACGGAAGTGACATAATTCGCGATAATGTGACGTCACCGCCGTGCACTCAGACGCAGACGTGCGAGGCGCTCCGCGAGACCGAGCTAGTCTCGAAGCGTAATTGCCTTATGCAACCATCAGCCTGAAATAATTAATGCACTGAAATCACATTAGCGTATACCCGGAGATATATTCACGCCGGTTATGAATATTAGGTTGGCAGTTTCGTTTGCGTGTATTCGTTTTTAAAAGTAACTTGTGGGACGCATGTTATTTTTAGGCTACCAGATGTGGATAATAAAGGGACCGTATTCTTTGAAGAACATATTTAGTTGTCCCCAGAGGCATAAAGAAACGAAGCCCGGCATCTAGTTGCTCCTGGTTGCCTCTCCGATTTTGGTCCCATGTTGGGCGCCAGTTGCAGTCTTGTCGCAATTGAATTTAAATAAATACATAACTAAGACGACATAACAATAAATTCAAATATTTTTTATTGAGTCTTCTGAAATCTTCTGCCAAATGGCAAAGTCTTTTTATACAGGATAAAGTTTTTACTTTTATTTTAAAATTTATGTCTGTATTTACTACTCTCTTATTTTTGTTTATCTGCGCGACCATTGCACTCTTGTACATTTATTCCCGATTTATTTATTTATTTTCTTAGATAGCATATTATTAATTGCTAATTATCTGCTTTTACTCCTTCTTTTCAGTTGATGGACGCCCACTGCAATACTAACGTCTTTCCCAAAGATCTACATGGTGATCGGTTTTCTGCTCGTAGTTTAAAGAATTGCTCGTCTTAAATTACAGGGGACGGAGCAACCCATGGCCGTTGGGGCTGAAAGGTTTTTTTTTAATGTGCCGCTATTGGGAGCCTCTCGTGCCCCCTATCTAGTTTGGGAAAGGGACTTTATTTACACAAAATTTTTTCAGAGTTTTATCTTTATTAGATACTCACTTTCATGCTTCTCAATTTCTTTTAATTCTTTCCTTTTATCCTTCACAATATCTTGCAATTTTTGTTCTTTCATTCCTTCTTGCTTTCATCGCTTTCTTTTCTTCATCTTTTTACTTTTAGGTGGCTAGGTACATTTAAAGGCAGAAAGGTTTTTGAGCTGATTGACACGGTGTGAATGGGCCCCCACAAAGTGTACCGACATCATAATTAATTTTGGTGAATGCGAGCAGTGCAACACCGGCCATTTTGGCAATCTAGGGGAGGCTTTCAGTGGGCGCCTAATGGCTGATATGATGGTGATGATGAACACCGACTATTAAAATAAGTGGAACGGTGATATCTCTGCGGTAGAGGCTTGAAACTTGCGTCGATCGCGGGTTCAACTCCCGGGATATGATCATATATAGTTCACACTTTGTGCATCAATTATATAGGATTACCACTGCTCATAAACAAGTTTCCAGATGATGAAAACCAGCGTCCTCTGCGTACCATAATTCTATACGATCACCTTGCTTGCCAAAATTCGAATAATAACATATTAGAATTAATTATTGTTCCCTCTCTGTTCTTGTATACATTGAACTAACAGAAATATTTGACCTGTTGCATACGAGTCGAAAAAACAAATTGATGTATCATATTTTAGAGTCACTGATTTAAAGATAAATTACAATGTTGTCGAGTGAACGGTGGTCGAAAAAAACAAAACAGACATTATTTAGTAATATTGTTCATGTGTAAAAGAATCGAGCAGTGGTAGCCAGGCGGTAGAGAACAGACTTGCGAACATAGGTTTGGATACCGAGATACAATCTCATATAATTCAAACTTACAGTAATTAGATTTCAGAGTAGTGATTCCCAAAGTGGTCCATATCAACCCCTAGGGGTCTATGACAACCTGCTAGGGGTCTACGTCAGCGAAAAAAAATTGGGGGTCCATGAAATGAAAATGGGGGTCGACGATAGTGGATCTCAACACATACACTGATAGTACCTATTTACTTACATCATACTATCTTATAATATCAAAACATTTACATTATTCATTAAAGTACCTATGAAGTAAAAAAATATTATATATGTTTATAAAATTGCGTAAGTTGTAGGATGTTGGTATTCGCTTTGAGGTCGCAATACATTTTGAACTTGTAAAAACCTGAGAGTCGCAGTCTCAGAGCTTCGCTACCTTGCACTGAATTGTTCAATTCGTCACTCTATAAATACGAATGTGGGATAAAAACGTTTATTCGTTTCCTGAATCTTGAAAAGGAAAGTGCTAAGAAAATATTTTAAAATATATAAACATATAGTATATCACAAAAATTATAGTGAGTCAGTGTTATTTTGTTTGCGAGTGCTGGAGAAGTTAGTAATTTACAGGAAATCAATATCAGGTAAGTAGGGGGTCTACTTAATACGGAAAAACATGGCAAGGGGTCTACGACACAAAATAGTTTGGGGAACTCTGTTTCAGAGGATTGACAGCAACCACAATACCACACTGCGATTGCCAACCCGCATGCCAAGTGTGGCAATTATAGTATATACTGGCCATAGATATCTTTTGGTAAAGCTTATATCTTGCAGTGCGTGTATGAGTTGGAACAGCGAGGATTTGTTTAACCCTTTCCTTGCCGCTGTCCGTTCCGCCGAAGTGACGCTACTGAACCGGGCATGTGCCGCGAAGTGTGCACATTGCATGGCGGTAGGCTGATGTTCGAATTTTCTCATTTGTGTTACATATTTAAAGATTATACTGGTATATTAATTAAAAATAGAAGTTAGGATAGTTGTTAGTAATTTATTTGGCTGTGATAAATCTTGAAACAGGGATCTACGCATAAGCCCACATTACAAGGTGGATGCCGGCTAACTCCGGCGCTGGTAACGAAAGGGCACAAATTTTCTGTTACAACTTCAAGACATTAGTAATGAAGTTATTATATTTCATTGTTATTTATTATGCATTTAACACGTTCACTGCGGGCCCAATCTTGAAGAACTTTCAGCTGGTGCGGCTGAGGTCGAATCAGCCTCAAGCTGAACTTCCTAGTAGTGCGGTTGAGGCCTTTTCTGCCTCATGTTTCGGTTGAATGTAAACAGCCGCCGCACTAACGAGAAAACACGAGTTTTACGCGCCGCACCAGTGCAAAGTCTACCATGAGGCTGAATCGGCCTCAAGCCGCAGTGAACGTGTTAAAATTATTTCAGTATTTTTTTCTATTTGTATAAATGCAAATATTCTTGTGTCTTTTGTGATATCAAGTTCCGCAGTAAATAGATAAACAAAACATGTTAAAAGGTACTAGACGCATTATGCGTAGGAGTTTTTATTTAAGACTTTCGGGTGTGAGACGTGTCTAGACTTGAGCTCTCCTCTTCGCGGAGTTAGCGGCATTTGCCTCCTCCCCACCGACCTCCGGCCCTCCGGTTTGTTTAGGAGTTATTGAAATATCGGGCAGACGGGGGAGGTTTTTTATTTCGCCACTTGAAGTTATCTTGAAGGCATTCACGTTTCCTCCGTGGGGTGGAATACGAGGGAAATTATTTTAATTCCATTTTCGGATCTCTAAGGGTGAAATCGTTTTTCTTTTTAATATTTCGGTTTGATTCAGAGATTTGCGCAGTTTATTTGCATCTCAACATAAAGAGTCCTTTTGGTTTTTATAAAGCAAACAATTACTAGATGGGGTTGTTCATTGGCGGTAGGTGATTCTATTTACAGAGAACAATTGCTTTTTTTTTATTAATTCTAATTTGTATCGCTGGTGTTTTTTTTTTTTACAGTATTTATCTTTCGCTTTAACTAAACGCAGACAGTTGGGAGAGGGTTGCCGCTATTTGATACGGATCTTTCTTCTCCCAGCTGCGAGGCACGACAGCGTTTTATATTATTATTATTATTATTTTTTTTTACACAATTTTCACTTACGGGTAAATACAGCTAAAATTTAACTTACGACTTTTGAAATATAAAAAGAATTGTCTAAAGTCACGCTTTTAATTAGAAACAATCAATTCTGGCTTTTAAATCGGATCATAGTATAAGCCTATTCATTATTTTGTACACAGGGTGATTGATAAATGCGTAAAAGGAAAAAAAAATAATTTTGTTTTACGAAAGTTTACAGACTAATATTAATAGGAATTTAGATCGTAATTAAAAAAAGTATGTTTTTTTGGTAAATTTTTTATAGTGTGCAGGTTTATAATAATTTATATGTATAATTTATGTATTATTGTATATATATATATATATATATTCCGCGGTTTCAAGATGGCAAAGCGTTGATGGCTTTTAACCTAAAGTTACTTTACATATTCGACTTTAATTTGCACTATATAAAGGGATTGGAAAATTTCTTGTATTGCACACTGTACATATATACTAGCATTGCAACAATGATGGAGTAATTTGAAGTTTCATATGGAGGTTGTATGCGTAGCAGCGTCACGTGAGCGACGGCCGGAAATTGGTAGCGCCTGCACTTCCGGCTTCATTCCGCCCGCCCTGCGAGCACAAAATTTCTTCACACAGGCAGCTGCACAAAGTCTATTACCAGTCTTAGATGTTTAAAGTTTATCAATAAGGTTGTTTTTATTAATTAATGAAAACTCTGAGGTAGAAGTTTTCTTGTTAAGATGTATAAATGAGAAGTTATCCTATTTTATTGTAAGAGATACTAGAGTAGATCACGAACTAACGCCGATACTGTGTATAGAATACTCCGCCAAATTCAGGGGGTTCGCGGAGTACCTTTACAGGTTCAAACTTAAGGAGAGTTCCTCGTGCACCCACGTGACCCTGTGGTGGACCAGACTGTGGTGTACCTTCTCACCAGCTGTCCCGTGTATGGAAGGCAGGTGTATGAGTGCGAGATGGAACTGTGTGCGAGCACAAAGAGGGAAAGCATCTCCTCTTTAACAAGCCACGACCAGTCACGGAAAATTCACTTAAAACTCTGCGAATATGTTATAAACAAAACAGTTAGTAGTAATAACACCCAGCCTACCACTAATGCAATAAGAGTATAATTGTAAAAATAAAGAAAAGAAGTAAAATAACCTTGTATAATGTAACTTAGCATAGCTGTAATATTAAGAACTGAGGTGAAGAATAAGAGAAGATGAAAGAAAGGAATGTAATGACTAATAAAGAGTGGAAGATATTGTGATGTGTGGCAGTAGAGAGAATGAATGATAATGTGATGTATGATAGAAGAAATAAATTAAGAGTGTGAATCACTTATTGGAAATAAACATCCTTAACTTTACACATGTTAGGGGAGTACGAGAGGCCTCCAATAAAGGGGGGCATTAAAAAAAAGACCAAGAGCCTGTAGACGCGACGTGGGTAAGCACTCCATAAGGTGGAAGACGACATAGTCAAAGTCGTGGGAAGTCGCTAAATGCGATCAGCGCAGGACCTGTCATCGAGGCAATCTTTGGGCGGAAGCCTACGCCTTGCAGTGGGCGCCCATCGGCTGAACGTAAGAAGATACTAGAGTAGATAGAGAGAGATAGTAATACACCACACTCTTTCATCTCTCTTTATTTTATCTACTGACAATTGCTACAATAAATATTATACTCTTTCTAAACTTGATGCAATGCTATATTGAAGATGATTGGTGTGTAGAAGAAAAAGATCATAAGACTTATATATTTTTACAACAAAGTGCACCGCCCGCCAGCCCGCTGATAAATGCGTATGCGGCAAATAATGCGAGATGCGGTGCATTTTGTTGCACGACTACCACTGCATGTGCGGAAGTGGCTAAATATTGATCCTTTTCTTACTTAGGATGGACTCCCGCAAGGTAACGCCTGATTCCATTAAATTATATATTTTTGTTTATATCGTAGTGTATTGTATTTCTTTATAAGCATTGTCAAATTCTTCGTTATTTTTATTTGTCTTTATATATCAGTGTTGATGAAAGAGATCGAATAGCCGAAGTTTTAATTTAAAAAAGTTTACAAATACTCTTTAGAAATTATCGTAAATATCTTTTCTATATTCGATTGTTTGAGAATCAGTTCTTTTCATCTTAAACTGTATTCTGTAGTACACATGCGAAAATAAAGCTCACCCCACACGAAAGTTTATTAGTAATAACAGTAATTTGCAACCCTTCTGTTGAATTTCAATGTTTGCGATAAAGAATGCAATTGAAGAGTTCCCTGCGTGTAATGGAACGCGGGGGTGTCGCCGTGCGCGTTCCGTTTCACGCGGTGTTAATTAAATGTTTTGAATGCGTACCGTTATTAACTGGGGGGTGGGGGTTGTTTCTTCATAATCATCATGCGTCAGGCTGTTTGATAATGAACCAATCGTTGTTCATCACCGCGCTGTGAAGAAAAGATTTTCGATCACTTTTAGTTTCACAGTTGTATATATAATTTGAACTACTACTACTCCGCTAGCTCAATGACCCAAAGTGGGTCTTGGCCTCCGAAGCGAGAGACTTCCACTTTCCTCTATCTTGCGCCATCGTCTGCCATTGGCTGACATTCAATTCCCGCAAGTCTGCCTCAACGCGATCGATAGCGATACCTGGGTCTACCCACTGGTCTTCGACCCCTCGGTTTTTCCAGGTACGCTACCTTCACGCTCCGATCCGATCCCTTTCGCTCCAAGTGACCAAGCCAGCGGATTCGTTGAGCTTTATATTCGCCAATGATATTTGGCTGTGCTACTAAAGTCTCAATTTTGGCATTCTCACGGAGCTAATTGTTCAAATTATATTCTCCGAAAGAATATAATTTGAACAATTAAAATTATTTTTCTAATAACTTTGTGAAAAACCGATTGATTTAGATAATAGATTAAATAACGTAGTGTTTTTATATTTGACTTGTTTATACTTCACATTATATATTTATAAAAGATGAACAGGACATTGTTAAGTCGGAAGATACATGATGCAGCTTCCAATCTGTCTTATAGGAAATCTATGGTGTATGCGGCACTGAACATCTTACAGCTGAAATTATAATGATAACGATGACGTCATATTTTATAATCTTTACCATTAGCAACGTAAAGTTAAGCAATATGAAGCCTTAAAATTATTTAAATTATGCTGTAATGTTGTATTTTGAAATAAGTAAGAAAAGGACCAATATTTAGCCACTTCCGCACATGCAGTGTTAGTCGTGCAATAAAGTGCACCGCCCGCCAGCCCGCTGATAAATGCGTATGCGGCAAACAATGCGAATCACACAACCGCCACCGCCAAATTACTCAACACGTGTTTCACCCCTCCACGGGGCATCTTCAGGAGTTATGTTACACCGATTAGTGCCAAACACAGTCATATGGCACTATTGGTCCTATTCTTACTTAGGATGGACTTCCGCGAGGTAACGCCTGATTCCATTAAGTATTTTGAAATATCAGAATTCTATTTTCAAAAAAGAGAACGGAGGATGTGATTGACAGTTTCAATGGGCTACGTTTGAGATGGGCCGAGCCAGACTGACGGTCGGCCGATCGCAGTGTAACTCTTGCCACACGAAGTTTAGAGAAACCGTTGTTCGAATATTTATCTTTACTTTGAACACAAAAGTTTGAGTGTTTATTACCAAACAGTCGAAGAGTAATCGAATTTCATCAATGTTTTAACCGATGGAACTCCAACGCTGGGCCTAGAGTGAAAATCCGACTGTGTTTGCCGATTGTCTCAAGTCCTGAACAATAAGGCTCCAACAGCCATCGCATCTTCAATTAAAATTATTAAAAAAGTAAATCATAATAAAAAGATGCTGTAATATCAATAATGTTGCTAAGAACGAAGATGAGAGAAAAAAAGTGATACGTGAAAGAAGATCGGAACGCGTGAAGAATGTAAGGAAAGTGATAAAGAAATTGTGATAAAATGAAAGTGAAAGATTAAAAAATATTTTACTTCGAATAGTAGCGTTACTGCCTTACACAAAGCAGGGGGAGCGAAAGGGTCCAAGAATGAGAGCCTTAAAAAATCTTAACTTGCTAACCAACGGATAAACCCAGGAATCAATGTTGGCGAGGACTTTATGGTCTTGTTATCAACGACGAGGAAACAAGATCAAACGTTTCTAAAAAAGTGCATAACGATTGCATAAAACGCGATAAAAAGAAATAACAGTTTAAATTTGTAAATTTGTTAAAATAGGCTAACAAATAAAGAAGTAAACAAAAAAATATTTTAAAAGTGTAAACCAAAAGTAAAAAATAGAATAAAAAAAAGAATTGTAACAGTTAAGGTATGAGAAGAAAGAATGGCCGTGCGAAAGGAAAATGTATGAAAGGGAAAGATAGAAGAATTGTAGCGAGAAAGAAAATAAATGTATGAAAGATCATATGAGGAACGATAGAAGAGCGCGAAAATAAAAATTATTAATTGAAAAACATATACAAGTAAATTAAATCTCCAATCCCATAAGTAAGATAGAGATATAAGAAGCCCCCAATAGCAAACCATAAAAAAACCCATGAATCTCCTAATTCCTGATTCGTTGTAGAGAAATTCCGGTCAATCTCACGTATCCCTCGTTGAGCGACATGAAGCTTTTTTTCAACTAGTTAAAGGTTTAGTTTTTAACTAGTTTTGGATAGGGACATTTATTTTCATTCCTACATAGGTTTAAAAAATACACTGATGAATGAATTACATGAGATTACATCCCCGGGATCGAAATCACGACCTAACATCGCAAGTTTAAATCCTCTACAGCCGGGCTACAGATTACTTATTACTTGACTCCGTGTTTGCCATTAATCGGTGTAACATAACTCCTGAAGATGCCCCGTGGAGGGGTGAAACACGTGTTGAGTGATTTGACGGTGGCGGTTGTGTGATTCGCATTGTTTGCCGCATACGCATTTATCAGCGGGCTGGCGGGCGGTGCATTTTACTGCACGACTATCACTGCATGTGCGGAAGTGGCTAAATATTGGTCCTTTTCTTACTTAGTACTTAATGTAGGTATGGTGTAGTTCATTCCCAAGTTTAATTATATCTAAAATCCATCACACTATAATATTATTTATTATTTGTAATTAAGAGACACTATCAAAACAGTAGTTCACAAATCTTATAAAGCCTAATATGTACTAATATGTTTTTTCTTTTTTATTTCGTACCCCTGACTAGTTTGGGACGGGGACTTTTATTTTTATTTTATTTAAGTTTTTCACGCGTCTTAAGATCTTTAATTCAATTTTCCTCCTTTTTCGATGCCTTTCATCCATTACCTCATTCCACAGGTTTTACAATATTTATATCTATTTTATTTAACAGAATTTAATTTATGTACATGTTATCATTATTTACAATTATTTTTGTTTTACATTTTTAATTCTTATTACTTTTTATGTGTGTTACAATTTTTTTTTCATAGCCTATGGAATTCAGGTTGCATCTGATTGTTCTCAATTAGCGAGACTATTGAGTCCTCGCTTATCTTAGTGCCTAACCGGCATTCGGAATCGACTTGGCGTCTTCCGAATGCACTGTGCCAGTGGGCTACCAGGAAGACCACGGTCTGGTCCACGCCCGGTTCATAGAAGCACGAGGGGTCCTACTTGAGTTTAAGCCGGTGAAGGTACTCGGAGAATCCCCCGTGCCCCGTGAACATCTAGATCACGACATGAAGTTTATAGTCCAAATCGAAATACCATCGCATATCTATACAGACTTAATTCCGATTAAAAAATTACTTCGCTCTTTCGTAAACAGGATCACCTCGAGCTAGTTTTAAAGGTAATAAAATTTACAACCTGCGCCGGCGCAACGGACATAGGCAAGTGTCTAGTCGTAAACTTTATCATCTCATAAACTGCGCGACATCTAACAGGTACATAGTTCGGATTTTAATCAGTTAAATATAATTTGGTATAATTTTTCGATTGCCTCTGTATAATATTAAAACAGGCCTGCTTTATTATTACATGATTTAATATAAATGTAACATTAGTCTCAGTTTCAAGATATGATCAGTGAAGACATCATCGCCTCGTTGGTGAAGAGACAAGATGGCCGCCGGAACTTTCTAGAGTATCATATATAGCAGGAAGGTCATAGGAGTGCATAAATTTAAACAAATAGGCGGAATAAACAAAGTAAATCTGCACATAACTGTGATATACACCCACCGGTACAGTTGGGTACAAAAAAGGTTGATTTTTAAAAAAAAGTTTTTGTAAATCTTGAGAACTAATTTTTATTAACGTGTAAGTGACAACTTAGGAAGTAAAATACTTTTAAATTTCACACTTTTCAAGTGACAGCTTTTATGGTTGTTTTAAGAATTTGTAGATATCGAGTGTTCTAATTGTTTCTGATAAGAACTTTTTTGCATGCTGTAACTGTGGTACATTTAACTGTTTGCTTTCAATAGTGAATAATGTTCTGATAAAAATGAGTGATATACCAGCAACTTCAGCGGCTAGGGCAGTGACCATGATCGAGTAGGGGCATACCTACCGTTCAGTCGGTCGCGCATTGAATGTGTCGACATGTGGTTCATCGCGTTGTACGAAACTACAGAACGAATGGATCTTATGTGCTGAGGAGAGAGCAAGGCAGAAATCGGTCAACCAGGGAATTGGTCAACTAATAGGTCGGTAGTATAAAGAAAATAAAAATGTAGAAAAGAAAAACGTAAAACGTTATAGAAAGTATTTAATGGAATCAGGCGTTATTTTGCGAAAGTCCATCCTAAGTAAGAAAAGGACGAATATTTAGCCACTTCCACACGTGCAGTGGTAGTCGTGCAACAAAGTGCACCGCCCGCCAGCTCGCTGATAAAGGTTATTATTGTGTGTGCCGATTAGTGTTGACTCTGTGTTTGGCACTAATCGGTGTAACATAACTCCTGAAGATGCCCCGTGGAGGGGTGAAACACGTGTTGAGTAGATTAACAGTGGTAGATGTGTTTCGCATTTTTCACCGCACGCGCATTTATCAGCGGGCTGGCGGGCGGTGCACTTTGTTGCACGACTACCACTGCATGAGCGGAAGTGGCTATATATTGGTCCTTGCCTTAGTGAGAGAAGTAAAGTGAGGTGAAGTATGAACCGAATAAAGAATAATAAAAGAATGAAAGGAAACGAGAGTGATAAAAGTAGAAAGAATAATTGACGTTGAGATGGAAGAAAGATGAGGATGTATATAATATAAATCTGTAAAGCAATTATTATACTTATAACATCCCTGTGTACCTAAGACTGAGGAACTGTGAGAGGCCCGTCAAAAACGGTAGCCATATTTTTTATATGTGAATAAATTTGTCTTTTATTTATTTATTAATTTATATTTTACTCAAATTAGTAGTATACATGAAAGTAACTAATTTTTAGTCTTTTAGGTATTTCAATTTTCATTTATATACTCTTTACTTCACGATATCTTTTATGGCTTCCTTTTCTCATATGTTCTGTTTTTCTTTACTTCCAAATCTTAAACTATAGGCTTGCTCCAGGCTCCATGAGGTTCAGGGTATAAAGAGCGAGTCGGTCATCGATGTCCGTGGAACAACAGACACTCTCGTGCTGTATAAGTGTCCGTACGGAGGTAGCAATACCACGACACACACGTGCGTGTATACACGGATGAGACTCAAGATGGGATCGCAAGGTTCATCGATGTGACGAATACGGTAACTGCACAGATACTGGCTTCTTCTTCCAGTTTCGACTTCAATCACATCGGAAGTTATTATTGTTGCTTTGATGCCCTGCTGGTCTGGAGGAAGAAACATCATGAGGTTCAGGATAAACAGATAAGTCAAATGTAGGGGAACTAAACTACGAGTGTTAATGTATTCATACAAACAAAAACGGATAACGTACGTGTATGTAAAATTATTTTTAGGATTTTATTTTTAATAACTTTCAAATTTTTAAAAAAATAATGCACAGCATGTTTCGTTAAATTTAAAATTGTCTTGTACCATACTGTCAATGTTGATTTACAATTATTTATTATTTATATCCTTTTGAGAGAACATACGAAAAATTGTTACTTTTTACATATTAAAACACATTGGAACTATTATGTATTTTTATAAACATCCTGTAGTTTATGCAGCTAACGTGGAATATTTAGCGATCGCATCTATCGTCGTCTTGGATAAGATTTTGTTTTGTTCTAGACTTGAAATCTTCCGCATGGCGCCGTACTGTCAAATAGTTTAAAATCCACAGACGTTTCGTAGAATTACACTATACTATTATTTATACAGGGTGATTAGTACAGAATGTAGAAGCTATCTATAAAGCGTGAATGTATAGCACATTGGTTAACATGAATATTAACATTTTTTCAACATAAAAAAATAAAGTTTTTACATCTATTTCAACTCACACGATCACTCTGAAATATGTAACAAGGGATATATTTTTATTATTTCATAAGACTGACACGACACACACGAGATAGACACGAGTTCGTGTGACGTGATATTGCTACCACCGCTTGATGGACACTGGTATACAGCCCGAGGATTTCTGTTGGTTTGTGCACCTGAATGTACCTTTTACACCTATGAATTCACAGTGTAAGAACTAATCCCTCAAATAAATCATATAATATATTTAAACACTAAGCACAAATATTTTTATTATTCAAAATATAACTCAACAGTCGTGACAGCGTGTCGGTATTGCATTTATAATTATGACTCTCTGTTTACCCTTTTCAACAAGCTGTCGTGTTATTGCTACAACAATATTTACGGCGTCGTAAACGTTCACGAACCTTCATTTTCGGGTACTGAACGTATCACGTAACATATTTTCGTTTAGAAATCACATGACAGTACTGTTTATTTTACATAAATTTACTTGTTCTTGTATTAATATTTTTATATTTGCTTATGTCGAGTACATACACTTTCTACTCATCGGGTAAGATTCCTTTAGTCAACATACCCCAGTTGAATCCTCCCTCTGCTTCCTAAATAACACCAGCCCTCTCCAATCATCAGCCGTGTTGCTGTTGCAGATGACTTGAAGGATTTAGAGTAGCTCTTCCTTCATGTCTACTACCTTATTGTGTAGAAACGGACCTCCAATGAAAGGTAATTAATAGTGGAAGAGCAAAAGAGTATGAATTATGGAATGAAAGAGACGCAGGACAGATATTGCGAGCAATGGAAGAAGACAAAGTAAATAATAAAATAGAATTAAAATATTTATAACAAAAATAAAATCTCTGTTCCCACATACCTAAGGGTGGAATGAGAGGTCAAAACAAATCATCAGCCGACATTAAATTAAAATAGACAATAAAATATTGGGTGTTTTATTTTTCTTACGCATTCACACCTTTATCGTCAAATACAATAGACTTAATAATAAAGGATTAATAATTTTTAAGGTTTTTGTTAGCACTATTACTTATTCTATTTATTAATACTACCAATCTGACCGGTTCTTTTCTTCCTTTACATTATTATCTTTGTCCATTCTGGTCTCTTTTATTTCTTATTATTAAGTAATTTATTGATATAAATAGATAAGTTGACAAGAGAAGATGTAGAAATTAAAATAGGTTAACACCTATCTCTATTTTTACATCTTCCCTTTCCCTGCTTTCAACAATTGTAAAAAGCCTTACTGCTTTTATGTCTACTTATACCTTATACTATCGCGAACATCATGTATTTGTTCCTTACTTCATTTTAAGTTTACGTCAAAGAATTATAATTTTTTCATAAATGTATGTATTATAAAATAACCAGACGAAATTGTACTATAAATAAACGACGCAAATAAAGTCAATGAAAGAATAATAAAAAAATGCCTGCTTATCTGCGTGTCATGGAGACAGAATGCGAAGGGAAGTAAGGATTAAAATTATGCGCACGCGGCGTGTCTTTTCATCGATTTTATCCTTTTGTTATATCAATCCTCACGTCGTATTTTATCGAAGCTATTTGCGGGGACGCAGTACGATCGTTGTTATCCCTAAACCGCACTGCACTCCAAAAAGATTACCAGCACTTTGTGCTATATCGAACTTTGTCACAGTTCTTTATAAACATAAAACATTTACCATCGTAACGACAATTGCAGACTTGCCCGGGATTTATCTCTGAGATCTAATCAAAAACAGTATATCCTTAGACAAACAAAGGTAACTGAGATTGTCGGCAATGTTTACAGAACTACATTCAGATTTCGAGGTCAAGATGGCGAAGATATAAGAAGATACTGAATTTTCCAAAACAGTAGTACAATATACAATAGGATAAAATAAGATCACATGTATGTCAAAGATGGTCGAGTAAAGTTCCAAGTTAGTCCTGAATAAAGCATTAAAGGTTTAATAAATAAGAAAAGATAATAAAATAGTCATAGTTGTAAAGAATTAGAAATCAAATTTATAACAAATAGGAAAATGTAGAAAAGAATGTAACAAACTGTGGTCTAGGAACGAAAACGAGTGAAGGAAGGTGATGTACGGGAGACAATTTGAACGTGAACAAAGAAAGAGATTGTAAAGGAGAAAGTGAAATAAAAGAATAAAATGACCCACACATGGTAGAGGAGAACAAGAGGTACCAAAAATGGAAGACATTAAAAAATAGGTAAATGTTATAGCCGAGGGGAGTGGCGAGTTGAAATCGCAGTAGGTAGGGTACATATCGGTACAGAAAGCAGGTCGGGACTGATGGTTCTGGACTGTAGACCACGGAGCAGGAAGCACAGAACGACCTGATCCTAACAAGTTTCTATATTTTTTTAGGAATACATATTTGTATCGCTAGGGTTTTTGTTCACAATGTTTTTTTTTCGCGTTTACTGAACGCAGACAGTTGAGGGAGGGGTTGCCGCTGTTTGCTACGGATCTTTCTTCTCCCAGCCGCGAGTCACGATAGCGTTTTATTATTATATACAATTTTTATGGGCAAATACACTTAAAATTTATACATAAATAATATAATTTAAGGCTTTGACTTTTACTAAATTATATATTCATTTGTATATTATTTTATTTTAAGTCGCTGCCAAAGCGCTACAGACCGTTAAATGCTTTGAGGTTTAAGACAAAGTTCCGGACCAACTCATCAAAAGATTGCCATAGATATTTTCTTGAGGTCCAGTAAGTCGAACGAAGGTTTATGAAGGTTTTCGCATAGGGTCACGTAGTTACGTCTTTTGGATTCGAATCGGGAACAGGGTCTAAGTGTTGAAAAGTGTGTACTGTGAAGCCGGGGCTTGGGCAAGTGTAATAACAATTCCTAACAATGCAAGCTCTCGTCTATTTCCGCACCTAATGTTGCCAGTCGCAAAAATAGTCGGCCGTCGTTCAATGAACGCCACCCGATAACAACCGCTTGGAATAGAACTGAGAAATTTAAAATTAGATTTATTTTCCAATGATGATATCGGATGTTTGAAAAAAAAAAAAACTTTGATTTATTTTTATTCGTGTCTACTTATCTAAATGATGACTAGCTTTCCGATGCGCAAATTTATACAGGATGATTTAAAGACTTTAATTCAAGAATGAATAGCTTATTTGCTGTTGACAAATTGGTTGACAAGTTGGACAAAACATAAATAAAGTAATGATATTATTGTAAGAAAAACCGTTGACGAAATTCGAATCCCTGTATATTAAAATTAAATTTAATGAAATATCTTTTCCAGTAGGCTTTTTGCGACCAAAAGTTATTTTCCTGAATTCAAATAGAAAAAAGATAATTAATGTTAAATATATTTCAGAACGATCACGTTATACAGGCTTATTGGAAATAAATGTAATAATCAGTTATACACTCACAATTTAAAAGCACCTACTTCAATCATCCTGTATAAACAAAAATGAATCACTAAAAGTTTAGCTATTTTTAAATTGTCTTTATAAAAGTACGAAGTGGGGAGAAAAAATGGAATAATTGCTTAAAAAATTGTGAACACTACGAAATAAAGCCTATACGAAAGTTGTATTTTGATATAATCAAAAAAAAATTTTTTTGTTAATTTTGACAACAGGCACTGCATTTAAAAAATCATCGTGTGTTTTGCCTTTTAAATATATATCTGTTTTATTTACACATTGGAAAAATTTGTGTGTATATATGTTCACATTACTGCTTGTTACTACTACCTCAATAAATTTAATTTTGAACTAAAGTAAATAAACAATTACTAAAGTAATATATGAAATAGAAAATATGTTTTCTATATGATCTTGTGTTTTTTTACACTATGAAACAATTATTTTTTTTCTTTTGTTTTCATTATATCAGCTGGTAGACACCGACTGCAAGGCGCAGGTCTTCCCATAGATCGCCACTATGACCTATCTTCCGCTGCCCGCATTCAACTTTCCGCGACCTTCATTATGTTATCGGTCCACCTAGAAGGCATATCTGCCACTTCCACCAGCTTGTGGTTGTTACTCGAAAACATTTCGGTTCCAATAACCGTCGATTGCACAGTACGGGTCAATAATAAAATTTTAATAGTTGAAAAAAAATCATTTTCCCGCCAATTCTCCTGTCAACGTCATAGATGTTATATAAGGACAAAGACCGCAACATCATTCAGCCTGATTTATGATGTTTATTTTTTTTCCGTCGCGTTTCGCCGGCGGCGTCATACACCTGATACTGGCTGTTCGCCAGCGAGGGTAGTAGACATGAAAAAATATCCAACGCTAATAGCCAATTATGCTCTTACGCTGTTGCCAAAACATTTCTGTTTTGCGTTGTTTGCGTGCGTTTTGTTATGTAACCCCTTTTTTATGTTATAATCTACTTTTGTTTTAGTAACATTTTGCAGTGGTTTTTTGTTAAAGTTTTCTTGAGAAAACTTACTATTGTGTGAGGAACTAATTATTTGTCACTTGTTAATAAAGTTCATTTACATTCTTATCTATATTGTCAGGACCGTTGATTGAAATAGGGAAATGCAGACACAATAAAAATACGCCTTTTAATGTTCTAGAATTCAGGCAACGGAACTGGCAGCGATTATGACCACAGCAGCTATTTCTCTACTGATCTCACTCTGTCTTCTTGTTTTTAATTTCTGTTCGGGATGTAGAATGACTTAGAACGCTCCCACTATAGGCTTTTGTAGTCATCAAATGCATTCTTGTATGTAATAATTTTGATATTTGAAAGTTTGTATTTAATGATATTGTCAATTTTCTTGCAAGCCAGCTGCAGTGTAAAACCTCAGCAGTAACAAAACTATAATTTGAATACTCGGTCTAGTGGATTTTAGTCATACAAACTTAATATAAAAACACACACACACACACACATATACATATAAATATATATATAATTTTTAATTCCATTTTCCTTTTTTGCGATACCTTTCATCCATCACCTCATTCCTCAGGTTTTACAATATTTATTTTTATATTATTTTACAGAATTTAATGTATGTACATGTTACTATTATTTACAATTATTTTTTTTTGTGTACATTTTTAATTCTTATTTCTTTACATTATTTGTGTAACATTTTTTTCTCGCTGATCTTAGTGCCTAACCGGCATTCGGAGTCGACTAGGATGTACAAATAGGTTGTGTAGTCACACTTGTATTGGTCTATTTGGATCGTGTAGCATCGTTTTTTAAAACCTCCTTAACAACGCCATCCATTGCGCGCTAAGTGCAACAAGCGAGTCGTGGGTAGCTTTTTAATTACATTGCGGCGTGCGTGGGGCGGTCTTTTTAGCGACCGGGTGAGAACGGGTAGGTTTGGTCGATGTTAATTACTTGTCTGATTGTCTGTTTGACTACATCTGTATCTATATTATGTTTCTTTAAACTGTGTCAGTTACCTGAAGCTTTTGACGTGAACTATAATCTTTAAACATGTATATATAGTACACCAATACCTCGCTTTGCGTCGTTTCGTTTTGCGTTATTTTCGAAGTTGCGTCGCTGCTTAATTAGTACTAATTTTCACTGTGCGTCGTTAGATTTTCGAGGTTGCGTTGTTTTGGGTTCGAGTCTTTAATTTATTTTTGAAAATTTCTTTTTTTTTCTAAAAGATGGTAACACTTTTGTTTCTAATAGCGTCATGCCCTGAAAACTTGGGGATTCCCTTTCTAACTAAAAATCAACGCAATTTTAGAGTTCAGCTTCAATTACGTAGTGTGTTTTGCTTTTTTTTTTAAAAGAGAATAATAAATTTATATCAATTTAGATGTTGTTTCTGGTTGCAAAAAAGGTAAATATTATTCTAATTTATTTATTGGCAGAGTTATAAAATATTATTTTTGTTTTTTTTTTCTTTTTTAATATTTACTTTGTTCAATTTTCTTTTTAAAAAGTAGTATTTTCGTGACTCTGGAAACTATCTTCGATCTTCAAATGGTTTGCTATAGAAAATCTTAATTCACTTTGCGGCGTTTCAATTTGCGTCGTGTTTTCACGTGTCAATGTAGACTTTGTGCTACCAGAAGTTATTTACATATAGTATTTCACAGTAGCTAATTGTAGGTAAGGAACTTTTACATGTTTAATAAAATTTTGAAGTGTATTTTATTTTCACTCTCTTCTTTCAGTCTTCACAAAATCTTTCATTCACTCTTCTAACATAATGTTTCATTCTCATTCGTTCTAAATTCATTTCTTTGCATCGCCTTTCATCCTACCCCAATTATCACAGTCTAGATCTATCCCTAACAATGTATCACGGTCTATTTTTATTTTATTATAGCTTAAATTATTTATTTGTATTACAGATGTACATTTATAGTATGTTACGGTTCTTTGTTTTTTATTTTAATACTTTTATATATATTTTTGTTTCATTACCTTATTTTGTTACTTTTATTGCACTTCTAAGACATATTAGGGTGAACACGATCACTTTATTTATTTATGAAAGCTATAACCTATTTCTCTGTCAACTACGCACGGTGATTGCTTA
Organism: Battus philenor; assembly: GCF_028537555.1. Lineage (NCBI taxonomy): Eukaryota > Metazoa > Arthropoda > Insecta > Lepidoptera > Papilionidae > Battus > Battus philenor. Next base: position 14,040,063 of record NW_027181678.1, on the reverse strand, counting down.
TAGCTTTTTAACAATTAAATATGGTATGTTTTGTAGCTGCACAGAGTATTCATTTTGTATTATAACCTTTTTAATAAATTCAAATTAAAAAAAAAAACAAAATGTCAAACGTCAAACGTCAAAGCCGAAATGATGAAGATTAATAACTAATAAAATACTAATTTCACACGCAAATTAAAACTAAAATAGCGAATACGTAATTAGAAACGTACGAATTTAGAAAAAAAATATATAATTTTGTTTAAAGGCGGCGTAAAACCTTTTTGAAATTTAACCTTTGTTAACATCTCGCTTAGTCATACGTTACACTCTGAACTAACCAATATGAAAATAATCATCCAAAAAAGAATTTAGTATTATTATAAGATTCCTTTATCGTTCAGATGTCCAGAAGTTTCTGGAATATTTTTAAATATTTATAATACGCCATTAAGTTTATTTACAGTGATCATAGCGTTTTAGAATCTATTGGCCCGAGTGTAACCTTACAGTTACGCTAAGCGACCCACATTCTCCCTTCAGAGCTAAGTATTTCATGAAAAGTGCCTTTTTTATCCTCGTTCACCTCTCTATTGGGACAGACAGTCTTTATTTAATATCCTTTATTGTACAGGATACATTTAAATAGTTTTATACTAAACAAACAAGTACAATGACTGATCTAATCACACGAGTCTTTATAATATTTTTCTCAGAATTTTTTTTACTTCACCTATTTCATACATCTCTTCTTTCTTCTCTACTATTTACTTACCGTCACAGTTAAAGTTTTTCCTTTTATATTTTCTTCGATATTATTATCATATTCCCAAAGTGGTCTATATCGACCGCTAGGGGTCTATGACAACCTGCAAGGGGTCTACGTCAGCGAAAAAAAATTTGGGGGTCCATTAAATGAAAATGGAGGTCCACGATAGTGGATCTCAACACATACCTATTTACATAGTACCTCTTTACTTACATCATATTATCTTAAAATATCAAAACATTTATATTATTTATAAATAATAATATAAAGAAACAGACAGGACATCATTAGCCGAGGAGATTTAAGATTAACCCTTACAAAATTGACGCCAAATATTGATAATATATTATTAAAGCATCAGGTTCATCCTTCTCACTAAAAATATTAACTTATGTTATTTTATTTATAGTTTATTTTATGTTTATTCAATGTTACGTATATTTTACATAACAGATACAAAATTTTATTTTGAGTAGTTTTAATTTAAATTCAATTAATAAATGTAAAAATTAACATGTGTTTTTACTTTAAGTTTTTAACACTAAACTTGACTACAGTTAGAAATTTACAGGAAATCAATATCAGGTAAGTAGGGGGTCTACCCATCACGGATAAACATGGCAAGGGGTTTACGGCACAAAAAAGTTTGGAGAACTCTGATATAGAACATTCGCTTATAATGTTTCAAATGAAGTCACAGACAAAACTAGTGTATAATGAACTTTGGAAATGTTATGGAATACACTAGAAAAGCTTCCGAGATAGGCAACATTCCATGCCGCTTGATACAGATACAGTCAGACAAAGAAATGAGCTTGCAACCCAACAAAAAGCTCGCTGCCCACCGCTCGTACCGATGGAGTTGTACGCCATATATGGCACAGTTTTTTCCTGCAATTTGTCTCCACATAACATCGCATCGCTAAATATATATTCAGAAATACAATACGAAAGGTTCATTAGTAATTATTTAATTATATCTACTATTATCATTACGCTATTCAACCAATATAACTAATTTTAGAAAACAAGTAGTGACAAGCAAGTTAAGAACTAAGGTAATCGACGTAACGTTAAGAGTTGCTCGTTTAAAGTTGCAGTTGCAGATCGCGCGGAGCCGTTGGATGAAGGCAGCGCAGGATCAGTCATCGTGACGATCTTTGGAGAAGGCCTATGTACTGGAGAGTCCTGAATTTATTAAAAAGGTTTTGCTCAAAGTTGTACTTTGAGACAGCCTCTGTATGCCCCAATGTCCTGTTAACGAATGCACCTCGCTATTCCTACCTCAAGCTCAGGAAGAGGCTTTCTAAAGACATCCTCACTTATTCCATTTCAGGCTTTCCATAACCCCAGCCTCACACGTCATACGACGCTGACACTGCAAGCTGATGATTATAAAATATTGCACACATACGCGTATGGCATCAGGCAATTAGGCAATGAACACCGAATGAAAGAACATGGGATGCATAAATGAAGAGAGCGAAAATACAAAAAAGATTATGAAAAATTAAATAAATGAAAACAAAAGTCCCTGTCCCACACCAGATAGGGGGTACGAGAGGCTTCCAATAGCGGGGGCCATTAAAAAAAATCAGGCATCACACAATCCAAAATCAGATTCGTTTCCGGAGGCAGCCGCCCGCCCTCGTGTCTGTGTATAGCGAAGGCGATCCATGGTACGGTAAGCTATATTATATTGCCGAGATATCTTATATCTTATATGGATCCTATCTTAGATTGCCGAATGGTCATCGCTGTTATCTTAAGCCACTCTCATACATAACTATATATTTACATACGTACAACTGCTACCTGTTGAACGTCGTCTTGCAAATGGAATACGTTTAGCCCAGTAAAAAAAATTTCTATGTCCACGGACCCTTGCCCGCTATCGATATATTTCGCTGCTCTTATAGTCTTTATAAAACATCTTAATAAAGAACTGTATCCATTACAGATTTTTAATTTTAATTGAGTATTTTAAATACACAGCCTTGAAGAAAATCGCAACAGAAAACATTTTCAAATTAAGATCTCTTTTGGTGTGTAAAGTTGTAAGATGTTTCCCGTTACGTGTGATCACTTTTCTCTTCAATTATTGATTTGATGTTGTCTGATCTTTCTACAATGTTGTATATAGTAAAATTTTAATATTGTTTCACCTATAAAGGAACACATTACAGAACCTTTAATAATGTGGCAACTTTTAATGTAATTTAAATTCAATATGTACTGCTGGTGTATTTAAATGAACGAATAAACCTTTCAGTTCCGTTAACTCAGTTCGGAAGAAGTAGGAAAAGCCTTTCAGGCTAACAGCGAGTACATCCTAAGTAAGAAAAGGACCAATATTGAACCAATTTATATCACTCTGTGTTTGGCACTAATCGGTGTAACATAACTCCTGAAGATGCCCCGTGGTGGGGTGAAACACGTGTTGAGTGATTTGGCGGTGGCGGTTGTGTGATTCGCATTGTTTGCCGCATACGCATTTGTCAGCGGGCTGGCGGGCGGTGCATTTTATTGCACGACTACCACTGCATGTGCGGAAGTGGCTAAATATTGGTCCTTTCCTTACTTAGGATGGACTTCCGCAAGGTAACGCCTGATTCCATTAAATAGCGAGTACATCAACAGAAAAAATAGAAGTAAAAACTTTGTTTCGGCAAAGGGTCATTAACACATCTAATCTGGATATTTTTTATGAGAAAACTTATTCAGGAATTGTTGAGAAATACTTTTTGAATTTTTAACAATCAATTATTCGTTTATTTATTAAAATTACTTTATTCAGTTGCCTCTCGGATGGTCTAAAAAAAGGTTATAAAGAAATCTTTACAGCGAGCCGGGGAAAAAACGCGCCTAAGCCTCCGCCGTGAACGGGTTCAGGCGTCGGCATGTAATTGTCGACTAATCGGGTAACGCGCCGGTTCTTGTCGGGGCTCCGATGCCATAAGGGGCGGAGTACCTGCCCGAGAACCCGACGAGATCGACTCATAAGGCGAGGTGCGAGTAGTTCTGACGACAAATTAATATTGACCGCGTGTACGATTTAAACATACGATATAAAGAATCATTTTATTTCCTTCGCTTAGGCGACTGTTTTTTTTTAAACGTCGTGAGATATGCTACCAGTAAATATACAATCAATGCCGGATAAGGTTTATTTATTAAACGGTTTTATTTAGTTCGACCCGTACGGAATTAGTTTATTTATTTGGGTCAAAATTAGAAATTAAAATTTAAGCACCTTCCCGTTGTCAGATTGATCTGAAATTTGGTACACACATTTAATTAAGATGACAATACAATATAATAAAATCAATAACATTATAAATCTAAAATGGCCGCCGATACAAAATGGTGGATTACATATTTTCCTTAACCGCCTCAATATGGGTTTCAAATGAAAGGGCTACACTTGTAAGACACGATGATTATGTCAAAATTTAAAATTCAAGATGGACGCCGTTCCAATATGGCGGACTAGGTACATATTTTTCCACAACCACCACAATATGGGTATCAAAAAACCGTTTAACTTAAAAGTTTTTTAAATGTATTTATATATTAATTATTGCAATGTATCAGAAGTCGAAGGTCTTTGACCAGTATGTGTGAAAGGATAAGCCTTATATGATAATTCAAAGTCACTCAAAGAGCAATAGAGGAGGTTATGCTCGAGGCTTGAATTAAGATCGCTGTCATAGCTCGAAGAATTGCTTGTGGTGGTGGAGTGGTGAGGCTGATAGAAAAGGCGCAAGTAGTCCCATCACTGACGACATAACTTCATGCAAAAGGTCTTTTTTATCGATTTTATTTGCGGCCGGTACATATTACATTATGCTCCAAGTAACCGATTTAATTAGAGAAACATATTTCTTCTCCCCTTAGTTCCTATAATTTTTGTTTTGGTACTTTTATAGCACATTTGTCACCAATTTTAAACCACCCTATGTTCCTCTGAAATATGTCACATTAAATTATTTTTTCTATTGCAATGCAATACGTGAATAATTTAGATTCTAAACTATAATTAAATTTAATATATAGTTATTCTAAATTTGATAACTTTTTTTCTTATTACATTATAAGTTGTTTATTTTTTTTAATTGTTGATTTTCGGACAGTGTGTTCCGTATATTTATTCACAGTAGTTTTATATTTTTATATGTTAAATATATAGGGGAAGCCTATGCCCAACAATGGACAACATGTGATGTGTTGTTGAGGAGTTTCTTCCTGCTTCTTCTCCACAACTGTAACATTTTTCGAAGCAGAGTAGATTCAAAAAATAATAGATTAAAAAAAATAAGTTTTCGATCAATAAGAGTTCTGTTAAAAGTTTCAATGTTGATCATAAGGTTGCGTGTTCAAATCACGTCGGGGTCACCTGTTGTGGTGGAGTTTAAAAGGTTCGGTAGGCAATGTTAGAGACAACACTTAACGAGCTGGAGCACAAAAATTAAAACGCTTGGATGAGAAATAGACGGTTTATTTTAAAAGTCATACGCCTACAACTTCAGACACACCAACGCCGTAATAAATTTGTCATACGAATGAAATAATTTTTACACAAAACTTTTACCAATCATTTGTACATAATAAACATTGATTCAAAATTAATATAACACAGTCTTTAATTCAATATTCCATCAAGCACTAAAGATTTAATACAAATTTACAAACAACAACACATATGTCACTTGACGCCGTTCGCCATTATTGTTTCATAATATAGTTCGGCGTGAGACGCGGTTTTGACAGCCGCCTACAAATCATACGCCGCGCGTCCTTAGTTTTTGCGCATGCGTAGACCGATGGATTGACAGATAAGCGAAAGCATTATTGACAACTGTGATTATTTCGCTACAAATAAATTAATTTTATATTTATATTTAACACACTTATTGTAATATTTAAAAACATATTAAAATATATCAATAGTTTTTTTATTTTAATTAACGATTTTTTGTATTCTATTATAGACTTTTTATTTGAGTGTTATAATATTTGCTTTGTTATAATTTTGCGGGTTGGCGAGCAGTGCACTTCATTGCACGACTACTGCTGCATAGCGGAAGCTATATATCAGTACCTTTCTTACTTAGGATGGACTTTCGCAAAGTAACGCCTGAATCTATTAGTTATTAACATTTATCACAGATTCTGCAGTACTCTAGAAAGGTCCCGCGACTCTCCTCGCTGTCCATAAGTGATTTTCCTTTCTTCTACCCCTTTCTGCAACTGGTAATCCCTTAATACGGGAAAGCCAGTGATCAGCTGTATAAACATTGCTATTGGAGGGTGTAATTAAGATAAATAAATAAATGTGGTCTCTGTTTGTTGACTACACTGTGCTCATTGCAGTCCATAGTGAGGTAATGGTTGGTGATTAAAATAGGCGTGTTTTTCTTACAATATGTCCCTCGCGTTCCCAGTCGGGGCTATCGCAAAGTAAGTGCCTTATTATCCAAGAGCAATCAATTGGCAATTGTCCGTATCCGTCATACGGAATGATTGCTTGACGATTCCATTTCGTCTAGAATGTTCTGTTGGTACTTGATATTTTTGTGGCATCTTTTCTGATTGATTGAGACTTTCACAGCAACTTTGGGTGGAAACCACAGCAAAGTGGTTTCTGCTGTTTCGGCGGAACTTAGAAAACTTTCAATCCGTCATATAGAACGATTGCTTGACGACTCCATTTCGTCTAGAATGTTCTATTGATGCTTGAGTTTTTTGTGGCATCTCTTCTGATTGATTGAGACTTTCACAGCTACTTTAGGTGGAAACCACTGCAAAGAGGTTTCTGCTGTTTCGGCGGAACTTAGAAACCTTTCGATCCGTCATATGGAATGATTGCTTGACGATTCCATTTCGTCTAGAATGTTCGATTGGTAGTCAAGCTTTTTGTGGCATCTTTTCTGATTGATTGAAACTTTCACAGCAACTTTAGGTGGAAACCACAGCAAAGTGGTTTCTGCTGTTTCGGCGGAACTTAGAAAACTTTCAATCCGTCATATGGAACGATTGCTTGACGATTCCATTTCGTCTAGAATGTTCTATTGGTGCTTGAGCTTTTTGTGGCATCTTTTCTGATTGATTGAGACTTTCACAGCAACTTTAGGTGGAAACCACATCGAAGTGGTTTCTGCTGTTTCGTCGGAAATTTGAAACCTTTCAATCCGTCATATGGAATGATTGCTTGACGATTCCATTTCGTCTAGAATGTTCTATTGGTGCTTGAGTTTTTGTGGCATCTCTTCTGATTGATTGAGACTTTCACAGCAACTTTAGGTAGAAACCACATCAAAGTGGTTTCTGCTGTTTCGTCGGAAATTTGAAACCTTTCAATCCGTCATATGGAATGATTGCTTGACGATTCCATTTCGTCTAGAATGTTCTATTGGTGCTTGAGCTTTTTGTGGCATCTCTTCTGATTGATTGAGACTTTCACAGCAACTTTAGGTGGAAACCACAGCAAAGTGGTTTCTGCTGTTTCGGCGGAACTTAGCAACCTTTCAATACGTCATATGGAACGATTGCTTGACGATTCCATTTCGTCTAGAATGTTCTATTGGTGTTTGAGCTTTTTGTGGCATCTCTTCAGATTGATTGAGACTTTCACAGCAACTTTAGGTGGAAACTACTGCAAAGTGGGTTCGGCGGAACTTAAAAACCTCTAAGTGGTTTAAGGTTTGGGTTGGTTTGACCACAATCTACCTTGTAATCTCTTCAGGGTCAGATATTATACTTATATATTTATATTTCTACTTTTTCCATAATTAGGTTGTGTGAAAGAAATTGCCTCGTGTAATAAGACCGCCTATTATACTTTTTTTGTTTATTGTTATGAAACTAATTGTATGTTTTCTAAAAAGCTAAAGATAGACATAGAGAGCATCGCCGCTATGATGGGCGACGACAACCTTTGCCCATCATTCCTATCTTTCGCTCGTGGGGTGGCGAGTGATACGGTTGTAAGAAATAAAACTGTATAGAATAAGGTACTTAATAAACTCTGCACAAAATAAATTGTTAACTAATAATAAGAAATAAAAAAAGAAATGTGTAATAAAGAATTAAGAAAGTAAAATAAATGTAAGATAAATTAAAGAATAAAAATAAATAAAATGTACGTAGCCACCTTAGAGTAAGAAGATGATGGAAGAAAGGCGAGGAAAGAAAGAAGGTATAAAAGAGCAAAACGAAAGATATTGTGAAGGACAAAAGTAAAGAATGAAAGATATTGTGACGCGTGAAAGAGAGTGATAAATAAAGAAAAGACTAAAAAAAAAATTCTTATAAAGTCCCTGATCCCAAAAGGTTAGGGGTACGAGAGGCCCCCAATAGCGGGGGCCATAAAAAAAATGTATGTTTTCTAGCTTGCACAATTAAAAATAATAAATTACATTAAATAAAAAAATTAATTTGAAGTTCTATCGAGTCTGCGTGTTTCATGTATGATCACATCGTCGCTTTACATTATGCGTGTTGATATCCAGAAGCAACACAAGAAAGGGTTATAAAAAACCTTTTTTTTATTTATTGCAATAAATAAAAAAGCATCATATAACTTGTGTTATTACTTAAATTTCATAAAGGATTTGTGATAGCATTACAGAGAGAAATTGCAGAATTAGTTCCACACCAAGAAAGTATCAGATAATCCAGTGAAATCAAAGAATTTGGAAAGTTCGAGAAGATAAATGTAACATTAATTAAGTCCAAACGATAAAGTAAGACCCACAAATCATCGCCACACTACGTATAGAAGGAAAATGTGGAAAAGAATGAGAGAAATAGTGAAGAAAATTAGAGGAAAGAGAAAGACTTGCAAATATTTTTCGTAGATGCACATCTTTCGTTTTTTATTTAAAGAAGAATATCGAAATAAAAAAGAAGAAATATAATGTTCATACCGACTCTAAATAAGAAAGGACCAATATCTAGCCACCTCCGCACATGCAGTGGTTGTCGTGCATGAAAGTGCACCGCCCGCCAGCCCGCTCGTAAATGCGCATGCGACAGACAATGCCAACTACACAACCGCTGTGCTAAACAACGAGTGAGCACTAATCTGTGTAACAACTCCTGAAGATGCCCCGTGGAGGGGTGAAACACGTGTTGAGTGAATTTACGGTGGCGGTTGTGTAGTTGGCATTGTCTGTCGCATGCGCATTTACGAGCGGGCTGGCGGGCGGTGCACTTTCATGCACGACAACCACTGCATGTGCGGAGGTGGCTAGATATTGGTCCTTTCTTATTTAGGATGGACTTCCGCAATGTAACGCCTGAATCCATTAAACATACCGACTCTGTCCAGCCATGATAGGGAGTGGACGAGAGATCCCAAAAGGGGGTCTAAAAACAGCTCTCTGTTGTGCTATTTGGCCTGTTTACTGTCAATTCAAATCGCCAATACACTTGATTATCTATTTATATAAACGATATAAAAGAGATAATAAATAAAAATTATAAGTAGTCAAAGTTAAGATCTGTACGTTATATTTTTGTTTGACTGACTTTCTGACCTTTGTTACGTGAAGCCCGTGTAGTAAAAGAACTATATCGCAAACTGTCGAGTGTTTGAGCAGAGTGCTTTCTTATTTAAATAACTTTTTCGTTTGTTTCGGGGCCAAGTTCTCGTATTGTTCGCTTTGCCGTTTCGTCGAAGAAAATCTGGGACGTGGCAAAATTTTTCATGTTATATTTTATGATGTTGAGTGTACTTAGATATAATTCTTAATTTTTTAAATATAATCACACTTATATAGTAATACTGTTCATATTTAGAATCGAATTTTTTTTTCAAGAGTGTTGTTCAGCAGATTATATGGTACAGTCAGTATGTGTTTTAAATCCAGTTACTCATCATTGTCCGCAAGCTTCGCAAAAATACTTTGCACTGTCAAAGGCTATATTCCAATCGCAGTATAACAGGAATACAGATAATAGATTTTAATTTTATACTGCTTATTCTTTTATTGTCTTAATACAAGTAAAGGTCTGTACTAGAGATTTCTTTATGAGACCAGATCTTAAATGAGCTGTGGAGGTATATGACCAGCGTTGGACGTTACACGGAATGTTTTAGTTTCGATTAACGTCCACTGTTACAAAGCTGCAGACAGGTGTTTCAAATTACGTCACTATTTTGATTTTCAATGAGAGCTTTGTTTTTTTAAATCAATATTAAACAAAGGTCAGGCACCGCTCGCATCCAGTAACTTCGCGCGACTTTAACTATGTGGTTGGTCCCACTAGTGGTCTCCACTCGAGAAAGAGACGAAATGAGAAAAAAGCCAAGTGCCTCGCACTGCTACATCAGACGTGCATGACGAGCGTCGGTGATCTTTTCTTCTGCGGATCTTCTCATTGCTGATTCGATCTCGCAGCGAGCACAGCCCTCTCCATTGCTCTCTGGCGGACCTTCACATCTCAAATCCGTATATCATCACCGGTAACAGACATTGCTCAAAGACTTTCGTCTACAGACAGTTCAATATATATATATATATATATATATATATAAACATACATATATATACGTGTGTTGGATGCTCAATGGAAAAACACTCGAATTTACTTCTAAAACTTTAATTAATACAACTACTTAAAAGTCCTTCTCCTGACCACACGACAACCGTCATCTGTCTGTGTTAATCCTTGCATCTTTATTTATTTTTTATTATTTTTATTTAACAGTTTATTGTACACAATAAAAACACTAAAGTAACAATACAAATATAACAGACACAACAGGCAGGTTAGGTTAGGTTGTTTTTTATAATGTTGCCATTTTTCTCTCATATACTCGTATATATGCATATATGTGTCCTTCGGCTACCTGTTACTTGTCATTCTGTATGTTTCCATGTAGTCATCTGTGAGAAATTTCGTTCAGTGAAACGATAAGCTATTTAATTTTTTTTAACGTAAAAAAACATGTTTTATTTGTTATGTATATAATTACGTACAAAAATGTGACATTTATTAAATTCAATCAAATTAAACTATTAAAACTTACACACACACACACATATGTATATATTTATATATATACACATATATTTATTTGTTATTTTGATTGTTACGTGTTAAAATAGAATAGGAAGATATAAGATGTATTAGATGAATAGAGTTATAATCAGTTCTTTACGAGGTACTAATTTAATCTAAGTTTTGCAGAGACAGTGGTGGGATGTAAGACATGCGGTAATGGAACCTAATGGAGCCCATTAGACAGGATGCCGCGCGAGACAATGAGCCGGGAATTCTGAGCAGCGAACCGCTTCCCCTGATGGGGTATTGTCGAGACAAAGCCTTGTAACTACAATTTGCTTAAATGTTATTATGTGCGACTTTAAACAAAACTCTTTGTATCTACTCCCGTAACAATAGTTATGATTCGAAACTTAAAAACGTTTAAAAAAAGAACAAATTTCAAAAAGCATACAAATCATTGGAACGTTATTTTAAATGTTTACTTATTGCAGCGGTGGTAGAGTAGCGGTAGAAGGGTTTGTTTCCCAGGATACAGTCTTAAATATAACTTAAACTTTGTGCATTAACTAGAATTGCAACTTCTCAATAACAAGTTTCTAGAGGATGAGCAGTAGCGTCTTCTTCATACTGTTATATACTGTGGGTTCTGACTCGAAATGAAACACCACTGGTTCACAAGGAGTCCTTTATTCACAAATCAGATGGTCACCCTACTTTAACAAAGTATACTTTCGCTTAGTCCAAACTACGCTTCCAAATCGCTCGAGAAATCACTGTCCAAATAAATTGCCATATAGTCACTTTGTATCACTGATCGTAGATCTTAATGTTATAACTCGAAAAACAACACTGAACTGTCGTCACGGGAAGTTCTGTAACTCGTGTTTGTAACAATACCATAATACCACACAGCGATCGTCAACGCGCCTGCCAAGCGTGGCGATTGATATATCCCCTTATATATCTTTTGTTGATGACCACAGCTAGATGTGGGCCTCCCCCAAAGGCTTTCAATAGAACCAGTAGGAAGCTATCTACGTCCAGCGTATTCTGTCGACTGTCTACCTTGTGAGTTGACGTTCTACAGGTGCCGGTCTGTGATCTTCACTCCGGATCATTAAGACCCTAGCTTTTAAGTAAGAAAAGTATATTGCACGACTGCCGCTATGTAGCAGCAGTCGTGCAATAAAGTGCATCACCCGCCAGTCCGCTGATAAATGCGCATGCGGCATACAATGCGAATTACACAACTACCACCGTTAAATCACTCAGCATGTGTTTCACTCCTCCACGAGGCATCCTCAGGAGTAATATTACACCGATTAGTGCCAAACATCGAGTGGCACTAATGGCGTGGCTGGCGGGCGATGCACTTTATTGCACGACTCCTGCTACATAGCGGAAGCAGCCATATATTAGTTCTTTTCTTACTTAGGATGGACTTCTGCAAAGTAACGCCTGAATCCATTAGATACCTAGCTTTTAAGTCAGGCTTTTCTATGGTTCGATGAGCGACTGGATTCATTGTAGTTTATAGATATATTTGGGGTATTATTTATAATTTAAGATTACATACCAGCTGTCTTAAATTTACTTCTCTCATTTCAAACACTATTTGTAAAATTATTAATATAGAAGAATATAATAAATAAAAAAGTTTTATTAATTCGGATTACTATTATTATATACCCTTTCGTTATTGACGAACAGAATATCACAAGGTGTGATGAATATAAATATCTTGGTTCCATATCACATTCCTCAGAAGACTTGGAAGTAAATATTCAGCACCGAATCACGGCAGCGTAGCTTAAGTTGCTGTAAGTATCTGGCGTAACTTGTGACAAAGAGGTGGACGTGGTATTGGTCCAGCTCTTCACGGAGCAGGGGGGATTCTCTGAGTACCTTCACCGTTCAAGCTCAAGGAGGACCCCTCGTGCTTCTGTGAACCGAGCGTGGACCAGACTGTGACCCACCTTGTAGTCCACTGTCCCGCGTTCGGAGGACTTCGGTACGATTTCGAAAGAAGGTTGATTAAAAAAATAAGTGACGACACCATCGCCTTATTAATAGAAGAAAAACCCGACAGGCCAGTGTTCCTTGATTATTACAACAAAATAGCAACACATGTAATAAATGTAAACAAAACTAATATAGACAGTAGCTAAAACAAAAAGAAATAATTTTAAAGTAAATAAAATAAAGACTATGTAATCTGTGATAAAATGTAAAATAACCAAATTATAAAATGTAAAATAAAAGATAAGATAAAGTAAAAATGATGCGATAATCAAAAGCTGTGATAGTAAGGAACTAGGCGAAAGAATTGAAAGACAAAGAATAGATAAAATAAAATATATTATAAAATCATGGCGAAATTCCCAGCCAGAAATTATCTGGATAAATGAATTTAGACAGTAGTCATAATTAGTCGGCAGGACCCTGTCCGTTTATATCCCCGGGGTTAAATGCACCCCTGAGTCCGCAGTACAACATGAAGGGGAGATTTACGATATTATTTCTCATAATTCTGATATCTCTGTAAGCCAACGACTTCATTTTTGTGCGAGAAATATCTTTTACTATTTCGTGTATATACAGAATGATTTGTTGTAGATCTAAACGACTAATTGGGGTAAATATACATCATTTGTAAACATAAATCACAAACTATAGATATTGTCAATAACTTCTAACACACAGCCTGGAAAGATTGTGATATATATATATATATATATATATATATATATATATATATATATACACGAGTATATATATATAATAAATTAAAAAAAAATTTCAGATTGGATGTAATATATATATGTATTGACCGGAAATATATCTATTCACTATCTACATTCACTTCTTTAAAGTTTTTATACCTATAATCTATCACCATGTATAACATAATACAAAAGTTAATTGATACAGTACTCCAATTACAACGTACATATTATTAATTAAGTTAGGATAATAGAATTAAAACTAAAAAAAATTGCACAGAGGTTACGGTATTATTTGTGTTCTATTTTATCTTCTGTCTCGCCTGATGTTAGGTGATGACAAGGTCTACGACAGTATAAGCTTACCCAGAAGGAACATATTCATTCTTCTCAGGTTGTTCCACTCCTTGTCTGTCTTAAATGTTTGACATCCGTACAGTAAATAAGATTCAATACACGTATATACATCTCTATTTCTACTAAGTCACCAAAATTATTTCCAAGTGTTAACAACTCTTCTTTCTTCTTTCTGCGTTCTCTTCTGTTGATAGAAGTTGTCCTGAATATAAATACTCATTATAACATATATATATATATATATATATATATATATATATATGACGTTTTCTGTCTTCATTATGGATCCTAAATGTTATTAATTTTATTTTTAATTACTCAAGCAAGTATTCTCTGTTGAATATTTAAATCGATCTCCTTCTTCTTCTTCTTCCTTCCCTTTTCCCTTTATTTGGGGTCGGGTCTCCTTATCAATTTGCGCCAGACCACTCTATCCTGGGTTGTCTCTGCATCAAGTTGAAGGGTTTCCAGTTCCTTTCTGATATTAGACCACCACGTAGCTTTTGGACGCCTTCTCCTTCTTGGGAATTCTGGGAGGCTTAAGGCAGTTGTTACCACGTGGTCATCTGGTTTTCGTTGAATGTGGCCATACCATCGCAATCTATTTTCCTGTAATTTGTTGGGGATCGGAGCTACCTTAAACGAACCTCTGATATATTCGTTCCGTATTTTGTCCATTCTAGTAGAATATTTAAATCGATGTATAAATTTATAACATTAGAAGGCAATTTTGTAAGTTTGACATGCGGTTTAGTAAATTTTTGAGACACTTTTTTAATTATATAAAAAAATAAATGTCAAACCCAAACCACGCAGTCGATAAACGACTCTGACCGCATAACCTGTCATGTCGTATTAGTATCGCATAAACTTTTACTCCGAAGCTGTATCGAAGGCGTGCATTTGTCTCTTTGAATTAAAAAAAAAACACGTCCGTTTTGGCGCCATTTTCGCTGTCATTTACGATGTCGGACATCGGTCGGCCGAAATAAACGCTCCAATTTTGTTCGCAAGTATTTAGATGATTCGTTATTTACGTTAATGTATTTGGTGTTATTTTTACATTTGTTTTTTATATAAAGTATAAAATATTAAAATCAAAATGTGTAACCGAGAAACTATGAGACCACATTTCGTGTGTAAAAATATTGAGCAAATATATTTAAACAATAATAATATTTAGATTTGCAATAAATTAGACTTAAAAAAAGTCTTTTATTGCTGTAAATAACCTTAATAATAACAAGACAATATAAATATCTGAAAACTCTGAAATTTTCCATTCGGTTTTCTTTTGCTATGCGCTTCTATGTTAAACCCGATATTTTTCTCTTTTATTCTATGTCTCTCTCATTCTTTCTGTGTGCAATTTTCTGTAGATACGAGTTGTCCTAAATATATATACTTATTATAACATACATATATGACAGAAGATTACATTAGACTTGGACATTTTCTCTAGCAGTCTTACATATTATTTAAATAATATGTAAGACTGCTAGAGAAAACGTTTTCGTCGTTCGTGGATCTAAATGAATTATTTAAAAATACTTACATTCTAACACTTATACTAGTTGAATATAATTAATGCAAAATTCTATATCAGATAAACTTTAGTAATATCTACTTTTACACGCTTGTAAACGATTTAATTTAAAATAAAAATTTCTTTATTTAAGTGGGCATTTACATGCGTTTTTGTATCGTCGATTATTTTAACATAAGCAGTAAGTTACCACCAGCTCGGAAGGATTTGTTGAGAAGAGCTTGCTAGAAACTCAACAGTCGCGTTAAATGAAATTTAACAATGTTTAAAGTACACAATATAATATCAACCATGTAAATAAGTCGACAAACCAAGTTACACACGTTTCGATCAACTAAAAACTCTTGAATGTTATAAAGCTTTTAATTTTAAATATAGAACTAAAAAACGGATGATCTAAGACGTCACTTAGACCTTTTAATATTGATAATGTAACTTTCTTTCCTTCACGAAGGAAACTTCAATCCTAATCGTACCGAAATCATGGTACGCAATACCCGTACCGGTAACTGGCGGTTAATTAAGTGGTTCCAAACAAAGCACCCCTATAGTTATCTACGCACCCATATAGTGGCGCCCTCTTTTAGTTCCACTCAGCCACCATGCCCGACAATTCTCCCTCGACTGCGTCTACGTGTGCGTATTTTTTTTTTAATTCAGGTGCAAATGAGCGACGGTGTCTGTTGGCGCGCTTTTATTACAGCCAGTATCATTTTTAATTAAATTTTCAGACATCTCACCGTTTTTCGAAACGGAACGTAGCTCTATCTGTTTTTACAATCGATATTAAACTCTATTCATACGTGATAATGTACAATTTTGTACGATTTAAATGATAACCAGCGATCGTTGTAAATTAGATTTTAATATCTGTGGAGTTACGAGTCTAGACCTACTGCTGTGGGGAGCTTCTGAAATGATATAAAAACTTTTTCTAAAAATAACTGTTTGTGTAACACTGGCTGGAATAACAAACATCTCTGAAAAAAAATAGTGTTCTATAAGTACGAATGTTACTAGTGTATTTTAAAAAGTAGATGAGATATATTGCCCTAGACTCACAGAAGTCACATTTACAGGAATTTTATATAAAACTTGTGTTATCTATGATGACTTACGTCATAGGTTGAGGTGATAAAAGGATTAAATACAAAACAATTTAATAAAAAAACAAAACAAAATGTAAACCTGTAGTATTCTGGTGGAAGGCGACGAAAGGATTAGTAAAAATTAAATAAGGATGAATAAAATAATGTGTGAAGATTAGAAGATAAATAAATATATTATATTAAGAAGAATAAACAATGAGAGCTTATGTAAGTCTTTACCATTTAACAGTATGAAGGCGTAAAACAAACCACGGGATAATTTATCTTCTGTTCCTGATGTCGTTCCCTCTACCATAGTTATAATAGAAGACTTTGATTTCTTTAATAATATAATAATTTCTGGTTTTTAAAATTTGAATGTTATCATCTTTCATACTACAAACTTTTAGTTACGAATCTTCCTTGCATCACCTCTAATTTTTCTCCATAATTTTTACACTATTATTTTTTATATTTTTTTCGACTGTCATCGGTCAACTTAGTGTCGCCATGTAAAAAACGTCAGCCCCGACAGTCGTCGGTTGCATGAGAAAGTTTATGTACATTATCTATATTAATTTTAAATTCTACGATTAACATGTTTACTCATTATTATGTACGTAACATTATAATACAAACAAATGTGTTACAAAACTGTTTAGCATTTGTAATTGTGTGCAATAAAAACTTGTGTGTATATATCTGTCTTTTAAAGAAATAATGCCGTTGTTTTTAAAGTCGCTGTTGGACGCTCTTAAGTAGATTAAGTAATTTACTTAATTATACAATTGCTTACTTGATTTCTTAGTGTACAGATTAGCTCGGTGAAGAGCGCTGTAAACTTGCATTTAATTGTTTTTGCAAGGAGAGTTGTTGTTGATATGTATAGATGTTTGTCAATATGTCATTACTTTTATATCTTGAGTGTTTAATCATGATCATCATCGGTCGATAGATGTTCACTGCAAGGCATAAGCCTCGTCTGATGATCGTAGCAATGCCATAACTTATGCTGTTCGCTTTGAGTGACTTGACATTATCAATTTTGTCGGTCTGCCTAATGGGACATGTGTATGTTTCACCACGCCACGTCTACCATCTCATGATCGTCTCACAGGAACCTTCAGTTCCCAACGATCATCGGTGATGTGACCAGTGATGTTTTTTTTAAGTGTTTAGTTATATACATTACTTGAGAGACTTTGCACTGCTAGAAGTTATTGACCAGTGACATTACAATAGAAAAATTAAAAAAAAAGAAAAAAATGTAGCACAATACAGAGTGATCACGTAATTTAAAATATTCATTTATTTGAAGATCGTCACAATAACCGGTCTGGCGATCCCATATATAATTAAATATATATATATATATATATAATTGGTATTTTATTAATTAATTTTATCAACCAAGAATAGATGTGGCAGTTAAACAATAATAATTTAATTTGAATTTCTACTATAATTGTATATGTAATAGAAAGAAATACATAGATATACAATAACTAAAAAAGAACATTGTGGTTTTATTACTTACAAATATAGTAAAGAAATGGAATAAGGATTAGTAACGGGCAGTCGACGTGTATAATGTACGAGATAGTATAAATATAAATAATAAAGATCAACTGTCACTCTTATGACTTTAACTATTTTCCGAAGTTTAATATTTAAATCTAAAAATCTTGAAATCATGGCATGATTAATATACATTTGGCATAATTTTTCGCGAACCACTTCACTATTTACGACTAAAAAAAAGATAAAATTCTGATGTATTAAAAAAATTGGCGCGCTTTTTTTTCTTTTTAATTACATCTGTCAATATTAACTGTCAAACGTCACAGATATAACAGAGTGCTTACTAAATGTCATATGAGTTTACGAGTTTATTACGTATCATTATTTTATTGGCTATAAATAATGGACAATAAAATTTATGGCATAAAATTTTTTTCTATGATAAAGATGGTTGTGATGGATGACATAATTATCGTTTGAATTCAATTGAAGTAATTAAAATTATAAAAGAGAGGAGATTTTATACGGAATTTGAAATAGCCCGCATTGATCCGAGCATTAAATGCGTTTAGATAACATTTAAGAATATTAATTGGACTTTTAATGCAAGTTTATTCTATTAAGAACATGGTTGTTTTAATATAATTTACTTTATTGTACCAAGATATTATAAATATACAGGATGATTTGAAATAAACATTAAAAGGTTGAATCTTTAGATTATTTTAAAAAATTTAAAGATTCTACACCCATTTCCAATCATATAAAGTGATCACTCTGAAATATGACACATTATTTTGTTCATTATAATGCAATAGGCCAATATCGTATGGTGGAGTAATCTGCAGGGATAGATTGTCAACAATATTTTTTTTATCATTACATTGTTTATTACAAATATAAGAGATTTACATGCTTTACGTAGCAGATTATTTGAATATTATCGTGTGAAAGAGATAGACATCTTTGGGAAGGATTTTGTATTTTAAAACCGTTTTGCTGGACATAGTTATCGGCACAGTATATCAACAAGTAAACCCAGCTTTTATAATGTTGTATAAGAAATTGTAATTAAAACGCATTTGTAATTAGTATATTCAATGATGCATAAATACGTTAAACGAATCAATAAACATTTCTCATTCGATTAAGTTTTGGTTGTGTTAAATATTTTCGCGCCAACGGGCTCGCGAAATGCGCGGGAAATCGATAAATCGTTGCGAGTGACGCGCTTATCGAATGTTGCCATTTCACGGACTTAAATGGCGAACGATCTAATTAAACGCATTGCGCGTTTACAGAGACCGTTGTAACTTAAATGGAAATAATTAATTGTTGTTATATTTGTTTTATTACATGATTTATTCTCGATACAAATATTTTTTTATAACAACGTTTTTTATTAGCGTGAAGTGTATCTATACTGAAATAATTCTTATACATGATGATTGGTTATCTGTGTAAAAGCTTTATTAGGGTGAATATATAGCTCTCGTTTTTATGAAAAACTATTAATAAATTTTGAATTAATTTATATTAAAATTAATTATTGTTTGTCTGTCCCTGCAAATGAGCTATATATTCACCATTTTAAAGTTTTTATATATATTATAAATCTGCCTGTATACATAGAAATATATGAAGGTAGATATAAACATAAGGCAGATCTATAACATACTTATTTATGTATGTTTATAAATATATGTATAGTAATTTTTTTGTTTGCACAATTCGGAGATTAAAAAATGCGACCCAAAAATGTTTTTATTCGCGGATCAAATAAGGTTACACATAATAATACAAGGATGCCAACAGGTGTCCATTGTTTAAGCCTTAAGATAATTAATACAAATGTTCTAAAACTTTAATTAAATAGATTTTTATATTGATTTTATATTGTATCTTCTATAATCCCATATAAATTACCATTCAGTATTAACAATTTCTGTATTCGCGGCATATTTATGAAACTTGTACCCCGCCAATAAAAAGCTATTACTGTATCACTAATATTACCATTGTTTAGGTAAAAGTTTCCTCTATCAGCTACCAAACATCCTGTATATTCAAAAAAGGACGGATCTCGTTTTTCCTTTATTCTGTTAATATTCCAGTCAACTACGCAGACTACACTAGCACAAATGTCTATATATGTCAATAAAACCATTGTTTTGTGAAAAATAGATACCAAATAATAATTGTCGGCAAATGTGCTATAATTTAGTCTCTATAAAGGTTATATACATCTAAATCCTCTGCACAACTTTTATAAGCTTACAATCATCCTGTTTATATCTTTCTATTAGCGATCTCATCTCTTTTTCTTCACTATGTCATTTATTCATTCACCTTTTATTTTTTTCCTTTGGATTTATCACCTTACTTCCGTCGCTTTACCTTCAGAATACTACAGGTTTACATTTTCTAATTAAGCTTTATTTTCAATCTTTTCATCACCTCAACCTGTGACGTAAGTCATCATAGATAACACGAGCTATTTACATACACAGCATTTATACAGAATTCCTGTACACCAATAAATACCTCACTTTGCGTCGTGGCTACGTTCTCAAAAAAACACGACGCAAATTGAAACGCCGTAAAGTGAATTAAGATTTTCTATAGCAAACCATGTAAAGATCGAAGGTAGGTTTGAGGGTCACGAAAATACTAGTTTTTAAAAAGAAAATTGAACAAAGTAAACATTTAAAGAATAAAAATAATATAACCTGTCAATAAATAGATTGAAATAATTTTTATCTTTTTTGTAACCAGAAACAACACGTAAAAATTTATATAAATTTATTATTCTCTTTTAAAAAAAGCACAACACACTACGTAATTGAAACTGAACTCTTAAAATTAGCAAAACAAAGCGAAAATAAAAATTGCGTTAATTTTTAGTTAGAAAGTGAATCCCCGAGTTTTGGTGGCATGGCGCAATTAGAAACAAAAGGGGTACCATCTTTTTGAAAAAAGAGAAAATTAAAACGAAAAATAAGGACTCGAACCCAAAACAACACAACCTTGAAAATCTAACGACGCACAGTGAAAATTAGTACAAATTAAGCAGCGACGCAACTTCGAAAAAAATGCAAAACGAAAAAACGCAAAGCGAGGTATTGGTGTATTTAGAAGTGACTCCTGTAAGTCTAGGACAATGTGTTTCATCCCCTTCATTAAATACACTAGTAACAATTCGTGCTAATAGAACAATATTTTTATTTCACAGACGTGTTTATTTATTTCTTCACGATGTCATCTATTTATTCGTCTTTTATTCCTCACAAATTCTTTCCATATCCTTTTATCTCACTCACTTTAGTCATCTTCCTTCCAGAATACTTCAGGATTCCTTTTTTATGTCTTGCCATGTTTTTATCTGCCTATTTGGTACTGTAGATAAAAGATACATAGAGTACGTAAATGACATAACGTTTAATTCAAATTTCGAATGCAAGTAGTTCTAAAATATTTTTTTAAATTAATTACATCGAATAATTGTTTAAATAAATCGATTCAACCGCTTTGATTTATTCGGATACGAGAGAAAGTGCGTGATTTGTTGCGGTCGCGTGGAAGTAACGGTTTGCACCGTCCGCTTGAAATGGATTGCCTTGCCCTGCGTAAAACACCACACGCAGACGATTCTATCCGTGAGAATGTATTTTTCAAAACTAACTTGCTAAATTAGACTAGAAACGAATCGAGTTAAACCCTAAAATGATTCGGGAGAATTAACACAGTCCCACGTCGATGTGACAAAAAAATTGGTTGTTCAGAATTCCAGTCTCACGAAAATTTATCAGATATATTGAATAAGCCAAATGTTGGTTTGACTTAACCTATAAATCAAGACAGATTGTTTCATAATATTTTAATGCATGCCGGACGCCATCACGGCCTAGAATATAATAAATAAAGTAGTAATAACATAGTGAGAAAAATTGTTTTATTAATTCGGATTCCTATTATTATTATACCCTCTCATTCGGACAGCAAATCACAAGGTGTGATGAATATAAATATCTGTATTCAATGTCACATTCCTCAGAAGACTTGGAAGTAAACATTCAGCACCGAATCGCCGCAGCCTAGCTTAAGCTGCGGTAAGTAACTGGCGTAACCTGTGGCAAAGAGGTGGACGTGGTATTGGTCCAGCTCTTCAGTCCACGGGGAATTCTCTGAGTACCTTCATAAGTTTAAACTCAAGGAGGATTCCTCGTACTTCAGTGTACCAGGCGTGGACCAGACCGTGATCCACCTAGTAGCCGAATGTCCCGCATTTGAAGGGCTCCGAATCAACACCGAGTGCCGGTTGGGGAAGATGGAGGAGGCGACCATCGCCATCGTGATAGAAGAAGAAAGAGGATCCTTTCTCAAGTTCTGCATCTTGGTAACAAAAACTGTGATAAATAAAAATAAATAAGTACATCATTCAAGAAAAATTGAGAAATATAATTAATTATATCAGAAAAAGTGAAAATGTAAGAAACAACAATACAGTAGTCGTAATAAATTAAAGAACTGTGATACATGTAAAGAAAGTGAATTATTTAATAAAGAAAATGAAATCCCTGTTCCAGTTCCAATAGTGGTGGAACAAGGGCTAAAAAATTATGAACTCAGCGACTTTAATCTAGAATAACCGATGTAATCTTCAGGAATAGATTAGACATGTAACTGCAGGAGATTCAAAAGATTCAGAAAAATTTTGAAAGTGTTCTATAAAATAGAAATCGTGGAACCCTTTTATAAGTTGGCAACATTGCTTTAATTGTCAACTTACCGAATTTTTTTTATGACCCCCGTTATTGGGGGTCTCTCGTACCCCTATTTGTGGTGGGATAGGGACTTTATTAGCATTTAATTTTTTCACATTATCTTTTATTTTCTCTCTCTTCTTTCATTCTTCACATTCTCTTTCGGTCCGTTTTCTATCTTTCATGCTACATTTCTATTTTCTTACCCTTACAATATCCTCCCTGATAGGCGGAGATGACAAACAGGCATTCATATCCCTTTGTAAAGAGATAGCCAATAGGGCGATAGAAAGAAATAAAGCAAACAGAGTATAAAAAGATAAATAGATAAAAATGTAAATAGAAACAAAACTGTGATAGAAAAAAATTATAGAATAAGTAACAATGTAAAATAAAAAACAAATCGAAAAATGTAAAAAGAAAAAGGAAGAATGATAGACGAACAGAGCAACTTACCGAATATAGATGCCGTATGTTTATATGTTCATATTAAGTTGACTTTGATCAGAGCCTACCGCCAAATCTTTTACACGTGCCAACTCTAGACGAATTATACGAAGGCATCGTACAATGTACTTAGAGTACAGTATAATGACGCTTTTCGTATTATTATGAAAAAAACTAGATACTGAAGCATCAAAGGCATGTTGGCGGACGCCAGGATTCCTGATTACTGCGCAATCTTGCGATGTCAAATAACTAGCGCGTGGAACAGGCTACGTAACAGTAGTAATGACATTTTATTTATTGGAATCAGGCGTTATTTTGCGGAAGTCCATCCTAAGTAAGAAAAGGACCAATATTTAGCCACTTCCGCACATGCAGTCGTAGTCGTGCAATAAAGTGCACCGCCCGTCCGCCGTTG
Organism: Battus philenor; assembly: GCF_028537555.1. NCBI lineage: Eukaryota > Metazoa > Arthropoda > Insecta > Lepidoptera > Papilionidae > Battus > Battus philenor. Next base: position 14,016,438 of record NW_027181678.1, on the reverse strand, counting down.
ACTCTGTGTTTGGCACTAATCGGTGTAACATAACTCCTGAAGATGCCCCGTGGAGGGGTGAAACACGTGTTGAGTGATTTAGCGGTGGTAGTTGTGTAATTCGCATTGTTTGCCGCATGCGCATTTATCAGCGGGCTGGCGGGCGGTGCACTTTATTGCACGACTACGACTGCATGTGCAGAAGTGGCTAAATATTGGTCCTTTTCTTACTTAATGACATTTTAATTGTGGTCGCGCGTTATGGGCCCGAAAACGGTTCTACCACTGGACACCTACACAAGAGTGTCAATGGCAAATGACCACTACTATTAAATTTATCGTAAATAAGTTTTTATATTAAGCGACTTAATTAAAAATTATATTATATTTAAACTGTATGACATACTAATCCATAACTAATATAGTCTTCAAGTAAATTTTGTTACTAACTTACTTATATTTTATTTTATTTTTATTTTATTTTTACTTATATTTTATGGACTCACTAGATTCTGAAATAAAATTTAATAATATCATTATAAATATTCAGAAATAGAATAAAGCCAGAAAAGCACATTTACATCTTATTGAGCCTGTTAAGATCTTATTATCTTACTATCAAAGCATGGAGCACCTTTTTATTGTATTTAAAATGCATTCAAATATTGTAAATATAGATAAAAGAATTAGTATGTATTTTAAGGCAATAAGATAGGAAATCAGTATTATAATAAGGCAATAAAGTAAATAGGTTAGTAATAAATAATCTAGGTAAATAAAAAAGAAATGTTAATTAGGCATGGCAAAGACAAAAAAATAATTAAAAAAAATTGGCGGTAAGAAAAAATGCGAAAAGTGGAAATGAAAATGAATGTAATCAATATGAAAGCTCTCTGCCAATTGGCGACAGAGGATTGCAAAAGGCTCAAAAACACCATCGAGCACGCCGGTGTGTTGTCAGTGATGACGTGGATCCGAGAAGTGGTCGCGATAGACCTCGTAAGAACGCCCAATGTCACCCAGAAAACAACGGAGAGGGATTTGCTCGGAGTTTCGTTGCTAGAAACAGAAATGAGATTCGCAGGAGAATCGATCACCGACGTGGCCCGAAGAATTGTGGTAGAGGGCGGGGCATGTTCCAATATCGGTAAGACCGGAAGGTTCTAGAATGGCGACCACTAGTCTGTAGACGCGACTTAGATATGCCTCCATAAGGTGGACCAACGACATAAGGAAGGTAGAAGCAAAAGGCAGAAAGATGCAAGCAGCGCAAGACCGATTTTACGTTTCACTAGATTTATATTTGCTTGTTATTTGTCAATTTTAGATGCCTACACAAGTGGAAACCTTAATATTAAATTCAAAATTCAAATATTTTTCATTACAAACCTTACATAGTTCCTAATAGGTTGTATAGGACATTGTATACTTTCATTATTATATAAAAATCAAATTAATTATTTAAGAGCTATCAAAACCTCTGTACCGCGTCAAAGGTGTTCGCGCGGGAAAAGGGGAAAGGGGGAACCGGCCTCTACACTCTTTCAGTCGGCCGTCAAAGATCAAGAAATAAAAATCTCGTTTCAACACATAAACTCCCACTGCAAGGCATAAGCCTGCCCCAAAGATATCTATGGGGTAATATACCAGATGTGAGCAGGAAAAAAATTAAGATAAAAGATAAAATTTATTTATTCGACATATAAACTTTTTACAGAATCTTATTGATCGTTAACTTGTCATATATTTACATATTTAATCTATTTTATTTAAGACTTTGGTCTGCTTCCCAAGGTGTTATTGTTGTAGAGAAGAAGCAGGAAGAAACTCCACAACAACACACCATTTAATAAAGTTTAAGACTAAGATTTACACGTATACACTTTATCAGATATAGTCTAAATCATGGATGCACAGACCGCGGCCCGCCGGTCGAATACTGGTGGCCCGCCGACTGCAAAAATAATACTTTCGTACATTCGAAGAATATTGAATTCTATTCCAGAATAAAACCAAAAAAAATTAATTACTTATACATCTGGCAGCCGGCCCGCCATCAGTTCATGATTTGCCCGAATGGCCCCTAGTCTTAATAAGTCTGTGTAACCATGGTCTAAATGAAATCAAAACGATCAAGACGACATCACTGCCAAGGATTATCATTTAAATTTATTGAATAATAAGCATTTCCCGTCATTTTATTTTAATTGTACATTTTGAGTTTTGTATATGAATTTTTAATGTTTACGATCGCAATATGATTTCTTACGCAGAGGACGCTGCTTTTCATCCTCTAGAAACTTGTTTGTGAGCTGTGACAATTCTATATAATTAATGAATAAAGTGTGAATTAGAAAAGATTGCATATTGGGAATTGAACCCGCGCCCTACAATCTAAAGTATCAATCCGTACCGTCGGGTAAAATTACTATTGTTTATTGCTATGAATCGTAAATACTCGGATAATTACCTGAACTAAATACTGTTGAAGTACGCAACACGTAATTAAATAATTAACATTTTTAAATTTTGCTACTGTTTCAGTAAATTATATTTTGTAACACGTAGCTGGTCGTTATATAATAATAATAATAATTATTACTACGTAATTTTCATGAACCCTGGCTGTTTATAGAATAGCTTGTAAATAAATACGCTTAATTTTTTATACTATAGAATTTCTTTTCTAATTTATTATTAATTTTTAAAATAAAAAATAAAGAAAACTTTGAAAAGTCTACTAACAATAAAGCGAAACACACTTAAAAATATCTCTTAATTGTTACGAAAAGAATGGTGTCAGTGTTTGTGTTTCTTAAATTATGTTTTATGTATGTATATACACACACATACATACATATATATAAAAATATATATATGTATGTATGTGTGTATATATATATATAGTTAGTTAAATGCTCTGAATATTGTGTCTTTCAATTCAGGTAATTATATATAATTTGTTTAGTTGTATTAAATTTATGTGTTGTACAGTATTCACGAAAATAAAACTTTCTTTTCAGAAACAATTACTGTGTTTGACTTCATAAATATAATAAATCATTATATATATATATATACATATATATATATATATAAGTTGTAGGCTTTCAAAATAGATCGCCAGCCGGTCACTTTGCACCAACGATAGGCGATATAATATAGATAGATTGATAACCAACCTACGGTTAGTAAGTGTTTTATATTTTATGACGCCTTATTGTTCTGCCTTTCATTTAGATTCAAATGATACCAGAAAACAAAACTCAAATTTTTACGTTTACCGATAATTTTTAAATATTTTTCGATACGCACATAATAACCATTTATTGGTTATTATTAAATTATCAATTATTAGGGTCGAAAGGTTCATGACTATAGACCAAAAGCTGATTCCGGATGCCGGCAGCGCAGGACCGGACAGCATCGCTATCTTTTAGCTGAAAGGAAGAAGAAAAATCATTTATTTACTCCATATTTCAGAACCTATAAGGTTTAGTGTTTAGTCAAATTTCTTAGAAAAGTAATTTTATCATCAAGGCTGTATTCAACGCTAGCTCTCTGCGGTCTTTACTCCTGAAACTTAAGGCTCTATTTGACACTTGTTCTGAGCTATATACAGCCTGCTTACCAACATTACTCACCAGCCCCTGGTCGATGTCAGTGAGTCATTCATTTACCAGATTTCAATCTTAAAAAGATGAAGAGCATTATCTCTATGGCTTGTCGTTATACACTTGAAGCAAGTTCCAGCTGGTCATATTCGCAATTTATCAGTGATTCTTATGTCCAGCTGTTGATGTCCCAATGCTATATATGACATATATATATGATGAACTTACAACCTAAGGCTCAATCCGCTCGGTCCATTTTAAAAGCCTCCTCGTGTTATAAATACCATAATATAATTGAGCTTATAGAAAGCTCCAAAAAAGTTCCAAAACATATCAAGCACTCGTTGAAGTCTATTGAAACTGAAACGTAATAAAATTATTGAATGCTGTGTTATATTATTAAAACCTTTGAAGGTTATATGTAAAAGCTTCGAGGGAGTGAATGTATAAATCATTTATTGTCAATTAACATATGCTACACCATTTATAATAATAAATTGTTTTAATAATAATGACAATACAGGTAAAAAAGCGTAAATAAATTTCAGATGTTTTCATAGTAAAATAAATTATTATATTCTATCCGTCTCTGTAGAATATGTACTCACAGAAGTTATAATTCTATCACATTTCTATAAACAAACACACACACATTAGTGATCGCCTTACATACTCTAAAGCTTTTTTATTGTTAAATGAGCTATACATTCCTCCTTAATAGCTTTTTATTGTTAAATGAGCTATACATCCTTCCTTTAAAGGTTTTTAGAATTAAATGAGCTATACATTCCTCCTTCAAAACTTTTTTATTATTAAACGAGCTATACATTCCTCCTTTAAAGCTTTTTATTATTAAACGAGTTATACATTCCCCCTTTAAAGCTTTTTTATTGTTAAATGAGATATACATTCCTCCTTTAAAGCTTTTTTATTGTTAAATGAGCCATACATTCCTCCTTTAAAGCTTTTTTTATTGTTAAATGAGCCATACATTCCTCCTTTAAAGCTTTTTATTGTTAAATGAGCTATACATTCCTCATTTAAAGCTTTTTATTGTTAAATGAGCTATACATTCCTCATTTAAAGCTTTTTATTGTTAAATGAGCTATACATTCCTCATTTAAAGTTTTTACACGTGTGTTCAATTAGCCTGTATAGATTAAGATCGGACAAATTTTCTTTATCTTCTACGTATTTTATGTTTACGTGATTGAAGTAGTGAAAAACATTATTTTAGTACTGTAACACATAATGTATTTTAAACGTCAATGAAACATTGTATACAGATTGATTAGTTATATATGTAAAAGCTAATTTTTGTACTCAAGTTCGTTCGTCTGTTTGAAAACATAAAAAAATAAATTTCTATTTCAAATATTGACCGTGTCTCAAAAGCTCCGCGCGTTGTCTAGATAAAGTTATGTAAACGATTGCAAGCTAAATAAAATGGTATCATGAGCGACGCAACAACTATATCGTTTGTTTGTCAATATTGGCCATATCCATTCCCGCTTCGAAGAAAAAAAAAAAAACTTTCGCCGGAACGTTTGGGCAATGCGTGCGGCGCGAGCTTCGCAAGCTCCCGCCCCGCCGGGCGCCAGTACGCCGCGCGCGCCCGTCACGAGAGCACGCGCCGTTTGGAGCCGTGCCCGCCGCGAGTGCGTGACAGTGAGTGAGCATGCCCGTCCGCGCCGCGGCGCTGCTGGCCGCCGCAGCCCTGGCGCTCGCCGCCTCGCCGCCCGACCCCTGCTACGAGGACGAGCGCCCGCGCCGCTGTATCCCCGACTTCGTCAACGCAGCCTTCGGCGCGCCCGTCGTCGCCTCCTCCACCTGCGGCCGCCGCGGGCCCGAGAGCCTCTGCGATCCACCCGGAGACAATCCCGCTGATGCCTGCCGCGTGTGCGACGCCGCGCGCTCCGACCGTCGCCACCCGGCTCTCCACCTAACCGACCTGAACAACCCTCACGACGTCACCTGCTGGCGCTCCGGTTCCCTTCCACCGGCTTCCTACGACTCCCCGCCCGATAACGTCTCCCTCACGCTCTCCCTCGGCAAGAAGTACGAGCTCACCTACGTCAGCCTTCAGTTCTGTCCTAAAGCCGCACGTCCGGACTCCGTCGCGATCTACAAGAGCGCGGACTACGGCGTCACGTGGCAGCCCTTCCAGTTCTACTCGAGCCAGTGCCGGCGGGTGTACGGGAGACCCAATAAGGCGACAGTGACGGCTGCCAATGAGCAGGAGGCGAGGTGTTCCGACTCGCACCGGCTGACTGGGGAAGGTTCAAGTGGCGCAAGACTTGCCTTCAGCACGCTGGAGGGTCGACCCAGCGCGGCGAACTTCGACATCTCGCCCGTGCTGCAGGACTGGGTGACGGCGACCGATGTTCGCGTGGTGTTCAACCGGCTGCATATGATGACCGAGGGTGAGGAGGTGGATGGCAAGCGGCAGGCGGCACCGGGATCGCAGCACTACGCGGTCTCGGACTTTGCGGTGGGCGGGCGCTGTAAGTGCAACGGGCACGCGTCGCGTTGCATACCCGCCAAAGCCGAGGAAGGCTCCAACGCGGTACAGCCGCTGGCCTGCGACTGCCGCCACAACACAGCCGGCCGAGATTGCGAGCGGTGCAAACCCTTCCACTTCGACCGCCCCTGGGGACGAGCAACGGCCCGCGACGCCAACGAGTGCAAAGGTACTGTACACTTATAGTTACTTTTCTAATCCAGTGAAATATAATGTAGCTGCCTGAAGCTCCTCTAAGAACCCTCGAGGCCTTCTTAAAAAAGGTCTTAAACTAACACCCTACCAGCTAAAGCCCTAGTAACCTGTAAATGATACTTAGACAACAGTAAAAATCGAGTCCATAAAAATACATAAGGCTCCGATCACACTTGCTTCTATTATACAAAAATATGATGTAAAATCAAACTCCGGAATAAACGTTAGTTTTAAATTAACATATGAGTAATAACTTACTACAAAATACGTTAACTTATTTTTTTTATTTTCCATCTGAAATTATTTGTATTAATTATCTGTATACCTGAAAGAAAGAGAAGGTTTCCAGGATCGAATTGGGTTCCTTCTTTATAATATATTTCAATGCTTACCACTTTATCGTATATTTACAACACCAATTGCTACATTAGTCAAAATATATCAAAGCTATACGTCAAGCGAAACTAACAAATTATTGGATTCGTTATAAAAAAATAATAGATTTGGCGACCGGTTTTTTGTAACTGGCAACGTAATGAACCAACAAAATTAAAATTTTAAATCATACTCGTGATGTGTGTTGTGTACTTCTAGTGTGGATTTGTGTATTTTTATAATTCACTAGTTCCTCTACGATTTGTTATATTGTATTATTAAATAAATAATAGATGATGTACCAAGAGTTGTTCGTCTAAAGAGCTGCTGAGGATAAACTCCTCCACAAGGAGGACTGACGAAATAGTTAAAGTCGTGGGAGGTCCGAGAATTTTTTTTTGGTTTCGGTGGGGGAAATCTTCTGGTGTTCAAGATGCCCCGCCTCTGGGGGGAGGACAGGGGTATGTGGGATTCCTACCCACTAAAATCCCACCTGGTGATCGCCCTCTGCGCTATACGGGGGACCGCGGTATCACCCGGTCAGGGATCGCCACGCGGTGAGGTCTGAGGTCTATGTTATGTTAAGGCTTCTATCCGCCCAAAAAAGATTACTAAAGAACGCTGATAATCTACTTTATATGTTCACATATAAAGAATTAATAAATTTTCAAGTTTCATAAGAAATCTCCACAGCATTGGCCACTATATTATAACTAGAAAAGCAAAGCATTAAATTTTACTGTCATACGAAACGTACTGTGATATTATAGAAGCGAAGGAGAAGTAAGAAAGGCGGTGTACAGAAGGAGACTAGTAAGTCAGAGAATATGAGATATTGTTAAGAGAAATAGACGAATTAGATATTATCTAATATATAAAATTCTCGTGTCACGGTGTTCGAACTTGAACTCTTCCGAAACGGCTTGACCGATTTTTACCAAATTTTACATGCGTATTCAGTATGTCTGAGAATCGGCTACCATCTATTTTCCATACCCCTTAGTGATAAGGGTGGTCCACCCCTAAATTTTATTTTTAATTTTTTAGACAATTTTTTTGGTTTTTATTTTATTATGATACAGCATACAAAAATACATACAAACCTAAATTTTCACCCCCTTACGATCAATTCTTATCTTACATTTGTTAATTAAAAACTTTAATATTTTTTGCAAAACAACGTTTGCGAGATCAGCTAGTATATATATAAATCGCAACGCGTGGACTGTCAAGTACACAAAGATTCAAAAATACTTATATTTATTTGCTTTATTCAAGTCGCTATGCATATTTTTTTAACATAAGAAGATCTATTAGAAAAAGGATGAAATCGGTAAAGTCATCCTCAACTACGTGACAATATTATGTTATAATTAAATATTACGCTATCACAAAATGAACAAGTCTTTCGATACTTGGCTTTATTTTAGACAATTGTTGATGTTCACGCGTCGATAATAAAGAGAAAATATGTTAAGTCCATTGAAATCAAACGCATGCATTTTCTCGTGTTATATTCGTTGCATGCGACACGCATGTTTGCATTAATAAATTTAAGATTGAATAACCGAACGTAATGTGATTTCGACAGTTATTTCACTATCTATACCAGTATTCAACCTTTTATATACAACCTTAGCATTTCTAAAATATTTACGCTCCCCCAAGTAACATATACTTTCATTATATTAAATCGAAAGGGTTAAACTCGTGTTCAGTCACTTTCATACCCTTTAACAATCAAATTGCCCTACTGTGGGGTCTGGGCCCTATTTTGGGAAACACCGGTACATACAAAGTCATTTTTTCTGAAAAAAAAATTTCAAAATATCCCACGTAAATATCTAAACTGAATATAGTTGCCAGAAATTCTATCGCACGCGTCCTTCAGCTGGCAGATTGTACGCTACTCAGATATAGTTGGTACTGGATGTAATTAGCTTGGATCAAAACTGGTAGGGTGCATGACGTATCATCAGTTATGCAAAGAACTGAAAAATGGCCAAAGGGTGCAAAATCCACAAGACAAGTCTTTTAGGTTAGAAATTTTATCCCGTAAGAAAAGGACCAATATTTAGCCACTTCCGCACATGCAGTGGTAGTCGTGCAATGAAATGCACCGCCCGCCATCATCATCTTCAGGAGTTATGTTATAACGATTAGTGCCAAACACAGAGGTGCCCCGTGGAGGGGTGAAACACGTGTTGAGTGATTTGGCGGTGGCGGTTGTTTGGTTCGCATTGTTTGCCCCATACGCATTTATCAGCGGGCTGGCGGACTTCCGCGAAGTAACGCCTGATTCCATTAAATATTTTATCCCGTGCCCTTTAAGAGAGCAGTAATCCCGTAATGCCAGAAGGCATACCCGTTCTATAGTATTTATGAGGAGCTTAGAGGAAGAAATGAGAGGATCCACAGAAGAACCAAGATCACCGACCTGACCGAGAATTGCTTGTCTGTTGTGGCAATTGATGAGGAACATCGCTCGTGCAACTAATAGCCGCTTGGAGCGAAAGATTGAAACCTGGACTAAGTGGACCGATGACATAGTCAAGGTTTTTTTTATGGCCCCCGCTATTGGGTACCTCTCCTTCCACCCCCCTATTTAATTCGGAACAGGGTTTTGTATTTCTTAATAATTTTTACACTTGAATTTTTATTTTCGTTCTCGTCTTCCATAGTACACAATATCTTTTTTTCCTCCTTCTATTATTCTACGATTCCATCTCCCTTTCTCAATCATTCCATTCATTTAACATCCTCAAACACTTCAGTTATCCATTTCTATTACAGTATCACAGTTTTAATTAGTTTAATTAATTTCTCGTGTACATCAATATTATCACGGATTTATTTTACAATTTTTTCTTTAATATCAATGAATCTATTTTAGTAACTTTACAATGTTTTATCCATCTATGTTTTGTTCCTGTCTATTGCGTATTGTGCAACTTTACTAAAGAGACATAGTCAAGGTTGCAAGAAGGAGTCAAGGTTGCCTTGCATTGGATGTCCATCGGCAGAAAAGAGGAAGAGGAAAGATAACGTCTTTAAATATAACCTTAATAAAAGTGACAGCGGCCAGGCAGGATGTCGAAGATTAGATGCTCGCTGGTGTTTTAAAGTTCCTTAGTGGAGACGGCAAGAAGGACCGGCAAACGTACCGTACGACGACCACACATAAAATAGTCTTTTCATTTATAATATAGGAAGATCTTTTGGAAATAAATTCCGAATAAAAAAGACTTCGGAGACTGAAGACTATTCTTCTGGCAATTGTATAGAAGTTCTTTAATTCCGGTCCTATTATAAATCTAGGTTATAGGCTTAAATCAACAGTTGACGACAACTTGAACAAATCTGGTAAAGTATCAAACAACAATGGTTGAAACTATTTATTTATTTTATTTAATATTCTTCATTGCACACGATAACATACATTTAATAAGTTTTACAATAATATATAAAAAAAGTACAATGGGCGGTCTTATCACACAAGGCAATCTCTTACAGACAACCATAGTATGGAAAAGGTAAAAGTACAAATAATGGGTAGTTTACGTGTACAAAAAATACATATTTACAAACAAACGAACATAAACCATACATAGACATACATACTTAAACATACATAGGTATATATACAACCTACTTGTAATAAATAAGGTTTAATACATATTATAAATATAATACAATAATAAATAAAAACATCTAACTGACTTCGATCAGTATTGGTTCGATCGCACTTGCCTCAAAAAGAAACAGAAGAAAGAAAAAGAAATGAATTAACAGATAGATAATCATAGCTCTAAAAATAAATGTAAAGTAAAGTACCTATTTTACCTCACTACCTATTTTCAAGTAAATGGTTCTTAACCATTTTCTTGAAAATAGGTAGTCAGTTGGCACGTCTTATATTCAGCTGTAAATCATTCTACAAATGAACGGCCTGCATTGTCTAAGATTTGGCCATAAACGAGGAAGAATGCGCTGGTATTTTTAATTCGAGATTCTCTGATGATCTCAAAGACCTCTAATGTGTATTCTGAAGAAATTGAAACCTTGATTTGAGATAAGAGAGAGTGAGAATATTATAGAGTATGTAGAATATGTAGAGCATTCCGGCGAAACTATATGTCTATCCTGGTCTTAAATCTCATGTGCAATACGATCTGACAGCATATGCAATATCCCAGCTGTTACTTTCATTATTGCGGATGCATGCTTCGTTGATTCAATCGGAAGCCATCTCGGTATCAAGCAGTTTTTCTAAATTATCCTTTATCTTTTTAAATACTGCCACACGCATAACGCGTATACCATCTGTGTATATATATATATATATCTAATATTTAAAATTCGTTCGTGTTCGAACTTGAACTCCTCTGAAACGGCTTGACCGACTTTTACCAAATTTTATATGCGTATTCAGTAGATCTGAGAATCGGCTACTATCTATTTTTCATACTCCTAAGTGATAAGGGTGGTCCACCCCTAAATTATTTTTTTTATTTTTTAGACAACTTTTTTTGGTTTTTATTTTATTATGATACAGCATACAAAAATACATACAACCTTAAATTTTTACCCCTCTACGATCAACCCTTATTTTTTTTGTTAATTAAAACCCTATTTTTTTTGCAAAACAACGTTTGCGGGAACAGCTAGTATATATATATTTTTGAATTCATCGCCATGACATATATTAAGTAAATCAAGTAAGGTTACTTTGCGTTTAGAGGTAATTTTTAAAACACTCGAAATACCTAAATTTCTCGATACCTCAGGTCTGCGAGGTAGAACCTGCTATCCACGATCAGTAAACAGTGCCGCATTCCTTATCAGTGCAGCACGTTATTTGTTTTTTTTTTTAACCGAGAAAGCGCACGGCACTGAGATACGACAGATAAATCTCTGACTCTTATTATCTTATTTATATTTTATCTGTACCGTACGGTTTGTTCTGGTTTTGTTTGTGAATAGCTTACCATAGACAACTCGAGTGTATATTTTTTTATATTCTTTTTTCGGATTGTTAAAATATTTGTTTATATTAGACGCTGTATTATTGAGCTAATTTAAGTCAATTATACAATGTGTATGATTTATATGTCCCGCGAATAACATGAATAAAATTAGTTTGTATTTAAATAAATGAATTAAAATATTACAATAAAATAAATAACTTCTGCAAATAATAAACGTTTCATAAAGAAAATAATGTGCACAATTTATATAAACATAATTAGGGAGAAAAGTTTTATAAAGAAAATAACGTACATGCGTTAAATAGACACAATTAGGTACAGAAATTTTATTTAGAAAATAATGTACACACGTTATATAGACACAAGTAGGTACAGAAGTTTTATAAAGAAAATAATGTTTATAAAGAAAACAACGTACATGCCTTAAATAGACACAAATAGGTACAGAAGTTTTATAAAGAAAATAACGTACACACGCTATATAGACACAATTAGGTACAGAAGTTTTATTAAGAAATTAATGTACTCACGTTATATAGACACAATTAGGTACAGAAGTTTAATAAAGATAATAATGTACACACGTTATACAGACACAATTAGGTACAAAAGTCTTATAAAGAAAATAACTTACATGCGTTAAATAGATACAATTAGGTACAGAAATATTATAAAGAAATTAATCTACATAAGTTATATAGATACAGTAAGGTACGAATATTTTATAAAGAAAATAACGTACACACGTTATATAGACACAATTAGGTACAAACGTTTCATAAATAAAATAATGTACACGTTGTATAGACACAAAATTAGGTAAAGAAGTTTTATAAGGAAAATAATGTACACGTGTTACACAGACACAATTGGGTACAGAAGTTTCATAAATAAGATAATATACATACGTTATATAGACACAATTAGGCACAGAGGTTTTATAAAGAAAATAATGTACACACGTTATAAAGACGATTAGGTACAATAGCTGCTTAGATAAACTAAGGTTCATGTAATATAAAGATGTATGTACTAATAGATACGAAAGTGTTTTTAAACACAATTCGGATCATATATTATTAAGACAAGTTTAGATAGATGCTATTACAAAAGATAATTTTGGTACAGAAACTACATATAGGTACAAATAAGTGTAAATGTGTTTTGCACACATGTTATATTCTAAGTTTAAGTGTTAAGATGACACCCAATCTTTTTTATTCAACTAAAATAACTATGCAATAATAAGAACGACTTCCATAATATGTCTTGGAAATGATTGTTTTATATCAATCGTTTTTATGACAATCTTGTGAACCGGATATGTAGAATTTACATTCCTTAGTCATACCAGTTATTGAATATGGATCTAATTTGTAAATGTGTTGATTGTAAATATTTACACTTGATAATGAAGACTGTAACGAAAACAATATATATAACACTTAATAGATAGTTGCAATTCGATTCTCGGTCGGTTTATGTGACGTTTTGTACATAATTTAATATATTTTTTTCCCCATTACTCGATGAATTAGATGAAAAATCGTACATAAAATATGTATAATTTAAATTATTATTGTTATCATAAATCCCATAGGCAATTTTTTATTCTTCTTCACTCCATTATCTCTCTGTCTCTATCTCTCGTGTCATTTATGGTGTCATTATCATCATATTTGGTGACAGACATTTGCTGCAAAGATCTCCCCCAAAGAGTTTTTTCTGGATCCCATTCTTAAAGACCTTTCATTCATCCTTTCATGTGGAATAGGGACTTGGTTTACAGAGTTTCATTAACTTTTCAGGTTTCCCCAGACCTCCACAGGTTTTATTTTTGTTTTTAAAAGCATCCGTTTTGGAGAGACGTTACAATATCTGGTTCAATAATTATTTCTATATTTATATTTTTTATTCATATTTCTCCTTTCATTCTTTACAATTTACTTAATTTATCCCATTTTGATGTTTCGCACATCACCTTGCTTCTATTATATACATTCCTTGTTTGATTTGGTTTATGATTCAATCTTTCAGCGAGGCTTCGAATAAAGCCTTCTATATTTCTTTCTAGGTGACCTTGACTTGAACCCGTAGATCATCACCGGCAACACACATTGGTCGAAGACCTTCGTCTTCAAGCATTGCGGTATTTTACACTAGAAGGTGTGTTAAAGCTTCTTAAAGCTTCTTTTTCAAAATTACGACTAAGTGTATAAGCCTACCGTCACTCAACTTTGTTTCTGTTGAAGTTTTTGCCATTTTGGTTTTGTGCAGCTGCATCGGTGTTTAGCTCGCGGAAAGAGAAGGTCTGCCAGCTAACCCTTACCATCACAAGTTATTTAAGTTCAACGGAAAACTAACATAAGCTAGGAGAATATGCCAGCACCGTTAAGAAAGCTACACCAGTTAGGATTTTTTTTTGGCTTACTAGTCCCCCTTTAGACCGACAGATCAGAAACGTTCAATTAAAATACTACGCCTTCAAAGGAACACCACCTCTTTTTCACCAGCTCAGCAGATTAGCGTTTTATACGGTGATAGCTTACTAATAGTAAAGTTAAAATAATCGTCGATTCAAAAACGCACATAAATGACTACTTTAATAAAGATATTTTATATTTTGATTTTTTTATTTAATTTTGTAAGCGGACCGACCTTTTGTATGTTGTTCTACTTCTTTTTGGGATAATTCTAAAAATTAACAGAAGATATTGACTTTTCGTATACCAATAGAAAAAAATAAACTAATGAGATGTGAATATTTAGAGTGATCACAACATAAAAGTTGATTAGAAATAGGCGAAAAAGTTTTAAGAATTATGATATATAAATTCACCCATTCCAAAGTTTTATACTTATAACAAATCATTCTGTACAAAATATTCATGGCATGCCAAATAAAAACGCGATATCCCCAGAGCCAAAACCTAAAACTTTAGATAACATTTTTCATTTTTTACTTCGTTCATTTTAGTCCACGAATTCTTCTCTTATCATTTTTATAGTTCGGAAATAACCCATGTGTTTTGTTCGAAATTCCAACTTTGGCATTATCTGTTTTTAAAAAACGTCCAACCGCCAACCTTTTACTATCAGTGGTAATACATTACTATTTGCCAGCTAATGCCACCACTAAAACACCGAACACGGTGATTCATGTTAAAAAATACTATCCATAATTTGCGTGGTTGATTTGTTCTACTGAATATCGATATACCAGCATCATATACCTTGTTGTCCACATCACGATAGGCTTCCTCCAGGATAACTGTTCTCGTCACCTTGACTATATCACCGGCTTGTGGTGGCTACTCAGGAGAACCTTTCAGCGCCCATGGTCAGTGGCACCAGCAATGTGTTTCACAGCTACAACAGCGACGTATTATCTCCATCCTTCTATTCACCAATTTTTAAAACACATCTTCTGCAAGAGGAGACATTACTATATCTTGATGTCTAGTAGAGTTACCAGCTCAAGATGTGTAATAGAAGAATCTTGGTTAGAAAGACCTGGTGATGAACAGAAGGACTGTCCAATCTTCATGATCACCCTGGTTTTTTATGAAAGTGTGGGATTCTTCCTAGGGCCGGTTGGTCTTGAGTTAGAAGTGTGTATATTCGAGCTTCGCCCGTATTTATATCGACGTAAATGAGTAATTTTATTTCTGTGGTATCCCCCGTTTTATTTACGTCGCTAAAAATGACATAATTTCTCTACACGAGTATTAAGAGGAACGTTCTCTTGCAGGAGTTGTAACCCAGTGGTGAATTGTTGGATACGTGTTTGATCTCTGTTTAACTGCTCACAAAACATCATGTGAAAATCTTGAGTTATATCATGGTATCGTCTCCAAGGGACCATTGTATATATCTGCCCCTCACGTCCTAGTGCTTACAGGTCAGAACTGCTCGAAATTAAGTATGCTACATTATATCGAATTACCTTAGAATTACAGTTTAAAATCGCTTACTCTAGATTTATCTTAGACCATAGGACCATAAACAATATTGTTTCTTTCATTATTTAAATAAATTCGTTCTCAACACTGACAGACGCCATGTTAGAGCCGAACCAAAGGATAAGCAAACCTGAATTAACTTAATTTTTTTTCGTCGTCGTTTCAATCCATACATGCCGGGGACCGGGACCTGGAGTTGCCGGTCAGCTACCTGAGACACCTGTCTGGTCAGTTTGGTGTGGAATTCTGCTGCCTGGAGGTGGGTGATGAGGCTGCTCAACTTGCACAGCCGCGTTGAGGACAAGGTGGGTGCGGCGTTCTGCGTTATGACAGACGCCGTATAGCTTTACAGTAAGAAGCTTAAGTTGAGCAGCTTCTGCACGGTACACCAGGCAGAGCTGCTGGCTTTAGCGGAAGCATCAGGGTACGCAGCCAGCGGGTCGGCGCAGTCATGCGCGATACTGAGTGACTTGCGGTCAGCCCTCCAGACAGTCGCAAGATCGGATACCCTCCATACGCAGAGGACAATGCTGCCCATCCTCTGGAAACTTGTTTGTGAGCTGTGACAATCCTTTATAATTAATGCAAAAAGTCAAACCCGCGACCTATGATCGCAAATCTCAGTCGTCTATCGTTGAGCTATCGCTCCTTATTCAGAGTGTGCCTCTCTCCCCTTCACACACAATGTAACATAATTTCATTTGAATCAAAAACAAACAAAGGACATAAAGTTTTCTATAACAAAACTATTTTCAATAGTACATTTAAATCGTTTCTGATGCCCTCTAGTGCTAGGCTAGCTCTGCTCACTGCTTCGATTAGTTTTTTTTTTATCGCTAAAATTGAATTTAGCGTTGGCCAGTCTCCCGCTTGCCTTTAAATTATGTACGTACAGATAATAAATCAACAAATTATATTGTTAAAATTTTTATTGCATAAACTACAATGAAATCTGGGTACATAATTGTCTTAAAATAAAAACAAAGTAAATGTAATAATAAAAGAGGAACACTACCCGGCTATAAATATTACACATCGACCTTTGGAAAGAGACAATCGTCTAGTTTCGGCTTCGTATAGCGTTATCTCTGTCGCACGAAATACGACTGACAAAACGTCACATAGGTAGTGTGCGAGAGAGTGCTCTACGAGTCCGAAATTAGCCGATTGTCTCTTTTCAAAGATCGATGTGCAATATATATCGCCGGGTACTGTATATAGGTTTGTTATAAGCATGAAACCTTAAAAACCTTCAATTAATATATAGTACACTCCTAATATAAAAGAAAACGTTTTTAAAATCGAATTGCTATATATGTAAGTTTATTATTAAGTTTATTAGTTATTTTAAAACGATTTATTTTTCACTTTATACAGGATGAACGGAAATAGATGTATATTTTAACAATTTTTTTGCTGTAAAATAACCTTTACATTCACTCTAAGATTAAATATATAAAAATGTAATACAATAATCATTCCGTATATATTTTTAATTATGAATCATTCTATTGCAAATGAGTTCGTACATATAAGGTGTTCGGGTTTTTTTAATTGACATTTTCCAAACAAAGTCCGAAAGGTTTTAAAACGTATATAAATAAAGATTAACCGTGTCAGATTTTGGATTGGAATTTATTTTTTGTCGTTTGATTTTAACGGAACAAATGGAAGAAGTATACCTGATAGCTGACGCTTGCAGTGGAAGCCCCGCTTTAGAGGGCTGAGATTCGATTCCCTGGATACATATACCGAGATACCATTTTGAAGATCTAGGGGGGGAGAACCCTTGTGCTTTCTTACCTAAAAACGGCTTAGGCTTCGCATCATCTGCAATCTCTACCCTTAAACCTAAGGAATCTGTGGGTAAATAAGGTGACAATGGTCATATCTCGAAGACTCTTGCACTGGATCGTTCTATAGAGTTTCCGTCTAAGCAACCTTCGATCTCCTCGGCCACACAACCTTGCGGTAATAAATCAATGCTGCAGACTGGACCGAAGCTCCAGATATGCTAACAAAAATGTAGGTTGCATGTGAATTATGGAAAGTTTCTACTCCTTTTTTTCCTTTCAAAGATCGCCAAAATAATCAGTCTTGCGCTGCCTGTATCCAGCGACTTCTACCTTAACGTCGGTCTACGTGGTGAGGGCGTACCTAGGCCGTGTCTACCGGCTCATGATCGCCACTCCAAAACCGTTCGGTCCCAACGGTCATCGCTTGCACGAAGGCTGTGCTTCAGCTACTGCCACCTGAGACAAGCAATTCTTAAACCTACATCAGTGTCCTTGATTCATCTGAGGATTTCATTTTTGATCCGATCTTTCTATATCATCGTTACGTTATTTATTATTTATGTACACATTCCAAAACTAAAGCTTTTGTACCTAAAACTAATCATCCTGTAGATGTGAAATACACCAAGGGACTGGTAAGTCGACTGATAGACTATTTTGTATTGTCGAAATAAATAATACTTTTTTTAATGGAATCAGGCGTTATTTTGCGTAAGTCCATCCTAAGTAAGAAAAGGACCAATATTTAACCACTTTTGCACATGCAGTGGTAGTCGTGCAACAAAAGTGCAACGCCTACCCGCCGTTGACTCTGTGTTTGCCACTAATCGGTGTAACATAGCTCCTGAAGATGCCCCGTGGATTGGTGAAACACGTGTTGAGAGATTTAAAGGTGGCAGTTGTGTAATTCGCATTGTTTGCGGCATACGCATTTATCAGCGGGCTGGCGGGCGGTGCACTTTGTTGCACGACTACCACTGCATGTGCGGAAGTGGCTAAATATTGGCTCTTTTCTTAAATAATACTTGTACACTCATTTTGTTATTATCTTTTTAAAATTATTATCTAATCATAACAAAGCTTTGATATGGTAGTTTCAAAAATACAAGGATTTAATATTCCAGAGGTTTCGTATTTAAATGTAGCGAAAGTTTAATTAGCGGTGATGTTTAAAGCTCCCAAAGTTGTCTCAACTAGTCAGGAACTGATCTAAGCTTTGTGCTTTGTACATACGATGACGTAATATGAAAAGTTTTAATATGATGTATTACGTTTATAATTATTTTCTTGTTTATAGTATTTTTGCGATAGTTTGTTGGGGATATGGAAACGCAGATCGACCAAAAATACGCCTTTTAATGTTCTAGAATTCGGGCAACGAAACAGGCAGCGATTCTGACCACAGCAGCTTTTTTTAATCTGTTTTATTTTTGACTTTGCTTCGCAAGGTGTTATGGTTGTAGAGAAGAAGCAGGAAGAAACTCTACAACAACACGTCTTTCAATAGAGTTTAACACAGATTTATACATATACACTTTATCAGATCTAGCCTACATTAAATCAAAATAATCAGGCGGCATCACTGTCAAGGATCCTGGTCATTTAACCCTTAATAGCCTAGAGTTTCAATTTTGATACCGAACTTTTAAACCGAATGTTCACATTACTATTAGTTTTTTTATAGGTTGTCTGTACGAATTATACTGTTGTATAATATTCTTTCCAACGAAATTTAAAAAAAAATATTTTTCCCTTCATCTAGACCCTCAAGCAAACACAGTAATATTTAAAAAAAAATCACTTTCGTAAATCAGGCTATTAAGGGTTAAATATTTGTTTATTTAAAAATCAGCCTTATCTTGCTGCATTTTTATTTTGCGCTTTGAGTTATATTAATCGTAGTTCAATAATGTTTTGGCGACTTACATCTAGACATTTGTTTACTTTTAAAACCAAATCTGAAACATCTTAGTGTTTTACGAACATGCGTTATGCGTAGAAAATGTTGTTTCTTCAACGCCCACGTGCCACCCAGAGGGCCAGACCTCGTCTCCAGCCCACACAGCTCGTCCAATTATTGGACATTAAGTCTGACTTTATAAGTAAACACGCTACCGTCGCATCCATAACTCGAGGTTTTTTGAATCGGATACCGACGATGGTCGTCCAATACGTGACATTACATATTTTATTTATATAAAACTTATAAAAATAATTAAAACTTGACACTGTACATTTTTACTTTAATTATATGTAAAAATGAATTTAGAATTTCTTTAGAAAATAAATATCAATTGGAAAATTAGAAAAAAAAACATTTCGTAGATCTGAAACAGAAGATTCGATCAATACGTGATTTTTTTTTTATTTAAACTGATAAAAGGAATTAAAAGTTGACTGTATAAATTATAAAGTGCAACTAGATATGAATGTAGATCTTCATTACTTATGATTGAAGTAATTACTTTAATAAAATTTTCAGGAATAAATTTGAATAAAAAAGAAGATAATTTTTTTCGTAAATATTACATCGATAAATGTCTTTTTACGTATATTTTGAGCGTATACGGTAACAGACGTGTTATATAAAACTAAGTTATATAATTTATATCCCAAGAATGGCTTTACCTATGTTTTATTTGTTTAATATTTATCTTCTGTAATAGGATAATGTGTTTAAATATGACATTTAACAATTTAAAAAACATTTGTCAAAACGTCTTTGCCATGTTAAAAAAAACAACAATTTTGTGTAAATATAAAAATTAGACGTCATTTAATTTATTGACTGTTTGACGGAAAGAAGTTCGCTTGTCAGTTAATTATGGTATTAAAAATGTTTTTACAAAACCAAAAAATATGAAAATTTGGTTACGGTTAAAAAATAATGAGCATAGAATATTCCAGAAAGAATAAACGCCTCGTAACGTAAGTAGTTAAATGCGTTTAAATAAAAACAAACATTGGAAACAAAAAAGAATATAATTGTTATTGTTATACGAAAACCGACGAACACAATAGTTTAAAGAATTAGTTAAAAAAAAATGATGCGTTTGTAAATTTATGATAATTCGTGATCACCGAACACAAATCAATATGGCGGCGCGTGGGCGTGCGGCGTCTTCGTTATGGATTGGCCATAGATAATGAAATTTACGGCGAGACAAAATCGATTCCGAATAAAACGCACAAATGCAATCGATTAATTTTAAATATTTATTGTTTATGTGTTTCAACAATCTAATTTGATTTTTCGAACATGAAAAACACGAATTATAATTATAATTACTTTTGTAAACAGAACAGATTAGTAAATAGCTTTTGATTTTTTGACCGTTGTACATTAATTTTTTGTTCAAATATTTGAAGTAGCTTTCTTTTCTTATTTTTCTAAAACTCAATTTATTGCTTATATGATACGATCCCCGCTGTACTTTCAGGCCATTTGCAGTTCTCATTGAAAATAAGAATTCTTAAACAAATGAATTGTAGGCTCGAATATAACTTCACATCACGTATTCGCGTACGTAATGCATATTAAAATATATAACTGTATCCCGCTAATTATAGCTTTGCAGTATTTAAAAAGTGAAAAACATACGTCTTAAATGACTTTTTTAATTTTTAAATAGTGGGTCGTATACGTCCCACGCGGCCTGAATGGAAAATCTTCAAAAATTGCCGTGGCACGGAACATGCTAAGATATAAAATTAACAGTAATTTCAAAGATATAGAGATTAGGTGTAACATATTAATTGACAACAAATAAACTATACACCTTGTATAATCTATCATTTGTACTGTAGAACTTTTGATGATATTAATACAAAGTATTTAATAATTAATTCTTTGACATTAGTGATAGCTAATATTCAGTTTATTCCCTTAAGCTATAATTACTTTTGAATTTATCATTAAACGTAACGATCTTCAAACATGGCGGTCGTTAGCCAAGAAATGGCGGGAGATTGTCGCGAGTCGCATAACCCGTGCTTTGTTGAATGATTAAAAAAACAAACATGGCGTCCGAATTGGCCGTTAAGCTGATATGAGATTTAATAAAATAATCATCGTTTGTTTTTATAAAATGATTTAATTGTGAAGATGATTTTGGATAACGACAATTTTATATAAATTGAGTTGTATACAATAACTTACTGTCCAGATGGCAAAACGTCATACTATCAGAAGTTAATAGGTTGTAATAAAAAAATATAACAGTACATCGTTTAACCAAAGAAGCTTTCTTTGTGGGCATATCTATATGTTGTTTTAACATATTATCCTTTATCTATCTAGTAAATAAATTATTTAAAAAAGCACAGAGAGATTATTTCGATTTTTGAATTTTTTTATAGTGGCCTCCATTTTTTGAGGACCTCTAGTACATTCCCAAGTTTTGGGTAGTTAGGAACAATTTTGGCGTAATTATTTGTCCATGTTCTTTTTTGTTCGCTCACTCTTCTTATATCCATTTTAATATCATTCATTCATTCTTCTTTTTTACCTCTCATCTCTCATACCTATTCATTCTTCCTGTTCATTCCTTTTCGCCTCTTTTTCTTCACCGTTCTTTTCGCACTGCTATTTTGCAATATTTAATTTTCTTTTATTATTTATATACTATATCTATATCACATTTTTAACACATACATTCTTATGTCAAACTTGACAATTTATCTTCTTTTCCTTTTCTTACTATTATTGTGTGTTATTATTTTTGATTTTTTCCCCTAAAACCTTCCGGCAGTAATCTAGAAAGATCTGGCAGCTTTCCTCTTTGCTCACCAATAAAAGATGAGATGTTCCTTACTTTTATCTTTTCGTACAACCAAAACTGGCATTCAACTCTTTACAGATCATTATCTAAATGCCTTTTGTACACGATTGTCCAATCACATATGCTCAGTGTTCTCTGGTTTGTGCAAAATGTAATCTGCGGACGGCATATTCTTACAGCACTGGATATATTCCACTACGTAAATTTACATACCTAATGGGTAAAACATCTACACCAAATTGCCCAAACATTCCATGTTTGAATATGTCCATATCGTGGAACACGTAATAATCTATCTGTGAGATTAGTAGCTATATTATTATTTAAATTAGTAAAAATATCAAATATTAAAGATTATTAAAAACCTCTGTAGTAAATAAAGATAAAAAAGACTGGCATACGCAGAAGTAAGATTGTTGACGTAGGTCAAAGAATTGCTCGTTTAACCTTCTAACTGCCAAGCTGTTTTGGCCATGACTTCCCCAGGTGCCAAATGGAAATATCAAGTGTAGGCTTTCCTTATGTGAAAATTTGGGATCTTTACATTCTATGAATGAATATACCACATTATGTATATCATTATGTATGCCATGAGGTTTGCCATGAGGTCGCCGGCGGGTCACGTTTTTGTAACACAGAAAACACGATAGGTTTTCAAACCCAGCTTTGAAATATGAATAAATTGTGAATTCAATACAAAGAAAGGTTTCTATATACATATTCTAAAGTAAATTTTATATAAAAAGTGAGGCCGCCCGCGATCTCATTGACACCCATGGTAACTGCTTCTAAAACATGCTGCAAATCGTATACCATCCCGTGATCCAGTTGCTAGGTGCCTAATGAAGCTAATAATTACCGGAGGGTCGGAAAAAATAATATTCATTAGATGTACAGATGAAAACTTGTGAGGTAGCCGGCGGCCCTCACGGCACCTATTGTTGGGTATCGTGAGGTAGCCGGCGGTCCTCATGGCACTTAAAAGGTTTAGGAAGCAATGAGCAGGTCATATCGCAGGTGCAACTGATGGTTGAGGACCAAAGTTTGGGAGCTGTGACTTGGAGTGAGTCAGCACCCCTAAGCAGGCCTATGTCTTGCAGTGAACGTCTATCGGGTGATGAACAAAAATAAGGTTTCTATTTTGTACATTATAAGACTTTAGTATGATGATATTTTAATTGTAGTACAAATAAACGATATTTTTTATATAGAACCATTTTTGTAGATTTATATTCACGACGAATATTTAAAAGAAGGAAATTTAATTTTCTCTGCGGTTAGGGTGGTAATTTTTCAATATATTTTCATAAACACCTTATTGGCTGTTGAAAATGTTGGTAAATGACTTTTACCTAAGAAAAGGACCTAATATTTAGCCACATCCGCACATGCAGTGGTAGTCGTGCAACAAAGTGCACCGCTCGCCAGCCCGCTGATAAATGCGCGTGCGGCAAACAATGCGAATTACACAACTACCACCGTTAAATCACTCATCACGTGTTTCACCCCTCCACGGGGCATCTTCAGGCATGTTACACCGATTAGTGCCAAACACAGAGATTAAATGTGGAGGCTTTAATTCAATTTCTCGAGGGATCTGTCGTGCTGATTTATTTAAAGAAGTTCAGGCTAAGTGTCTTTTGATCTCTCTTTCCTCAAGCCCGCGGAATCAGAAAAAAAAAACCAATCGTATTTTGAAATTAGAATAAAATTTGAAGCGTTAACTCTAAAAATAGATAAAACCGTTTTATTAGAATGTTTTAGTGTTAAGAAGATGTTCGGTCGTTGTTTACGGTTGGGCAGGAGATTTATTTTATTGACTCTCGTTGCCCACGCGTGGGGCATCGATAATACAGAGATATTTGTATCGGATTGTTTTATGGTCGACGTCGAGGAGTCTTATCTCGCGTTTATTCGTTTGGTTTTAGAGAAGAATTTTTTTTTTGACCTTTGTCTATGCAACTTGATGGCTTATTAAAAAAGTATGTGAGTATAACTATGTTAGCTTATTATCTGTATTTTATATCTTCGTTGTCAAATTCATATTAGCAATGTTTATTTTCACGTATATACCGGACGTCCTTATTGTATTTACAAGGCACCGTGAAAAATGTATATATATATATATATATATATATATATATATATATATATATATATATAAATTTTTGACTGCAATTAGATATAAATTCATTTGTAATAAATGAAATCAGATTTTAATAAAACTCCGCAAAACATCATTGGATTACCGTTTACAAAATTCAAAACAAATTTTTTAAATAAATTGACGGCAAAGCTTATTGTTCAATGAACGAATATTTAAATGACAATAATCCTTGGCAGTGACGTCGCGTGATTGTTCCATTTAGGCTAGATCTGATAGTGTATATCTATAAATCTGTGCTAAACTTTATTAAAGAATATGTTGTTGTGTTCTTCCTACTTCTTCTCCACAACTGTTACCTTCTGTTAATACATCGCCTTCTGTATGTTGCCACATTACTCACAATATTACATTTTTATTATTACATTTGTTTACTCAGCTGTTAAAATTTGTTTACTTATTACTATAACACAGTATTTATCACAATTAACTGGCCTTAGATTTTGTCATAACATTCTGACCTCCTGGTAGTATTGTAATAATTCATGGCTGCATTCGGCATCCACTTTGAGATGCGACCACTCTCTACCTTGAATAACTGTGTATAGGAGACTTTGTTAATATATGTAATGGAAACAATTTAGCAAAAGGAATGCTTGTTGTGGGCGGGCGTAGTCGACTTAAAATGGTCTAGCCTTGAAATGTCCAGAACTATTAACTTACCTGTGTTATTATGATTTCTTGAGTGCAACTTCCTATGAATTGTAAGCAGAGATCATTAATTAGGTTAAAGAAAAAGGTTTTTGGTTACAATTTATATAAAAATATATATATTTATATCTAATATATAAAATTTCCATGTCACAATGTTAGTTACCGTACTCCTCCGAAACGACTTGACCGATTTTTACCAAATTTTATATGCGTATTTAGTATGTCTGAGAATCGGCTACTATCTATTTTCCATACCCCTAAGTGATAAGGGTGGTCTACCCCTTATTTTTTTTAATTTTTTAGACAAAATTTTTGGTTTTAATTTTTTTATGATACAACACACAAAAATACATAAAACCCTAAATTTTCACCCCTCTACGATCAACCCTTATTTTTATTTGTTAATTAAATACTTTAATTTTTGTTTGAAAAACAACGTTTGCGGGATCAGCTAGTATACGTATATATGTTTACAATTTTGTAATAAAACACTTTTGGCTGTACTGTTTGTATCTGATTAGTTATGTTGATATTAAAAGTTTAGTAAGTTTCCAAACTATTTACATTTCTTTCTGTCAATAAAAGAGAATTTATTTAAAATTTCTAAGAAAAAAATGTAAAGCAAGCCGCGACAAAAATGTATGATCATTATAAACCTAATGCAGTGTTATGGAAAACAGGAAAAAGTTGGTTTCGTCGACGCCTACTGCAAGGCATTACTTTCCTCAAAAATGTTTATGAGGTAATATGTCATAATCGTCCGCTGGCAGACAAGCTGGTGATCGCAGTGTGGTATTATGGTACGCAGATGTTGCTGTCCATCATCTGAAATCAATATAACTGTTTATAATATAATAAATAAATATTTTGTTATTTGATTAATTATTAATACTCTTCTTGTTCCATTGAGCTATCTTAGTCCAGTGATGGACAGAGACTCGCGATCGTAGATAAATAAATAAATTTAATATGTAAATACTAAAAAAAAGATTATAAAGACGAGTGTACATACACGATTGTAAAGTATATACCTGTAAATATTTTTAATGGAATCACGCGTTATTTTGCGGAAGTCTATCCTAAGTAAGAAAAGGACCAATATTTAGCCACTTCCGCACATGAGTGGTAGTCGTGCAATGAAATGCACCGCCCGCCAGCCCGCTGATAAATGCGCATGCGCATCGAAGTGATAAGTTGTCTAGTAGAAACTATACTAGTTGGCCCATAAAAGTATTAAAAGTGGAATAAAAGTATTTACTGTGAATCCAAGTTTTTCTGATATGAACTTATCTAGGAAATAATAAAGAAACAGTATAAAAAAAACGGAATTTTTGACATATATATAGTAAATATTTACTAACATTATACATTAAAATTATAGCAAATATTATTTTACCTTTTTTTAACCAACTTTTTTAGCCAACTCTGGTAGCATAAATATGAAACCTTTTTTAAAATATATGGCCGAAATATTAGACGCTTTTACTAATAAAAAATGTTCTGCCAATTTGTCTATGGTATGACGTAGATTTAAATTTAGAACTACAGAAATATCAGACGACGGGAATACGTTTAAATCTTCCCCTTTGAGTTGATAACGTTTCGTACTAATCTTCCCTGTGTCCGACGCCCCGCTGATAAAGTGGGGTGTGCTCCCTTAAATAATTTATACATGATCGTATCATACTGCATGTGTCTTACAGAATTAGTATAGCACCGGCATATGATTTGGCACGTCGGCGTACTCGGTACGATTGCAAAAGCTTTAAATTTTTTTTTAAAATAAATAACACAATGATAATATTCGTATTACTGATTGTTAAAGTCGTATTCTAATAGTATGATTTATGATTGGAAATAGGTGTAAAATTTAAATTAAAATTTGAAATATCTTTATATAAATATACATTTACATGCGCTTTTGGATCATCGATTATTTTAACATTATAAGCAGCAAGCTACCATCAGCTCGGAACTGTAATTTGTCTAGAAGAGCAGGATAAACTCAACAGTTGCACTTTTAAATGAAATCTAACAATTAAGAAAGAAAAGGACCAATATTTAGCCACTTCCGCACATGCAGTGGTAGTCGTGCAACAAAGTGCACTGCCCGCCTGCCCGCTGATTTATCACGACTACCACTGCATCTGCGGAAGTGGTTAAATATTAGTCCTTTTCTTACCTAAGATGGACTTCCGCAAGGTAACGCCTGATTCCATTAAACATCTAACAATGTTTGATGTATACATTATAATATCAACCATGTAAATATGTCAACAAACTAAGTTACACACATTTCGATAAAACTCTTGCATGCTATAATGACATTTATTTAATAATATAGTTTTAATTTTAGATTTAAAACTAAGAAACTGTAGGTCTAAGATATCTTCTGGAACTTAACATTACTTATATTCATATACCAAATACTTGTGGTGGAAAATACTGTACTATTTTTAAATTTTTATTGACACAATTGTAATATTAAATAAATGTTATTTTATTTATTTTTATTAAATATACGATACACATATGAAGGATTATTTAACTTGGAAATAAAATGTATACACTGAAAGGTGTTAGAACTCGCTATTTCAAAAGAAAAATTTTAAAAATGTATGTTTTTAAACGGTTTTTATTAAACGATTTTATTTAGTTCGACCCGTACGGAATTTATTTGGATCAAAATTAGAAATTGAAATTTAAGCACCTTCCCGTTGTCAGATTGATCTGAAATTTGGTACACACATTTAATTTAGATGACAATACAATATAATAAAATCAATAACATTATAAATCTAAGATGGCCGCCGATACAAAATGGCGGATTACGTATTTTTCCTTAACCCCCTCAATATGGGTATCAAATGAAAGGGCTACACTAGTAAAACACGATGATTATGTCAAAAGATGGTCGCCGTTCCAATATGGCGGACTAGGTACATATTATTCCACAACCACCACAATATGTGTATCAAAAAACCGTTTAACTTAAAAGTTTTTTAAATGTATTTTTTTTTACAAAAAAAAATATATACATGTGATAGTAAAGATTTATCAGGACAAATATTTCGTCAAATAATCGAACCTGTGAACCACGATATGTTAACCACTGTACCATGTTAGTGTTGCAGTTAATTCGGTATAAACCAAGTGCACACATCGGAGAATGTTCGTCCGTTTGTCTGTGCGTCTCCGTGACGTGTTTACCTCCACTAATGATCCCGACGTTCAGCTCATTGCAAACACCTCTTTCTTCCCTCTCCCTCCCATCCTCCGTCCCTCGAGGGACGTTAGGTGCTTCAAACTGTTTATTCATTCACTCCTTACTATATTTACGTATGTTTTATACCTTTATTATTTATCGTTATGTTGATCAAGATTCAATTTCTATATGAAGCTCTATTTGTATAAAAAAATCAATAATATTAAAATATTAGAGGGATCGGAAAGTAGTGTCGCTTTAAGTTAAATTCACACGACTACATTTTTAACAAGCGTTTATTAATCAACAATATATTTAACTTCGTTATCAACAACCTTTTGCAATCAACACCTATCCCCCGATTTACACGGTACGTGTTTTACACGTTTTCGCTTCTACACGGTTTTCCAAATATTTTTTTTTTGTTTTAATTACCGATTTTATTACCATCTCTTATAATGTAAATATCTCTGCTTCAAACATCGAATCGGCACAAATAACTTCGAGTGATGAAAGTGAATTCGAACCTTCGATTCCGAAAAAAAGAATGAGAGTAATTTCTGACAGTGATAAAGAATAATAAAACACCTTTGGTTTAATTTTTTGTTCTTCTGATTAATGTATTGTAATTAAATAAATAGACAGTGTTTCCGTAATATATTAAATATTTTAACTTGTCAATGCATTTTATTTTTATTTCTATGTACACCTAAAAATATTGAAAAAAAATCACAACTGTTAAATAGCAAAATTATGCATTTTTCTGCAAGTTTTTCGATTTACACGGTTTTGACTTGAAAATTTTTAATTTTCGATTTACACGTTTTTCTCAGGAACGTATTTACCGTGTAAATCGGGGGATAGGCGTATACAAAATCAATGTCGGTGCGGTAACAAATCAATCAATTTTTCTGTAAAATATGTCGATAGAAACTATATTACTTTCCGGTTTCCCTAATATTTACATCTTTCACTAATAAAACTGAATATACAAGCAATAGCAACTGACCAAGTAAAGATTCAGCTAAACGTTTCCAGAGATTTGCAGTTACAGTTATTGTACGTATATAATAAATTTTTCCCACGAAAATATAAATAAAAATAAAGCCGGTCTTGTAGAGTCGAGCGATGCGGCCGCTATTTTAGTCGGACGATAATAGACTGACGAAAGGGAACGTAAATAGTTTGGCGATGAAAGACGACCGATTGGAGTCCAATTGATAATAAATACATTAAATTTTTTTTAAGTTAAACGGTTTTTCGATACCCATATTGTGTTGATTGTGGAAAAAGTGGAAACATATGTACCTAGTCCGCCATATTGGAACGGCGTCCATCTTGAATTTTAAATTTTGACATAATCATCGTGTTTTACTAGTGTAGCCCTTTCATTTGATACCCATATTGAGGGGGTTAAGAAAAAATATGTAATCCGCCATTTTATATCGGCTGCCATCTTAGATTTATAATGTTATTGATTTTATTATATTGTATTGTCATCTAAATTAAATGTGTGTACCAAATTTCAGATCAATCTGACAACGGAAAGGTGCTTAAATTTCAATTTTTAATTTTGATCCAAATAAATTCCGTACGAGTCGAACTAAATAAAACCGTTTAAAAAAAACACAGCGACCGCGTCGGGCGCTGTGTGACACTACACTAACTTCGTAGTTTCTTTTATACGTGATTTTTAATGTATGTATCAATTATATCTTTATTAGGTACACGACTTATTGGAATAAATATTTATTCTTTTTAATACCTTTTGCCGAGCATCTTTGAAATGTCAAAACTTTTATCTACTTACGACCCGTGTACACCAGCCCCGGAGTTAGCCGGCATCCATCTTGTAATGTGGGCTTATGCGTAGATCCCTGTTTTAATATTTATCACAGCCAAATAAATTACTAATAATTATCGTAACTTCTATTTTTAATTAATATATCAGTGAAATTAATAAATATGTAACACAAATGAGAAAATTAAAACATCAGCCTACCGACATGCAATGTGCATGCAT
Organism: Battus philenor; assembly: GCF_028537555.1. Lineage (NCBI taxonomy): Eukaryota > Metazoa > Arthropoda > Insecta > Lepidoptera > Papilionidae > Battus > Battus philenor. The sequence goes on along the minus strand of NW_027181678.1, from coordinate 13,986,181 downwards.
GCACACTTCGCGGCATACATGCTCGGTTCAGTAGCGTCACTACGTATGTCAATTCATAGTATGACATGTTCCAATTTTAAATATATAAGTTCGAAATGATCGATTTTATTGAGAAAAATCTGTCAATAAACTATACATAGTTACAGTTTAAAAAAGTCTATTTCATATTTATTTTTTATTATTTCGAATAAGCATCTTTGAAAATTCAAGACATTAATATAAATATATATTTAAAAATATGAATGTAATTTGCCGCGTTATTGTCGAACATTCTAAACGTCATAGCAGCTGACAGTTGACGTTTAGTAAAAAAAAATTGTCGACAAAGAAGTTATGATTCTTAATAAAAATAAAAAAAAAACGTATAATTAAATATTAAAAATAAAGATTGGTTAAGAGTTCTATTTTTAAATTTTAATTAATTTTTAAACTGGTTAGCTTTAAAAAATTCTAGTGTATTAACTTAAAGATTAGTTAAAAATATTTCGCATATAAAACATTAATATCTTTTACAAGAGATATATACGACGTATCAAATCATATGTCGTGTAGTTTATTATATCTGTTCAACTAATATAGTATGTACGTAAAAAAAGATTATTCCAGTTCTATATTCGAAATTAAAAAAATACTTTTTTTTACATTATTATTAAACTGGCCAGTTCTGAAAACGCGTGACTAAAATATTAAGTTTCTTCATAAAATAATGTATCCAATTTAAAAATAATAATATGAGGCCCGTCGTAGGTGAACACGTCTCAGAACCGTATATCATCACCGGCAACCCACTGATCATATCATCTAAAACTACATTAGAGTTATGTAATTTGACAGAATTGAGCCCATCTCAATCAACGGCCCCTTTCATTTATTTCTTCGTATCAATTGAAAGCCGCGGAAGTAATAATTCATTCATTTTGTTTGTGCGTTTGTCAACCCATCACTGAAGGATTGACAGTGTGTGTGTTTTTGTATAACTTAAAACTCTACAACATTACGCTATTTTATACTTTAATTGAAAGTGTTTAAATATCATAATTGCTTGAGAATTCAGTACATTGTTACGGTGTTTTAGTTATAAAATTGTAAACGGTAATGTGACAATATAATTGATTTAAAGCGACCATACCCTCCCACTTGGTTGGCGTAGGTAAGGTAAAACATGTTTTTTTGTGTGTCCGATAAATTTGTTTGTATTGGTGATGTGTCCTGTGGTGACGATCGTACTTCATGGTGATATTTGGACCACACAAGTGATATATGGGTGGGCCATAAATTTTTGCACTTTTGAAACATGTGTAGAAATAAAAGTACAAATGCTATTTTGTTTATGATTTATTTACCCTAATTATCATTAATTAAAATTTATTTTTAAAAAATTACATCGTCGAGATGTGCTCCGTCTCGCCGTTGGCCCCTTACTCTCACGGTTTTGGAGAAATCAAGTGTTGCTATTTGCAAAAATTTTTGGCCCACCCTATTTAAAAAAATGTTTATTGAAATGTAATGTTTTGTAAATGAGGTCCGAGGCTCGAAAAATTGCTCGTCTAAAATGGCAGTCGACAAGGCACATTGCTTGAGCAGCTGATGGCGGTTGGAAAGGTTTTCGAGTGGCGACCACGGGCTGGTAAAGCTGGTAGAGTTGGTAGAGATGCACAGTTGGTAGGCCTTCTACTAAGTGGAACGACGACATTGTTTAGTCTCGGGAAGTCGCTGCAAGTGGGCAGCGGAGCACTGGTCAGCAGGGGGGGGGGCTTGTGGTGGGCGTCCACCAACTGACATGTTGATGATATACGTTATATACTTTTTTAAATAAGATACATCATTTTTTTAATATAATATGTTGACGCTTAAAATTTTGAGAACTGGCCAGTTTAAAAAAAAATTAAAATTCGAAAATAGAACTCGTGCAATCTTTTTTACGTACACGCTGTAATTGATAGACACGTTTAGTACACTACACGACATTTGATTTGGCGCGGCAGTAATATCTTACGTGGGAAATATTAATATTTTATAAGGGCAATATTAGTTAAAATAGAATCCAATTATTTTTTAATGATAATCATTACTTCTCCGTTAATATGTGTCGTAAAAACATTAGTGGAAAGGATGTTAGGTTTTTTTTAATTTTGCTTGTATCTGGATACACAGGACATAGCCGCTGAGGACTTAATTTCAGGAGTTGAGACGAGGGGTCGTCAATCGCATGACGGTCACCGACATGGTGGACAAATAACCTTGTTAACGTCGACAGAGATACCCACAGATCATGTCCAACAGTGGACGTTCAACGTCTTAAACTATGACGAATAATCAATTTATATTTTATCTATATATTCTTGCGTATTTTAGCTAGGAAAAAACAAATCGTATTAATAATTGTTAATATAAGTCAGTGTTTCCCAAAGTGAGGCAATTTGATTGTTAAGTATAGCAATTCGAAAGTGAAATCTACACGAGTTTAATCCTTTTGCGTAAGAATTTTTAAAAGGTAATGTTGCAAAAAAAAGTTACAAATATTGATATGTGTTTATTCATGATTGAAATAGTCATTCGAATGAACAGACCAAAACGAACGGAGATTAATGGCTTCGAAACTGAGTGGGCTCACGCGATCCTGGCACTACTGCCTTTGCCTGATCGCTTGTAAGCTAATAAAGGACTCGGTGAAAGTCGATTTCTAATAGCCAAAACAATTTTGTTGTAGTACTTACAACACGATTGTTGTATATATATAGAACAAAGGTAGATATTCTTTTCTCAATTTCTGCAGAACAATAATCAAATCTGTAATAAATATGAATAAATCATAAGCAACATAGTGTAATGTAAAAAGAAATAAGTTAAAAATCTAAATAATAATATTGAACTTAGAGAAATCAGAGAAACTGTGATATATATACATATATATGTATAAGATGTAGAATTAGCTTAAAAATCTATGATATAACAATATGAACAAACTGCAGTGATTGAGGATGGATGAAGGGTAAATGGAGTGGAAGAGAAAAAGAGAACGAATTGCAGAATGAAAGAGAAGCAAGATAAACGTCGTGAGGAATGGAAGAAGAGAAAGTAAATAATATAAAGTGGAAAACGTAATAAAGATAAATCAAATCCTTGTTCCTAACTTAATAGAGGGTGGAACGAAAGGCCTCTGATAGCGGGGACACTTAATATATATGTATATATATATATATATTAAGTGTAATTTATAAATTATATATATATATATATATATATATATAATTTACTGCCTGTGACTAAAAGTGAGTCAGTTGTTTTGTTGTAAAATAGGACCATCTCGCCTTCACAATATAACAAAAATGCATTTGAATTAAAAATGGAACAGTGTAGACATAAAATTTTCTAAAACTTTTTTAAACTTTTTTTATAATTTGTATGTTTAAATTCTTTTCACCGTTTGCTCAATTTAAAAAAAACACCCACCGTAAACAGTTGAGCATCGTCCACTTAGCTCCGCCATTAAAGTGTAAAATGTCAGTCGAGTGAAGCGTTTCCCGCGCATTTTTCGTCGTTCAAAAACGACTGCGTAGTCGCTCGGTTACAAAACACGTCGTAAATCGTAACAGAGGCGGTTGGCTAGCGTTACCGGGAATAGCTCGGTTATAGTTACAAGCCAGTTATTATCCCCGGGGGAAGGATTTATTGCTGATATTCGAACTGCTATCGTCCCCTTCTGATAAAGGTTGACTTCCACTGCTATCCATATAACTCCCTTAAGGGTCGATTTCAATAAAGTGTAACATTTCTTTAATATTTTAATGCCAATAACATCCTTCCACTGCTATTTGCACATACTACAACTAATTTCAGAAGATATTCCTTTTTTTTCTTTTTATATGTTTAATCGTTTGTAAAGGAAGTCAGTCTTAAAATTTCTAGACAGAATAGATGTTACGCTCTTTTTAAACGATCGTATATAGATGTAAAAAAGCCGATTTAAAACGTTTAAAACCAAAAGTGGCGGTTTAAAACCCCAAATAAATCTTTTTAAACGGTTTAAAACTCGCCTACTAAAATATAAGAACAGTGTTTTTACACATCATTATCTACAATACTTGGTTTTGTGTTAGTTACCTATGCAGTTTATACCTATGTAGGTAAGTATATTACATATAAAGTACTATAATTATAAAGAAACAATATTACATACAATAGATTAAAATATGTACCTAAATCATAAAGAAATTGTGGATAGGAGTTTTGACCTTTATTTCCAAATAGTTAAGGTCTACTCAAAGGTCCACTCCCCAATTTGTGTTCAAAGAGTTTGCCGACAGAGAGCCACCGCCGACTGCTATGCACACACACAGTCTGTCAAGAAAATCATGAAAAGAAATAAAGTGTTGCCATATTTAATTTTAGGACAGAAATGTCAGTCAGTTTTACAAAGATAGTGGCGCCTCATAAATTTTCATGACTTTCTTGACTGTATGATCATCATGTTGTCGAGTGGACTGTGTAAGATTAGCCAGTTTTTTTTATTACTTTCAATAAAAAGTCGGGTACCTAATAATCTAATTTTATAACAGCTCATTACATTTTAGTTATTTAGTAATGTTTGGCATATTTGGTACGAGTACCTTTTTATTGAATCCAAATTTGTACATTTTTTTACAATACTGGCAACACTGACATGTCCGCACGCAACACGCTATGTATGTGTGTGTGTGTGGTGTGGAGAAGGCGAGCTGGCAACGTTGCATCTTGACGTCTCTCCGCGTGAGAAGTGCAAGTGTGTGAGTTTGGTTTTAAACCGAATGAAACTGATTGATAAATCTTTTCAAAATAACCAATATAGTTAACTAGGTAATAGTTTTTCAACTTAGCTAGGTAATGTCTACGCTTGGAATAGATAATATGTTTATATTTAAGAAAAACATAATCGTCAACACTAAACGTTTAAAATCGAAAAAAATGGGTTTTTTGGGTTTAAACGGTTTTTTTCGTTTTAAACCGATTGGTTTAATTCGTTTTAAACCGGCCTTACATCTATACGATCGTATCAAGTACTTTCCGTAAGGCAATAGTAACGGAGAGTAATTATTGATTTGATTTTATTACACCAATAACTAGTTGAAGACTTTTGACCTCTAAAGTTAGCGGACCTCGCCGAGGCTTCCTAGAAAGCCTTCGAGCTTTGCTACCTTAAAAGAGGTGTCAGGCTAAGCACTCGGGGCCTTGCCTTCTCTCACCTGCGAAATCTGCAAATGTTCTTTGGGCAACATAGCAAAACAGATAAAAAAAACTATCTTTGTTTTTAGTGCGCGTTGTATCAAAGCTGCAGTCCAAATAAATCTTAATTCTATTACTATTATAGCTTTTAGATAAACATTTATAATATTTTTTTTTCGTTTAAGATGAAAGTAGTTGTCTTGTCTCTTTCTAAAGGTCGATGTGCAATTTTTATCGCCGGCCATTGTACCGTTATGATGTCCACACCCCTGTCCTCCTCCCAGAGTCAGGGCATCATGAACATCCGGAAGAAGTTCTTTTCTTAGTTAGGATGGACTTCCGCAGAGTAACGCCTGAATCTATTACATATTTATAAGATTACAAAATTCTTACGATGGTTTTATCTCTTATTGACATCAAGTTATATCTGACATCTGTTTGAATTATAAATGCCTCAGATTTTAGAACATAAAGTAACTCAGTAAGGCTATATGATTATATGTTAAAGAGTTACATATATTTAATATTGAAAGAGCATGGAAGAGAACATATCCAACCGTAGTTGTATCTTCTGTAATCCACAGAGTAGCAAAATACACGCAATAACTTATATTGAGTAAACCAACCGCCCATTGTATTCTTTTAATTGTTTATTGTGCATTTATGTATTTCTTTTCTGAAAATATGCAATAAAGTGTAAATTTTTTACGTAGAATCTATGTACTAAAGGCTTTGGTGTCCGTGCCTTTGTTTTTACGGTTACATTTAATATTTCTGAAGTTTTTTTGATCATGTTTAAATTTTAAATCATTAACCATTTAAAACTAAATTGAAATAAACTATTTTTTTTAAATCATAGGTATCTTTTATATTTTTAAAGATGCCCTAATAATATTAGTCTTTAGAATAACGGTTCTTTCGAAATCATCATCCGAAGGTTGTGCGCCAGTGTCTGTGCAGTTACCGTATTCGTCATATCGATGAAGATGCGATCATCTTGAGTCTTGTCCATGATGATGGTAGGCGTGATGGACACTGTTACACAGCCTGAGGGTGTTTCTTCGCTCTTTAGCCCCTGAACCTCGTTGAATAAAGTTTAGTAAATAAGCTATAAAAATAAAAAAGATTTATTATTAGCAACTTTAAAAAAATTCACCCAAGTGTCAAAATTTTATATATTTATTTGAATGTAATATAACATTATATTTAAATCGATTCTTGCTAGAAGAGATTTATAAAAAAACGCTGTTGTATTGTTTGTTTTGCGCGGGAATTTTAATGAGTCATTTCGGTTGACAGATTGGAGGATTTACGGTGGCCACGAACGTTATCTTTTTTTTTTCTGAATGATAAACAGGTGAAGGCAGTTTGACTATGCGGCCGAGCAGACAGTTTTTTGTTAACTCTATGAATAAAGTGTAATAAAACGTATTTCATCTATATATATAACAATCAAAAAATCCTAAGCTTTTAGAAATTAGTTTTGCAATTTTAACTACATATTTTTATAAAAACAAAATGTATAAATATTTTTGTATTGGAAATTAAATATATAAAAACGTAAACGGGAAAGATGATGAAATATATAAAAATCATCAACAATATAAAAACTTTTTCAGCTACATACTACCAAACATCACCACGGTAAATGGTTCTGTGATGCCTGCATCCAGATTTCTCTCTTGGTGGGAGAGGTATAACTTTGAAATCTTCATACTCTGTCGAAGGATTTAGGCCAGTCAAAGCGTATGTAAACTCATTTCTAGAACGGCCTTTTCAGACAAGAATTGGTAGGATCATTTCAAACTTGGTTAAGTGGAGGGAAGAATCGGTAAAGTTGAACGCTTATAAAGTATGATCAAATATATTAAGCGAGTCATCAGCCCCGATGAATTCATGAAGTACTGGCAAGACACGTCTCTTATATTAAATTATTAAATGTTAAACGCAATAAATGGCCTGAAGGCAAATATAAGGTCGCGGAGTATATTTAGACATATTTTTGCAAAGAGAACCTAGTATCCGACAAATACTACCATAATTTTATTCAATTTTTCATCATTCCGTATACTTATCATTTATTAATAATACATGGATGTTATAAATTAACATAATTATTATATCCATACACGATCACCACTTTTTTGCATAATTTATCTTACTAAATATTTCTCTACGCCGCCACAACCCAGCGACTGGAATAAAATATAAATTATTGGGTAATCTACTAAATTAATAGCATAATGTTTCTTACTATCGGATAATTTGTAAATATTGAACGCACATTTATAAAGATACGAACACGCAGATGTTAGGAACGTCCTGTTTTAAATGCATTCAATTAGTAACAGCGCCATTTGTGAACGCGACACAAAATGGCCGCCCTCAACTGTCAAACGCATGAAATTCGCGCGCATTCGAATCTATTGTTATATTATCGTGATTATTTGAAATGAATTCGGTTTACTAAATACTATAGATAATTCTATATGTGAATTGAACTAATTATGGCATTTATTTATTGTATCCGTTACGTATGGTTTCTTCCCCGTTTTTATGATCCCTCAATAATGGCGATCGTCCCTAAATGTTCACCCCAACGGTTTACGGATGTTGATTTATTTCGCACACGTCGCCGTGGCAATTTGCCTTTTAGCTATCACAATGGAGTTTCTATTGAATGAAGTTCGAAAGAAAGGTTTTTGATGGAAAAACTTAATACAAAACGTCAGAATTTTGGGCTTAAATAGGTTCACAACAATCGGGGGTGAGTATAATTTTATGGGAATTATTTATATTGTATTACTTTTATAGTTTGATATTCGCCAATAAGTGATATAATATAAAAGTGAGGTGATGAAAATATTATTTGTGTCTTAATATACATTGTGGTCCTGTTGGAGTCTATAGTTTAAATGACAGATGTGTGTGTATTTGTTACAAGGTAAAGTAAAAACTATAATATAATTTTTAAAATGTATTAAAATATTTATATAAACAATTACTAATATTGATTTAAATTTTTAATCTTTTTTAAATGTTAGATTATGGCATATAAGAGTTGCACTTAATTTAAACCCAAAACACTTTTAAAAAATGTGTTTTTATGAGTTAATATTAGTGTGGATATTAATTTTAATACAAATATGATATTAATATAAAACAAATGAATCTTTTATTCAATAATACTATATATAAGAGATTTAAGCAATTTAAATTTAACTTGTTTTTTATAACACCATAGATTTTTTCTAATTCTTTTGAACATAAATTAAATGTAAATAAAATTTCTCCTTAATTATATCACATTTAAGAGCAGTAATATATTTAAAGTTAACACATTATTATATAAGATAAAAACGGTGTTTGTTTATATGTATATATTAAATAATAAGATGTACTATCTCTTGCATTGCTGTGGTTAAAACCTTATTAAAAATCTGAACTAAAAGGCGGTTTTAACATTTCAAAGATAATGTAAAAAAAAATTAAAAACCTTTCCAGGGAAACAACTAATAACTTACCAAATTTTCAAACAGATACAAATTTTTATATAAGTAGATATGATAGCATAAACATTCTGCAAAAATTGTTTATATTTTTTTTATTACAAAAGATACAACAGTTATTTGAATTTTAAACTGTAAATGCATGAAGTTTAAGACATAAAATAATTTGATAGAATTATTTACATGTATCATTTAAACAATTAAAACCTATAACGTGTTTAGTAACTATGCCATAGATATGTCAAACATTTCGGCAGATATACAATAGAAATAAATTTAATAAAGGCTTTTTTTAATTTATAATTGGTTATAAATTATATATATATAATATATTTTAAAAATATATTGTTTATAACTTTATAAGAATTAAAGAGATGAATGTACAGATTTTACACCTAATTTCAAACAATATATATAAAGTGATCTCTCTGAAATATGTTACAAGACAATTGTATATCTGTAAAAATAAATTCTGCATGTATAAATAGTAAAAAATTATTAACTTTAATATGAAGTAATACGGATTTTGTATACATCATTTTTTATTTGATTAGCATTACGTAAATAAATCTGCAATAATTGATTATTAGATAGGCCCTACCATACATTAATCACTTTAGTAGTTGTATAGATAGCTTGGTGGTTAAACCTATTTATTTCCTATGTTCACTACCTCTTATATTTACTATACAAAAGCGATATTATAAATAATTTCCTGCTCCATACTGAACATACCGCGAAGGGATTTTTGACTTCCAAAGAAAATATTTTGATAACAACCGCTCAAGTTATTTTAAAATCTATTTAAACGTGTTAAGGTTGATATTCCTCTGTGACGTATAAAGTTGACAATTCATCACCGAGATGTTGTATGCCAATGATATTATGCGTAGACACGCGTCCCGGCGATTTACTCTATGGTCCTTCAAACTAAAACCAACTCTATTACATTTAAATAAGATCGTTTTTAAAATTATCGATAGGATTGTAAAAAAAAAATAAAAGATATCCACCACGGCATTCCGTTTTGAAAAGTAAATCATAAAAGTTTTATAGTGAATTCAACCTTGTTGCGATATAATAGTGTCGTAATTGCAATGTCAAGGTTGATAAGGGTGGTGACACACTGGAGCTTTGTGGGGCGAACTAATCCGCGAGCGAGGTGCGTGCACGCGGACGACTGTACTTGGACCGGAGGCACAGATTCAAAATAACTTCAGTTTTTTTTTTGTCTTTATTCATTCAATCAATATGTTTAACGTGATTTTTAATACAAGATTTTTTTCCGAACTCGTCTTTTCTTATTTATCAATATTATGGAAGAAATTAAACCTGGAATCTTACCTTACGTATATATAACCTAAATTAAGTAAGAAAAAGACCAATATTTAGCCACTTTCGCACGTGCTATGGTAGTCGTGCAATGAAAAGGAGGAGGAGGAGTCCGTCGCCTTTTGTTACTGACAGAAGGACTGAGCTCACTCTGTGTTTGGCACTAATCGGTGTAACATAACTCCTGAAGATGCCCCGTGGAGGGGTGAAACATGTGTTGAGTAATTTGGCGGTGGCGGTTGTGTGATTCGCATTGTTTGCCGCATACGCATTTATCAGCGGGCTGGCGGGCGGTGCAATTCATTGCACGACTACCACTGTATGTGCGGAAGTGGCTAAATATTGGTCCTTTTCTTACTTAGGATGGACTTCCGCGAGGTAACGCTTGATTCCATTAAAAACTTAAATTAAATTTATGTCTGTCGAGTATTTTTTTACTTGGCCCTACTTAAATACCTAGTGTATTTAAGTAAGGCCAAGTAAAAAAATACTCCATCAAACAAAATCAAACTATCAAAACCAAATCAAAACCATCAAACATAGTTTATATTACTGTGATCAAAAATTAAGGTGAATTTCTTAATAAAATGTAAATTATTTTTTTATTCTTTCATAAAAATATCAATTTCATCACCTTCTTAATAATTACCGTCGCAAACACACTTTTACCAACGTCTTTTCCAGTCCTGTAAACAGTTGGTAGTCTTTTTCCGGTACAGCCTTCAAGAATTTCGATTCGGTTTTTATATCTTCAATCGTGTCGAAACAGTTTTGAATTTGCTGAATAACCAGAAGTCGTATAAAACCAAATAATGTGAATACGGTTGCTGCAGAACGATATTAGTCGAGTTTATGAAGCTTTTTTTACAAAAATCTAAACCTGACGGGTTTAAAACACAAAACGTACTTCAAAATGGTTTGAGCTGAGACAAATGATATTCCATTTTTTGACAGACAGAAGCTTGGCAAATGTTCTAGACAGTGCTACCAACATACGAAAAATTGCCCGCTTTCCTAGCCCGGGAGTTTTGTATGACAATTTAACCATACTTTTTGATCACAGTAGTATATAATCATTATATGCATATATATCACAAGATGGACATGTATCGACTAAATATTGCCACAATTATTTCTTTAAGAAACTTTATTATTCAAAAATGGAATTTTTTACAGAACTCTTATTGATCGTCAGCTGATTATTCTGTTTATTTTTTATCTATTTTATTTTTGGCTCTACTCTGTTCGAAGCAGGAAAAACTTCAGAACAACACATCTTTATCTCACTGCCATTTGGTTAAAGTGGCAATGGGATAGATGGCGTAGAGTGAATACCACATCCAATATTTTCATATTCAACCTCATCTATCAACCTTATTAAATTATTTAACAATCATTTAACAAAATCTACCAATTGCTTAACCTAAAAATAATTATTTACATATATTGTAATTATCAATCTTGTTTTATGTATATGTACATAGTATAACAAATGCAGTGTCAAAATTTCATAAAATTTTCATTTATTTTCGGAATCAAACTAACGACCTTCCATTGTAATTCAGTATTTTTGCCACTTAGCTATATGCCGACAGATATCCAATGGAAGAGTTAGGCCTCTCTTATACACTTATTCTCTGTTGATGTTAGTGCTGCTAGCCCGAAGGCTTTTACAGCTTCATCGGAGCCTAGTTCACGGAGCGGTAGGGTCTGTGAACTTAAAATCAAAGAACGTCACGATTATAGGTCTTGCATTGTTCTAAGTCTACCCACGACGCATATTCTTGCCACCTTTCAGTTTGGGTCGACAATTGCACGTGCAATTGTATGATAAAAAGTATAGCTTTGTTTTCATGCCATTAGATTCACGTTTAACCCTTTGGGGCACGCTGGTATTAAAAAATGTCCCACCTTTTTGATGCGTGCTAACGCATGGTGGGACATTTCTTGACCCATCTGGAAATAATGGAATAGTTGTGCGCTCATACATTTGTTTCTGAACTTTATTATTTAAAGTAATTGGCAACACCATTAGCAATTGTTAAAAATATACTCGATTGCGCTGGCAAGGTTTATCATCATATAACAGGTTCATCAAATGTTAAAACCGAAAATTTTTAGTAGTTAATAACAGAATTATGTTTTTTATATCATTGTATATCCTTATTAATAATAACACACCAATTTAGTTAAATTTTGAACGAAATAAAATTTCTGTGCATCATGGGTATTTTTATTTTATTAAATTCTATGTCTCAAAGGGTAAAGGTAAATAATTTAAATTTGCGACGTGACATGGAGTGATTAAACTGATCATACATTTCTCCATCTTACACAACTGCTTAGCGGGCATACTCACTTAAGCGGTACCTGCACCGTTTTAAAATAATCGACAACAATACTTGCCCACGTGTAACTCCACAGTACAGACTATTCAATACTTAGACACTGTTCTCGATTCGAGTCCAAAAGATATAATCATGTGACATGAGAAAACCTTAATATACCTCCGTTCTTACCGGACCTCAAGAAGAATTCTACAGCTTAATCTTTTGATGAGTCGACCCGGCATATTGTCTTAAACCTCAAGGCATTTAACAGTCTGTAGCGCTAGGGCAGCAACTTCAATTGGATTAATGTAGAAATGAATGTATAATTGAGTAAAATTCTTAAATTATATTATTTATATGTATATATTAGCTGTATTTACTCATAAGAAAAATTTGTATCTAATATATAAAATTCTCGTGTCACGGTGTTCGAACTTGAACTCCTCTGAAACGGCTTGACTGATTTTTACCAAATTTAATATGCGTATTCAGTAGGTCTGAGAATCGGCTACTATCTATTTTCTATACCCCTTAGTGATAAAGGTTGTTCACACTAAAAAATTTTTTTTTATTTTTTTAACGAAATTTTTTGATTTTATTTTTTTATGATACAGCATACAAGAATACATACAACCATAAATTTTCACCCCTCTACGATCAACCCTTATTTTTTAATTGTAAATTAAAATATCAATTTTTTTTGCAAAACAATGTTTGCGGGGTCAGCTAGTATAATAATAAAAACTTCCGTGACTCGCGGGTGGGTGAAGAAAGATCCGTAGCAAATATCGGCAACCCCTCTCCCAAGTTAACGTGGAAAAACACACATTATCAACAAAACACCCAAGCGATACAAATTAGATTTAATAAAAAAAAAGATATGAAGTAATTTAAGTGACATTGAAGCCTGCACACTTATTTCGATCTATAAGTTAATTGATGCACAGATTATAAAATTATTTCTTATAATAATTATTAGTGATATATAGTAAGTAAGGTTGAGAGTAAATTCACCATCCATCAGCGTCGTAAAAGATCATTTGTGGCCGTCTAGCCTGCAGCGGTCCCGGTGTTGGTTCCAGGCGGTACGGACGTCTGAACTGATTTATTGGACCGAGTTAATACATCGATTATAAAGTTAAATTATTTAATATTAACATAATAATAGATAGCTCGATAGCTAGAGATACTCTGATATGTTTTTCAAAACATTAATAATAAAAATGATAATGGTAGCACAGTGTACAATTTTTATTTCGACAATTTTTTATGTTTGACATTAAATATATATACAACACTTGATTTTTCCTAAGAAAGGGACTAATATATAGCTACTTCCGCTATGCATCATTAGTCGTGCAATGAAGTGCCAAGCACCGGTCGGTCTAACATCTGAAGATGCCCCGTGGAGGGGTGAAACACGTGTAGACTGGATTAACGGTGGAAGTTGTGTTTCGCATTGTTTACCGCATGCGCATTTATCAGCAGACTGGTGGGCGGTGCACTTCATTGCACGACTACTGTTGCATAGCGGAAGTAGATATATATTAGTCCCTTTCTTAGTTAGGATGGACTTCCGCGAGGTAACTTCTGAATCTATTAGATACTTAATTTTCACGCCTCTTAGGATAATTATAACTTACAAGTTAGAGATGTCCTGAAATAAAAATATGTTATCGTTCTTTTTTTCTGTTGATGGACGTTCCCTGCAAGGCTTAGGTCTCCCCCAAAGACGCTACGATGAAAGGCCTTCTGCTGCCAGCATCCAGCTACTCACCGCGACCTTCACTATGTCGTTGGTCTACCTAATTGGAGGTCTACCTACGCCGCGTCTACCTGCCCATGGTCGCAACTCGTGAACCTTTCGTCCCCAAATACCATCTGTTGCATGAGCGTTATACCCCGCCCGCTGCCATTTAGGATAAGCGTATCATACATTAATTAACAACAAATAAACTATACATTCACACTTTAGATATTACACCTGTAAATAATCACTCTATATGTGAAAAGATTAAATCAAACATGAATCTTTTTCTTTGTTCTGTTGTTGCTCTGGTTACAATAAAACTTATACGATATTTATAGTATCAATACATTGTTTCCTTTATGTTTCACAGTAATAGAAACCAATGACTAAGATTCTTCCGTTATTAAACGGTTTTATTTGGTTCGACCCGTCCGGAATTTATTTATTTGGGTCAAAATTAGAAATTGAAATTAAAACACCTTCCCGTTGTCAGATTGATTTGAAATTTGGTACATACATTTAATTCAGATGACAATACAATATAATAAAATCAATAACATTATAAATCTAAGATGGCCGCCGATAGAAAATGGCGGATTACATATTTTTCCTTAACACCCTCAATATGGGTATCAAATAAAGAGCTACACGAGTAAAACTCGATGATTATGTCAAAATTTAAAATTCAAGATGGACGCCGTTCCAATATGGCGGACAAGGTACATATTTTTCCACGACCACCATAATATGGGTATCAAAAACCGTTTAACTTAAAAGTTTTTTAAATGTATTTATAAATACAAGAACGATTGTCTCAAAGATTATATTCTATGTAACTGCCTTATTACTAAAGCATGTGTAGCATTGCATACGAAATGTACAATTACGTAAATGCAATATCATAACAGCAACTGCAGGGACCACTTCATTAATATAGTACCATGCAAACAATGAGAACATTTTCAGTGCCCTTTTTAAGTAATGACAGTGCAGAACTGTTGCGATGTAAGCTCGCCGTGTATCCGCGCTCGTTACATCGCAGGGCGCACTCGAGGAGCTCCGCATGTATGACAAAGAAAACCGGCATTCTATAACTTTTTCAGCGATTTTATCGGGATTACTCTAACACTTTGATATACATGGTACTTTTTTACATTGAGTTGCGAAAAAAAATATTTAAAATGGATAGTGTATTTTTAAAAATACGAATGATGGGTTAGGCGTTCCACTAGTTGGACCGACGTCATAAGGTCGGCAGGAAGTCGCTGATTACGGGCAAGGTGGCACCGATCATCGTGGTCACCGTGGTCATCTTTGAGTGAGGCCTATGCCCAGCAATGGGCGTCAATCGGCTTAAAATAAAAATAATTATTATACGAAATAATTACGAATATAAAGCTCAACGAATCCGCTGGCTTGGTCACTTGGAGCGAATGGGATCGGATCGGAGCGTGAAGGTAGCGTACCTGGAAAAACCGAGGGGTCGAAGACCAGTGGGTAGACCCAGGTATCGCTTGATCGATCGCGTTGAGGCAGACTTGCGCGAATTGAATGTCAACTAATGGCAGACGATGGCGCAAGATAGAGGAAAGTGGAAGTCTCTCGCTGCGGAGGCCAAGACCCACTTTGGGTCACTCAGCCAGCGGAGTAAGTAAGTAAGTAAGTAAGTATACGAATAAAATAAGCAAATATCTCTATAATTATAACTTAGTATCTTTTATACCGTAGTTTTTTTTTATAGAAACACGTGTATAGATTGTTTAGTACCGTATTATTTTAGCATTGGCGACACTAAGAGCAGACTGGCAACAACGGTAGCGCGTGAAAGGCGCCTTTCATCGCGTCTCGTTAATTTTTCAAAAGGCTCTGTGCAAGGGTGACGTCACGGCAGGCTTGCATAGATATCTTTATTTTTAAATTTTAAAACACACGTCAATACTCCTTTGTACCGTCGTTGTTCCCAATTAGAGAATTTTAAAATATAAATTTTTAAAACCAAATCCACTGTCATTTTAAGATTTAAGTAAGAAAAGGACCAATATTTAGCTACTTCCGCACATGCAGTGGTAGTCGTGCAATAAAGTGCACCGCCCGCCAGCCCGCTGATAAATGCGTATGATTCTTAGTATTTAGGATTAAGTCTTATTTCAAATTATCGTGATTTGCACCTCTAATACTCAAGAAATGGAGAGAGCAGATTGTCGTTCCCATCAGGGACGAGATGCTTTCTCCTTGTTTGTTTCTTCTCATCTTGACCTCGTTATCAGAGCTTAGTTCTTTAAACTCAGGACAACCAACAATAATGGGTACCACGGTCAGGTTCTTTACAGGAACTCAGGTAATCCCCCGTGAACATCTGGACCAGACACGTGTCCAGCTGGACTTTCCGGAGTACTGAACTCTTATTGAATGACTTTATAAATATATGAGTTCCTTCCGGTATATAGAAAATGATTAAAATAGCGAAAGTTTTAGAAACGGGGTCGGCAGTAAAGTTTATCACGTCTACCCACCGCATACCAAATATCTTCTCAAGTTACTTCCTATTTTGAAATGATACTTTAAAGCGGACACTGCGAGAGAAAGTCAACATGATCACTAAGCCTAAAAGGGCAACTTATTGTCTTTGTTTAATCTGTACTGTTATACAGGATGATTGATTGTTGATGTGAAACTTTAAAACAGAGTTCTACAAACTTTTTTGTGTCGTAGACCCCTTGCCACGTTTTTCCGTGTTGGGTAGACCCCCTACTTACCTGATATTGATTTCCTATAAATTTCTAACTGCAGTGAAGTTTAGTGTTAAAAACTTAAAGTAAAAACACATGTTAATTTATACATTTATTAATTGAATTTAAATTAAAACTACTCAAAATAAAATTTTGTATCTGTTATGTAAAATAAACGTAAAATTACATAAGCAATAAGTGATAACTTTTAGTTAGAAGGATGAACCTGATGCTTTAATAATAAATTATCAACATTTGGCGTCAATTTTGTAAAGGTTAATCTTAAATCTCCTCGGCTAATGATGTCCAGTCTGTGGACCCCCATTTTCATTTCATGGACCCCCAAATTCTTTTTCGCTGACTTAGACCCCTTGCAGGTTGTCATAGACCCCTAGGGGTCGATAAAGACCACTTTGGGAATCACTGCTTTAAACGGATAATTGTATAGTTCATTTGTCAGTAAAAAAACTTTGAAGCTTTTGCACATTTCTAAACATCCTGTATATCACTTTTAAATATACTACATTATTATGTTAGCGTGTACTCGTATATCTGTGAATATAATCCTTTTAAATTTCATTTCATGTAATAAAAAGCTGCCGATATAAAAAGGAAATGTATGATCCGATTAAAGGTCCTCTTTCGGTGTTATGAAGTTAAGTTTTTTTTTATTTCGTTTAAATTGATACAAAGCGACCGCAGTAAACCATAGAGCATATTTATTACTCAATACCCGAGCGGTTAGGCGATGGGCTTGCGAAATTGGCTTCGCTTTCATAGAGTTTTATTATTTTTTTTATTTTACTTCATATCCGTATTATGTTATGTTCATTACTTTTGATCGACTTGCCGTATTTTATACATTACTCTCTTTTGTTTTACATGGCGAAAATGTCTATATATGACAGCCTTTGTATTGCGAACATGGAACTTACATCGACTAAATCTCTCACGATTAACTGTTATAAAACTAAATGGTAATGTTATATTTAAATGTATGATAGTAGAGGGTAATAAAATAATAGACAGAAAAAATAACTTAAATTTTAGAATCGAGATCACAGAGGTAGATCGAATAGTTGCTGGTCTTAAATGGCAGTATGCGAGGCACAACGCTCGTGAATCCATGACCGTTGGGGCAGAAAGGTTCTCGAGGTATACGTTGGCAGGCTCTCCACTAGTTGGACCAAAAACAATTAAAGCAGCGTGAAGTACTTGGATATAACTTAAAATTCTTATTTCATCTCGTGGAGAAATCACGAGCGTGGGTCTCTGTATAGCTCATGGAGAAATTGTGAGCTCCCAATAAAAACCTAAGTAAGAGACTGATAGATATATATGATTTCAATGCAATAAATAATAACTTGTCAAACACATTAGTGGTAGTAACGGCACTGTGGGATATATGACGAGGTGTTAAGTAATTTAACCTTCAAGCTGCAGAAGATATTAAAGTAGAAAATAAATTTAAAGTTTAAATCGCAATATAACATATAAAATATGCAAGTAGTTGTAAGAAATCGTGTACAGTGTTCCGGGATTGTAATTACATTGGACGTCACACCGGGCCGCTATAAAGAGCCGTGTTTATTATTCCGTTCGGGGAATTCAGTCCGGGAACATGGCTAGACTCTTGTCGTAAGTGACACACGGCTGTGTAGAATGGCGAACAGATATATTTTTTAAACTAATGAAGTAATCATTTACCATCATATCAGCTGGTCGACGACCAGTGCAGTGCATAGGTTAATTCCAAACATCACCACGATAACGATGGTGATGATATATGATGATGGACTGAAACCGTGACAAATATTATTGCTTCAATCTTGTATTATACGAAACAGAAAATTAATTTATATAAGTTATTGTTGTTTATAAAAAACATTGAATCAATAAATAAAAATATTTCAATTTGAAATGATACCCGTATATATGTATTTCAGCGACATATTAGTAACTTTTATAATATGAGGTTAGACAGTTAATATAAGATTGATTGCAAAATTGCAGTGTTTCCAAACATATTTGGAGGCACGCTCTATCTTATCTTTTCTAAAATTCTTGCGTCACCCTATATATAGACATATTTTTTACACTAAATCGAAAGACACAAAAAGATACACTTTCGAATTGCCTACCTTAAGAAACAAATTACCACCTTTTGGGAGGCTTTGACCACACTTTGGGCAACACTGCAATAAGCCGAAGTCTGAAATTATATAAATTGTTGCAAGGACAAGAAAATAAATAATTATCTGAAGAATTTGCTCGTTAAATTTGCTGTAAATCTTAAATAAATAGTACAAAATGTATTCAGGTGTTTTTGGCTCGCGAAACCGTTGTCCATCCGTGCGGGCCGTGTGTCCCACGTCACGTTCAGAGATTAGCGTCTTCATCGCTTTACCGACGCATGAAATACAATGTCTCGGCGAACTGCGAATGATATTAAAGGGCTGTGAAGATACACAGTATTAACACGTATGAATGGGTGTGAAGACATTACAAATGTATTATAATACAGTCAACTTTAATACACCCTTCGATTATTATATAGATGTATTGTATTATTCGTGCGTATCATATATGCTATGTATAGATAGAAACCTTTTTATTACATTAGGTCTACTATTTAGCAGCTTTCACAATCATCCTGTATCAAATGATCAATTCTGAAATAAGTTATATTGATTTATTGTTTCCATTGTAATGCGACAAGACAAGTACTTCTGATAGTATAAAGTCTGCATGGAGATAATATATATTAAAATTAATTATTTCATCTATGGTCACCGTTGCATTTCGAGTAAATAAGTTTTTCAGATTTTTTGTTTATTTACATATTCCTTTCCTCGCAATATCCTTTATGTGTTCCTTTTGTACTTCACATATTCTATCTTTTCCTATTTGCAAATCTTCTTCCATACATCAGCTTTCTTCACTCACCTACATTCTCTGATCACAATTTTACATTAGATCTAACAGATTGTAATGAATAACTTTTATTTAATATACTTTGTTTCTAGTTTTATAACTAGAATACAAAAAACAATTTTTTTCCCTGTATTGTTTTTATATCATTTAAATAAAAAGTTATATATATATATATATTCATATATAAATATATATATATAAATATAAATATATATATATATATATATATATATATATATATATATATATATATATATATATATGTATATATACACACACATATACATATATATAAAACTTTTTATTTAAATGATGACATCGACACTAAGGATCTAAGGTTGAGTATTATTATTTATTGTTTTTACTATGTTATTATTATATGATTTATTACTTCTCAAACCAATGGTTCTTGGCTAGATCATACAATAATTGACACGAAATCAGCAACACATTCACTTTTTTAAATAATATATGTATATCTACTTAACCTAAAGTATTTTAGTCGCACCGGTTAAGATAATACATCGAAAAAAAAAAATTAATAGTCGTAAAACTTGATCCGTTCGACACGATTTGCTAAGTTAAAACTTTTCGTAACTTATAATTTAAGTAATACACTTGCCTGCGAAGGACGGACGGTTGCTTCGTGCTTGCTCAAGTTCTTGTATAATTGTCTGTTGGTTCATTATTTTTATATACAATTACGTACGTGAATAAATATATATAAAACGAATGTTTGTTAGTGTAGATGACATATTTTTTTTTCTGATAATCGTTAATACCCTCACTCAGCGACTTCCCAAGTTTTTAACTATGCTGTCGGTCCACGTAGTGGGGGCCGCGAATCTAGAACATATCTCCCCCCGATTAATTATTTACAATGAAATGTTAACCGAGGTCTCTTACTGTACCAACCAACTGTGACTAAGTTCACTACCAGCTTGTGGTCGCCATACGTGATCCTTTCGTACCCAACAGCCATCAGTTGCACGTGCGATGTACTCCTCCAACTGCCATTTCAGACGAGAAATTCTTCGAGTTATGTCTATGACTTTGGTTCTTCTAAGAATCTCCTTATTTATGATTAAAATTTCCAATTCCAAAGACATAGAAGACCGTCTATGTTAAAAATGATGACAAAACCATTTTTAAAATATTTTAAAGTAATAAGTAAAGAAAGATTGACAAGGTATTTCTTGTTCACCTTCCTGAAGTGATGTGATGTACAGGTGTTTTATTTTACCTGGCAACTATAAGTTGTGGTGTAGTACACTTTATATGATCCACCACGCAGTAGTTTGTTGAAGTTATATTGTCGTCGGGAGATGTAGTTAAAATAACCTAGGATTCGTTGGTGATATATTGTAAGAAAAGGACCAATATTTAGCCACTTCTACACATGCAGTGGTAGTCGTGCAATAAAATGCACCGCCCGCCAGCCCGCTGATAAATGCGTATGCGGCAAACAATGCGAATTACATAACCGCCACCGCCAAATTACTCAACACGTGTTTCACCCCTCCACGGGGCATCTTCAGGAGTTATGTTACACCGATTAGTGCCAAACACAGAGTGAACACAGTGATATATTGTGGCGAGCCTGGTTTTAATTCAAGTCGATACCACGTGCTTTAGACCTGGTATGGATATATTAAAATTGAGCTTTTATTAGCAGGTATAAACTTCTTGGATGGGTTTTAAGTCTTCCTTGCTATATATATATATATATATATATATATATATACATATATATGTATTTAAAAGCCTTAATTTTTTATGGACCGAGCTTTCTCTACAAACGGCAATGAAATTTGAATTTCAATTCTATTGAGAAGTCTATAGTGCGATACCACAATACTTAATGCAAGCGGAGTGTACACTATATGCTAAACAGGGCAGTGCAGTCGTCGTGTACTCCAAGCTTTACGTTCGGCGGTGACAACATACTGTTCTATGGTTTTATTTATAACACGGTTGACCAAGCTTGATAAGCAGGTAATTTTTAATGTATATCATTACAGTATTCATTATTGGTGCTCCCTTACAGATCGCTATGATCGTATCCAATAAGTTTTATTGAACTGACTCGGTCAGTGGAATCAGTATTTTTTATTATTTTCAGTACCATAAAAATGATATATCCCAACACTAGACTGCCGTCATTTTAAATTCACGTACCGGGTTTATTATTTATTTATGGTACGTCGCTTAACCCATTAAAAGGACGCGACTCCGTTCCACTTTATGCCCGGCCGGTGTATTCTGTTGACATACGGAACACGAATTGGAACGCGCTATGTGTTATGTTCCGTGTTCTGCGACGCTCGTGTCATCTTCCATAATGACACGGTGATGTTTATTAATAGGTTGTTTATTGGAATATACAAACATTTCTTCTTAGTCGTAGATATTGGAAAACTTCACACCGTTATGCGAAACGGGGTGGGAATGTATTTAAAAAAAAATTTTTTTTTTCCTAAAACGGTAGCGTAACTTTAAAAGGAATTGAAATATAGTATGAGTGTAGACTAGATAGATAATCTAGTCACGTAACTAATTTATATACACTCATAGGGGTCTACCAGGCCCTGGAGAGGAGTGGACTACAGGGTTTTTCATTCTCTTCTTTCATATTTCTTATTATCTCTCTTTCTTCTTCATTCTTTCTACAGTTTTCCCAGTCTTTCACTTCCATTCCGTTATCCTTACATCTATCCTCAGCCACTACACGCTAATTCTAGTTTACAATTTTATTTTATTTATTATTTATTACAATTTCGCACGATTTTATTTATTACCCATTATTATTTAACAAATTAATTAATTATTTTACTATTTTTACTATTTTGGTGCTTTCTTTACAATATAATTTCTTGCAATATCTAAATCATCTATATTGTTTTATTTTTATTTATAGCATTTTTAATTGAATTTGCAGTAGCTGAGGAAGCATCCTTTCTCCTCTTAATTTTGCATTATGGCCGCAATGTTATCTTCTAGTATCCTTTTCTTATCGGGCATTCGAAATTTGCGCGCAGTCTTCCGAACGCCGGACAGTGGGCCACAAGGTGGACCACGGTCTGGCCCACGCCCGGTTCACAGAAGCACGAGGGGTCCTCCTTGAGCTTGAACCTGTGGAGGTATTCAGAGAACCCCCCGTGCCCCGTGAAGAGCTGGGCCAAGACCGCGTCCACCTCGACACTGCGGAGCACGCGGTAGGCCTGCATGGCATTCGGGAAAAATATCCTCGTTACCGAAGCCGTCGTTTGGACTACAGTGTTACACGGTTTAACAATGGTATAACAGCCTCCCCCATTTTTAAATTGACTAGTAGGAAGCGGCTTACATTGCGTCTTCCGATGATCTTAACAATATCTAATAGAATCAGGCGTTACCTCGCGGAAATCCATCCTAATTAAGAAAGGGACTATCTAGCCCCTGAGGATGCCCTGTGGAGCGGTAAAACACGTAAAGAGTAGATTAACGGTGGTAGCTGGGATTTGTATTGTTCATTGCAGACTACTGCTACATAGCGGAAGTAGCTATATATTAGTCCCTTTCTTAAACCTTAACAATGTCTGTCCGTATTGTTCCGTGGTCTCTGTTGCAAAATATGATAATCAAACTTGTGTTTTTTCGCCACATTAGAGACCAAGATCTGAAATTAATTATTTATAAAGCGGTGTAAAGATTTGTTCAAAGATAAAGAATGACTGTTGCAGTCTAGACCAGAGACTGGTAGACCACTTGTCTTCGCCTACACATCGCGTGTCTCATGCCATTGAGTTAAGGATACCTTTCACCGGTTACCATTGACAACTTCCGAGAAAACTCTTTATCTTACATTTTATGTAACAGAGAAACTTCCCTTTAAATAACATTCTTTAATTTAAATAAAAATAAAGATGAATTATGACATTTGGCGCATTGTCAAATTATAGTTGACAGCTGTCATTTGAAAGTCAAATAGAGATGTATCTTCTTCTTTTAAGCCCATGCGCGCCCATTGCAAGATATGTGCTTTACTAAAGATATATGAGGGATATATTATAATCGCTATGCTTGGCAGGCGGATTGGCGATCGTAGTGTGGTATTATGGTACGCAGAAGAAGCTGTTGTTCATCTTCTGGAAGGTTCTTTATAAGCAACAGCAATCTTATATAATTAACGCACAAAGTGTGAATCTTATAAGATTGTATTCCGGGAATCGAATTTGCGATTTACGATCAAATGTCAGTCTATCGCTGTGCTACCACAACTCGATATATATATATATATATATATATATATATATATATATATATAATAAATGATAGAAATATGTCATAATTGTAAAAACTACCATATCCACTACACCACTTTGATTATACAAGGATCCGAGACGTGATCACTTCCGACACATCTTATAAGAAGGATCAAGGTAACACAGAGCAATGGAGAGAGCTATGCTCGGAATTTCGCGTAGCTCGAACAATTGCACATCTTAAGTGGCAGTGGGCGAGCCAAAAGGTTACTAAGTGGACCGACGATATAGTAAAGTCACAGGTAGTGCAAGACCTGTCATGGCTATCTTTAAGTGAAGCCTGCAGTTGAAGTCCATCGGCTGAAAAGAACAGAAGAAGGTTTATTCACTTAGGATCATACAATGTTACGACAAATGTCAAATCATTGAAAATTATATATATTATACCGTTACAAAAGTATTTGTTTGTTCTAAAAATATATTACAAGTAACTATGTTATTGCAATAATATCATTATGTAATATCTCAAGAGTGTTTCAAATGTATTGCGTAATGTTAAATTGATATAAACGTTTTCGTAATTCGACAATTATTGGAGTCAAAGTTTATTTCAATTATAAAGTTTCTTTTCTCTTATTACAGGTAAAGAAATACAATTTGTCTACCGATAGAATTTACGTATATAAGGTAAGTATTGTTTTATTATTGTTACGTGGTTATGGCATTCTTATCCCTGCTTTATTATCTCGGATATAGTTAATACTTAGCCCTTGGGACTTTTATAACTTTATTGGAACACAGTTCACGGAAGGTTTCACTATTCAAAACTTAAACGTAAGGCTTTGGAGTGTAGCGAGGACTACTCGGATATCTAAGGATACTGTTCTTACTTCGGCCCTTGTTGTAAGCGGAAGCGGGGGCGGGCGGACGTTTCCGTATATACATCAGTTTGTAAATAGTGTCTGAGATTTTTTTCCTTCCACCCCCTATTTAATTGGGAACAGGGTTTTGTATACCTTAATAATTTTTTCATTTGAATTTTTATTTTCGTTCTCGTCTTCAATAGTTCAAAATATCTTTTTTTCCTCCTTCTATCATTCTACAATTCCATCTCCCTTTCTCAATCATTTCATTCCTTTCGTACGTCCTCAAACAAATCAGTTATCCATTTCTATTACAGTATCACAGTTTTAATTGGTTTAATTATTTTCTCGTGTACATCAATTTTATCACAGATTTATTTTACAATTGTTTTTTTTATATCAATGAATCTATTTTAATAACTTTTATCAACCTATGTTTTGTTCTTGTCTATTGCGTATTGTTCAACTTTCCTGAAGAATTTCAGGACACACTCTGTGTCTGAGATTAGAAGATGCTGTTAGAGTGGTAATTGATATACAGTGAAGAGCGTTTGTATTGTGTTCAGCGTGTGGTGAATGGCGCTCGGATTGTGAGAACCATATGATGGAATCAGTGAGGACGTATGTCTTTAGGATGCCTCTTGAGGATCTTGTAGGAGGTCCGGGAGGTACAGCGAATGCGCTCGCTATGAGTGGGTTATTTTGCTCAATATTTTTAAGGCTTTTATGTGCCATGCCCCATCTTACTCTTTCTAATATTCTTACACCCCCCATATGTCTACTTTCTAATTCATCCTTTAACAATCAAATAGCCACATGTGGGGCATGGGCTGCATATTGGGAAACATTTATGCACATTAATATTAAATTATATATCTAATATATAAAATTCTCATGTCACGGTGTTCGAACTTGAACTCCTCCGAAACGGCTTGACCGATTTTTACCAAATTTTATATGCGTATTTAGTATGTCTGAGAATCGGCTACTATCTATTTTTCATACCCCTAAGTGATAAGGGTTGTTCACCCTTAAAAATTTTTTTTTACTTTTTTTTACGAAATTTTTTCTTTTTATTTTTTTATGATACCACATACAAAAATACATACAAATCTAAATTTTCACCTCTCTACAATCAACCCTTATTTTTAAATTGAAAATTAAAAATATTTTTTTTGCAAAACAACGTTTGCGGGATCAGCTAGTATATTATATATATAACTATGTTCTGAACCTCGCGCGCAACCAGTATCCCGACAGTGGGAACAAAGGTTCACGAAGCGTGGTATACACAGACCTGATAACCTATTTAACATGTCGGGCAACATTGTAGAAACTTGAAAGAATAAGTCAAACATGTTGTTTTGTCTACGTGAGTGGAATGCGATATGAAGTTACATGAACCATTTGCCAGTGACCTCGAAAAATAAAGCCTCACAAAGTAACATAGCTACTCGAGAAACTTCCACGATTTTAAAGACCCTTGCTTTGAGGTCATAGTTTGTACTTTTTTAAACAAATGCGTCTCTTACTCACTATTTACTAATCGTTGAAGTATGCTTCGATTCAAATTCAATTAAAATATTCTAAATTCAAAATTTAGTATTAAGAATACTAAATAATAGATTAAAAATTCACAATTCAATATTCACAATTTAATAATCAAAATACGAAATTCAATGTTTAAAATTCATAATTAGAAATTCAATATTAAAAATACAAAAATCAGAATACAAAAATTCAAAATTCATTATTTAATATTGAAAATTCAATATTCAAAATACAAAACATATCAAAGATAATGTATGTTTTCAATCTTTTGAGGAAAGATCTGATGAGCAAAGGTAGCCTAGCGACAGACTGATGATCACAGGTCACAAGTTCGAATCCCTTGATAAACAGTAAATAACGTAATGATAATATAGTAATAAAAGATGTCTTCAAAATTCTGATTACAATATATTAAAATAGGCACTCCTATTTTAATGTAGGCTAGTGTTAGAAGATTAAGTCTTGGGATCATATGTCGTAGCTTCAATTCTCAGGATACAATATTATATATTTTACACTTTTCACAAGTTTCCAGAGGATGGTCAACGGCGTCCTCTGCGCACCAAACTCCAATCGCCAATCCGCCTGCTAAGCGTGGCGATTATGGTATATTTAATGGAATCAGGCGTTAAGTCCATCCTAAGTAAGAAAAGGACCAATATTTAGCCACTTCCGCACATGCAGTGGTAGTCGTGCAACAAAGTGCACCGCCCGCCAGCCCGCTGATAAATGCGTATGCGGCAAACAATGCGAATCACACAACCGCCACCGCCAAATTACTCAACACGTGTTTCACCCCTCCACGGGGCATCCCCAGGAGTCATGTTACACCGATTAGTGCCAAAAGTGACTCTTAGTGACTCTGTGTTTGGCACTAATCGGTGTAACATGGCTCCTGGGGATGCCCCCTGCATATGCGGAATTGGCTAAATATTGGTCCTTTTCTTAATTATGGTATATATCTCTATAGATATCTTTGGTGGAGTTCTATGCCCTGCAGTGGGCGTCTGTGGGCATCTGTGGGCTAAAACGATGAATATGTTTAAAGGTTGAAGTAGTATTCGATAATTTAATTTACCAAAGAAAACAAAAAAAAATTTTTTGTTGTTTATTTATATTGCTTATATTTGAAAATGATAATCAAACATAAAAGCTACACCAAACAATGAAAAAAGTATTTATGGTTTGAAAGAACCTCACAGAGAAATACCGCCAAAACATGACAGATAGTGTTGCGATTGCATCGTCTGCGTATCGATAATTATCCTGCAAACAAATAGATGTTTTGTAACATCGACACAAAAAGTCCTTCACTAATTACAAGCTGGCTCAATAAAGCGTATCTCCTTACAAATTGACATTGTAAACTCAACCGTATTATAAAACTATAGAGTTGATAATGCATTAAAGAATGTTCATAGAAGTCGATAAACGTAATAAGAGGAAAAACATCGCAATTCTACTCGGTTCGAAAGAGTTATAGTACATATATGCGTAATAATACGTAACCTTGGTAATGTACAAAAGTAAAAAAGCACAAGTGATTTATGATTTTTTAATGTGTAATTAAGAAAAGGACCAATATTTAGCAACTTCCGCACATGCAGTGGTAGTCGTGCAATAAAGTCCACCGCCCGCCAGCCCGCTGATAAATGCGTATGCGGCAAACAATGCGAATCACACAACCGCCACCGCCAAATTACTAAACACGTGTTTCACCCCTCCACGGGGCATCTTCAGGAGTTATGTTACACAGATTAGTGTCAAACACAGAGTCAATTATAGATAATATATTATTAAGTAATGTGTAATTATAAAAATAGAGAATAGATTTCAAAGGAGTATTTATCAATGCAAATTATTAAAATACGTAATTTCAAGTGTTTTGGAGATGTCACTCACAATGATGACTCAAGGGAACGATTGTTGGTGCGAAGTTGAAGGCAAGCGACAGACATCAGAACTATCACCAATATATCATTATCAGCGGGCTGGCGGGTGGTGCACTGTATTGCACGACTACTGCTACATAGCGGAAGTAGCTATATATTAGTCATTTTCTTACTTAGGATGGACTTCCGCAAAGTAACGCCTGAATCCATTAGATACTTTATTTAATACAAGAAAGATTACATCTATTGTTGACCTATTCGGATGAAACTCAGCGGGAATACATGTTTAATAAACATTGGAATGGCTTGTAGGCGAATGCATTTTAAAGGTGGTTCTATGAATTCGTTTAAAACATTGCAAGCACGTACAGATCTAGATATATAAGGTTCTTGAACGTTCATAACATTCTAGTACCTCGCGAAGTATAACAGCGAGAGATGTTTAAAAAAGAAACGTACAGATAATAAGAGAATTTTAATTTAAGAGCGATAAGTAAATTTGTAGCGGCAACATTTTATTTACAACTTCCTTAATGGAGATACGGCAGCGCCGACTCGTGTACCTTTTTCGTTTGTCCCAAGCTATAGTCGACAAGCGGATTAGAAATATATGTTGATGAAATAGCTTAATTAGTATTTTTTAAATATTTTCGGACTCTTTGCAGACATTACTTATATAAGTTTAAGAAGATATCTTATAATATATTAACAGTATAACAACGTTGAAACGATTTGAATAACCGACTGTTCAAATGACAACTATCTCTCGTGCCGTCTGTGTGTATATAACCACTAACATGTAACTTATATTTAATTTTACTTTAACATTTATATAAATAAATACATTTAGAAAACTTTGAAGTTAAACAGTTTTTTGATATGGGTTGTGGTGGTTGTGGAAAAATATGTACCTAGTCCGCCATATTAGAACGGCGTCCATCTTGAATTTTAAATTTTGACATAATCATCGTGTTTTACTAGTGTAGCCGTTTCATTTGATACCCATATTGAGGGGGTTAAAGAAAAATATGTAATCCGCCCTTTTTTATCGGCGGCCATCTTAGATTTATAATGTTATTGATTTTATTCTATTGTATTTTCCTCTAAATTAAATGTGTGTACCAAATTTCAGATCAATCTGACAACGGGAAGGTGCTTAAATTTCAATTTCTAATTTTGACCCAAATAAATAAACAAATTCCGAACGGGTCGAACTAAATAAAACCGTTTAAAAAAATATTCACTACTATAATATGTTAAGTGGATATATGTGTTACTCATGAAATTTATTAACTAGGTTAAATTGTAACTAGTATATTTTTCAATAATTCTTTTACGTAATATATCAGCAGTTATGCAGGTAAATAGTCTTGCTATAAGATCGAAAAAGATACATAGCACGAAGAATCGCTCATTTGAAGTGACAATGAGCAGGGAAAATCGCTCGTGTAACCAATGGCCTTTGAGGACGAAAGGACGAAAGGTTCTTGAGTTGCTGGTAGCAGGTAGACGAGCCAAAGGTATAGTTAAGTTCGCGAGATGATGATGGATGGGGATAGTTCAGACCAGGTACCATGGCAGTCTTTACGCTATGAAAGAAGAAGAAATATTTGATTTACTGAAAGATAAAACCAAGTTTAATTGTTCATTTGTTCTGATTTTAATTTCACGTTTTTACTTTATTTGGTCACAGATGTGTATGTTGTTTGAAATAGGTGTACTAATATTATTTTTTTTATACATTTAATTAACTGAAAACTGGAACTATTGCAAGAAATAAGATAATATAGTTACCGATGAAATGTTTTACGAAATACAATGTATACATTATACTTTAATAAATGTGAGTTAAATTAGTGTAAGCGTTCTATTTATGAATAAATAATGATGTAAATAAAACTTTAAAATAATAATTATGGATTTTTAATGAAAAAATAAAAATAAAAAATCGCTTCCGCTCATGACTTGGCCGGTACCCGAGGCCGCAGGGGTCAAGTTATTTATCTGAAAGCCCTGTTACCGTACGCCCGTGCGTCCATCCAACCTATAGCCTTAATACACATCGATAATACCATATTAATAACAACGTCACCATTATAGAACCTATTTCATTTAATGCATTATGCTTATTCGTTCAGTTATGTCATTTATTGTAATGTTTCCTTATATTGCCGTCAGAAGGCTTTTATATTATAATTTAGTTATCTAAGTGGCCATTCGTAAATACCTTCGGCTGAGAGCGGGGGATCGCTTAGAGCAGAGTTCCCCAAACTTTTTTATGTCATAGATGCCTTGCCATGTTTTTCCGTGTTGAGAGACCTCCTACTTACCTGATTTAATAACTCGTAGGTACTTTTATGAATAATGTAAATGTTTTGATATTATAAGATAGTATGATGTAAGTAAATAGGTGCTATCAGTGTATGTGTCGAGATCCACTATCGTGGACCCCCATTTTCATTTCATGGACCCCCAAATTTTTTTCGCTGACGTAGACCCATTGCAGGTTGTCATAGACCCCTAGGGGTCTATAAAGACCACTTTGGGAATCACTAGCTTAGAGTGATACGCGAGGACAAATGAAACAAAAAACATATATTTGTTTCGGATGTTTATTAATACATTTAAATCACGTAATAATTTAAAAAAAATTATCTTCAATCATCATCATTAAGTAGGCTAATAGATGCCCTCTGCAAGTTATATGCCTCTCCCAGAGATCACACATCATTGCCCATGAACTAGACTTTTTTTCAGTTTCTTGGGGTTCCAAAGTGTAACATAGTGTTACTACGAATGAGAGAGATGTTAATAAAAGAATAATTTCAGATCAGGTATTTAATAAAATGCTTCACCCGCTGCCAATTCAGACAAGAAATTCTTCGAGCTACCTCGGTTATCTTGGTTCTTCTGTGGAGCTCCTCATATTTAGACGCATCTTGTCAACGGCTCTCTTTTCACGTTTTTCTTCTTTTTCTTTTCAGCGTATAGGCGTCCACTACAAGGCATTGGTTTCCCCCAAACATCGCTACTATGAAACCCTCGCTTTATCCATATCCAGCGACATCCTGCGACTTTAACTATGTCGTCGGTCCACTAGTGGGACGCATACCCGCGCCCCATCTAATGGAACCTGACTTGACGACAAACGGTTGCTTAAGCGATGTACCTTATTCACTGCCACTTTAAACGAGCAATTCTTCAAGCTAGGTCAGTGATCTTGGTTCTTCTGTAGAACTCCTCATATTTAGACGTATCTTGTTAACGGCTCCCTTTTCAAGTTTTTCTTCTTTTTCTTTTTAGCGTATAGACGTCCACTACAAGGCATTGGTTTCCCCCAAACATCGCTACTATGAAACCCTCGCTTTATCTGTATCCAACGACATCCCGCGACTTTAACTATCGTTGGTCCACTAGTGGGACGCTTACCCGCGCCTTATGTAACGGAACCTGACCTAACGACAAACGGTTGCACGAGCGATGTACCTCGTTCACTGCCACTTCAAAAGAGCAATTCTTCAAGCTACATCGATGATCTTGGTTCTTTTACGGATTTCCTCATATCAGATTCAATGTCTCGGAGAAACTCCGAGCATAGCTCTCTCTATAGCTCTCAGAATGACCTTGTGCCTTTTTATAAGTCCTTCCGTCTGTGTTAAATGTAGTGTGAGAAAAGAAAAGTAAAAATTACATTATGAAGAAAAATGCAAACAAAGAAATAGAAATAACGCAAAACATAACAAAATGTAAACCTATAGTATTATGGTGAGAAAAAAAATGACAGAATTTGAGGAGAATAAAAGATGATAAATATCTAATAGATTCAGGCGTTACTTTGCGGAAGTCCATCCTAAGTAAGAAAGGGACTAATATATAGCTACTTCCGCTATGTAGCAGTAGTCGTGCAATGAAGTGCACCGCCCGTCAGCCCGCTTATAAATGTGCGTGAAGTAACTATATATTAGTCCCTTTCTTACTTAATAAAAGATGAATTAATAAATGACATTTAGAAGTAAAAAAGATGAGATGGCAAATAACATTATGAGATAGAAACATTTTACAAAGATAGTTCCTGTGTACCCAATTAAACGCAAGGACGAGAAGACCCAAAAACGGGGGACATGGAATACAAAGAAAAAAAGCTCACCGTAAGGTAACGCGTGTCGGACCTGTAAGTTATTACCGGTATCTGGTAAAAGACCATTGGTCGCTTGCGGAATAATAATATTTTTCGCGGCATAAGTGGACTGTATTCGCAGGGAGGTTGTGTAAATTGCGCGGTATGAAATATTATACAGTATATAGATAGGAGGCCATGGGCCAAGAAACTTATCATATCAGATCAATTCTTTATCCCTCAGGATCCTGAGAGCGGCGCGGAACTTGATCCTAGTTGTGGTATTGATTAATAAGGGACTAGTATTTAGCTACTTTCACTATGCAGCAGTAGTCGGGCATAGCGGAAGTAGCTACATATTTGTCCCTTTCTTAGTTAGGATGGACGCAATGTAACGCCTAAATCTATTAGGTAGTATTGATTGTCCACAGTAAAATACACGCGACGATGCGGCTAGGATCAAAGTTTGAGAACAATGGTAAGCGGAAGAAAGTTTTTAACTTCTGCATCAATGTTGCCATTTCACAGCACATATCTTATTTTTTTGTCTTGTTCACTCGACGTATTGATGCCTGAGTGGAAAAAGAAATACAGGAAATGTCAAATTGAAATCTATATTAGTTATTTAATATATTTCAAATGTTTCTAATTGTAAAAAATATATCCCGGCGTTAACAACCATAGTTTTCAAGCATTGCGGTATTTTGAACGAGATGTTTTTGAGGTTATAAAGTTTTAAACGAAAATTTCAAATTAACTGTGTTTCTCTTCAATCATTTCGTATTAATTATAATTGTAATTACTAAGATCGAGAATAGAATCCCAACGTCATGTTCCATCAATCGAATTAAATCAATAGCCTGTCTAAGCACGATTATTTAATCATTCTTGTTTACCACCGTCCCTCCCATTCAAGGCCCAAAGACTGGTTTCAACACCAAGTAACCGTCGTTCCAATGATGCCTCATTATGTGTATTATACTCTTTGAATTAGACGTCTGGGTCGAATTTAATGGGCGCGTGAATGGACGGCTTTACAAATAATATATGTTAGATTTTACGATAGACCTTAATTATGGAAGAATCATTGAGAAGAATTTTCATATGGGGCTAAGATAACGGACGTGATAAGGAAATTAACTGTGAAATGATACACGGAAATGATTTGCATGTAAATATGAGGAGATCCACAGAAGAATCAAAATCACCGAGGTAGCTCGAAGAATTGCTTGTCTGTGGGCGGAGAGTGGGCGGAGAATCGCTCATGCAACCGATATCCGTTGGAACTGATTCTCAAGTGGCGATCTTGAGCCGATAGATGCGGCGTGGGTAGTCACCTCACTAGTGGACCGACTACATAATTAAGGTCGCGTGTTGTAGCTGGATGCAGATCACGTAAGACCGTTCATAGTGGTGATCTTTGGTAAAGGCCGATGCCTTGCAATGGGCGTCTATAGGCTGAAAAGAAGAAGAAAAACATGAATAGGGAGTCGTTTAAATGATACGTCTAAATATGAGGAGTTCCGCAGAAGAACCAAGATCACCGAGGTAGCTCGAAGAATCGCTTGTCTTAAGTGGCAGTGGGTGGAGAAAATCGCTCATACAACCAATGGCTGTTGGGACAGGTTCTCGAGTGTCAACCACGAGCCGGTAGACGAGGCGTGGGCAAATCCCCACTTTAGGTAGAGCGACATAGACGGCAGGATGTGAGCAGATTCCGTCATTGTGACGATCTTTAGGCGCCACGATGTCTTGTAATAGGTTTTTTTTGGTCCCCGTTATTGGAGCCTTTATTACGTTCCCCTGTTTTAGGTACGTGGACAATATTTTCTCAGTAAATTTTACTAACTTTTTTTTATTTCCATCCACATCTTTTATCTTTTACGTTGTCTTCTACACACCTTTCTTTAATATTTAATGGAATCAGGCGTTACCTCGCGGAAGTCCATCCTAAGTAAGAAAAGGACCAATATTTAGTCCCTTCCGCACATGCAGTGGTAGTCGTACAATGAAATGCACCGCCCGCCAGCCCGCGTATGCGGCAATCAATGCGAATCACACAACCGCCACCGCCAAATTACTCAACACATGTTTCACCCCTCCACGGGGCATCTTCAGGAGTTATGTTACACCGATTAGTACCAAACACAGAGTCTTTCATCTCAACATCTTTCTTTAATTTATCACATTCTCTTCCATTCATTTCCATTATTTATTTTACTTTACATTTTTTATTTTCTTTTTAATTTTATTTAATTACTTTTGTTCGTTAAAATGTTTTACATTTCAATTTTTCAATTTACTTTTGCTTTGTTCAATTCTACCTCACATATTATGTATTGATTCCGTTTTCCATTCCTCTCCATTATTTATTTTCCTTTCTTAAGTCACCTTCCTTACCTTGCCTCCACCATCAGAACAATACTTTTACATTTTTTATAATTATTATTTACTTTTAACTTTGTTTATTGAAATACTTTACAATTTTTTTAAATAACATTTGTCTTTTTGCTTTTGTTAAATTCTACGTCACACACTATTACAGTTTGCTTTTTTTTACAAAACTTAAAGAAGATTTAGCGTCTTTCTTTATCCTCTAACAGCTTGGCAATGTTTTCTTCTTCTATTCTCTTCTGCGTCCGAAACTCTCTGTCCATTTATAATGGACTTATAGTCTCATATATTACACTTTAAACGCAGGTAGTGGGTGTAAAAATATAATTAGTTTTATATAGATAATTGTATCAAAGCATGTGTAGATACTAACACAAAGTGAAACTTACTTAGAGTCAAGCGTTCAATGCGAGAGAAAGCTTGAATACGATCCACTCTATCTGTCAGATATCAAAGGCATTCGCCGCTGGTGTTTTGTCAGTAATTGATTATAGATAAATCTTAAACGTTATCATTATACCGTATTGTTCAATGTATCTGTGATATACGGTATGAAATGCTGAGTGATCGCTTTAAGTAGATATGAATCAAACAGTAAGGTATTTAAAGTATTTATTTATTATATATGTACATATCAACGTGTATAAAAAATATCTACGATGGCGCTCTTATATGTATCATATTTAATGTAATCAAGCGTTACCTCGCGGAAGTCCATCCTAAGTAAGAAAAGGATCAATATTTAGCCACTTCCGCACATGCAGTGGTAGTCGGGCAATAAAGTGCACCGCCCGCCAGCCCGCTGATAAATGCGTATGCGGCAAACAATGCGAATCACATATATATCATGCTTTGCCAATATCATTAACATTGCCTGAAAAACTGATTTGGAAATCGTGATATATAAAATAGAAAGAGATGAAGATTTTTGACCAATGTGTGTTGCCGGTGATGACATACGGATCAGAGAGGTGGTTACTTACGACGCAATGGAAAAAGTTATGCTTGTAGTTTCACTGTGAGATCGAATCAGAAATGAGATCGTGGAAGAACCAAGGTCACTGATGTATCACGAAGAATTGCCCGTCCGAAGTCGCAGTGGTTACATCGCTCGTATAACCTATGGCCGTTGGGGTCTAAAAGTAAAGGATATAAGAAATACAAACTTGAAAAATTTATAGTGAAAACGATCCGTAGCGCAGTGGTCAATGTCTGGTCGCGAGTTCGATTTCCAGGATACGATTAAATAATTCACACTGACACATAAGTTTCCATAGGCGTCCCCAAAATTTGTCACGATGACCCTCATTTACCGAAATCCTGCCACATTAAAATATATAGTGAAAACTATCAGTGGTAGTGCAGTGGTCGATGTCTGGGATCAAAGGTCGCGAGTTCGATTTCCAGGATACGATTAAATAATTCACACTGACACATAAGTTTCCATAGGCGTCCCCAAAATTCGTCACCATGACCTTCATTTACCGAAATCCTGCCATATTAACTACTCCATAAGTCTACCTAGTGGAAGATGTACACACGCCAAATATTACAACATATATTATCAATGTCGAATACACCTATCCCCCGATTTACACGGTACTCGTTTTACACGTTTTCGCTTTTACACGGTTTTCCAAAAAAGTTTTTTTTTTTTAATTTTAATAACCGATTTTATTACCATCTCTCATAATGTAAATATTTCTGCTTCAAACATCGAATCGGCACAAATAATTTCGAGTGATGAAAGTGAATTCGAACCTTCGATTCCGAAAAAAGAATGAGAATAATTTCTTTTTTGTTCTTCTCTTTAATGTATATTGTAATTAAATATAAAAAAAAAACAATTTTTCCGTAATATACTAAATGTTTTAACTTGTCAATGCAAAATTATTGAAAATAAAAGTAACAGCTGTTAAATAGCAAAATCATGCATTTTCTGCAAGTTTTTCGATTTACACGGTTTCGACTTGAAAATTTTTAATTTTCGATTTACATGTTTTACTCGGGAACGTATATACTGTGTAAATCGAAGGATAGGTGTACTATATTTTTTACCATTCACTTAAAATGCGTTACAAGAAATGTTACTCGATTTCTATAAGTGTAAGACTTCACGGCTAACAATTCATTGAGAACAATGTCAGTTGTTTAGAGTCCGAAGGAAGTGCAGGCCATGTGAGGATGCGCGAGCGCAGATGACCCTCCTTACGGTCGTTACACCAGCATTTACGACTGCTGTAAATAACGGTAAACGACTATAAAATTCACGGAGCGTTTGTTAACTTCAATACGGTAAAAGACTTTACTGAACGTGACTCTAAACATTCAATCATATCTATTTTTTAATTCCACAGACATGAACTTAGCATTACTTTTTTAATTAAAACATTTATTTTCTCATGTATTTGTTCTTTTTTCAAAAATGTTTTAACTTCAAAACATGAGCATCAAAGTGTTTACAAATAATAATTATCTAGTACACTAATTATTTTAATTATTTTATGGCTTACGTCACCGGGGACTTCTAGTACTCCATATCTTGTAATACATGGTTTGATATTCTGATATTTTCTCTTTTCTTTTCATATTATATCTCTACTCTTCTATTATTCATCGTATAATCTATTTTTCCTCTTCTTTCATTCTACAATTATCTATCATTCTTTTTCATACCATTTTTATTCCGTTCATTCATTGCCTCGCTTCCTTTGCCTCTTTCAAATAGCACACATGAGGGCTATATCACATTTATTTACCTTGAGTTTTTATTTGTGCTATTTTACATTATTTTTTAATATGCTAATTTATTACAATTTACAGTTTTTATTTTATTTACGTAATATTATTTGGGTTATTATTATTTCTTCCTAGTTCTCTTAGTTCTAGTTTTATATTCTTTTCTCTATCTCCTGTTAATTCGATTATTTACCCGTCCTGTATCAGTTTTATTTCTAAGTAAGAAAAGGACCAATATTTAGCCACTTTCCGCACATGCAGTGGTAGTCGTGCAGCAAAGTGCACCGCTCGCCAGCCCGCTGATAAATGCGAATGCGGCAAATAATGCGAATTACAATTACCACCGTTAAATCAATCAAAAGAAATTGTAATTGTTAAGGTATAAGGAGAATAAGTAATGGTATCGAATAAAAGGAAAAATGAATTTGAAGGGAAAGAAAGTAGAACTGTAGAAAGAAAGAAATAAAGGAATGAAAGTTCATAGGATAAACGATAGAAGAGCGCGAAAACAAAAATGTTACATGAAAAAATTATTAAATAAAAACAAAGTCACTGACCCACAATAGATAGAGGTACAAAGGGTCCCAATAAGGGACATAATATTTAAAAGTTAATGCTAATCTCGTTTTGGTTTGATATCGATAAAGATGCAATAAACAATATATATGTCAATATAACAATGTTACAGAAACTTTGCATTTACATGAACTTTATTAGTAAAATAAAATTAATATTTCTTCGCAATCTAAAGTAAAGCCTAGTACAATTATGTGTAAATGTTAAACTGTCACCTTAACAATCGTTCTAAGTTGAAATAACTTAACAATTCCGACTTCCATTTCAATTTACGAAGGCGATAAGTAATTGAGTCCATTAAAGGTAGTAAATAATACAATTAAGGCCGGACTGGGAGCCGCTGTGACGTTATCTGTTGATCGGAGATAAGAACTAAGTGGTGTCTATTCTTATCTACCTTGAGATGTAGATCAGATGCGGTGACTCTGTTCAAGTCAACGCATTGTAGTCGAAATATTTTGTCAATTGCTGCACGATCTCTTTGTGTCTCTTGTTATATATATACAAGGTGATTGATTTTTTGGCGTCTCCCGTTTAACCTTTATTATGGGCAGACTGTCTTTATTAACATAATAAGTTGCAAGTAATTTTAATTAATTTCAATACTCATCTTTTGTCCCTTTCAATGTCTTTTATTTTTTCTCTAACTTCCCTCACGATATCTCTCATTCCTTTTTATACATCGCCTCTCTTCCTTCGCATTTCGTCCAGAATTCTACAACTTTTACGTTTATTATTCTTATCATTTATTTATTCTTAATAACTGTTCATTTTCTCACTGTATCGCACTTCACTTACATTTCTAATATCGCAACTATTTTATTACTCCTGTTTATTATTTTATATATTCTTATTATTTTTAATCTATCTATTTATATACTTCCTTTTAAAGATTATAGGTATAAAAGATTTAAATATAAAATCTATCTGATGTTATAGATTTGTTACTCAGAAGATATGACAGTGAATTCTTCTAGAAGGGTTTCATTTATAAATTCAAGAGCATTAATACGTGCACATTGATCTTAGTCTGAGAAATAAATGTACATAATGACTTCAAAGCTAATGTGAGAGGTATTACAGTGAAAACTTTCCTGTGCACAAGAATTTAGGTCTGTCCATATCAAATTTCAGCTGAATTCTGTAACAGACTTCCAAAGCATTGGCAGGATCACTTAACTCCACCAACTTGATCATTTAATTATCATCACGTAAGCTGATTGACTCCCACTGCAAATCACTCAAAGATCACCACGACTGAAATTCCTTCCACCAGCACTAAGCGTTTTGCTAATACTCTTATAGTGCGAACAGATAAGGAGTGGAACAACTAAATGATCATAAGTAGAATAAAATAAAAGAAAAGACACAAATAGAGAACGTGAAAAAATTCATTAAAAATTTGTAAGTTACATGTCCTTAAGCAAAATAAAGTTAAACTTAAGTAAAATAAATACATTTGATTTTTTTTAAGTTAAACGGTTTTTTGATACCCATATTGTGGTGGTTGTGGAAAAATATGTACCTAGTCCGCCACATTCGAACGGCGTCCATCTTGAATTTTAAATTTTGACATAATCATCGTATTTTACTAGTCTAGCTCTTTCATTTGATACCCATATTGAGGGGGTTAAGGAAAAATAAGTAATCCGCCATTTTGTGTCAGCGGCCATCTTAGATTTATAATGTTATTGATTTTATTATATTGTATTGTCATCTAAATTAAATGTGTGTACCAAATTTCGGATCAATCTGACAACGGGAAGGTGCTTAAATTTCAATTTCTAATTTTGACCCAAATAAACAAATTCCGTACGGGTCGAACTAAATAAAACTGGACTGAAACAATCTATCGGCGTTATTGTTCCCATCTATAACTTAGGAGTCTGCAAAACGTGAGCGAATAGGTTTCTTCCACGCCAGCATGTTGCATCGCAGACCTCATCGCTTAATATCATGCGAGGCTGTGGTGAAAGGCTTTGTTTATAAACGATAAAAATATCGTCCGGTTTTTCGCTGCTCTCATCCGGTAAATTTCCGTAATTGTAATTTATCTCCTTGATAGGGGAGCGCAAGAAGCCTCAAAAAATGAAATAAAATATGGGCAATAAAAAAAATAGAAACTTGGACCCTTGTTTGTGTGCCTATCCACTGAGCAATAGATCGTTTCTACTCTGATTTATCATCTCTAAAGTTATTATATTGATTATATTGAAACTAATTTGTATAATCTATACTGCGGCCAAATTATCGTTGGGATTAACAATGGAGGGTAATGTTGTCGGGCAGGTCGGCAGTCGATGTTAACGGTCGACGAGATAACCGAAGGTTAAGTGGCACCGGTCCCATCAAATAACTATTAAAACTCATCTTTCGTGACTCCGTCGTACAAATTATTTATTTGACGCTTGGTCCGAGTCAAAGTTTCGAGCGTTAAATTTTTTTTTTTTAATAAACATTGGAAAATCGATGTAATTTGTTAGATCACAGTAAATCTTAAAATTGATTCCAAATTTAAATGTAGATTCATTTAAATTTGGAACAACAAAATATCATTCTGATTAAAACTAACAATATAAAAAGCAAAAACACTATAAATATAAAAAAAGTTTGTCACCAATGAGTTTGCATCAAGTAACTTTGTTTACCAAACGGTATGAATGTCACTAACATTTTGTTAGTATTTAAAATACCTAATCTATAGTTAAAGTCGCAGATGGTATGCTACATAGGAAGCGTTAAGGTTCTAGGGCGAAAACCACGCACCAACAAAATCCGCAATGGACATTAAAAATTTGCACAAAGAAAAAACCCATAAAAATGAGGTCATTATCAAATATAGAATATACAGGCCTTCTGCAAGAAATAGTCCTTCCCCGAAGATATCTATGAAGGAATATACCATAATCGCCACGCTTGATAGGCGTGATGGCGACCGTAGTGTAGTATTATGGTACGCAGAGCATGCTGCCCATCCTCTGGAAACTTCTTTATAAGCAGTGGCAATTCTATGTCTTCATTAACTTCGTCATCGTTGTCATTTCAGCCCAAAATTACCAAAGATACCTACGGGAGCGGGTATATACTATAATCGCCACACTTTGCACTTGGGTTGGCGATCGCAGTGTGGTATTATGTTACGCAAACGATGCTCCTGTCCAACCTCGAAACCTTTTTTGCGCAGTAGAAATCCTATGTTATTAATGAATAGTGTTTTATATAAGATTGTATCCCGGGAATCGAACTCGCGACCTCTTATAACGTGAGGCTGCAACTGCTCGCATTGATATTTTAAATATTATAACCGCTTTTAACTTGCACCATATAATCTGGCCTAAGGCAGGATCACACCTCCGCCTCGCAGGGTCTGACCATCGTAAGGCATTATCGACATTATATACCCTCACCAATTAAACTCTATTGTTTTGTCTTCCACTCAGGAATATTTAGTAGAGTTATAATTTACGCAGGTTGACCAACCGGTTCTATTGGATATCTATAGTGAGACCTATTTAGTAATAGATCTATGTCCCTAATAATTAAACGAATATTTATTTATAAAGGTAAAAGTCGTTTATACAACACTGGAACTTTTAACAGAACTCTTACTCTACTACTTTTTGACTCTACTCTGTTTCGCAAGATGTTATAATAGTGGAGAAGACGCAGAAAGAAACTTCACAACAACACATCTTTTAAAGTTTAACACAGATTTATACATATAAACTTTATCAGATATAGCCAAATGTACAGATAAAAGTGCTCTTATTTACACACGTCTTGAATGAAAGAAACAAATCATTGTAGATGGCATTAGCAATTATTTTATTATATTTATAATGCAAATCAATAACACACACAGACTAAAAAACATTGCAACAAATTGTCAAACTAGTGCCTACATTAATGACAGAACTGCGTAATATTCATATTTAAATTTGGAACAGTAAAACTCTTACTCTTTTTAAATATAAATGTAAAATAAAACGTAAGGCCAGTGACATATGCACTAAGGTAATAATAAAGGAATAATGTACATTAAAAAGTATATAATTTGTAAAGATCCTTTTACATGTGAATAATTTCATAATACAAATTACATTTAATTTCCCTTAACCCAATAAAATGTGATAATAAGTCATTGTATTTTCCTGTTTAAAAATACATATAATAGTTTGTTGGTTTGACCATAGACAAGAGGAAGTCCATCTATTTATTTATCTATTTATACGCTACACACAGGGTAAGACAATATTTTCAAACCGTTTTTTATCCATGGCCCACCTTTGTCTTTCTATAATTCTTGCGTCCCTTAAATTAAATCGA
The DNA here is from genome assembly GCF_028537555.1 of Battus philenor. Classification (NCBI taxonomy): domain Eukaryota; kingdom Metazoa; phylum Arthropoda; class Insecta; order Lepidoptera; family Papilionidae; genus Battus; species Battus philenor. The sequence continues at coordinate 13,943,693 of NW_027181678.1, read as the reverse complement.
AAGAATTTAAATCGTATCTAGTATGAATTTTCCCTCTTAACCCTTAAATGCACGACTTTTATTTATATTTTTAAAAACAAAATATATTGAGAAATATATGCAGATGGGTACACTAAAATGCAGGGATAAATATAAAATAAAATGTATATAATATTTTATTTACTTACTTTTTAAAAAAAAAACTTTTGTCGCAGATATACAACACTATGCATTTATTCTTAAGTGTAGTACTCATTTTACGTTTAAGTGTTATGTTGCAGTTTTACATCATTATGGATTTAAGGGATAACAATCAAATTGCCCCCTATTGGGTGTGGGTTTCATTTTGGGAAACACAGGGGTAGAGTATCCTGTTGATGTAGTCTAAGTATGTGTTGAGTTTTGACGAACCAGTTACCGCAACCAAGCCGCACTGCGTTCATTTTGAGTCGAGCCTTATTTAAGCTAACCTAACCTCTTTATATCGCTGGCGATTTGGGGGGGGGGGGGGCAGCTCGGTGATTCAAATTGGGCACCCTTCGCATCCTCTTTCATGCATGCTATGCACAGAGAATAATCCGTAACTCCTGAAGTAAACAAATGTTTGTTAAAAAGACCATGTTAAGATTTCTCACTCTAGACCAGTGATTCCCAAAGTGGTCTATATCGACCCCTAGGGGTCTATGACAACCTGCAAGGGGTTGTAGGATGTTGGTATTCGCTTTGTAGTCGCAATACATTTTGAACATACACTAAACTTCACTACACTTAGAAATTTACAGGAAATCAATATCAGGTAAGCATGGGGTCTAGCCAACACGGAAAAATATGGCAAGGGGTCTACGACACAAAAAAGTTTGAGGAACTCTGCTTTAGACGCAATCGGGGTCAGATAGCAAAAATATCACATCAAATAGTTTTTAAACAACAAATAATACAATAAAACATTATAATAAAATCAAAATAAATATGAATTTTTAATTATTAACTCTGTCGGATGAATACAATACTATTTCCAATAATGATACGATAATTAAAATACACATATACTATTTTTATTTTAAATATAAGACAATTCATGGCGTAGATAAAAAATGTAAATACAGCCAGTCGACTTTTAATTCACTGTTTAATATTCGTTTACACAAATGCACGCGACGCCATATTTAAACACCTGATTTATTATGCAGTGTATATATATTCAGATTCATTAAAGGTTTACAAACTTAATAATTATTAAAATTCTTGTTCTACGGCTTCGAGTGCCGGTCTGGCGTTGAAATCAGGGAGGAGACAATACCCTCCCTGATAGGCGGAAAAGAAACCATGAAAGAATTCCTCAGTTATTGCAAAAGAATTATACAATATGCAATAGAAAAAAATAAAAGTTAGGCATCAACAAACAAAAACAAAAACAAGAAAGATATGTAAAAATAAATAATATTAAACTGTGATAAAGATAAAGATAAAAATGTGATACAACAAAACTAGAAATTAAGAAAATGTAAAATGAAAAGAGGATGAAAGAATAGTAAAACAGAGCAAAAGGGAAAGAAAGCAGAATTGTGGTATAAAAGAACAGAATGAAAGATTATCTGAAGACTGAAAGAGAAGAGAATGAAAATAAAATAATTAAGTGAATAAATTAAATGTTAATAAAGTCCCTATCCCACCATAAATAGGGGTACGAGAGGCCCCAATAGCGGGGGTCATAAAAAAATACTTGTTCTTAAAGGAACAACAAAAAAATCATAATTTATCGATTCTAAAGTAATATCATCTAAGCGGTTAAAAAATTGTTGTTTATAAATCACTAATTTAAATAAATGATTCGGGTAATAAATATAAAATATACTGGCAACATTTTACTGTCAGCGAAACGTCATAAAGTGTATGTCGCCGGAAATTATAAATTACGGAGCGAACATAAAACACATCGGATTCTCGGCGTGGAGTGTTGGCCATATTTTTCTATATTTTTTTTTATTTAGTTGACAGGAGATGTGGCATATGTAATTAAGTAAAATATTTTAAATAATATTCTTCATTGGGCAGTTCTAGCCTGGCTGTAGAAGACTGACACTTGCAATCGTAGATAAAGAAAAAGCGTTTCCAACATTCGTATATCTATATATATATGAATTCATTATTGTTTATTATCTAAGAAAGGGACTAATATATAGCAACTGCCACCTTGCTGATAAATGCGACACAACATCGAGTCTCACTCGGTGTTTGGCACTGGTCGGTCTTACATCTCCTGAGGATGTGTAGGGGTGAAACACGTGTAGAGTAGATTAACGGTGGTAGTTGTGTTTCGCATTGTTTACCGCACGCGCATTAAATTTCATTTAAAAAGAACGACAGTGTCTTGCAGGATGTTCTTAATAGATCATCGATTTGAGCTGGAGACCATTTATATTGTTAAACTTGTGGGATTCTCCCCATGTCCGGTAAGTTTTGAGGTAGTAACAACACGAAGTCCTAAGTAAGGGAGTGTATACATTCATTGCATTTGATGTATTTGAAATTTTGTTGCTACAGGCTTTGTGCAGCTTTATCGAAATTGTGTACGCGAAAACAGGAGGTCCGGGGACTAAAAATTTAACTCCTGAAGATGCCCCGTGGAGGGGTGAAACACGTGTTAAGCGATTTAACGGTAGCAGTTGTGTAATTCGCATCGTTTACCGCATGCACATTTATCAGCGGACTGGCGGGCGGTGCACTTTATTGCACAACTACTGCTGCATAGTTGAAATAGCTATATATTAGACTCTTTCTTAGTAAGGATGGACTTCCGTGAGGTAACACCTGAATCTATTAAATGTTTATTATCTGTCCATGCACACTTTGTACTGCCAGTTATTGGAGTCGTGTTCCTGCTACTCCAATTTCATAGTGATCACTTTATACAGGTGATTGAAAATAGGCGTAAAAGTTTCTTACTGTATGGAGATATACTTATAATCAATCATCCCTGTATACAGAACAAGTCAGATAAAAAATTTGTGGAATAGATTCTCTAATAAGGAACGACTTGATTGGTTCACTTCAAATTATGCCATTCTTAGCGTGTTTTAGCAGATATAAATAGATGAATGCAGTTGATATAATGAATTTTGTATTCACTGTTATATTTATACATTTTACGTTATATCTAGTTTTAGCATATCGCTTCAGTCCGTTGTTCGGAGCAATACTTTAAAGAGAGCCGCGGTATTTGTGCGTTCATGCTACAACCCTGCACCAATTCTGGTGCTAGATGTTTATCTTTCAACGCGATAAAGATTAGGCGTACGTCATTTAAAATATAAATAAATAATTCCACCCAGAGCAGCGCTGCAGGCGCGGTGAGAGTATGACAAATTAATCGGAACGCGCTCTACGCTTTGTTATTGGTTCGAAAATAGAACGCGGCGGCGAAAAGCGCGGGAATTCACTTTTTTTTTCTCTCTCCTATGACACACTTCAGAAACTCCGACGGCCATTACGTTCGCATAGATTATAAACATCTAATATATTTAGTTTTAAACTAATTTTCGTCGAATAGAATATATATTATAATTTGTTATTTTTTATTATGTATTTGATGGAATAGAAATATATATTAGTATAACATACATTTCAAATTGATTTTCAAAACATTATTCTTAACGGATGTAAATTTATTTTCGATAGTTAAATAGAAGTTTTAATTCCTTTTTTAAATTTAAATATTTTAAAATATGAGTACAGAGAAGTAATTTTTAACGAATATCATAAATACTTCGTTTTCTTTATTTAATATATTATTAGATATTAGTATATTTTTTGTTTAGTGTTTATTAATGTTTATATGAGATTAATCAAATTATCAATGACACATCGTAAGTAAGAAAAGGACCAATATTTAGCCACTTCCGCACATGCAGTGGTAGTCGTGCAACAAAGTGCACCGCCTGCCAGCCCGCTGATAAATGCGCATGCGCAAACAATGCAAATTACACAATTGCCACCGTTAAATTACTCAACACGTGTTTCACCCCTCCACGGGGCATCTTCAGGAGTTATGTTACACCGATTAGTGCCACACACAGAGTGCACAATGATACATCGGTATCAATACAAGCGAAGCTTGAATTTGAACAACTTACACTATAGTTATATATATATATATATATATATATACTATATAGTCATTCACTACACTATACACCTACACGGGTACAGTCTCTCTACTTGCGTGCGTCTTGGATGTAACTGGAGTACGATCATACAGCGTAAATTTTTAGTCCCCGGACCTCCTGTTTTCGCGGACTCAATTTCGATAAAACTGCACAACGCCTGTAGCAAGAAAATTTTAAATATATCAAATGCAATGAATGTATACACTCTCTTACTTAAGACTTCGTGTTGTTACTACCTCAAAATTTACCGGACATAGGAAGAATCCCACAAGTTTAACAATATAAATGGTCTCCAGCTCAAGTCGATGATCTATTAAGAACATCCTGCAAGACACTGTCGTTCTTTTTAAATGAAATCTAACCCTTTCCTTATCGCAGAACGTTCCGTCGAATTGACGCTACTGAACATTTGCGCCGCGAAATGTGCACATTGCATGGCGGTATGCTGATCGAATTTTCTCATTTGTGTTACATATTTAACCCTTAATAGCCTAGAGTTTTAATCTTTTAAACCGAACATTTAATATTCAAAACAATTTTAATACCGATGTATGGCACAACAGCGGAGATGTTCCAGAGATTCAAATTTTAACCCTTAATAGCCTAGAGTTTCAATTTTGATACCAATCTTTTAAACCGAATGTTCACATTACTATTATTTTTTTTTATAGGTTGGCTGTACGTAATTACTGTTGTATAATATTCTTTCCAACGAAATTAAAATAAAAATCTATTTTTCCCTTCATCTAGACCCTCAATCAAACACAGTAATATTAAAAAAAATCACTTTCGTAAATCAGGCTACTAAGGGTTAAAGATTTTACTGGTATACTAGCTGATCCCGCAAACGTTGTTTTGCACAAAAAATTAAAGTTTTTAATTAACAAATAAAAAATACGGGTTGATCGTAGAGGGGTGAAAATTTATGGTTGTATGTATTCTTGTATGCTGTATCATAAAAAAATAAAAACCAAAAAATTTGTTAAAAAAAATTAGGGGTGGACCACCCTTATCACTTAGGAGTATGGAAAATAGATAGTAGCCGATTCTCATACCTACTGAATACGCATATAAAATTTGGTAAAAATCGGTCGAGCCGTTTCAGAGGAGTTCAAGTTCGAACACCGTGACATGAGAATTTTATATATTAGATTAATTAAAAATAGAAGTTAGGATAATTGTTAGTAATTTATTTGGCTGTGATAAATATTAAAAAAGGGATCTACATATAAGCGCACATTACAAGGTGGATGCCGTCTAACTCCGGCGTTAGCGAAAGGGTTAACTATGTCAAATACATTATAATATCATGTCTGGAAATGAGTCTATAAGTCAAGTGGATCTATTTATATATTTAGAATGTTTGTGTCATCATTTTAATCCACATAGTGTTAATTTATAACACCAATATTAATTTATCGTTAGTTTATTAAAGATTACAGTAATACCCCGCTTTACGCGACCTTGTTATACGCGGTTTCACTATAACGCGAATTGCAAATTTCGCACTCAAATGCCTCGAATTACGCGAAAGAGTGCGTATAAATATAATGTAGTCATCAACTTCTCTATAGTGTCTTGACCATCTGTCAAACAATTAAAACAGTGTTGGGTGTTATGAACGTATTTTACAAGAACGTAAACAAAACGTTACCCAAAAGACAATAGATGTATTTTTCCGTAAAAAAATAAGAGTATGTGTTGCATAAAGTGTTCCTAGAATTAAAGTAATTGATTAAAATGATTTGTATTTTTTTGTAATAATTTTTGACTATGTTTAATCATAAACCTCGTTATACGCGAATTTCAGTTAACGCGATTTTTTTTTGGAACGTATCCCTCGCGTAAAGCGGGGTATTACTGTATAGTTAAATAAAATTATTACATATAATCAATTTGAAAACACCCTGTAAAGATTCATTTTAAATTCGATAATTGATTTAGGAAGAGTCTAAATAACTCTATAATTATGGTAATATAAACAGAGGTAAAGAGATCTAAGGCCTGGGCTGAAACACTTTTAGGAGACCTCGAAGGCTTCCTTTTTTAAAAGAGGTCTTGAGCTAGGCGCTATCTGAGCCCTACTGCTACGGAAACCTATGGAATCTTCAAATAGTATGACAGCAGTGAAAGTCGAGTAAAAAAAATATGATTCAGTTCAGTGATTCCCAAAGTGGTCTATATCGACCCCTAGGGGTCTATGACAACCTACAAGGGGTCTACGCCAGTGAAAAAAAATTTGGGGGTCTATGAAACGAAAATGGGGGTCCACGATAGTGGATCTCAACACATACACTGATAGTACCTATTTACTTACATCATACTATCTTATAATATCAAAACATTTGCATTATTTATAAAAGTACCTATGAAGTAAAAAAATTATTATATATGTTTGTAAAATTGTGTAAGTTATAGGATGTTGGTATTCGCTTTGTGGTCGCAATACATTTTGAACATACACTAAACTTCACTGCAGTTAGAAATTTACAGGAAATCAATATCAGGTAAGTAGGGGGTCTACCCAACACGGAAAAACATGGCAAGGGGTCTACGACACAAAAAGTTTGGGGAACTCTGATTTAGTTGATAATTGTCGTTTCAGTCCATAGACACCACAAGGCATATGTCTCCCCCAAAATTTCAGGGGGGGATAAGTCAAGATCGCCATTCAGGCGGATTGGCGATCGAAGCATGGTATTTTATTATGCAAAGGACTCTGTTGCCATCCTCCGGAACCTTGTTTGTGAACAGTGGTAATCCAATGTAATTAATGCAATGTATTAAAAAAGTAACCCAAAAAAAAGAAAACTGATATAAATGATATAAAAATTGGATAAGTAATAAAATAAAGAATATATAATGTACCTAGCCACCTTAGAGTAATAAGATTATGGAAGAAAAGCGATGAAAACAAGAAGGAATGAAAGATATTGTAAAGGAAAAAAGGTAAGAATAAAAGAAATTGAAAAGTATGAAAGAGAATGAAGAATAAAGATAAAATTTTGAAAAACCTATTTGTAAACAAAGACCCTGATCCCAACAAATTAGGGGTACGAGAGGCCTTCAATAGTGGGGGCCACTAAAAAAAAATTAATGCAAAAAGTGTGAATTATATAAGATTGCATCACAAGAATTGAACCAAAGACATATGATCGCAAGTCTCAGCGATTCCCATTCCTCTATAGTTTATAATAAATCTAAATAAATCAATGACAGAATGAATTCATCATTAAATAGTGACAAAGATGAATGACGTTGCAATTTTTTAATTTCCAACGGTATTTGTCTTTATTATATTTCAGGGGTTGTCAACCTTCGGCTCGCTAGCCACATGCTCTGTATTATATTTTTGGCTCGCGATAAATGTGACCAAGTTTCTTATATATTTTTGTAATACTATATCTATCACATGATCGTATTTACTTTACTTTTACACTATTAAAAAAAGTATATTATTGTATACAAGAAGCCACTATTAAAACAGTATTTTAATGTATCCATGAATACTATACTGGTGTTAATGCGTGGAATTAAATGTTGTTAATGCTCAGGAAGCTAATTATTGTCGCGCACTCTTTAAAAAACTATATTTGTAAAGAGCAACTGTTGAGTTTCTCGCCGGCTCTCAGCAGAACTGCCTTTTGAGCCGATGGTAGCTTCCTGTAAGGACAACAATGCCAACATTTTATATTGATTGAGGATCCGAAAGTGGCTGTAACAGTCTATTTGGGTAAAGAGTCTGTTGATTTTGACCTGAAAAAATTACAGATAAGTGCTGCCTTTTTTACTAAAATTCATATGAGTGTCGTGAGAAATAAAACCGTGTTCAATTTTTAATATTTGAAAGAATATACATAATTCGTACCTTTATTTATATGTAGTCAATGTGAGTTCTGTATTTTTAATACCTTTATGCATATCTTTTAAAAACTTATTTAATTCCTTTTTGGCTTCCCGCGTGATGCAGAACATCGCTTCCACCTTGTTCTCTATGCGGCTGCAGGTTTAAATTACCAGCTCGGAAGCTGCGATGGCTAGCTGCTTCCTCAAATCAGAGGAACTACACACCAATATGACTAGACGGGTGTGGAAGTGTTAAAAAGGTTACTGACTCCTCCAGTTCCTAGTCTTCTATCACTTGCCGGGAATTACCACACTACTTTCTTAATAATAAATAAATAATATGCATTGATATTTAATAGAATCAGGCGTTACCTTGCGGATGTCCATCCTTAGTAAGAAAAGGACCAATATTTAGCCACTTCCGCACATGCAGTGGTAGTCGTGCAATAAAGTGCGCCTCCCGCCAGCCCGCTCATAAATGCGTATGCGGCAAACAATGCGAACTACACAACTGCCACCGTTAATTCACTCAACACGTGTTTTACCCCTCATCTTCAGGAGTTATGTTACACCGATTATTGATAATTAGATTTATGACTCGGTGTTTGGCACTAATCGGAAGTGGCCAAATTTTGGTCCTTTTCTTACTTAATATGCATTGAAACTTGATAACTTGACCTACTTGCTGGTTTTTTAAGATTGTCAAAAGTAAATAAACAAACTATTTACTTTTCAGTTCTCAGCAGATCAAAATTCCGAGCTGGTGGTAAATTACTACGTATAATGTTTTGGGTGTAATTATTTACTTGAATATAGATATTTTTAATTTAAATACACTCTGCAACGGTTTTTTTCATCGACAACACCGGCAAAATATTACTTTGATATTACTTTCGCATTATGAAAAAACTTTACTCCGGACTAAAGCGAGTGAATTTTATATCCGATGTCTTCGTCCAAATTGAATCTATCTTAATCAAAAACTCAAAGTGACTTCTTAGAGTTTTTTATTTTATTAAATAAGTCTCAAGGAGCCCGTTCGAGATTCGAATTTGACAGATGTGACGGTCTGTCAAATTACTAATTTAGTTTTCAAACCTCTCGTTCGACTGAGATTTTTTTATTGAATTAGACCAGTGATTCCCAAAGTGGTCTATATCGACCCCTAGGGATGACAACCTGCAAGGGGTCTACGTCAGTGAAAAAAAATTTGGGGGTCCATGAAATGAAAATGGGGGTCCACAATAGTGGATCTCAATACATACACTGATAGTACCTATTTACTTACATCATACTATCTTATAATATCAAAGCATTTTCATTATTTATAAAAGTACCTACGAAGTAAAAAAATTATTGTATATGTTTATAAAATTGTGTAAGTTGTAGGATGTTAGTATTCGCTTTGTGGTCGCAATACATTTTGAACTTGTAAAAACCTGAGAGTCGCAGTCACAGAGCTTCGCTACCTTGCACTGACTTGTTCAATTCGTCACTCTATAAATACGAATATGGGACGAACAAATAAATTTACAGGAAATCAATATCAAGTAAGTAGGGGGTCTATCCAACACGGAAAAACATGGCAAGGGGTCTACGACACAAAAAAAGTTTGGGGAACTCTGAATAAGACACTATCTATCTAAGTGTAAAAATGAACTTCCATTGTTAGTGATTATTACGTATATATCGAAATAAATTTAAATTATATTAAAAAAATGTATATATTTTGTAAATATAACCCCTTTGTACCCAAGATAGGGGTACTTCCCCGAGAGACCGAAGACCAGGGGCATATAAAAACAAGACTATTACAGATGACGTCACATTGATAACTTTTCGCCCAAAGAACAATTAGATATTTCCCAGCGCTGAAATCGGATCAGTTTGTTCTAAATACGGAAAGTATTTCTGTATCCGTACGCCAAAAGCGTCTCCGGCGTTTCGGATGCGAGACATCTGTTGGTCGTGACTTCAAAGCTTGCATATCTTGCATATGCAATCCTTCCTTCTTGTGATTCGATATAAAATTGATCAAGAATTCGTATCCCGATGCTTGTTTCCTTTTTTACTAGAAATTTGATTAAAGAGATTTCAGATATATACAGTATGATAGGTGTAAAAGTTACAATGATATCGTACACCATGTATAAAGCGATCACTTTAAAATATTATTATATAAGCACGAGTTACAGAACCCTCTAAACAATAAACATGTACCCTAGGATCAAGAAGTGTAGTTAACACGCGTGACCTTGAAGTTATTTATAGATTTTTGTGTACGGTTCTCGGAAATTCTAATCGAGTACTATCTCGAACTTACTAGAACCTTATCCGTAGTATAAATAAGTGTACACCCATCTCGACAGTACAGTGTTCTTTTTCTAGTTATAAGATTAAGATCTACGATCAGTGATACAAAGTGACTATTTGGTTAGTTATTTGAACAGTGATTTCTTGAGCGATTTGGAAGCGTAGTTTGGACTAAGCGAAAGTATACTTTGTGTTAAAGTAGGGTGAACATTTGGTTTGTGAATAAAGGACTCCTTGTGAATCAGTGTTTCTTTCTAGTCAGAACCCACAGTACGTAACAATACATTACATTACTATTGCTATAATATACTTTGATTGCAAATGAGATATACATTATATATCCAGAGAGCAGTGGAGAGGGATATGCTCGTTTCGTTGCGAGATCAAATCAGTAATGAGATCTGGAGAAGAACTACAATCAGTGACGTTGCTCGAAGAATTGCTTGTAAGTGACTGTGGGCGGGGCACTTTGCTCGTTCAACAGATAGCCATTGTATGGCAACCTAAAGCCGGCAGACGAGGCGTGGGCAGGCTGCCACTAGCTGCCACTAGGTGCCACTAGGTGGACCAACGACACAATTAAGTTCGTAGGAAGTTACAAGATGCAGACAGCGCCTATGCAGTTGGCGTCCATTTGCAGAAAAGAAGATGTATACATTCACCCATCCATTATGTATTAATAAAAAGGTTATTATCTTCGTGTAAAATAATTTTTATTTTATTTTCATAAAAACCGATTTAATTTTCTGTTATTGGAAAATATTGTGAAAATAAATCACTAGATAATCCGTCGTCCTGAGAAAGGACATTCGTTACTCGACAAAGAGACGATAAATCCTACCCGCCCGCCCTGAGCCGAGGCTTAAGGATGAGTCTAATTGCTCGCTGAGTGTAATCACTTCGTTTTCCTTGAACTTTTCTCGGCTAATCTCATTTCCCGTTGAAGGTTGTTAATGAGTAACAGGAATTTAAAATAATTTTCAATCCGTATTCCGCGAAATTTACGCACGGCTTTTAAAAGTAGGAAATGTGTTCTGAATTAAAATGTAATATGTGAGTAATCGTGTCATTGAAACAGTTTTTATTTATTTTTAACGAAGTTAGTAAATACAGAATTAAAGTTTATTGGTAGCCAGATCATAGGTTGTGGATTCGATATCCGAGATACAACCTTATTAGACACTATTCATTAATAACATAGGATTGCCACTGCACACAAAAAGGTTTCCAGAGGTTCGAAAGAAATGTCGTTTGCGTATTATAATACCACACAGCGATCGCCAACTCTACTGCCAAGTGTGGCGATTATAGCATATCCCCGCTCCCGTAGGTATCTTTGGGGGAGGTCTATGCCTTACAGTGGGCGGTTTTGAGCAGAAATGACATCGATAACTAAGTTAATATGGCATATAGTGTGGCCATATAGCATATATAATGATAAAATATATTTTGATAAAATAAAAAAGGGTCCAGTCTTGTAGCCGGGGAGTTAAGAGATATGTAATCTTGCGTAAAATGAAGAAACATTTTCATAAAAATAATTATAATAAAAATTATACACATATACATCTAAGTAAGAAAAGGAACAATATTTAGCCACATAACAAGCCATTTATGTGTATATATATATATATATATATATATATATATACATATATAATTTATAATAATTTTCTACTGTTTGTATGGACACCCTCAGGGTAAAAGCCTTCTCCAAAGCTTTCCATTTTTCTCTACCTTTGTCAACTTGGAGCCACCCGTGACTTGCCGTAGCCACGATCTCGTCAGCCCATCTGGTATTAGGTCTGCCTCTCGCTCTGGTACCTTATGGTCCCCTCATTTTATAGTCATTTGTATCCACCTGTTATCAGCGAACCTCGCCACGTGACCTGCCCAACTCTTTGAAGGGAATAGGTAAGTGCATCTGCTATACACGTTTTTTTGCGAATGTCTGTGTTCCTTATGTTGTCTTTTAATTTGATATCCAAATTTTCTCTCCATTCTACTCTTTGGCTTGGCATCCGTAGGTGAGGCATGGTAAATCTCAGAGTTCATAAATATCTTCTTGGTGAAGATGCGATTTGAATATTATATATATATATATATATATATACATAGTATTAAACATTACGTATTATTATATAAGGCAGTGCAATGAAATAAAATCCTCTTGCGTAAAACAATAAAGTTTATTTTATTAATAATTCAATAATAATATTTTGCAAAGCCACCATTTTAAATGTAAAACAAAGATTAGATACGATTGTTACGTTAACAAATGTACATTTACTTTCATTTACTCTCTTAAGTTATAGGTGATAAAATTTAATTTAGCTATACGAAGTGTTGTTGCGTAATTGTTGATTTATAATGCCAATGCAAATGCGAACAGAGTGTGGTCGTTTTCTAGACGAGTGATGTCACTTCTGTCGCGAACGAATTCCGTCCAATGAAATGACGATTTGTCTCGTTTAAACCGACGGTGAAAGGGACAGGGCGAGACGCGAGAAATAAATGATTTCTGATAATGTTCAGTTATCTTCCGTTTGTTGGATTTATAAAGAAATTTTGTGTGTCAAAGGCTATTTACACTTTAACCCTTAACCTTTTAAGTGCCATGAGGACCGCCGGCGACCTCACGATACCCAACAATAGGTGCCGTGAGGGCCGCCGGCTACCTCACAATTTTTCATCTGTACATCTAAGGAATATTATTTTTTTTTCGACCCTCCGGTAATTATTAGCTTCATTAGGCACCTAGCAACTGGATCACGGGATGGTATACGATTTGCAGCATGTTTTAGAAGCGGTTACAATGGGTGCCAATGAGACCGCGGGCGGCTTCACTTTTTATATAAATTTTACATTAGAATATGTATATAGAAAGCTTTTTTTTGTATTGAATTCACAATTTATTCATATTTCAAAGCTGGCTTTGAAAACCTATCGTGTTTTCTGTGTTACAAAAACGTGACCCGCCGACGACCTCATGGTACACCGAGTACTCTGTTGCCTTTAAGTGCCATGAAGGTCGCCGGCGGTCTCAGTTCATAATGATATACATAATGTGTTATATTCATTCATAGAATGTAAAGATCCCAAATTTTCACATAAGGAAAGCCTACACTTGATATTTCCATTTGGCACCTGGGGAAGTCAATGCCAAAACAGCTTGGCAGTTAGAAGGTTAATAACCTAGAGTTTCAATTTTGATAACTATCTTTTAAACCGAATGTTCACATTACTATTAGTTTTTTTATGGGTTGGCTGTACGAATGTTACTGTTGTATAATATTCTTTACAACGAAATTAAAAAAAAAACTTTCTTTCCCTTCATTTAGACCCTCAGGCAAACACTAATATATAAAAAAAATCATTCGTAAATTAGGCTACTAAGGGTTAAATGACTTCATATATAACACAACTTTGGAATTATTTATACCTATTCCTGAATGAATTTACACTACAAGGCATTGGTCTCCCCTATAGGTCGCCAAGACAGGCTTCCGCTGCCAGCTTCCATTGACTTCCACCAACCATAATTATGGTATAGGTCTACCTATCCATGTCTTGTCCACCGAAATAATCACTAACTTTAGTAAATTGATTGACTAAACTTTAGTAAATTGATTGGGGCCTATCGTTCCCCTATTTTATTTATGGGACAGGGACGTTTTAATCTTTTAATAATTCACTTTCTTTTTTTTTATATTTCCATGCTCTTCTGTCATACTTCACATGATCTATCTTTCTTCTACTTACGTTCTACAGTTTCTATCTTTCTTTTACTTTCTACCGTTCATTCGTCGCCTCACTTCCTTCGCCTCGTTCCTTACTATCACATTATTTTATCTTTTATTTTACATTTCATAATTTGGTTGTTTTACATTTTATCACAGGTTACATAGTTTTGTTTTTATTTACTTTATAATTATTTCTTATCGCTTTAGCTCCTTTTTTATTAGAACGTATACTATATATAGAAATGTCAATGATGAAATTATGGTAATAATGAGGGTGGACTGAAGGAAGCAGCCTCCTCCGTCTATAGCGCATATCTAAGAAGCGGTATAGCGGTCACGGTAGCATTATGGTTAGGATTTAAAGTAATTGACATGGTCCAGTTAAAGCTACGCCGAATCCATGGTCGGTGTCCAAAGGTAGAACGGCTACCTTGTTATAAACAGACAACCTTCTTAAGGTAATTGGAAGATTTTGAATGCCATCGTTTCGAACTGGTCTTATAGAATCTATGGGGTAGTTTCATGTCCAGCTGTGGGCAACTTATAATGAAATTATGATGATAATTAGGAGAAGGCTACCATACTTGATAAAACCCTCGCAAGAAAAGTCATTAAATTCTCTACTAGAACATAATTTCTTAACACATTGTTTATTGTATTGAATTCTGAGAGTGCATTGTTTTAGTTGTTCTAAAATAGCTGACGTAAAACAATTTTGTTAAACCGTCAATACTATTGCTTATTAACCAGACAAAACAATTTGCTTATATGTACTTGTAATAACAATGTTACTTAGAAACATTGTTTAAGTCTAAAACTGCCTTAAGTGAGACTAGATGAGGTTCGACGGTCTTGGGCGCTCTTGTGTAACTGCTAAACGGGTGTTATCGATGACTCCAAGCTGAGGTCCCCTTGTGGGGACCCTTGAACTTAGTCACTTCAAGTGTTCACTGAAGCGATCTAAGAGTAGTAAAATATATATAGCAGTATGTAGTCTAGGTAAGGCTCTTCCGGGATACCTTGAGTTTTGTTACTTTATGAGAGGTTCTTGGCTAGGGACAATCTATACCCTGCCACTTCAAATCCACGTCCACGTGCAAAAAAGAAAGAAAAAGAAGAAAAAATCTTTCGTTTATTACTAGAGAAGAAAAATATAGAGTTAAGAAGAAAATAAATACATTATTTTGGTTGGGTTTTGGTTATTTTGGTTGGTGGTATTGGTTAAACGGTTTTTCATACCCATATTGTGGTGGTTGTGGAAAAATACATACCTAGTCCGCCATATTGGAACGGCGTCCACCTTGAATTTTAAATTTTGACATAATCATCGTGTTTTACTAGTGTTGCCCTTTCATTTGATACCCATATTGAAGGGGTTTAGGAAAAATATGTAATCCGCCATTTTGTATCGGCGGCCATCTTTGATTTATAATGTTATTGATTTTATTATATTGTATTGTCATTTAAATCATCGGTTAGTTTCACTCTAACCTTATAAGGTGTCCACAGAAGGGATACAGATCAAATTATAGAAAATAAGTACAGGCATTCAATTGTGAAGTATCCGTGTCAATTAAGAATCGAAAATGTAACTAATTCTCATGTATAAAGAATCTACCTAGGAACTGTTCCTGACAAAATCAGCTAAACGTTCTATTATCTCTACTATATTCTACATATAAGAAACCTTATTATAATTGGTGTAAAAATGCATATAATGCTACTAAAAATCAAAATCCTCGAATCGAATATGTAACTAATTTGCATGTATAAATTGACAAAAACTTATAGCTTGGTAAGCCAATGCTATAAACTTTACACTGGCTTCTGTGAACCGGGCATGGACCAGACCGTGGTCTACCTAGTTGCCAATTGTCCAGCGTTCGGAGGACTCCGAGTCGACTTCGAATGCCGGTTAGGCACTAAGATCTGCGAGGACACTATAGCTTCGCATATCGAGGATGATTAGATGCGACCAGAGTTTCTAAGGCTATGTGGAAATATTGTGATAAATGTAATAAAAAGAAATAAGAGTTATAAAAAAAATGTAAAAAACTGAGAAACGAGGTGATGGATAAAAGGCATCGGAAAAAAGGGAAAATGAAATGAAAGAGTGAGACAGACGAAATGTAAAATGTAAAGAAATATTGAAAGATGTTAAGATGCATGGAAGAAGAGCACAATAATATTAAAAAGAAATAAAATTCCCTAACCCATAAATAAGTTAGTGGTACCAGAGGCCTCCAACAGCAGGGGCCGCATAAGAATAAACCTTTTAACTAAACACCTTAGGAAGCTGTTTCTTCTTACTGCTTCTTTCTTCAGCTGCTGCATATGAAGCTGGAACCGTGTCGCCACTCTTTTTTTAATCAAAAGTCTTTGTTAGTTCACTTCTAAGTTTGTCCTTCATTCCACTGTCCTCCTTTGCTTTTGTTACTGAAAATCAAACTGGTCTTTATACATGTAACGGGAAAATGTCGCTAGTTTCACCTGTATCGAGTAGCGTGGTAGGAAAAGCTGAATCTACCTAGCAACTGTTCCTGACAAAACCAGCTAAGCGTCCCATTATCTCTACTATATTCTACATATAAGAAACCTTATTATAATTGGTGTAAAAATGAATATAATCTAATATATAAAATTCTCGTGTCACGGTGTTCGAACTTGAACTCCTCCGAAACGGCTTGACCGATTTTTACCAAATTTTACATGCGTAATCAGTATATCTGAGAATCGGCTACTATCTATTTTCCATACCCCTAAGTGATAAGGGTGGTCCACCCCTAAATTTTATTTTTAATTTTTTTAGACAATTTTTTTGGTTTTTACTCTATTATGATACAGCATACAAAAATACATACAAACCTTAATTTTTACCCCTCTACGATCAACCCTTATCTTACATTTGTTAATTAAAAACTTTAATTTTTTTTGCAAAACAACGTTTGCGGGATCAGGTAGTATAACATAAAAATCAAAATCCTTAACTCTAACCGACAGACGATAAACTTTGCATTATACTAAAGCCTAATTAAATAGGCTATATTGGCAAAGTTACATTTAACTACGCCACACCGTCAAGTTTAACCCGACTTGCTTAAACTGGTAAGTCTCTAATTACAGGGAAGTTACCTAGTGTGCTTGGTTGTCTAAATTTAACTACGGAGCGTGCGTTTTGTGCGAAACGTTCAAGTTTAACATTGTAAGTTTAATTTCTTATATAGGCATTAAAAAATAAATTACAAGCAAAGGTGGTTGAAGATCGAAGTTTTGATTCCCCGGATGCAATGTTATATAATTCACACTTAGTACATTAATTTTATAGGATTGCCACTAAGTATATATATATATATATATATATATATATATATATATATATATATATATATATATGTGTGTGTGTATATATATATACCGCTACGGATATATATTGAGTTATAATATTGTATATTTCTATTATAACAATTAAGTTTAATTATTATTTTCATTAAACAACCATCCGTTTCGATCTGTAATTCAGAATTAAACAAAAAAATCTTGCGCAAAATTAAAAATATTCACATATTGTAGGCGTTGACAGCCCTGGCCATAATTAAGCTAGACTTAAATTAAAGTCTAATAAATAAATAAAAAAGTATATAAAATGGCTTTGTTAATAAAAAGAGAATGTGATCAAAATAATCAATATTATAATTAACGAAAACCAGACGACCACGTACGTGGTAAAAACTGCCTTAAGCCTCCCAGAATTCCCAAGAGGGAGAGGGCGTCCAAAAGCTACGTGGTGGTCTAATATCGAAAAGGAACTGGAAACCCTTCAACTTGATGCAGAGACAACCCAGGATAGATTGGCCTGGCGCAAATTGATAAGGAGACCCGACCCCAAATAAAAGGAAAAGGGAAGGAAGAAGAAGAAGAAACAATATTATAATTAATATCATGGCGAATATTTCTTCGAGCTACCTCCGTGACTTGAGTTGCAAGAAGTTAATAAAAAAAAAAAACTTAATTATGGATCGTTTGTGAACTCTCTACTCCTGCTATCGTAGTCTGAAACTACTAACCTATATTAAAAAAAAGGAAATTTGCATCTAACCGCGTTGAAAATCGCTGAAATGTGGGAAACGGAAGCCTTTCAACTAACACCACTCGTCGCGTACGCTTTTTAAAGTGGATATATAAAGAGGGTAGGCACGTTCGAATCGATATCGCATTAATAATGCAGAACCTTATCCACGTTGGGCTAGATAAGCTTAGTGTTTAAGCTTTATCACTTGAAAATTCAAGCCTTACGTAAGTAAAATAAAAATATTCCAATTTTCTTACAATCTCTTGTACAGTGTAACTATTGAACTGATATATAGCTACTTCCGCTATGCAGCAGTAGTCGTGCAATAAAGAGGGTAGGCACGTTCGAATCGATATCGCATTAATAATGCAGAGCCTTGTTCACTTTGGACTAGATAAGCTTAGTGTTTAAGCTTTATCACTTGAAAATTCAAGCCTTACGTAAGTAAAATAAAAATATTCCAATTTTCTTACAATCTCTTGTACAGTGTAACTAAGGAACTGATATATAGTTACTTCCGTTATGCAGCAGTAGTCGTGCAATAAAGAGAGTAGACACGTACGACTCGATATCGCATTAATAATGCAGAGCCTTGTTCACGTTGGACTAGATAAGCTTAGTGTTTAAGCTATAGCACTTAAAAATTCAAGCCTTACGTAAGTAAAAAAAAATCTAAGTTTCTTCCAAACTCTTGTACAGTGTAACTAAGGAACTGATATATAGCTACTTCCGCTATGCAGCAGTAGTCGTGCAATAAAGTTACAATTACAGTGTTCTGGAGAGAAGACAAAGGAAGAGAGGAACTGCAAAGGAGTGCAGGACTGATCCTTGTGCCGATCTTTGGGAGACTTCCATCACGGTATTATAGTGCTGCCAGAATCGGCTGATATATAAATAAAAAAATCGAATCTGCGTTTTACGATCATAAGTGTCAGTACCACCTAAGTAGTAAGTACATTTAAGGAACGGCTCGAAATCAGTGGTTACAGGTGATTTCATATATAATTATAACAAATTTAAAAAAATTAATAATCTTTGTAAGTATATATACACACACACAGGCTCACTCGGTGTTTTGCACTGGTCGGTGTAACATCTCCTGAGGATGCCCCGTGGAGGGGTGAAACACGTGTAGAGTAGAATTAACAGTGGTAGTTGTGTTTCGCATTGTTTACCGCACGCGCATTTATCAGCGGGCTGGCGGACGGTGCACTTTATTGCACGACTACTGCTACATAGCGGAAGTAGCTATATATTAGTCCCTTTCTTCACAAATTCTTTCATTATTTCATAATCTCACTTTAGTCGCCTTCCTACCAAAATATTACGGGTATACATTTTGTTCTAATATTTACATATTTATATAACAATAATTTTATGAAATAATGGAAGTTATCGACTGGTGTCAATCTGAGGCGAGGTCTCCAAGAGAGCCTGTTGTATTCAACCATTCTATGGAGCCCGTCTAAGCGATTTAAGACCTTTGTCGTCCAATCCGGTAAAACTGAAGTATGTAGTGGTCTAAGCATAGACATTTCACAAGGTTCGCTAACGCGTTCTGTAACCTCTTAACACAGAATCTACAAATGAAAAAAATAAAAGTGAATTCAATATACATATGAAGCAAATATACAAGAGGAATAACAACATTGAAAATACATGGAGTATTAAACTAAACTTAAATTTCCTTGTCAATTTTAACCAACCATTAATCACCCGTTAATCGTTGTTTAACACGATTTGAGTCGATTGGAACGATCGAACACGATGTTAATTTTGATTAACAATCAATCGGCGATTAAAGGACGATTAATATGACATCGAGTTTAAATTATATCCTTTATCTATTTGTTTATTTATATTATTTAGACGTGCTAGCTTCATATGTTATACAGGTGATTGTTTATAAATGTTACAGTTTGTTATGTATAATTTTGTACCTCTTTCAAATCATCTTATGCTCTGCAAACGTTATTGTTTGTGAAAGCTGTCAAGACATATTTCAGAGTGATCACTTCAATTATTAATGTGACCTATATAAATCAATTATCTGATCTACAGATATTGACGAGTTCATCTTTTAAGCGACAATGTTTCTATAATAGGTATATATTATAAATATATTCAAGTTTTTAGATAATTTTTGTTCCCATAAGTACCAACTAAAAAGCCTTAAAGAACATAAATAAATTTTGATAAGTCATTTTCAAGCTATGAGTTGACCAAGAGAACTAGCGATCCATTATATATATTTGTTTATAAACTTTTTTAGTTTTTATGTTTACCTACGAGCAATGTGTGTTTTTTTTTATAATGACCCCCGCTATTGGGGGCCTCTCGTACCCCTATTTATGGTGGGATAGGGACTTTATTAGCATTTAATTTATTCACTTAATTATTTTATTTTCATTCTCTTCTCTTTCATTCTTCACATAATCTTTCATTCTGTTCTTTTATACCACAATTCCGCTTTCTTTCCCTTTTGCTCTGTTTTACCATTCTTTCATCCTCTTTTCATTTTACATTTTCTTATTTTCTAGTTTTGTTGTATCACATTTTTATCTTTATCTTTATCACAGTTTAATATTATTTATTTTTACATATCTTTTTTGTTTTTGTTTTTGTTTGTTCATGCCTAACTTTTATTTTTTTCTATTGCATATTGTATAATTCTTTTGCAATAACTGAGGAATTCTTTCATGGTTTCTTTTCCGCCTATCAGGGAGGAGAGTATTGTCTCCTCCCTGATTTCAACGCCAGACCGGCACTCGAAGCCGTGAGTCCCCCGAATGCGGAACACCGGGCGACAAGATGGATCACGGTCTGGTCCACGCCTGCTTCACAGAAGCACGAGGAGTCCTCCTTGAGCTTGAACCTGTGGAGGTACTCAGAGAACCCACCGTGCCCCGTGAAGAGCTGGGCCGAGACCGCGTCCACCTCGATACTGCGAGCAATGTGTGTTACGGACAGAGCTGTTTCGATTCGATTTTTCTATGATATCGATGAAGGAACGAAGATCGATAATCGAAGATCGAGAGACAATCCTTAGAAGAACGAAAACATGGGATATAGCCCAGACGATTGAAAGCTTTAAGTGTCTTTAGGCAAGTAGCTTAGCACGCAGAAAAGATGTCTGCGAGAGCCTTAAGCGCAGTGGAGACCGGCGTCTTTTAAGCGCAGTGTAAAACATCCCATCCACAAGGTGATAGACGACCTTGTTAAGATACTCGAAAGAAGCTGGATTGAATAAAGTATGTTACATTAATTTATTTACTCTTCCTTTCCTTTCAGCCGAAGGTTGCCCTCTATAATGACCAATCTTGCGCTCTTATACGCGAATTCACGTGCCTATAACTATGTCGTAGCTTATGTATGTATGTTATTCTTTATTCATCAGGAATTCGACCTGTCAATAACTTCTCGTAGTAAATCTGCAGGCACAGACAGTAAAAAGTATTAAATTTATATAAGATATATAGTGAACTAAATATTAAAACTTTTTATATTTAATATAGAAAATAAAAGGAATACAGAAAATGAACTGTAAATTCACATCTTTAAAGTCTACTTGGTTTCGAAAAATTAAACCGAGTTACCTAAGACATATGCCAAACGAAGTCAAATCAATCATTTCGATTCACACGTCAGTTGTACGTTTAGAAAATCCAGTTATATTTGCAGGTCAAAGTTTACTTGATAAATTATATCGATTCACGTCTTAAAGCGAAAGGTAAATGTAAAACTGACATCAAAATAAATGCTTCCGTTGTTTTCATGTTCCGGAAATACGCTGATATTATATCTGCTTGAAATTATTTGCTTACCTACTGTGGTTCTTCTGTAACGATATCTACATATGTTTAAATATCTATGTAAGAAAAGGACCAATATTTAGCCACTTCCGCACATGCAGTGGTAGTCGTGCAACAAAGTGCACCGCCCGCCAGCCCGCTGATAAATGCGTATGCGGCAAACAATGCGAATCACACAACCGCTACCGTTAATTCACTCAACACGTGTTTCACCCCTCCACGGGGCATCTTCAGGAGTTATGTTACACCGATTAGTGCCAAACACAGACTCTGTGACTTTGGCGGTGGCAGTTGGCGCACTTTATTGCACGACTACCACTGTATGTGCGGAAGTGGCTAGATATTAGTCCTTTTCTTACTTAGGATGGACTTCCGCGAGGTAACGCCTGATTCCATTAAATATTGTAGCATTCAAGAATTTATAGTTGATCGAAATGTGTGGAACTTGGTTTTTTGACTCATATACATAGTTGATATTATAATGTGTACTTCAGACTCTGTCTAAAATTAATTTAAATAGAGAAACTGTTTAAATATCTAGCAGGGTCTTCTCAGCAGAAGAGCGTTCCGAGCCGGTGGTAGATTACTACTTATAATGTTAAAATAATCGACGATTTAAGTGCTTGTAAATGCCGACATGAATAAAGATATTTTTAATTTGAACATAGAAAGCCATATCTAAATTTAAAATTATTCTTGCATTCAAAAGTTTATAGGCGATCGAAATAATCGACGATTTAAAAGTGCTTGTAAATGCCTACTTGAATAAATATATTTTGTATTTGAATTTACTAGACTTATGGTAGGGTGTTATAATATAAGTGGCCTGCCCATATAAGCCTTTGTCCTTTTTTATTCTTGAAGAACCTGATAAACGTTTAGTTGTGGATGAAATAGTTTCAGTTTTTGATATATTTTTACCTAATATAGTCTATATTTTGTCAATGCGTTTACAATTTGAATATGGAACATAAAGTTTGAAGTTGTAAATAAAATGTATTAGCAAGTATGTTAAAATATTTTCCTCGTTTCACTCTCGATATGTTGGAGTGGAGATGTAGTGAGATTTCGCTTTGAAATATAAATTGGTTGTTGTGAAGTGTCCGGTGGCGGGGTGTCGGATCGGCGGGGAAGACCCGGTTAACTGTCAGAGGCGGTCCCGATGAGTCCGCGGACGAGTGGCTTCAATCACTGCAAACAATGTACAGTCGCTGACAAATGTCATACAGACATTCATATTAATTTTTATATGCGATTTCATATTAACATTATTATCAGAATTTTTTTTATTTATCTTTTTCACAAGAAAAGTGACTATAAAGAAGAGAAGATTCTATAAAACTATCTCTCTATTTACTGAAGTAAGAGCATTACAGATTTTTTTATTTCTTTTTATATATCTTTGTCCTGTAGTCTTTCTTCTTACAGAAATCAGCAAATTATCAATATTAATTGTTTATCTTCTTGCAGAGCCTTTTTACTTGCTGAAGTCAATACGAGTACTTAAAATTTGCGTACGATATCTCTGTTTATTTCCTTGTACTATGCCGCGCCATATTTATTATTATTTAGTGTTCTTTTCAACATTTATTATCATTGTAAATGGCAAGAGATCGGATCTAAATGCATAACTTTAATAAAATAAGGAAATTTTATTTCTTCGTGAAGATTCAATATAAGAAAAATGTTCACCTATCCAGCATGGTTCAGTCTTAGTGTATCCTCAATAAAGTTCTGACCTTCAGCGTCAAATTTTTATGTGTTTCGGTATATTCTACAAATTAACTAGCTCTTTAATTGATTTAATTATCAAAAGGTAGACAGACAACCTTGTAAAGGTTGTCGGAAGACACTAGACGCAAGGAACCTTAAACTTATTGGAAATCTACATATGTTCTAAGTTGTTTTTGTGCTGAAATATATATCTAGAAGCAAAGAAATTATTCTGTCCACAGTCTATTTTCTTTTTATTTGAATATATTTCTCAATTACTCAGGGTCTGTTGCAATTTAAAATTCAGCTCGTGAATATTTGAAATTTAAAATGTCGGTCACTTCTGTGCACGAATGTACTTCACCAAGTCGCCCGCGGCGTCCAGTGATCTAGACATTTTATTGCGAACCCTCTGATCCGCTGCAACCCGAGCCGCGCACCGGACCCTCCCGGCGGAGGGCCGGAGGGCCGGAGGGATTTTTCATTAACTGCCAGCTTTAATCACGAACGTAATTCTACACTAGTTGCGCTTGTCGGATTTGTTTGTTGAAATTTGCATAGTTATTATTTGGCGTGTTTGCTCGCGTTCATGTTTGAATTTGGATTATATTGGGGGTAACGTGATTCTTCATTTAAACTTAAATATTTCATTATGGCGGATTAGAATTTAGTACGAGGGGTTGAATTTTAGTTATTTCTTTAAGAGCTAATTTTAAAAGATGAACAAAATAAGACATGAGTATTGTACAGTATTTGATATTTAAAAGCAACATTTTAACAATTTGTATAATTGTTTGTTGTTTCTCAATTTACGTAAAAAAATTTTTTTAAGTTCGTCATAATATCACCGATTTTCCTAGAGAAATATTGCTAAATAAAACTACTTTTATTTTAGTTTCGGCGGTAGAATAATTTTAACACCTATTAAAAAAACTTGTAGTAAAACGTTTTGGATTTTTAATTTGACATGTCAACTAGTTTTCGATTACAACAACCATTCGCAGATAACCACAGATTAAAAATAAGAAATTAAGACAGCACTTCGTTGAAAAACATTCCCGTGTAACAAGTGAGCATGTTGAGCGGAACAATCAAGATATCTCCTCGCCCACCGCCACATAAAACGCAGAACAATAAAGACCGGTGTCCTTTGTGCGATCCTGGCCGCATTGTCGGCGGTTCCATTGCCTTTGCTATATGAAATTTAAAAAAAAAAAATTGTGACAATTGCACGCGTCGCGGTAGCTGTCAAAGTTTAGTTTATTTTTTCAAATTAAAGATGGCGCATTTGTCATGTTATAAGATGCTTATTAAATATATCTATCTATGTTTTTATTAGCTAATTATTTTACTATCCTTTACTTTTATACTTATGTATATTACAATTATCTTTATGGTTTTTTTACAATTAGTTCGCAATCTTCATGTCTCTTCTGTTGACTTACGTCTTATATCTTTTTATTACTGTTCATACTATCCTTCTACGGTATTCCAGAATGTTCTAGCGTCCTCCATCTTGGATAGCTAGTAAGGCGATGCCACTTTCCTTTTTTTTTCTTACTAAAGTCTCAATTTACAAGCGTAACGAAGAACGTTAAGCAAGTTTGACAGTGACACTGTTACTCTATGCTGGCAGTTTCCAAGCGGTCTTTTTGGAAATCTGTGGGACAGCTCTATGTCCAGCTGTGGTCAATTTACGGCTGAAATGATTATGAACATTAAAATTTTTATTTCTTTTTATTAGTTCATCTATACCAGTGATTCCTAAAGTGGTCTATATCGACCCCAAGGGGTCTTAACAACCTGCAAGGAGTCTACGTCAACGAAAAAAAATTTGGGGGTCCATGAAATGAAAATGGGGGTCCTCGATAGTGGATCTCAACACATACACTGATAGTACCTGTTTACTTACATCATACTGTCTTATAATATCAAAACATTTACATTATTTATAAAAGTACCTATGAAGTAAAAAAAATATTATACATGTTTATAAAATTGTGTAAGTTGTAGGATGTTGGTATTCGCTTTGTGGTCGCAATACATTTTGAACTTGGTAAAAACCTGAGACTCGCGGCATAAATGTATAAATTAACATGTATTTACGTTAAGTTTTTAACACTAAACTTCACTACAGTTAGAAATTTACAGGAACTCAATATCAGGTAAGTAGGGGGTCTACCCAATACGGAAAAACATGGCAAGGGGTCTACGACACAAAAAAGTTTGGGGAACTCTGATTTATACGATGGAAACATTAAACGCTTCACTCCTTCATAAATCGTGATTAATTTTAGATGAGCAAATTTTACGATCTCCGCACATTGCAGTGAGAATGACCAATCGGATTGGAATGAGCCGTTAGCTGTTTAATGGGGCGGTCGCAATGTGCTGAGAATCTGCAACAAAAGTTCCTCGCTTAACAATGTATAAATTTAATTTCCGGTGCGGTATATATATGAGCGGTTGTAAAAGCTCTTCCCTTATCGATGTAACTTATATCTACTTAAACATAATATTATATTACACTGTATTTTTTAAAATTTGCCTCCATTTAGGATGCCTACCTTTCACCCCAACTTATAGCAATAACAGGGACTATTTGTGCAATATTTTTCTATTTAATCTTTATTACCATTCTCTCCTCACGTCCATCACAATTTCTTCTATTCTCTTTCAAAAATTACATTCTCTTATATTCTCTTTTTCTTCGTTTACAACTCTTACTCATATCGCCTCTCTTTCTTCGCTATTATCTTTAGTTTTACAATACAATAATATACAATAAATTGACGTAAAAAGCTTATTGTTCAATAAACGAACAAGAATCCTTAGGCAGCGATGTCGCTTGATTGTTTTGATTTCATTTAGTCTATATCTGATAAAGTGTATATGTATTAATCTGTGTTAAACTTTATTAAAATTTTCATTTTACAATTTTCTGTTTTCAATATCACATTTTAGTTCTTCTAACTTAATGTTTTTTATTTATTTTGTGGCAGTATTTTATAAATATGTATTTTATATTCTATATTTTCCTCAACCTCCATTTCACAGTCCCACTTTTGCGTTGCGGATACGGGATCCTCGTTATTTCGTGCAACGTGGTCCACAGCTGGGCCAAAAGTACACGAGTTACTCTCCCTGAGTTTATATCTATATAGGTACTAAAAGAATCCCCCTAGCCCCGTGAACATTTGTACCATAACAGCGAACAGAACCAATTATTTTATATTTATATATTTATACTGTATTAAATTTGTTAGGCAAATGACAGTTGTACTAACGAACGAAAATAAAAACCTGTCTTCCTTATGCCTGGTAGATCACAGCATGTTACCTGATTCCGTCTGTAAAAAGTCTATAAAAAAGATAGTAAACAAATATTAATTTTAATATGTAATTTGAAATATTCAAAATATTTTTATTAAACGGTTTTATTTAGTTCGACCCGTACGGAATTTGTTTGGGTCAAAATTTGAAATTGAAATTTAAGCACCTTCCCGTTGTCAGATTGATCTGAAATTGGTTATTTGGTACACACGTTTAATTTAGATGACAATACAATATAATAAAAACAATAACATTATAAATCTAAGATGGCCGCCGATACACAATGGCGGATTACATATTTTTTCTTAACCCCCTCAATATAGGTATCAAATGAAAGGGCTACACTAGTAAAACACGATGATTATGTCAAAATTTAAAATTCAAGATGGACGCCGTTCCAATATGGCGGACTAGGTACATATTTTTCCACAACCACCAAAATATGGGTATCAAGAAACCGTTTTACTTAAAAGTTTTTTAAATGTATTTGTTTTACGTTGTTTATTATTTCTGAATCCATTGATTTATAGATAGAGTGAACGATATATTATTTGTCAGCAAATTAGCTTTTCAAACTTTTGTATGTATAACCGAACACCCTGTATAAGCATGGCTGTTAACAATGTTAGTATTTCCGGTAGATCGTATCGTAATTTGCTGACCGTCGATGTTTCCGCAATAAAGCTGCCCACTCCATACAAAGCGCAGCAAATCTAACCTAAATATTATGTTTAACACGTTTATTGCTTTTAGATTCTAATGTTACCATATTCTTGGTAGAATTTTTTTTTAATTTTTTGTTTATTTAGCTAATTTTCGTTTACCTTTATTTAGATATAAAGTTAAATAACTTTATTCGACATAGTAACTTTAAACGGAACTCTTGTTATATGTTTATTTTTTAATCTCTGCTTCGCAAGGTGTTATAATTGTGGAGAAGACACAGGAAGAAACTTTTTAATGGAATAAGGCGTTACCTTGCGGAAGTCCATCCTAAGTAAGAAAAGGACCAATTATAATTATTTAGCCACTTCCGCACATGCAGTTGTAGTCGTGCAACAAAGTGCACCGCCCGCCAGCCCGCTGACAAATGCGCATGCGGCAAACAATGCGAACTACACAACTGCCACCGTCAAATCACTCAACACGTGTTTCACCCCTCCACGGGGCATCTTCAGGAGTTATGTTACACCGATTAGTGCCTCTCTCTGTGTTTGGCACTAATGAGTGACTAAATATTGGTCCTTTTCTTACTTAGGAAGAAACTCCACAACAACACATGTTTTAATAAAGTTTAACACAGATTTATACATATACACTTTATCAGATATAAACTAAATAAAATCAAAACAATCAAGCGACATTGCTGTCAAGGATTCTTGTTCGTTTATTGAACCATAAGCTTTTTCCATCAATTTATTTTTAATATGCTTTTTGAATTTTGTTAATGTTAGTCCAATTCACGACATTTTATTTAAAAAAATGGATTACGTTTATTACAAATGAATTAGCGACATTTTGCAGTCGTAATTTGGTACAGTCAGTTTTACTTTACCTTGTAATTACACTATAGACGTCCAATATTTTTTTTTAAATTATTATGTTTATTGTAAATGTACAAAATATTATCATAAATATATCATACATTGAGGCCACTGTAAGAATACTGACCTCTTTAAACCGAAGGCTCTCTTTTGAATTTATTTTCAACAACCGCAACTCTACCCAAAAACATCAATTCATAGGACATGAAGCTGTGGAAATAATTAAAATACGCTAACCTAGCAAGATTATTACCAGATTAGCGTTGTCCTAATGGCATAAGCTGCAGCACTAAGTCTGACTGGAAGAGACTCAATGTGAGGTCTCCGTAGGTCATATAATTTTTCTTCTACTTCTTGTTTCTTCTTTTCAGTGGTGGACTCCCACTGCAAGGTATAAGCTTCCCAAAAAACCAACGATGATTGATCCTTCGCTGTCCGTATTCAGAGATTTCTCTCAACCTTAATTATGTCGTTGTCCAACTCGTTGTCTTAACGAATAATATAATTAACGCAATAATCCTTATCATCATTTATTCCTATGTCCCCAAGATGTGGCAGAAGATGTTCACAGTACGTCGCCATCCCTAGCAGTCTTGTCCAACTGCCTTCACTTCTGCAGTGATCGTCCGTCGCCAGGTTTGCTTTGGCCGGCCACGTCTTTGCATTGAGGACTCCATTCTAAGGCTTGCCTTGATATGTGATCAGGGTGCCTTCGGAATGTGTGGCCTATCCAGTTCCACTTGCGGCGTTTGATCTACTGGCCGATCGGCATCTCACCGCAGCGTTTCCAGAGATATACGTATGAGACTTTCTTAGGCCAGTATATACCGATAATACGCGGAAGACAGTTGTTAACGAAGACTTGGAGCCGACGCCAGATATCTTTAGTAATTTTCCAGGTTTCGCATCCATGTAGCACCATGGTTTTTACATTAGAACGGAATATTTAGAGCTTAACTCTCCTATTTAATGGAATCAAACATTACGTTGCAGAAGTCCACCCTAAGCAAGAAAAGGACCAATATTTAGCCACTTTCGCACATGCAGTGGTAGTCGTGCAATAAAGTGCACCGTCCGCCATCCCGCTGATAAATGCGTATGCGGCAAACAATGCGAACTACACAACCGCCACCGTTAATTTACTCATCACGTGTTTCACCCCTCCACGGGGCATCTTCAGGAGTTATGTTACACCGATTAGTGCCAAACACCGAGTCCGATATCTCTGGTAACCTTCCACGTCTCGCATCCATATAGCAACACGGTTTTTATATTGGAACGGAATATTTATAGCTTAACTCTCCTAGCTTAGCATCCGTGATTGCCATACAGAACGGAGCCGTGCGAAGGCTGCCTCATAGATCTTGCGGGCTGCGAATTTGACACCCCTGTATTAGATAGTGTTTTATAGCTTATTTGGTTTCAATGAACGAAAGTTGTCGCGTATATATACTCTACGGTGTAAGTGACAAGACAAATTGTGCGTATGTAGTACAAGTGGTTTTAGATTCGTAGTAGTGTATATTAAACGTTGTCTCTGAAATCTGATATCAGTTACGGTTTGCTAGCTGTCACGCTCCGTTGCCATGAGAACTGACCCCATCCACTGCAGAATGGTGCAGTTTCACTTTGATACAATTCGCAGTATCACAACTAGAAACACAATAATCTGTATTAACTTTGCAGTGCAGAAGAAAGAAATTAATTTATTTGTTTTAAACGTAATTAGATTTTAAATTACATTCCGCAAAATATTATTGGACTAGCATTTACAAAATTTGCATTTATCAAAAATAAATTAACGGAAAAAGCTTATTGTCCAATAGACGAATATTTAAATGACAAGAATCCTTGGCAATGATTTCGTCTGATTGTTTTGATTTAGGCTATATCTGAAACTGTATATGTATAAAACTATGTTAAACTATTAAAGGTGTATTGTTCAGGAGTTTCTTCCTGCTTTTTCTCTACATTTATAACACCTTGCGAAGCAGAGTAGAGTCAAAAATGAAATAGATTAAAAAAATAATAGATAATAAGTTGACGGTCAAGAAGTAGATATTAAAATTCTTCGATCTATCTCGGTGTATGCAGTTCTTTTCCGGATCTCTTTATTTCTAATTGAGCACCTATAAATGGTCTATTTTCAATGTGTTTTAGCAGTATTAATTTGCAGTTCTAAGGGCATAGAAACTTGATACTACGCATCCATTTTCGTGGTTATCCCTATGCGTAACAAAGTGAGGAACCACAAACCGCAAATAAGCTGTTGTGCTATGCGGTTAACCCTATTTAACAAAGCCGAATACATTTAAACTGTATCCTTTTAACCTAACCACATATTTCGGTTTCAAATAACCAATGATCGAATCCAACATTACAGTTTTATTATGACACACTGTTGTGTTAATACAGTGATTAAAAAGTGACGTGAGTTTCTTTATAAATCGTTAATTATCTATTTCTTCTTTCATATCAATTTCATCACCTATCAGAGTTATCACCATCGCAAATGCACTTTTATCAACGCTTTTCCCAGTCCTCGCAACAGACGGAATAGTTATTTTTCCGAAATAGCCTCTAAGACCTTCCATTCGGCTTTTACTTCATCAGTAGTGTCAAAATGATATCCCAGTGTTGGTCTTATGATTTTGCTGAATATCCAGAAGTCGTACGGAGCCAAATCAGGCAAATACGGTGGTTGTGGAACGATATCAGTCGAGTTATTGACGCTTTTTTCTTGAGGACTTGACGTCTTTGTCAAAATTTTGAAATATTGGTCAAAAATATGTGTAATTCAGACATTATTAAATCTTTTGACAAACAGATGCTTAGAAAATATTTAATAGAATCAGGCGTTACCTTGCGGAAGTCCATTCTAAGTAAGAAAAGTACCAATATTTAGCCACTTCCGTGCACCGCCCGTTCAGGAGTTATGTTACACCGATTAGTGCCAACTAGAACTCTGTGTTTGGCACTAATCGGTGTAACATAACACCTGAAGATGCCCCGTGGAGGGGTGACACACGTGTTGAGTAATTTGGCGGTGGTGGTTGTGTGATTTGCATTGTTTGCCGCATACGCATTTATCAGCGGGTTGGCGGGTGGTGCACTTTGTTGCACGACTACCACTGCATGTGCGGAAGTGGCTAAATATTGGTTCTTTTCGTGCTTGGAAAATGTTATAGACAGTCCTACCAATCTAGGAAAAAAACTATTAGACCTCCTACGACCTATGATCGGAAGTCTCAGTCCGGAATATAATTGGCCCCCGTTATTCCCTTTCGTATATTCCCCTGTCTTAGGTACGCGGAGACAATATGTTCTTAATAAATTTTGCATTGTTTTTTTTATACGTTTATCATCTTGTTTTATACGTCACATTATCTTCCATTTCTTTCCATTTTTTATTTTACTTTCTTATCACCTTTCGTACTTCACCTTTACCTAAGAGTACATAAATGTTTTTTTTATTTCATATTCATTTACTTTTGACATTTTTCTTTTTTTTTATTAAATTCTGCATCGCATACTATCACAGCATGTTTTCTCATTCTAGTCTTACCTGACTGGAATTTGTTGCTTTTGATCACCTTACTTCATTATCTTTTTACAATACTCCAAGAAGATTTGATGCCTTTCTTCTTCCTCTAACAGCTTTGAGATCAATGGTATAATGTATTGTTAAAAAAAATAAACATTTCATTTTAGAAGTTCAAAACATTGATCGATTGCGAAACAATTCGTGAGACAAAACAGAGTAAGGTTTGCAAAATAACAATAAGGTTCTATATATTTAAGGAGCCTTCGAACAAAGGATAAATGGTCTGTCTTCAAGTTAGAAATTGCGTAATACACCGTCATTAAATGCTAATTCGTGGAAATTGCAGGCAATGATGTCGATAGATTCAATCCTATTGTCAAAGACGTTACTATAGCGTACTACTCTCTTTAAAAATGACTCATCTTTGTTATTCAATTTAGCAGCGCTTCTCAAACAAAGAGATTAGAGATTAGAAAGTCATGTTCACATAAACCATTTGACGTAATGAATAATAACACTAATGAAAAATATCAAGGAAAACCAAAAAAAAAATCCGAACTTATATTTAGTCTATGTCTGGAACTTGGTTTCTTGACTCATTTACATGTTTGGTATTATAATGTATGTTATTGGTATTAATGTATATTTGACCCTTCTGAACAGATCAACGTTCCGAGCCGATTGTAGCTGACTATTTATAATTTTAAAATAATCGAAGATCTAAAAGCGCATGCAAATGCCTTATTGAATAAAGATATTTTGAATTAAATTTTAATATGTATATGTTGATGATCTTACATAAGGAATATTAGTGCCATATATATATTATACTCGATGAGAACAGAGCACCTACCAAACGGTAGGTGCTCTGTTCTCATTGAGTATTGATTTTTTTACAGTCTTTCGTATCTCTAACTAGTTTGGGATAGGGACTTTTATTTTTCTTTTAATTATTATCTTTACATATATTATTTTATTTTCGCGCTCTTCTACCATGCGTCTTAAGATCTTTCATTTAATTTTCCTTCTCTTTTGATGCCTTTCATCTATCACCTTATTCCTCAGGTTTTACAATATTTATTTTTATTTTATTTTACACAATTTAATTTATGTACATGTCACCATTATTTACAATCATTTTTATTTTGTTTATATTTTTAATTTTTATTATTTGTGTTACAATTTGCATAGCCTAAGAATCTCAAGTATTGATACCGAAGGATTCCTTTTCTCTTTCTCCATTTCTTCTTGATTAGACCTGTGAGTGGTATTCTCATGAATATTTTTCATGTTAATA
Organism: Battus philenor; assembly: GCF_028537555.1. Classification (NCBI taxonomy): domain Eukaryota; kingdom Metazoa; phylum Arthropoda; class Insecta; order Lepidoptera; family Papilionidae; genus Battus; species Battus philenor. The sequence continues at coordinate 13,910,334 of NW_027181678.1, read as the reverse complement.
TCTTCCTCTGAAGCCTGAAAAATTGCTTATTCATTTTGGTCACATCAACTTAGTCAAAGACGAAGGTAGCACTACCTACTTAGTTCTGTCAATAGCAAATCTTTATTTCTCTAACGGTTCAACTTATCCATATGAAGAATATCAACAACATTTACATCCCGATTTAATAGAACATATATAGTAAATCTAAGTGAAAAATGATTTACAAATAAAACGTTATCACTGTATGTTGAATTGATTATTAGATTGACTCCGAAAATAATCATGCGATGTCTCCTAGGAGATACGGACTAGACTCGCTGATAGAAGAGAGCCGTCAGAAAGAAGAAACATAAGAAGGTAACTTCACCAGCAGTTATGGAACGACGACTGCTCCTCCAACACCACCTGGAGGAACAAAAGGGATAGTTTACCCGAGTAAAACGCGACACACAAGAAAATACACAAGTTGTAGTACAAATAGAGTCGACATTTAATAGACAGATTGAATTGATAATTGTATAAAATTGCTTTAAGTGGCGAGAAAATGCATTTGTCCTATATACAGGATGACGTGTTAGATGTTATTGCACAAGATCATGGCTAATTGATGGCAAGGTAATTAATTTAGTCTGCCCCGGCATCCGTCGATAGCCGAGAAGATAAATGAGCACTCTTAATCTTTGACACGTGTTACAGTTTTGATGGATATTGCTTTTTTTTTACTATCTCCGCTACGCCTCTCGCCTGCCAGGTGCTACCTGAACAGATAATTAATAAAGCGTTCGATTATTAATTTGAAGTTTGAATTATCGTTCAGAAATTCGTTAGGAATTTTTAAATTGAATTTAGATTTTATTTTGAATAAAATTGATTTCATTTTTAAAGCATCTATTAAGTTTGAAAAATTAAGTAATGATGAATTTAAATTGAACATTAAACAAGTTATATTTTTTAAGGCGTGAATATTAGTCAGAGGAATTTTAGTATGCACTCGTATATATACACACACACACATATATATATATATATATATATATATATATATATATATATATATATATATATATATATATATATATACATAAATATTTCTTTTACAGTTACCACTTGAGTAAACCAAGAAAAAAATTCCAAAACAGATTAGTTTTATAGAAACTGTAATAAAAAACAGCGGTAGTCGATGTATGGACGGAAATTATGGAAAGGAATGAAATGAGAAATTGTGAAAAAAATTACAGGAAAGAATGAAATTGAGAAGGACGAAAGATGAGAATAGAGATTAATTGAAATTATTTAAAAGATTACAAAGTAATTAAAGACCCTATCCACATATGACAGGGTTTTTTTTCTCGATTTCTTGATGTTTGGGACAGGGTTGTTTATTATCTGTACTAGTTTGTCACAGTCTCTGTTATTTTCAATCACAGCTGTCATTCTTCACACAGTATATCATTCCATTCTTTCATACCACAATTCGATCTGTGCTGTGATCTGCCTCATCCTTTTCCCACATTTCTTAGATTTGACAAAAATTACATTCGTTCTTTTTATTTTTACATGCCATATATATATATATATATATATATATATATATATATGACGTAAGCAAAACCAATAAATTAGTTTATAGATGAATTACTTCAAACCACACAACTATAGTTATATTACGAGAGTTATTTTCGATTGTACTGAAAACAAACAAAATAAAATGACACTGCAATTAAACGTGTTATTATTTCAAAACACGACGCTGTCTCTGTGGAACAAGAAGATATATTAATTTGAAAATTTACAACGCGAGTTCAGACGGCGTGTTTAAACAAACTGAATATATGGAGGCAATAAAATCTATTAGTTCTTCGATCTTTACCTCTGAAACATCCAACCGGGGAGTTCATGTCAATTTTCTTAGTAATTTAGATAGATATATGTTAACATTTAAAGTTATTTACGGGTTATGTTCGCGAATCTCTTTGACAAATCGGTTTAAAGATACCAATATTATTACAATGGCTTCACAATATATTCATGATAATATTTTGTACATTTACAATAATTATGAAAAATCATAAAAATAGGGGACATCTATAATGTATTTATAAGGTGAAAAAAGTCTCTTACTTATTTGTGATAAACGGAGTCAGATTTATTAATAACATTTAAAACGCATATTAAAAATAGTTTCAGAAAAGGCATAATATTCAATAAACGAATATTTAAATGACAAGAATCCTTGGCAGTGATGTCGCCTGACTTCATTTAGACTATATCCGATAAAGTGTATATGTATAAATCTGTTGTTAAACTTTATTAAAAGATGTGTCGTTGTGGTGTTTCTTCCTGCTTCTTCTCCACAATTATAACACCTTGCGAAGCAAAGAAAAATAAATAAATAATATGTTGACTATCAACAAAAGTTCTGTTAATAGTTCCTATGTTAATTGTACTTGTTTCATCTTAATAATAACACCACAATAATACACACAATTACATATACAAAAGCTATACTAAAATATGACGTGAAAAATAAAATCCTATCATCAATTGCAACATTGAAACTGATATATATCCTTTATTATGCTTTGCTAAGTATCGACAAGTCAAGACATTGATGTTATATATATTTAAATATATATAAACATAGTATTAGTGATGAACCAATTACATATTCTTCGTATAAAACTACTGCGTCATATATGTAATTATAAGTTATTTGAGATTATTTTAACTATATAAATCAAGGTAAAAATACATTAAATAATTATTTGAATACATAAATAAGACGTCGTTACTGCTATTTCTTCGAGAAACGTTAAAGATGACTTCTGACAATTTCATAGTTAGTTTAACATTCAGGTAGTTAGCACGCCATCTTGGCGCGCCGTCCATTTTTTCTCGGGCGCGATCCGGCTCGTCGCTCCTCAATGGCAGACGATTTACGGCAGACTTCGTGGCAACAAAAAGCACCTTTTTTTTTTCTCTCTTAAATACGAACATGACTGGCCATTCATAAAGTTGCCTAAATTCTCTTTCGCTATTAAACGATCCGTGTACAATATATAATTAAATTTCAACTCTATATTACATAATATAAAGTTGATTTTGAATTATTCGAATCAATACTTAATATATCTTTCTTTTATTCGAAACGGTTTATTTAGGATGTGGATTATGGGTGCATTGATGTGTCAATAGCATTAACAGAATTGTTTGTGGTCGGACAAATAATTTTTTGAATTTGTAAATGGAATCCGTGGAACGATTACGTGCCGTGAAACTTAATTTTTATCGGTTGACAATGGTGAACGGTCGTGTATTTAGGTCTCTGTTCATGCTCGTAGTCGGCATATTATTCAGCATATTGTAAGGAGAATTTATTATTAAAACTTTAATTTTTATAATTATACTTTTTTAATAAAAAACTTTTAGGTAAATACTTAATTTTAATCTTTATATATATATTTCTTCTGTTGTTGTTTTTTTTTTTAGCCCGGAAGGCTTTTACAGATTCATCGGAACTTCCGTGAACTTCCAAAATAAATTCCTGGAACCTATGTATTCCTATTGCACTAAAGCAGCAGCTGTGTGAGTGTTAAGCACCATACACACATACACATCTATAACGTTTGTATTATCTGAATATTTTTTTTAACTGGCAAACAAGAAAAATGAAACTAAACTTTAAAAAAAATGCTGACCGAAAACATGTTTAAAATTAGAAGCAAAACGGAACAATGGCGTTTGGCGCGCTAATACTTAACCAGTTGGCGGCAAACAGGCGATGTTGGCACACGTAACATAGTTGCGAATGTTTGTTTGTCTTTCTGTTTGTTTCTGTGACGAGAAGCAGAGCACGCCTGTTGATCTGATTACACGTAGCTCCGACAACGGAAAGCAGATTGCGAGAATTTATGAGCTGTTTATTGCTAATTAACTACTGTTTTCTCTTCTGTAAATGCCAAAATTGAATATAGACAGTCATTTCATGGTATACAGGGTGATTGGCTTGGTGCTGTTCGGTGTATATTTTTAGAAATGACAAAAAGCGTATTGTAGTGTAAAAACTTTTTTTTAAAATTCGAATTAGTAAATATTAAAATCAATTATTGTTTACTATCTGTCTCCCGTGACTTTACTGCCCGAAGCTATAAGCCATTTCACAGATATCATTTTATAAAGGATGATTTAAAATAGGTGTAAAAATTTTAAAAATTATTTCTTGCAAATGACCTATACATTTACCCTTTCAAACTTTTTACGCCTAAAAACAATCACCGTGTATAGGGGGCAACTTTTGTTAAGATGCGGTAATTCAAAATTTAGACACAGGTTTAACCCTTTCGCTCTAATATAAAAATTATGTATATTACATAGGGGAACGCATGAATTTTGTAAAAGCTGAGACGTATACAAAAAAGGAAAATAAAGATGTTTACCATATATGTTTTTATTAGTTAATCAAAGTATGCAGTAATATTTACCTGCTGCTCTCTTATTTTAAAAGTATACTCTGTAATATTTTAAATTATCACAGATGTCAAACATCTCAAATACCAACTGCTTTACCGACCGGCGACCGCAATAGGCGCTATCGTAACACCATTGTTAACAGCGCCATCTATGAAGTGTCAAGGTGAAATAGACACTGCTTTACCGACATTAAAAACGCGTGGCACAGTATCAAATAGAATTATTAATGAAACTAGTTTCTTTAAATATAAGTTCGAAACACTAGAAGTAACTTCAGATATCAGAATGAAAACAATGTAAGTAGCATATGTGTCAAACAATCGTAAAATATACTGCCTTAATCTACGGGTAGAACATATCCAGATCTTCAAAGTAAAACAATGAGCTCTGACGTTGAACGTGACCACCGAACATCGCTGGATAATCTTAAATGAGTAATCAAGTGAATTTCTGCTTAGTTTCACACGTCGACTGCTTTTGAGATTTATTCGCGATGGATTTACAAAAGGGAAATCAAGTCAAACATCCTTTTGTTCGATTACCATGGCTTATTTCGAAATTAATTTTAGACCAATTACAATAAAATGTTGATCCAAACAAAGCACAATTAAAACAAAGGTTTGTATTCTATTTCTTGACAAGCTGACGGAGACATCGCTATATTTGGATTTTACTATTTACTAGTTATTGCCTGTGACTTCGTCCGCATCAAATTTAACATAGAAAAACATTTAGTTTATTGGTAATAAATTTGCATAAATTCTTACACCGTATACAACTCGAAGCTTTATCATTCGTTCAATGTTTTCGTTTCAATTCATATCAACACGAACTGTCACGGCTATATATGTAATTCATTGGTATGACAGTGGCGCCATCTGTCGAAAATTGGTCATACTAACTTAGAAACCTTTGTGGGTACATGCACAACAACTTTGCTAAAGATTATCACGTGATCAAATGCATAGGATACTATTCTATAAAGGATATACATACAATCATTCATTTTTAAATAAATAATGCTTAAAATTTTGATTTAAGAAATCTATAGCTAGTACTCTAATCGAGGAATATTTATAATCAATTCGGTAATTGATTTAAAAATCACTGGTTGAACTGCTTTTAAATAAATTAAAATAAGCGTTGATACCAATATAAACTAAAACTAATCTAATGCTCTCTGAAACTAATTCTACAGTGTTTCAACACTTAAATACGGATCATTAATAGGCTATGACTTCACAGACTAGTCGTGTCTACACAAATTTTGTGACAATTTAAATTTAGAACGATCAAACGAACTTGCCTCGGGGACGGTACTCAATGGAATTGTTGACTTTGATAGGTGTTTATGTTTGTTGATGTATTTCTGTCCAGAGACCGCTTTGGTGGAGCGGGTTAATAATGGTGGCGATTATATTGATGAAGATCACAGCCTCCTTGTTAGAGGAAATTGGATATTCACGGAAAGATTTTTTATATAAATATATCTCTTTTAAACTCTTAACCAACAAACATGAGAAATCTCCTGAGTTTTGAAAACGCTGAAAATCCGTATTCAAAATTCTTTCTGTATGATAGAGGGAGTTAGTATCGCCTCCCTTGAGTATTGTGAAATAGAGATGCAGTTACAATAAACAGGAATAAAACTCAATTCTAGACACTAAATGTCGATAAGACTCCTGACTAAATCCCTGTTCCTAACAAAATAGGGGGTGGAACGAGAGATTTCCAATAGTGGGGGATAAAAAAATAGGATAGTTGATAAGCTAATTTGCAGTGACGACCACAAAAGATCATGTTTCACTTCTGTAAGTTATTAAACATCATTTTTCCATTTTATTTATTTTTACTCTTTCAGGAAATTTAAAACTAGTTACATTTTAACAGGCGACTTATAAATCTTGAATCGACGTGCAAAAGGATCATAATACTACATATACAAAAGTTATTCAATAAACTCTATAGCACATATAGGATAAGGAATAAACTCTTACAAGATACATAAAAACATATACTCACAAATACATGCATGTATACATATATGCATGTGCATCCACATGCATAAAATCTGCAAATAAATAAATAAAATAAAGTTGTTATTTTAAATTCGAGAACCAAAGAAATCGTTCAATTATTTGCACCGTAATGCATATGGATTGACACTAAAAACGTCAAATTTTAATTCTTCGTATAATTCATGCAACCTTCGTGGAGGAACAGAGAGTGACTTAGGATTTCTCTGCTTATAAGATGGAACATGTATAAATATAGATCTAATGAGCTCGAGGAAATCGACAGAGGCGTTTAGAATTTTGGCTGGATACATGATATCTGCCAACTCCCTACGCTAAACCAAGGGCAGAAGATGTTGACGCATATATCGATTGAGATAATACCTGTCACTATATTAGGCACTATTGTAAAATTAAAAGTGAAATAAAATAGATTGTTTACAATACAATTCGCTTTGATGTTTTGAAAAGTAGTTTGGGTTCATGAACTCGACGAAGTGATACTGTATGAGTTGAGTCGATTCAAAGCCGTTGATGCGTGAATGAAAAGCTTCAGGTGAAGGCGCCTAGTCTCCCGTTACTATTCTGTTTCGTGCATTCAGAGAGCTTTAAGCGCAACGATGCTTTTATCTGTATTAAGCTCAGGGATGACGCTGTTGAGTGTTCCGTCTAAACTTTTATTTTTATCAAAATTCTTTTAAATATAATTTTACAGGTAATTCAATTTCGTCAACATAAATAGTTAACACGTTCGCGCGCTGTAATGCATGACAAATTTTGGCATTTTGACACACGTTTTTTCCATACTAAGTCCATAGGCGTACTTGCGTAGGTCCGCTTATCAATACCATACCAAATGACAGAACGTTTTCAGGCGTCGCACGTCCTAGGGCGTTCTGGCAGATTTCTTTCTATCATAATACCGCCCGTCGACGTACGGTGGATTACTAGATTTCAAACTTGAACGCCTGTCGACGTAGTGTCGCGTTAGTTTTTTTATCTTCTATCGCCCACCGACGTACCGCGGGCGAACGTGTTAATGGAATCAAGCGTTACCTTGCGAAAGTCGATCCTAAGTAAGAAAAGGACCAATATTTAGCCACTTCCGCACATGCAGTGGTAGTCGTGCAACCAAGTGCACCGCCCGCATGTCGTATTATTTCGCAGAAGACGCTTCTGCCCATCTTTTAGAAACTTTCTTGTGAACAGCAATCCTATGTGATGAATGCAAAAAGTGTAAATTATAAGGCTGTATCCTGAGAATCAAACCTGCGACTTATCATCGCAAGTTTCAGGCCTCTACCGCTGGACTACCACCGCTTTGTGTTATTATTATAATATTATATCTCTTAGTAATATGATGCATCAATTTTTAAGTTCCAAACTTTTTAGTTTTAGACGTCTGTAAGCTGAAAAGATGAATGTGTTTATGTGACATTTGTTTAGATGTATATATTTAATGGAATCAGGCATTACCTTGCGGAAATCCATCTTAAGTAAGAAAAGGACATATATTTAGTCACGTCCGCACATGCAGTGGTAGTCGTGCAACAAAGTGCACCGCCCGCCAGCCCGCTGATAAATGCGTATGCGGCAAACAATGTGAATTACACAACCGCCACCGTCAAATCACTCAACATATGTTTCGCCCCTCCACGTGGCATCTTCAGGAGTTATGTTACACCGATTAGTGACAAACACAGAGTGAGCTCAGTACATCGTCGCATATATATATAGCTTGTTATGTGGCTAAATATTGGTCCATAATTTTTATTATAATTATTTATACGAAAACATTTCTTCAAGCAAGATTATATATCACTTGACTCCCCGGCTACAAGACTAGACCCTTTTTTTATTTTATCACAAAGTAATTTCATTCGTAAGACGGGTTAAGATGTCCCGGACGGGTCGGACGTTTCGGGAGATTTAGAAAAATCTGCCGAAGCGACCCCTAGTTAAGGGTCATAAATCTTACCCGTATCTCTCTACCTCTTTTGCCTTATCACCGGGCTATTTGAAAACCGCACTTGTTACTTTTGAAATAAGGTTGTAATGGTGTAACCACTTCAGATAATGTAATCCCTTGTTCCTGCTCAATTATGCGGGGAAGAGTGATGGATAAATAATTGTCTGTATGTTTGGAGCACATCGTTAGAGTCTGCATGTGGATTAATAGTTGTTTTGTTGACAATGTTTTGGTTGTTTTGTTGTAATGATTTATATCGGGGAAAAGGTCAAGTGACTCTTTCACATGACAGTTGAGTAATTATTGAATTTAGTCATTTTCTGAGAACTAACACGACATCAATTTCAATAATAACAAAATATCTTATTTATTTTTAATAAACGCACTTTTTTAAATTTAGAACCAAAAAGGTTTAATATTCAATTATTTTGATCAATTAATTTATTCAGATTAAAGGCTATATCTAACAGAAAATATAATATAAATTTATAATACGAAATGAATGTGCAACTACATAAATAAATATCATTAAAGTAATGTTAAAAACATGTGTTGTTGTTGAGTTTCTTCCTGCTTCTTCTCCACAACTATAACACCTTACGAAGCAGGGTAAAATCCAAAATAAAATAGAGTTAAAAACGTTGACCATCAGTATTAAATAAATGAATTTATCTTATATTAATATGATTTAAAATCAAATCTTAGGCAATCTCTTTTAAATTATTTTTTTTTAAAAATTGATTGACTTGCAAAGATTTCATTCTACATTCTTTCATAGTGTAATTAGATATAAAATGATAATATATATAGGTTGATTAATTTCATGTGTAAAAGATTTAAAGGAGCGAGTAGGTCATTTGTCAATCAAATGCTATAAAGTTTTTGTCTATTTCAAATCAGCCTGTATATAATGATCACTATGTAATATGTTACATTGATTTAATGCGACATAATATTTTCTATGCGCATTAAAAATGCAAGGAATCATAGTAAAAAATATTTAATATTAACATATCGTCGACTCAATCCATAGGCGCCTATTGAAAGGCATATGGTTCCCTAAAAGATATCTATTGGTGATATATCATAATCGACAGGCTTTGCAGGTGAATCGGTGATCAAAGTGTTGTATTATATGTAAATTATATAAGATTGTATCTTGAAATTCAAAGTATCATTTTACCACTTGATTACTGTAATATATGTAAATCGGTATTTTGGAAACGTTTAACGAAATCTATTTGTTATTTCTTAAATCATTGACTATACATTTACCCTTATAGACTTTTTATACTCATAACTAATCATCCTGTATAACACGGTAAGTGCGCAAACACAGAGAATAAAATTTTTTAATGGAATCAGGCGTTACCTTACGGAAGTCAATCCTAAGTAAGAAAAGGACCAATATTTAGCCACTTTCGCATATGCATTGGCAGTCGTGCAACAAAGTGCACCGCCCGCCAGTCCGCTGATAAATGCGTATGCGGCAAACAACATCGCGAATCACACAACCATGCGCATCACAAAACTACGTAAATCAGTACGTTTTAAAATAAAAAATCGAAAGTTTTTCTGACATATACTAATTCTAAATGTATCCACGGAGTTAATAAACGTCCAATCTCTCTTTAAAACTTTTGTCCCAGCTGTGGGAAAGTCATAATGCAATTCTTTAGCTGTTACACGTACTCCAATTTCAAAGATCCATCTGGCCAGTTGAACCGAGCCCCTTCATTATGTTCGGTCTGAATCTCGTTGGCTCTAATGACATGGGTTTGTCTGTGGCCACACCTTTATAATGTAGCGTCAGCAGACAAATTTGCTAAAATAATATTGACAACCTGTCGACGTCATTGTTTGCCAGACAATTATAACTTTTTTTTATGGCCCCCGCTATTGGGGCATCTCATACCCCTATCTTTTTGGGATCAGGGACTTAATTGTTCAATAATTTTTTCAGTCTTTTCTTTATTTATCACTCTCTTTCACCCGTCACAATATCTTTCATTCTTTACTTTTGTCCTTCACAATATCTTTCGTTTTGCTCTTTTATACCTTCTTTCTTTCTTCGCCTTTCTTCCATCATCTTCTTACTCTAAGGTTCTATCTTACATTTATTTTATCTTTATTTACACATTTATTTTACTTTCTTAATTCTTTATTACACATTTCTTTTTCTATTTCTTATTATTAGACAATTATAACTTAGGATTCCACAAGACAGAAGCGAATAGGTTTTCTTCTGGGCAAGCATGCAGCATCGTATTCCTGATCCTGAACGTGAACCGTATCCAACTCTAACCTGCAATGGACCTGGTGGAACAGGAACGGTTGTAGATGACCTGGTACCAGTGTTTTCCGACCTTAACAAGGTGTTACCATCTCCTAAGTGGATGTCATAAAATATTATTTTATTAATAAAAAATGATCATGCGGAAGATCTTGGGACCAGCGAGAAATCAAGACGGATCTTGGAGGCTCCGAAAGAATGCCGAAATTGAGACTTTAGTAGCACAGCCAAATATCATTGGCGAATATAAAGCTCAACGAATCCGCTAGCTTGGTCACTTGGAGCGAATGGGATCGGATCAGAGCGTGAAGGTAGCGTACCTGGAAAAACCGAGGGGTCGAAGACCAGTGGGTAGACCCAGATATCGATGGATCGATCGCGTTGAGGCAGACTTGCGCGAAATGAATGTCAACCAATGGCAGACGATGGCGCAAGATAGAGGAAAGTGGAAGTCTCTCGCTTCGGAGGCCAAGACCCACTTTGGGTCACTGAGCCAGCGGAGTAGTAGTAGTAGTAGTATTATTAAAAAAAACAATTTTTTTTAATTAGTCTATGAGTTTTTTTTTCTGACCGTACACAGTTCCGCTCGACCGACGTCTGTGGTAAGACAGAGGACCCGTCCATTATTATTGTATTGGCAAAAACACTAATAACCCATTGTTTTGTGAATGAAGAGAAACAATCGCAACGATTCGTGACGGAAATGCTTTTCGGTTGTGCTCCCGGAGGTAATGTCGAAGCGATGCGATGCGACTTTTAGACGAAATAATACGCATGGCTCGTGTTCAATACATTTAAACAATTATTAATAACTTTGCTCTTTAATCTGTCTGCTGCATATTAATTTAGTATTTGATTAAGATAAAGATATTAGTGAACAAATGCATTTTTATTCGATACAATTACATTACCTTTGTTATATAGTTCGAGCGACAATTCTTGAGTCTAAAAGTATAAATTATAAGCTATAGATTTAACAAAACTTTGCAAAACTGTAAATATAAGTTAAAAATCAAAACATTTAAAAAAGCTGTTACAAGCACTTTCAAATCATCAATCAACAAAGAATGTCGGCATTGTTGTCCCTACAGGAAGAGTCCACCGGCTCGGAAGGCAGTACTGCTGCAGCCGGCGAGAAAGTCAACAGTTGCTATTTACAAATATAGTTTTATAAGAAGCGCGCGACAATAATTAGCTTCCTGCGCATCAACAACCTTTAAAGCCACGCATTAACATCAGTATAATATTTTAGAATAATACGTTTTTAATATTGGTTTTAAATCTCCAGTGGCAGATCTGAAATTGAATGTGGAATTTTATTGTACACACGTATACCTTGTGTGTGTGTATATATATATATATATACAGAATCCCGAGTTTCTATGCAATAAATGGCAGTAATTGCTTTTTTTTTTAATATAATTTTTCTAAATATAATTTCTGGTTGGTGTATCCAACAGTGATAGCCTGGATGTTCTGGCGTCACTAGTTTAAATTTAAATTTAGAATACTGCTGTTTTTTTAAAAAATGTCAAAGAACGTTCGTGTGCTAGTGAGGAACACTAGATGTAAATGACTTATAAAAGCACACTTGGTAATCTATTCGCCTTCAAGCTATTTTTATATTAATACTAAAATATATTTTTTTTAAATGTCCATCGTTTATTATCCGAACAGGCGGTACACTTATCTGAAATGAATATCTGAATAATGAATATCTGAATGTTGATAAAAAAAAATTATTTTGATTTTTTCATATACTTTTTAAAATTGCTCCAAATGACAATTCTTTAATTATAAAACGTACTGTAACAAGACATAGGTCCCCTCCAGAGTTATTTATGGTGCGATATACTATAATCACCACGCTTGGCAGGCAGATTGTCAATCGCGGTGTGCTATTATGATACGCAGAGAACGCCCATGATTATTTGCCTTTTCCAAAAGAGCCCAATTTAATTGAAACTAAAATGAAGAAACATATTCCACAACAAACTCAGACTTACTCTTTTTAAGTAATCAATTATTTGTGATAAAAAAACTAAAATATTCGTAATACTAATGTGGATACATGTATTTCTGCGCATTTCTTGTATAACAGTGGTTAATAATTCACAAGATAGCACACCTGTCAATGACCCTCCCGTACTCATCTACTCGGTGCCGTAAACAAACGTCATTTTATGTTTGACGTTTCCCGCGCTCTGTCACGCGCGCGCACAGATACAATAAACAAAGGCGTTCTGCATCCGAGCTTTTGAGGAACGAAAATAAATTTGCATTCGCTATGGCCGCTCGCCGTCGAGTTCCAGCGATCGTGACCAATGGACAAATGTTAAACGACCAACTTGTACAACATTTACCGTTAATTCTACCATCGGTAAATAATTATGGATGCGTACTTTAATGCAGAAATATCTTTAGAAGTTATTTGTTATTTAAAATAATTTCAAAGAAAAACTGTTATCTCATTAACAAACATATCTATCATAAGATATATAGCATATCCGTGTCAAGGTGAATTTTTTACCAGACTTACACTTCTATCCAAGTTACATTTTCTCATTATGCAGGTTTATGGCAAGCCGCAGAGAGCATAGTCTAAGATCCATTTTACAGTACTGAAGCACGAGGACTTGAGCCTGATGGAGAGGATGATGAGCTCCTAGATGGGTTTCGCACTTCACGAAATGATCTTAGTCAAGGAGACCACTGTTATAGATGTCACTTATTCACCATTAAGAATTTGGAAACAGAAGCGCCCATGTGTGCCAAGCCTCACTTTAGAAAGTGGCAGCTAGGAGAAAATATGATAGTAGAAATAACGTCAATGCTTCCATTTTATCTTTTAAGAAATATGATCTTAGAAAATTATTTCTATCAATATTTGATTGGTAAATATCTTCTTGGAAATAATTTACGGCGTTGTCGTTTACGGATTTATGGCGTTTACATCTACACCAGGATAAAGATGAAACAGTTTAGTATTGTCTCATATCTAACATGACGCTTCATCTAGAATTCTACAAAAATCCTTAGCGATACCGCAGGGACCTCAACTCGGAACTTTAGTTTAGCTACATCACCAGTAACCCGCTGATCATGCCAAACACCTTGTACGAACCGGTCAGCATTTACAGAAAACAAAGATTTCTGCTTCAGAATTTCGCTTAGGATCTATTAGTTTTTGAAACTGTGACACAAGAAAATTTAGAATAGGTCAAAAACCGGATTATCAAATAAAAAAAGGATTAGTAATAATGTAAAAAAATCCTATATTCATTAAAGTCGATATAAATAAGGGCGAAGTTCGAAGGAATATACACACTATTTAGGACTTGTGTTTTTACTATCTCAAGAGGTACCAGCCCTAGGAAGAATCTAACAAAATTGTCCAATGTGGCATTAATGTGAAAAAAAATTTTAAAGAGTTGAAAATTGTAAACATAATTATTCCAGTCACTGGAATTTCGCAAATGTAAAATGTAAACTTTAAACATATTTCAATAGTGGCATTATCATAAAGAAGCGATTGTCTATGTTCTTTTTAAAATAAAAAGCATTAGCAAGTGTCATTTGTTCCCGCGCGCGTGTCGTGAGGCGTCATGCCAGACGCATTGGCCGAGATGCTATCGAATGCAGTTATAGTCTGTGGTACAAGAAATAATGTGTAACATCATCATAATTATTTTACTAGTAGTCCAGTGGTAAAGGACTGAGACTTGAGATTGTATGTCACGGGTTCGATTACACACTCCTGGGACAAAATCTTATATAACTCACACTTTGTGGATTAATTATATAGGATTTCCACTGCTCACAGACAAGTTTCAAAAGGATGGGCATCATCCTCTGCGTACAATAATACAGCACCGCGATCACCAATCGTCACGATTTAGGCCTTTCGGGATGAAAACAGAAGACATCAAATGTTACGTTTTTATTTCAGTAATAGAAACATAATAAAAATTCAATAGAGACAAGGGGAAAACTATTTTAAAAATTACAGAGAGAAAGAATTTATTGTTTTAATTCCGCGTATTTTCTATCGGAATGATTTTAATACAATCTTTTGGATTGGATTACTAAAAGATGCAAAAAAAGTATTTCCATGCAGTATCTTGCAGAATAAAATTATTATGACACAATTTTTTAGATTATATATATATATATATATATTTATATATATATATATATTTATATATATATATATATATATATATATATATTTATATATATATATATATATATATATATATATATATATATATATATATATATATATATATAAAGAACGAATTTAAGTTTTTGTCAATACTGAGAAATTAGGGAAAGAGAGTGTGAACAAGTAAGATATATATATATAGAGATATATATTGTAATATACTTGTATTAAACATAATATTCAGATACATAAAAAAGAAGAATAATCTAGAAAATTCTTGTAGTCTCAAGTCTCTTGTGCTAACAGCGGAATATAAATATATATAATACTAGCTGATCCTGCAAACGTAGTTTTGCAAAAAAAATTAAAGTTTTTAATTAACAAATATAAGATAAGGGTTGATCGTAGAGGGGTGAAAATTTAGGTTTGTATGTATTTTTGTATGCTGTATCATAATAAAATAAAAACAAAAAAAGGTCCAAAAAATTAAAAATAAAATTTAGGGGTGGACCACCCTTATCACTTAGGGGTATGGAAAATAGATAGTAGCCGATTCTCAGATATACTGAATACGCATGTAAAATTTGGTAAAAATCGGTCAAGCCGTTTCGGAGGAGTTCAAGTTCGAACACCGTGACACGAGAATTTTATATATTAGATAAACACAATAATCGCTCCCGCTAACTGCTATGAATTAAGTCGCGTGGTATCGCAGTGTTATATTTTGACAAGTGTCATTTTTACAGACGCTTTCTTCCGTCGGTATTTTTATAACGACATATTTTCGTGTCTGCCGAAACGTGCCAGAGATAATAGAAGAGTATGAACCACTTGTAATGTTTATGGCTTGTTTTATTTTTCCTTTCATAGGAAACTATTTCATCCTATTTTGGTTGTTTTATTGAATTTAAAAATTTCCCATCTTGATGGTGAAATTTTTCGTCCGTAGAGACGTAAGTAATGTGTTATATAAGATTAATTGATTTCAACATCATCACCATAATTTTATCATCTAATAGAAAACGTGACTTATGAGACTTATTACACTTTTATCTTTATTATATGCTTATACTTTATGTTTAGTCAATTATTTTCTAGACTTTCGTAATTACTTTTAATTAAATATATGTTTAATGAACTATTTATTTAATTAATTAATAATATGTACATAGTGATAATAATATTTTTTTAATTTGTTACAGGTACATTCAATATTTTATAAGACAGTAAACCTCAGGTAAGACATACAAGTGTTTCCAAAAGGCCCACGGCCCACGGGGGGTCAATTTGGGACAATTCTACAGTGGACTTGTCTTTCGCTTTATTCTCAATATATATATAAATAGGTATATATATATAGGTAAGGGATGTCACATAAAATATTGAAAAATACTGCATTAGACTAAATATTTATATTTGCTGAGACATTTCATAGATAATAAATTAAAATTTTACTTCTTCAGATGATTTAATCATGAAATCGTAGAAGAAAAACCAACAATTGTTCTTAATTTATGTTAGTCATTTCTTTATTCTTCTTTAAGCAGCTTGACAAGACATGACAAGCTACACCATCTTATTTTCTGCTTACCTGATAGAAGTAGTTATGAAGAATCCAATTATTCGATTTGACTTCACCAGACCAGCTGGTAGTTGTACAATCACACGTGGTTCTCCTACCTTCTCTTTCTTTATCCCTATTACTTTACCTTTAATGTGTTCTAAGTATACGAAGTGACATGGTTTATTCCAGTTTCTGGTGTTTTAATTAAATCTGTAAATTAGTCTTCACTTTTTCTTATTTTCAGCCGATATACGCCCACTGCAGGGCATAAGACTGTTCCAAAGATTGTCAAGATGATCAGTTCTGTGCTGCCCGTATCGACTTCCCACGACTTTAACAATGTTGCCCAACTAGTGGGCAACTTGCCCACCCGTCTACCTGCTCGTGGGTATCACACGAGAACCTTCCGGTCCCAACGGCTATCGGTTGCACGATGTGCTCCTCCTACTGTTACTTCAGTCGAGAAATTCCTTGCTGCCTTTGACAATTTTCCTTGACTTCACAATGCAGAGCAGTTCAATCCAGGAGTATAAAGAACTCCGCAATAGAAAACGGAAACTGTTATATTGTTGCTTGTGAAAACTGATTCGTCTATCAGCTAAAGAGAAGATTCCAGTTTCATGATAGATGTTGAAATTAAATTGTGTTCTGATATCGTTTCAGATAAACCTATGAAGGTTCCAAGCACAGCATTTATCTGAAAAGAACGCACGACAAACTCAGATAAGGTTTTGAAATAAAAAATTTTAAATATCCATAATACAGTTGAAGAGTTGATACAACACTGCATACTTTAATAAGATATTTACAAAGTTATTATTCATTGAATGCCCGCGTATCTTATAAATTATATCTTGTTAAAACACCCACGTAATTACAGACAATAGATTCGTATCAAATTACATTTATTTTGTCAGTGTTGTCATAAATAAAATTATCATAAATTTAACAATAGAAATGATATTTTAAAATGTTATTTTGATATCGAGATTATTAATAACCTGAGATTAAATATACGTTTAACATGTATAATTTATTGGACATTTATTTAAAAATATTAAACGTACGAAAGTAAGATAAAAAATTATTCATCTGTATTTTTATAAACACGTTTAAATGTAAATATATCTGGTGGCAGCTCGAGGGAATATATCTCTTTACTCTAAAGTCATTATATCCGTCATCGCTGAGCCAGTTTATACAACTGCCAGCTTGTGGTGGTGGACTTGTATAATGTCATTGTCGCTGGTCGTGAAGAAACTTTTATAAATATACATTTTTTTACGAAGTTTTAAAAAACGAACACCACAGATTTAGTCTTAAATTGGACGCCAATGATAACATTACGTACCTCTTTATTTTTTTAATTTTAAAATGTTTATTTTAGAACAGTTGAAGGGTTAGACGACTCTGACTTATGATTGTAAGTTTCGGGTTTGTTTCCCAGAACATAAAGTTATATAATTCACACTAGTAACGTCGCTTTATTAAATTAAATTCGCACGACATTTCTACTTTACTACTACTGGTATCTACTTATATATACTGTTTTGTTTCTATTAACAGTGTTAAAAGATAGGTATGAATACCAACACCCTTCCATCACTGAAGAGTCACTTATCATCATATCATCAACTATAATGTGTGGTCGGTTGGTGATGACATTGTCCAGAGACAAGAGGCGTGATGGGTTAAAACCGCGACGAAAAATAACAAAAAAATCCGTTTTTTATTACAATTATTAATATTGCAACGTAGCATTTTTTATATTAAATATATTGATAAAGATAGATATGTTTTTTTAATAGTTTTAGAAACAATATCCACCTTAGGTCATTAACCATGTTTTAGTTTACATTTCTCTATATTTACATTCACTAACATCTATTTGTTTAGTGTATTTCGTATCTGTGTAAGCAAATAATACTTTATTAAATTTTATTACTCTAAAACATACACAATATACATTTTCTACGTATCAAGCGGTTTAGTTTATCTTTTTCGTTTTATAGTCTGTGCACGAGCGTTTCCCGCCGAAACAAGCGGCATGCGACGTGTCGTTAGCACCTAATAAAGCTCTTTAATAAATTTATAACGTAAATAAGCAGCCAGACGCGACCGCGCCGCGATTCAGCTATTTTTGT
Organism: Battus philenor; assembly: GCF_028537555.1. Classification (NCBI taxonomy): domain Eukaryota; kingdom Metazoa; phylum Arthropoda; class Insecta; order Lepidoptera; family Papilionidae; genus Battus; species Battus philenor. The sequence goes on along the minus strand of NW_027181678.1, from coordinate 13,891,732 downwards.
TAATGTGAATTGTGTTATTTTTAACACGCTATTTCACATTCGTTGAGACACGGTACATTAATGACTAATATAGCTAAAATAACGTTGATTATTGGTATCTGTTGTTAAAGTTATAAATGTATTGTTTTAATTAAATATGTATACCGACGACATACTTAAAGTCGCGTTAAGTCATCATGACGATCTTTGGAGAAAGCCTATGCATTTCAGGAGCCAATAGATGGCCGCTGAAACCCTAAGGTTCTAAATTGACACTACAGACGGGCAAAGACAATGCAGAACATTCATCCACAAGGTGGACATACAAACTTTTTAAAGTCGAAAGACACGGGAGGCTTGAGAATTGTTCGTCTCAAGTGGCAGTATGCGGATCATACTACTCGTGCAACGGCCGTTGGGGCCAAAAGGCTCTCGAGTGACCGGTCCGGAACACGCAACGTAGGAAGGTTCCCCACTAGTTGGACAGACGACATAGTTAAACGTGGGAAGTCGGCCTCTGTAGCGATCTTTGGAGAGGCCTATTCCTTTCAGGCGTCCATCGACTGAAGAAGAAGATTGTAAGCCTTAAGATGGAATATAATAGTAAACAAAATAATGTTCAATTTAATTAAACGCAATGTAGTAACTTTCTTTAATAACACTATTAAATATGATACTAATATAATAATATATAGATATCTGTTGTTAAAGTAATAAATGTACTTTTTTAATTAAATATGTAGATCGTTGACGTACTTAGATAGATAAGTCGCTGGTAGTACAGGATTGGACATCGTGGCGATTTAGGAGAGACATATTCCTTGTAGTGGACAACAGCTGTAAATAAGATGTTGTAATACATCGATAACATTTAAAATATCTAACAAGTAATGATATAGTCGTTATTATCGATTTGTATTTTAATTGAAATAAGTCACCGGTCGATTTTAATCCTATTTTAACGTCTCGTAGGTTTTTCGTCCAATTAAACAAAGTTACTGACGTCAGATATAATAGTATTCAGTACCCGGATATAAATATTGCATATCGACTTTGGAAAGAGACAACGGCTAATTTCGTAGAGCGTTATCTCTGTCTTACGACTGACAAAACGTCACACAGGTAGTGTGAGACAGAGATAGTGCTCTACGAAGCCGAAATTAACCGATTGTCTCTTTCAAAAGGACGATGTGCAATATTAATCGCCGGGTACTGTAATTCTTTTAGCGCTTAGGCTTTTATAGCTTCATCTGACATTAGTTCAGGGAACAGAAGGGTCAAAACAACAACAAAAAATCTTATTTTAAAATTGTAATGCTTCAAAATTATTTATTTAACATCGATAACGAAAAGGTAAAACCGAAATTGCGTAGTATGTTTGTTTTTAAAAGGTCTTTTTATGCGTTATGATTGATGAAGCGCAGGCCGGAGAGAGCGCGCGTAAAAAACTTTTATGGTTAAAAAAAAAAAAAACAATTTTTCATTTTGATAAATTCGATTTCGCTCGCGTGCACCGTTTCCAATGCATTCGGTTAGTGTGGTCGGTGCAGTTTTTAATTCTTATATCGCTTCACCATTTTGTTTTTTCTTTCATAAAATGTCTGTATCAGCCTTTTCATGTCAGTATCCATTATTTCGCGCCATAAATAATGTCAAGGTGTAAACTTTTTTTTTTCGACCGCCAATGGCAACGTCATTCGCCTTTTATGTGTTCACAATTTATTTTTAAATTGTTATTTAATGAAGACGCAAATAATTTTATCACCATTTTTGGTTATTCTCACAGTGTAATATTTAATAATGTTTACTTTCGCTTTATTTTTTAATAAAATTATATTTAATAGTGTTATTAAAGAAAGTTGCTACATTGCGTTTTATTAAATTGAACATTATTTTGTTTATAATTAATTTAATTTCATCATAAGGCTTCCCATCTTCTTCTTCAGTCGAGGCCGATCCCGCGCCGCCCGTTTCAAGCGACTTCCCACTTTTAACCATGTAGTCTGTCCAACTAGTGGGGACCCTTCCCACACTGCGTGTACCAGACCGGCCAATCGAGAGCCTTTTGACCCCAACGGCCATCAGTTGCACGAGTAGTATGACCCGCATATTGCCACTTCACACGAACAATTCTCAAGCCTCCCGCGTCTTTCGACGACTTTAAAAAGTTTGTATGTCCACCTTGTGGATGAATGTTCTGCATTGTTTTTGCCCGTCTACTACTACTACTCCGCTAGCTCAGTGACCCAAAGTGGGTCTTGGCCTCCGAAGCGAGAGACTTCCACTTTCCTCTATCTTGCGCCATCGTCTGCCATTGGTTGACATTCAATTCGCGCAAGTCTGCCTCAACGCTGTCAATCCAGCGATACCTGGGTCTACCTACTGGTCTTCGACCCCCGGTTTTTCCAGGTACGCTACCTTCACGCTCCGATCCGATCCCATTCGCTCCAAGTGACCAAGCCAGCGGATTCGTTGAGCTTTATATTCGCCAATGATATTCGGCTGTGCTACTAAAGTCTCAATTTCGGCATTCTTTCGGAGCCTCCAAGATCCATCTTGATTTGCCCGTCTGTAGTGTCAGTTTAGATCCTTAAGGTTTCAGCGGCCAACTGTTGGCGCCTATGCATAAGCTTTCCCCAAAGATCATCACGATGACCGGTCCTGCGCTGCCCGCTTCCATCGACTTCCTTCACTATATCACCCATTCCACTTGCTAATCCACTAGGTTGAGTCGATATAGTCCGTTGAACGATAACACATAAATAACATTTACATTTACATCAGTGATTCCCAAAGTAGTCTATATCAACCCCTAGGGGTCTATGACAACCTGCTATAGGTCTACGTCAGCGAAAAAAAATTTGGGGGTCCATGAAATGAAAATGGGGGTCCACGATAGTGGATCTCAACACATACACTAGTAGTACCTATTTACTTACATCATACTATCTTATATTATCAAAACATTTACAATATTTATAAAAGTATCTACGAAGTAAAAAAAATATTGTATATGTTTATAAAATTGTGTAAGTTGTAGAATTATTAGTTTTTAACACTAAACTTCACTACAGTTAGAAATTTACAGGAAATCAATATCAGGTAAGTAGGGGGTCTACCCAACACGGAAAAACATGGCAAGGGGTCTACGACACAAAAAAGTTTGGGGAACTCTGATTTACACCAACGCAAGAAATACAAGATAACTATAGTCCGCGTGTGATTTCCAATGAACACACCTCACGTCAAGGTTGCTCGTCAACCATAATAACAGAGCTTTATGTAGCCAGACGGATAAAAACTTGATTATAAACAGACAGACTTTTTATCTAGCGTCATTATGTAGATATAAATTTAGATTTATTGTCTAGGCCAGAGTTCCTCAAACTTTTTTGTGTAGTAGACCCCTTGCCATGTTTTTCAGTGTTGAGTAGACCCCTTATTAACCTGATATTGATTTCCTGTAAATTTCTAACCGTAGTAAAGTTTAGTGTTAAAAACTTAAAGTAAAAACACATGTTAATTTATACATTTATTAATTGAATTTAAATTAAAACTACTAAAAAAAAATTTGTATCTGTTATGTAAAATATACGTAACATTAAATAAAATAGTTAATAGATTCAGGAAACGAATAAATATATTCGTCCCACATTCGTATTTATAGAGTGACGAATTGAACAAATCAGTGCAAGGTAGCGAATCTCTGAGACTGCGACTCTCAGGTTTTTACCAGTTCAAAATGTATTGCGACCACAAAGCGAATACCAACATCCTACAACTTACACAATTTTATAAACATTTATAATAATTTTTTTACTTCATAGGTACTTTTATAAATAATGTAAATGTTTTGATATTATAAGATAGTATGATGTAAGTAAATAGGTACTATCAGTATATGTGTTGAGATCCACTATCGTGGACCCCCATTTTCATTTCATGGACCTCTAAATTTGTTTTTAGTTGACGTAGACCCCTTGCAGGTTGTCATAGACCCGTAAGGGTCGATATAGACCACTTTGGGAATCACTGGTCTAGGCATACAGGTTATCACAGGAATATTATTCCATGATATTAAAATTATTGTGTAACAATACTACACAATCTTAACGCAGTGTTACATATACTCTACAATTTGTAACAATAAATGTCATCACTCCGGTTATTGTGTAACACGGTGATATTTGCGTATATGTGTAGATAGATGCAATTACCTCGCGGTGTTCTAATAATTTTGTATTACATATTTACTCCAGGTTTTACCGTATTTCGTGTGTTAAGGGTTGCATACGAGTCACTGTTGCGCGTAAATATAGAAGAAAAATACATCACCTCATTAGTGATGAAAGAGTAAAGCCTAAAGATGTTTCTGTATTCCCACTGAAAGGTTATAGAAGTATAAATCAAGAATAATAAAACACAATAGTTGGAAAAAAATTAGATTATTAACTAAGAAAAGAACTAATACATAGCTACTTCCGCTATGTAGCAGTAGACGTGCAATGAAGTGCACCGCCCGCCAGCCCGCTGATAAATGCACGTGCGGTAAACAATGCGAAACACAACTACCACCGTTAATCTACTCTACACGTGTTTCACCCCTCCACGGGGCATCCTCAGGAGATGATAGACCGACCAGTGTCAAACATCGAGTGAACCTCACTCGATGTTTGACACTTCATTGCATGACTACTGCTGCATAGAGGAAGTAGCTATATATTAGTCCCTTTCTTACTTAGGTTGGACTTTCGCCTGAATCTATTAGATAGTAAATTATTACATAAGAAATTATGTTATATAGATATAAGTACTATTGTAATGTAGCAGTCCGGAAGGAATGGTGAATGTAAAGAGGCGATGTATGAAAGGTAAAGGAATGAATGGAAATCAGATATGAGTCGGAATAAAGAAGAATGAGTAAATGATATAAATATAGATATAAGAAGAGTGAACAAAAAACAAGAACGTGGAAGATGTAGTAACTCTACTATATATTTACGCTTTACGTTGTTACACGGGTTTTATAATAATTACTTTGTAACACAATGATACGTTTTGATGTTACAAAATAGTGTTTACATGCCTAGAAATCACGACACCGATGTTGTCTTTTAAAAAAGATTAAATACACTTGTACGTTTTTATATATGAAATACGTGTAGTGTTTCTGGAAGGAGTAATACACAAAAACACAGTGGATCATAAAGCGGTGACTACACAGAGATGCGAAGTCCGATAGAGACGTGCGTACGACGATAAATTACTTAGATAGTGACGCTACTAGTAGACTTAGATGTTTGTTTGTCGTGCGATTAGGAACGAACGCGCGTTGGAAACGATTCTGAAGATTTGTCGCATGACGGTGTGACGTGCGGTCACTCATGCATATTCTTGCATATGTAATAAATATTTTATTCTTTTGCCTAGAAGCTTTCGTGCATGACTGTACCTTGAGGATACCATTCATAGTACTATCTATATATAACACACTTCATTCAAAAAAACTTTTCGTGTTGATAAAGGTAAATTCTTAAAAATTTCCAAGTAACTTTTTTTTGTTTGTCGTTATTTTGTATGACGTATAATAAAGTTATCAACACGATCATTTTAGCCGTAAGACTCCTGTCTACTGCTAGATATAGGCCTCCCCTATAGTTCAAGAATAACACCGGTTAGAAGCGGCCTGCACCCAGTGTCTCTCCAAGACCTTGTCATGGTAATCAGGGTCAACATGCCACGCTGCGTTAGCTGGTCCATGCTCTCAATTCCAGAACCAAAAAGACCAATGCCTTCAACTTGCTAATCCACTACATGGCTAAATATGAGGTAGCGCAAAAGTAATGTCACAATATGAAAATGCATAAATTTTTACATATTGTGCATTGATATTTATGGTATAAATATATACATATATTCCATTGCTTATTGATAACAAATTCTCTATATATCTACATCATAAATCTAAAAGCACAGTGATATTTGACGCCATTTGTAAAAATTAAGGCACATTCGCATTCTGACATTGTTTATGCGCCACCTGTTAAAAACTATTTCTGTTGCTTTAATTTTTATCTCCTTTTTCTCTTTCGTGCACTCATCAGAGTTGTCGCGGTCATGCTTCGGTTGGTTCTGGTGCTCCTGCTTCTCTTACTCACCGTCTCCATGCAGCTCTGTGTTTGGCAGAGTCGGAGCTTTTTTTTACTTACTTAATAATGACAGGTTTGATGTCTGTCCAATTCGTTGGTGATCGTTTACAAGATCTTAGTATTAGTTTTGGATATATGTAATTAAATTTTAAGGGTTTATTGTTAAAAACCACCGAAAATCAAATCTATATGAATTTTGTATTCCATTTGCATTATATTATAGTCATAGACGAAATCATTCTGTTTTATTCTCACGTTAAAAGTACAGTCAAGAACTAAAGTCGGATGCGTTTTGCTTTGTATTTTACATAAATAAATGTATCGGAATATTGTATCGCATTTTGTTACTGTGTTTATTGTGACAGTCAACACGTAACTTGCGTCTATGGTTAGAGTTGTTTGTTATTTTATCTTGAAACGAATGGAGTAAACTTTGCGATTTTCCATCGCAACACATCGATAATAGAAAAGAAAGAAAATATCATTTATTTAACATTATAATATCAAGACATATATGTATATATTTATATTACAAAACGAGACATATTTGAATATAGTTTCCTGTGAGTTTCTTCACCAGAATTTTTATATGTAAACACGTTGATTGAACACAAATATAAAATCTTTAAAATGTTAAACGTATAGATTATTATTCAGCAAAAAGGTTTTATTATTTTCAATTAAATTATTTCTCTGCTAATACAAAGTGAGATTCCAATTTTGAAATCGCTTTTTCTTACTATATAAGCTTCATATTCACTTAATAATCTAAAAACTGTGGTAATAGGCATTTTATATTAATTACATGACAATTAAAAGATATTCTTGTTGTAACACTGTTGATGTCAAATGTTTGACAGTTTAAAAAAGGTTTTATTTTATCCTTTAGTTCGTACGAGATATGAAAGTCATTCCATTTTCTTTTATAAGAAACTTCTTAGTGCTTTAACGAAATAAAATAAACAGTTTTAAGTTTTGAATTGAAGGCTTTAAAGGGATGAATTAAAAAAAGGTTTTATTTTATCCTTTAGTTCGTACGAGATATGAAAGTCATTCCATTTTCTTTTGTAATATAATAAACTTCTTAGTGCTTTAACCAAATAAAAAAAAATAAGTTTTGAATTTGGAAGGCTTTAAGGAGATGAACGTACCAATCATTGCTCAGGAAAAGCTATAAGACTTTTACACTTATTTCCCTTCTTATCACACTGTATAAAGTGATCACTCTAAAAAAAAGCTAGATATGTTTTTCTTTCGGAGTGTTATAGGCCAATATCTTCAAGCAGTATAATGTCCAAGACGGATAGTAAACAATAATTATTTTAATATATACTGTAATAATACAGGTTTAGAAACGATTTTTGTGCATTATTTATCGATTATTTCCGATACCATTGATAAAGGTTTTGCATACATTTATTGACAGCTAAAGTGCTATGTTCTGTATATTCACCCCAATCTTTTACGCGTATATTCAATCACCCTATATATCATGGTTGCACAGACTTATTAGGACTAGTGGCCACTCGGGCAAATTAATTTTTTTGTTTTATTCTGGAATAGAATTCAATATTTTCGAATGTATTATTTTTGCTGTCGGCGGGTCACCAGTATTCGACCGGCGGGCCGCGGTCTGTGCATCCATGCTATATATAAAGGTTCCGATAACCGTTAGGTAATATTGAAAATAAATAAAAAATAATTCACTTTTGTGCGATGGATAAATATACAAAATATTCTAGGTCAACGTATATACGAAGCCCACAGCTGGTCCTTGGCTTCCCACTTATGTCTTCAATAAGACTGATCATAAGCCACCTACGTATAGCTACTTCCGATGACCTAAACTAGGAAGTCTATTCTTGTATGTAATCGTGTTATCCAAAGCCTTAAGGCTCTAGCGGTGTATTATGCCCAGAATATGGCCTATCCACTGTTATTTCTACTTGCCTATTCGCTGGGCTGTTAAGGCTACATTCGTACGAGCAAGATTTTTCCTTTTTCGAGTTGATTTCCTAATGCGTTTACTGCCCCAAGTGGCAGACCATTATTCGTAGGCTTTCCTCATATTAGGGATATTGGAGAAGAAGATATACACATATATGTGTTTTTAACTATATCCAGTTTCGATTGTCATATGCCAGGGGTGACCAAACTGTGGCCCGCGAGTAACATGCGTCTCTTACGAAAATTTTTGAGTCCGATTTATTGTCGAATTATTTCAACAATTAAATTTATATTACCTAAGTCAGTTTCTAGGAAAACGAAACGATTTACTGTTGTGAATAATTATTATTATTATTCCACCATAGAATAAGCGAAATCCAAACACAGATCGTAATTAACTAACCGGCATCTCAAGTATTATTAGTGCTGCATATACGTGTGAATATATCTAACTTCTATACATATGCTTTGTACTTTTGTCATATAATTTCAATATATATGATTTTTGTGAAAATATTCGGTTGCGTAGTAAATTGCGGCTCGAGAAATATTTCAAATTTCGAACAATGGCGTGAACTATCAAGGAGCTTGGCCACCCCTGGCTGCTCTATCAGAACTATGAAAGTCTATTACCCTTATCAATAAAAACCGGTGCGTAGTATGCGTTTAAAGTCAGTTTAATAACACATTCTTTTATATTACTCTTACCTATAAGCTATGCCCACGTCTTTGTATATACTGTTGGGAATTAAATTATTTTTGTTGTCTGTCATACTCTTATATGATTGAACGTCATTTTGTTTACTTATATACTACTTTTTTTACATATATATATGCTTTTACATCTATTTCCAATCACCTTATATTATGTGATCACTCTAAAATTAATTTATTTTGTTTATTGAAATAAAACAGGCCGAAAACTTGCAGTACAAAATCTGAAGAGATAGTTTTTTTTTAAATTGAATAGAAGATATAAAGAAAGATCAGAGAGGAACATGGCTATGATAACATTCAGTGAAATGGTCCGTTCAACGGGAGCTTAATAAAAAAAATACCGAAACTCTTTTTCCTCCGTGACTCCATCTCTGCTATGAAAACAAAAAGAGATGAACCCAATTTGCTTCACAATCCACCTACTTCCACTTTGGACCAGACTCACACTACAATTTGGTCATGTAGGTTTCTATTTAATGGAATCAGGCGTTACCTTGCGGAAGTCCATCCTAAGTAAGAATTTGTTAAAGAAATTGTTTGGCACTAATCGGTGTAACATAACTCCTTAATATACCCCGTGGAGGGGTGAAGCACATGTTGAGTGATTTGACGGTGGCGGTTGTGTAATTCGTATTGTTTGCCGCATACGCATTTATCAGCGAGCTGGCGGGCGGTGCACTATGTTGCACGACTACCACTGCATGTGCGGAAGTGGCTAAATATTGGTCCTTTTCTTATGTAGGTTTCTCTTATCTTCACCTGAATAATCAGGCTCCAGATTCACTTGAATAGGGTTCAGTTAGGAGAGAAATAGATATGTCGACGCAAACAACAATGCCATCTATACCCGTGTAATAGTATGTATCACAGATGAAGGTAAAACAGAAACAAAATATTGTTGTTCTAACAAATAAAATGTATCCAAACTGGAAGCAATTCACTGAACATTACAATAACCATAGAGATCCACGATACAGCTTACAGAATAAAGCGTAGGTTTTGGTGAGGATACGAAACGCCTTCCCACGGATGAACGTGTACAAGTGATAAACACGTAAACATACCAACAAAAGTACAATCACGAAAAAAAGTTGTTAACGAAAAATACCTTTTCATGGTGTCTTTTTCTGCTGAAGGCTGTAATCATTAAGGCTATATTACTAGTGCCTATTGTCATCGTCGCTTTACCCATAGGATATCCTGTGCTAGATATAAGCCTCCTCATATACCTTCAAAAGCATCCTGAGGAAGCAGCCTGCATTCCCCGTTTTGTAGTTTCACCTTGTAGCCGGAAGTTCTTGTTCTTCCACTTCAGAACCTTGAAGTTACTACGGCTTCCTGTTCTGCGCGCTAAGGCTTGTCATCTGCCACTTCAAGTTTCCAAGTTAATTTTTACTATAGACACGGGTAGACTGATATACACTGGTATACCAGCGGTGACGGATTGAGACGTACAATGGTAGATCCCAGGTTCAATTCCCCGAATACTATTGTACATTATTCACAATTTTTACATCAATTATTTGGGATTTCAACTACCCAGAAAGAAGTTTCCAGAGGATGGGCAGCATCGTCTGCATATTATACTACCACGCTGTGATCGCCAACCTGTCTGCCCAGTTATGGTATATACCTCCAGAGATATCTATGGGGCAAGCTTTTGCCCTGCTGTGGGCGTTTATGGACTGAAACAGCGTCGATAGCCACAAGGAGTTATTGACTTAAATATTTTTTGCTATCCACGGTTAGAGTCCATGGTCTATAGAAATCTAATGTTAATACTAAACCGTAAACTTTAATACCACATCTCTATGTAACTTTCAAGTCTATAAAATAATTAAAACTTCACGTTTTTATACCAGATATTACGCAAGAAAAGGACCAATATTTAGCCACTTCCGCACATGCAGTGGTAGTCGTGCAATAAAGTGCACCGCCCGCCAGCCCGCTGACAAATGCGCATGCGGCAAACAATGCGAATTACATGACTGCCACCGTCAAATCACTCAACACGTGTTATGTATGTTACGTATTATGTAAGATTGAGAAACACAGATTTATTATCGATCCTGATCCTTGACTCTGGAGCTCGAAGTTACTCTGATGCTCAAAACGTTCTGAGGTATTTTATACGAAGTGCAACTTCCTTCCGATTGGACAGCCAATTAAAACATGTCTAAGTGAAATATGTGCTGTCCACGTTTTTAAAAATAGAACTTGGATAACAGTACCTGAGCTTGCTATCTAAAAAAGATAACGTTGTGTTTTCAATAATATTTTTAAATCATTATTTAATTGAACAAATGTAAAGCCTATTTATTTGGAGTTAAAAAATGTATACATGTAAAAAAGTAATTAATATTATATTTATTTTTCGCTTTTGTTTTCGATTGTACATCCTCAACGTTTGTGCATTGTTTTAATAATGTTTTTCACTAATATTACTGCTCTTTCGTCCTGTCATTTTACTACCTGGTACATGCTTCACGCCGAGTTAGACTTCAACTACTGGTCAAGTGTTATTCACTTTTCTTCCCATCTGTACTTCACCAATTGATCTAAGGTAGTTTTCACTTTTGTCTAACTAACTATACATTCGTTGAGAACACTGTTTTACACCGATATTCTATATATTTTTTTAGTTCGAGCAATGGTACCCTGACAGTAGAGGATTGAAACTTGCAATTATAGGTCGCAAATTTGATTCCCGGGATGTAGTCTTTTTTAATTCACACTTCATGCGTTAATTGTGTAAAATTAAAACAGCTCAAAACAAGTTTTCAGAGGATGGGCAGCAGTGTCCTTTGCGTAACATAAAACAGAATTGTAATCGCTAACCCGCTTTCTAAGCGATTACGGTGTTCCAGTGGGTGCCTAAATGCTGCAATATCGACGACAATGATACTACATTAAGCATATTTATCATGTACATTAAATGGTCGACGATGTTGTTCACTTTTCATTTCGAATGTACTTTCATAACCATACAATTATTACGAACACTATATAACATATACCAAGTTAATCGAACTATTTCAACCGCACTTTTATAAGCGAAGGGATAATGACTAAAGATGGTATTAAGAATTGTAAAGAAATACGAGTATACACACATACGTAAAATAGTTACTTTTTACATATGTAATGATTTATTGACGTAGTTTTTTATATTAAAAAAAAAAATACTGTTAAAAATATAAGTAACATAACCACTTTTCTTATCGACTGTACTCTGCCAATCATATGACTTATAGTAAACCTGACTTTTACATCACTATTAATATATAATACATAATAACTTAGATATCGATAAGTAAGATATCCACTGCTGGTTTTAACAGTGGGTTGCTAATGTATGCAATAGTAAACACGCAATGGTTAACGCACAATAGAATGTGTCATGTTCGTAATACATTCCGGTTAAGCCATGGGTACAATCAGGTCGAACACTGCGTGTAATGGTCGAGTACCTGATCTACCATCGGACACGTGGGACAGTCTAATGCGACGGTCACCGTCCGCTGTGTAATTTGGGATCGTGTAGCGCGTATTAATTTGTCATCCTGTCATCGCATTCGAAACCATTCGGAGCACGTCAGAAGGCATTAGCATCTCTTGCGAAATACACACAGACTGCTATTAATATCTCTAATATATAAAATTCTCGTGTCACGGTGTTCGAACTTGAACTCCTCTGAAACAGCTCGACCGATTTTTACCAAATTTTATATGCGTATTCAGTAGGTATGAGAATTGGCTACTATCTATTTTCCATACTCCTAAGTGATAAGGGTGGTCCACCCCTATTTTTTTTAAACAATTTTTTTTTATTTTATTATGATACAGCATACCAAAATACATACAACCCTAAATTTTCACCCCTCTACGATTAACCCTTATTTTTTATTTGTTAATTAAAAATTTTAATTTTTTTTGCAAAACAACGTTTGCGGGATCAGCTAGTATACTATAAATATTGATTTGAATTATGTATAAAAGTTTAAAAGAATCAATATATGAATTAAATGTCATACAGAGAACGGCGTCGTTCAATAAGTTAAACAAACGATCTTACGAATTCTAGCAGGTTTTATTTTAAATCTATGAGGGAGGCCTATATCTTGCGGTACAGCTGAAATAATCAGGATGATAAGAGTGATTGTCACGTCAAATCTTCGACCAAAGGTAACTCTCTCTCTTTCTCTCTCTCTCTGCACAGTGGATCTGGACACGTGTCTGGCCCAAATGTTCAAGGGCACAGAGTATTCTCAGAGTACCTGTATATATTTAATCTCAAAGGTAATCCACCGTGCATATGTGACCCAGCGGTAGACTAAACCGTTGTGCAATTACTTGCTGTCCCGTATATGGAAGGCTTTTTATTCTTTTATATCACTTTCTCCTTTCATTCTTCACAGTCTCTATCCTTGTTCACATTCATCACCGTGCATCACCTTCCTACCCTAATCTTTGTTACTAGACCACAGTTTGCTACATTATAATATTTTAATCAATTTTTCGATTTAATTATCTTTTGTTATTAAATAAACCTATATTAACTTTACTCTTGACTGCCTTGGGATCTTGTTCGACCTTTTTGACTTACTACCAAATCTTATACGTTTTTATTACATATTATTCTACTCTTTTGGGGAATTCTTGAAATATAAGGCGATATTTCTCGTCGCCCATGAGGAAGGCTGTGGTGCCTTCTTTGAATCTCCTTCTCATCTTGACCTCGGAACCGGACCTCAGAAAACCAATGCTACCGTTGCCGTACCATGGTCCAATTCCGACTTCACTTTCATCACTTCAGCTTGTAATTCTGCTAGACTATATCGGTTAATTTCTTTCATCAACGTATTTCCTGATTTCTCGAGAGGAAACCTCAAGGATGGCCTTCGCCATAACTCTTTGAGAAATTGCAAGCTTCCCAATAAGAGTCAGAGTGAGATACCACATTACTGTGTCGTAAAATATACACAGAGTGTACCAAAACTAATAAATCATTTTAAAAATGAACGTTTATCTATAAAATTACAATCGACGCGGTTGCACCGCAACCGTAAAGCTGACAATAATTCACGCGAACAGGTGGAGCGATATCCGCGATGACATTAAATCATAGCCGTTACAAAATGTCCGACCGCGTTTACAAAATGTCCGCCGTTTTGGCGGTAATTAATACGCGAACACGTTGCACGTTCAAACAGTCAGGATTTATCGATGGTTTAATTTTTACATGAATATATTTTTACTCATTCTATTAATTTTGTTAAGCTCTATTGTTGTAAATACAAGGTGCATCAACTTGCAAAAATTGTTCTTCCTTATCAGTGATATTCCAGCGGTAGAAGACTAAAACCTACGATGTTAGGTCGGGAATTCAATTCTCGTGATAAATTTTTATCTAATTCACTCTATGTACAATAATTATATAGGATTCTCATTGCTCATGTCACCTGCGTACCTAAATACAACACTAATCGCCAACCCGCCTGCTAAGCGTGGCGATTGTAGTATATCCTCCCATAGATATCTTTGAGGGAGGCGTATGCATATCAGAGGGCTTCTATAGGCGAAAATGACTGATTTCTTTCGATTCCTTTACCAGTTTAAGCTGTTGTTTTCCTTATTCATGTCTATTACACACTACGCCTTCCTTCTCAACATAATACATAGATACAAACTTCAAGAAAAATGAAATATCGTCAAATAATCTTTGAATATTTCTCTTTTCTTTACCTGTCCAAAGCATAATTATCTGTCTCCCTTTCTTCTACTTCTTATCACCCGATGGACGTCTTCTGCAAGGCAAAAGATCTTTCTCAAAGATCGCCACTGTAGAGTAAGAAAATAAAAAAGACGGTGAAAAACTAAATAAATGAAAACAAAAAGCCCCTTTCCCACACCAGATAGGGGGTACGAGAGGCTCCCAATAGAGGGGGCATAAAAAAAAACAAAAAAAAAAAAGATCGACACCTACATATGCCATCCATCTAGCGGAAGCCTACTCTCGCTGCCTTTACCACCTCATAGTCGCCTCTTGAAAACCCTTCGAATCACACCCTCATACAACCTCGTAATTACTTTGAGAGAGAATGTTACGTATGATCGAAGATTTATCGTGATAATCTTCTCTTATAATCCTCGTTATGGTTGGACGACCTTCGTTGGATTTGGTTCATTGTCTGTTTCAATCACCAGCCGCTATTTGTTCTGTACGCTATATAGCATATGTTTTGCAGTTGAAAATACACCGTGAGCTGATTTCGAAGACCGACAATACTGAGTAATAAATTTCAATGTAATTACTTATTCCTGGGATAAATATATTGGTCAGAAGAAGAAGAAAACTATATATTGCATCACTCTTCAGTTTTACGAAACGTATGGCTTATATAAAAAGAAAAATCAAAACAGAACAAATATGAATGACAGTGTGGAATTCGATCGGTGAAGCGCTACGGATCTGTTAATGTGGAAGCCAGAACAAATACAGTGCGGTGTTTCGGCAAACAATAATATTGGTTTGTCCGTCCGTGCGTGCGCTTTCGTGTAACGGAACGCGCTTCGGTTCTGCTTTTGTTGTTCTACCCGCATATTGGCTCGGAAGCCTTTGTCCACGGCGCGGATACGCGTTATTTGCCAATCGGATTTTATGAATCAAACGCCAATAGCAAACCAACAGAATTCGATATTCGAATTGTTGCGGGTACGCTGTATTTAATTTAGTTTCTGAATTCGAAAAAACTTTTTTTTTGTTTGGTATATTACGATCTAAAATACATTACTGTTTTTTAACAGTGATAGGTCTGCGGCATGAATTGAGACTCATCTCTCTCTCTTACATATTTATGCAGTTTCTTCCTGCTTCTTCTCCACAACTATAACATCTTGCGAAGCAGAGTAGAGTTAAATATAAAACAGATTAAAAAAACGACAATCAATAAGAGTTCTGCTAAAAGTTCCAATGTTGAATAAATGAATTTTATCTTTACGATTCACAATTTGTGCGTATATATAGGATTGCCACTGCTCATAATGAAGTTTCCAGAGAAGTGACAGCAGCGTCCTCTGTATACTGTAATACCACATTGCGATTGGATTTATTGTACAGTACCCGGCGATAAATATTGCACATCGACATTTGGAAAGAGACAATCGGCTAATTTCGGCTTCGTAGAGTACTGAGACTGCCACTTAACTTGCCAATCCTCTTGGCTATGTCGATCACTTTTTCTCGTTTACGAATTTTATATATTCTACATTGGACTATAGCATAAATTTATTTAATATAGCTTGATATTTGTCATAAACAAAAAAAAATCATTATCAGTTTTGTATTTATTCAATAGAGCTATAAAACACCGCGGTTTTACTTACTTATTTCCAAAATATACCAATTTAAATATAAATATACGAAGGAATATTTAAAGAATAAACAAAAACAATTTAATCTACATACATTGCGTTATTTTAACTATTTCAGTAACACGTCAATACATCGCCTTAAATGGATAGCGAACATCAGTTACAGATCAATCACGCAGTTTCAAGTCTATGTTTATACTTACAGACGTAACTTGCGGCTTCTTGAATAATCGCGTTAATGATACGTTTATTTATAAAGCAAACTGAATTGATCAAATCCAATACATCAAGGTTTGGAGTCAAACAAACAAATCAGGGAGATGAATCTTGCAGATGTAGTGTGCGGATGTACTACCAAAAGTGCGTAAACGGTGGGAATGACTTGATTAACAAGATGCACACGAGATAATTGAGACAGATAACTCGGCGTTGATCTTCGTCTCCCATTCTACTACTCACATAACGGAACTAACTGCAGGGTGATCTGAAACGAAGTAATGTTTATCTATCTCGACTGCCGTTTTAAAATATCTCGTGTGCGTTTAAGAAAGAGACAAATATATAGCTACTTCCGCTATGCAGCAGTAGTCGTGCAATGAAGTGCACCGCCCGCACGCCCGCTGATAAATGCGCGTGCGGTAAACAATGCGAAACACAACTACTACCGTTAATATACTCTACACGTGTTTCACCCCTCCACGGGGCATCCTCAGGAGTAATGTTACACCGATTAGTGCCAAACACCAAGCGAGCCTGTGTGTGAGCCGTTTTGCGTATTCTTACAAAGATTGTAAATTTTTTAAAATTTGTTAAAATAATATATCAAATCACCTGTATACTGATTTCGAGTCGTTCCTTCTGTCTTAAATAAATTGTTTGCCGCATGTGCATATATCAGCGGGCTGGCAGGCGGTGCACTTCATTGCACGACTACTGCTAAATAGCGGAAGTAGCTATATATTAGTCTGTGGGCAACCCCACAAATGTCATTTAAATTTAAGTGTAATGAGAAATGATATAAGAACGTCAGTGTGACAACGACATAATAAGCATCGGTCGAATTAATTGCGTTCTGCAAATATTATTATTATTAATCGGAGCACTCTACAATCTTCACAAGTCCTTTTCTTACGCCTTATTATATATTATATCTGTGATATTAGTTCTATTTGATAGTTTTCTGAAGTCAAGATATAAGAATTTATCAACATCTCATGATCATAAATAGACCATTTCACAAAAGAATTGCAAACTCGAAGTTTTATCACTTTATTACAGTCTAAACTTCAATCGACTAACCTGAGTACCTCATAACAATTTGTTGCTCCATGTTTGTCGTAATTAAGATCGGCTATCTTGTCGGAAATGAACCCAGGCGCTTATATCCTGCGTTAAATACGTAATTAATGTTCTCCGTACGTGTTGGGACACCGACTGTAATATACACTCTTAAAAAGATTTTTTTTCATTAATATAATGGCATAGGCGTTTGTCTTCCATCTCACCTGATGGAAAGTGTAGATGAAGACGAAGGTGGTACACGCCCATCCAAAAGAAACCTATTTAATGGAATCAGGCGTTACCTTGCGGAAGTCCATCCTAAGTAAGAAAGGGATTAAAATTTAGCCACTTCTGCACATGCAGTGTTAGTCGTGCAACAAAGTGCACCGCCCGCCACCCCGCTGATAAATGCGCATGCGGCAAACAATGTAAATCACACAACCGCCACCGCCAAATTACTCAACATGTGTTTCACCCCTCCACGGGCATCTTCAAGAGTTATATTACACCGATTAGTGCCAAACACAGAGTTGCACTCTGTGGCACTTTGTTGCACGACTTCCACTGCATGTGCGGAAGTGGCTGAATGTTGGTTCTTTTCTTAAAAAAGAAACCTGTTCACTCTACTCTTGAAGGCTTCATAGTTCAAATTATCAGGAAAAATATACATAGGCAGGTCGTTCCAAATCTTGGCGATTATCACCAAAAACGAGCTGTCAAACCGTTTAGTTCGACTTTTGGATATGTCAACAATGTATGTATGAAACTTTTTCCTAGTTGTCTGATAAAGGAATGGATAGCTTATCAGTTCGAAAAGAGCCTTCGAGCGCTCTCCAAAGTGTATCCTATAAAAAATCGATAAACTGGGCTGGTGGTAACTGGACGACGATGCTTAAGCATGTAGTCTGCTATTTGAAAGCTTATCGTTGTTTATTGCAAATGAATTTGAAACAGTTCTGTAAGACGTCGTACCCTCAAACGTCATTGACCTATCGCAGTCCGATAGGAAAAAGAAAACTTTTTCAGTGTGATAATTCTATTTCATCATCATAATCAGCAGATTTTCACTGCGAGATCGAATCAGAAATGAGGAATCACAGAACCAAGATCACGAGTCAGCAGACGCAGCCTGGGTATGGGGTGCATGCTAGGTGGATTCGGGCAGCCTATGTCTTGTAGTAGACATCCATCGGCTGAAAAGAAGAAGAAAATCTCATCAGTGGTAGAAGACAGATTGTTGATGTCAAGAGCTCGATTCCGAGATACAATCTCATACAATTCACACTTTGGTCATCAATTGTATGGCAGCAATAGGCGCTCACAACTGGCCTATATCTCCATATATATATATTACGGAGATAAATCACAATCGCCACATTTGGCAGGCGGGTTGGCGATTGCATTGTGGTATTATGGAAGGCAGAAGACGCTGCTGTCCATCTTATAAAAACTTGTTTGTAAGCAATGACAAATCCAATGACAAGACAATGTAATTAATGCACATAGTGTGATTTATATAAGACTACTTCCAAATTGAACCTGCGATCTACGATCGCAATTCTCAGCCATCTACCGCTGGGATACAACGAAATTTTATTATACAAAATTTCCAAGATATAGACATATCATACAAATAAAATTAGCAAGTAATAGGTGTTGTACAAATCTGACAAATAAACCATAGATTATAAATATCTTTATTTATATCTACATATATATATATGTTTATGAAATATAATCAAAAGAACCACATCTATGAATGAAAGAAAAGAAATTTTCGAAATTCCTTCCAAAACAAACGCCAGTTACAAATGACAAAGATGCATTCAAAACGTCAAATGGGAATTCTATCGACATTCCGAATTCGAAATATACGAGATTTAAAATTCGAACGTCCGGGCAACCAGTCGGGTGGCAGCTGGCCGGTAACGGTACTAGCGGGCCGCGGGGAGGTGAGGCGGAGGGGGAGATCAGATACGCGTAATGGCCGCCAATTTGGAGGTTTCACGCTTGCCCGAGGTGGCGGCGAGCAGGCTAACACCGATAGATATCTGATTTAGATCCTTTTTGCTAATTATGGTGTTTTAGATTTTATTACAGATAAAGTAAAATATGGACAGATAAAGTTCAATGTCAAGCCTACAGTGTGGTTGTTTATAAAAAAACTGTCGAATCCTCAATCAACATAAAATGTCGGCATTGTTGTCCCTACAGGAAGCTACCATCAGCTCGGAAGGCAGTTCTGCTGAGAGCCGGCGAGGAACTCAACAGTTGCTCTTTACAAATATAGTTGTACAAAGAGCGCGCGACAATATTTACCTTCCTGAGCACCAACCACATTTAATTCCACGCATTAACATCAGTATAGTATTCTTGAATAGAATAATATACTTTTTTCGATGATATATTTTTTTTATATTTCTTTTAAATCTTTCAAAGCTTTTTTACCTATTTCCAATAAATCTGTGTAACATTATATTAATTCCCCCTAAATAGGATATTGTGAAGCATCTCTTAATTATTTGTATGTATCTTCTCTATTCTCTATTTCTCTCTTCTATCTATTTATATGTAATTATTTGTATGTAGTCTTTATATGTATATATATATATATATACATCTCCATCTACCGGTTGTCTGGTAGAGATCCCCTTGAATGATAACACCACCTCTTGTACCATATGAATAGTTCCTTTTTTTCCTCCTTTTTATTGTCTATGGTGTACAAAAAAAGTGTTAATAAATATATATTTTTTTCTCTTGTATTATAACTAGTTTTCAACTTCTGGCAGTATAAATTCTGCAGGCACAGATGAATATAGTAATATGAATAACGTTACTCTATGGTGTACAAAAAATCAATAGAATGTATATAATAAGAAATGTGTATATTCCCTTTAAAACTTTTACAATTAATTATCCTGTATATGATATATAATATGCTATATGCAATATGTCAAATAAAATGTACCTTGTGTAACATATTATTTATTTATTTACATAACACCACGATTATAGCAAATTAATACAACCTTATAAATAATAAAACAATCTTCAGGAAGCTGCAACATGTCAAATAAATGTTTCTCGTGCATTTTTTTATTATTATATTTACACAACACAACGATTATAGCAAATTATTACAACCTTATAAATAATAAAAATTCTTCAGGAATTTCTTTAAGGGAATAAATATTTATCATCAATATTATTTCAGACGTAAGACGTACACAGCTGTACATAGATCTCCTCCATGTATATACAATAGGACAAGATGGAAGCGGCCTGATTACAACATCTTCCGATGTTCTTAACAAAGTGGACAGTAGCTTATCAAAGGACGTTCTGCGCTTGCCAAACCAGGTCTCCATTACACAACCTTAAGGCTCTATCGGCCATCTGTTCTACATATTATATGGTCTGCTACTACCACATTATCTTGACATAACTTCTCTTTATTTTTTATTCTCGTCTAATTTCTTCTTCCCTTTGCAAATGTATTTCTTGTCACTCTTTTACCCTTTTTTTTGGATAATTTTTCTGATACGAAATTGAATTAGAAAATTAGAAATGTGGAAATCTGAAAGCGACTTCAAATAACCGATCTACAGATGGGCAGACCACATAGCAGTTGGCCACTGGGGTCTTAAAGTTCTATGAAAAAGATCACAAATCGGCCAAGGCAGTGTTGAACTTCCATCCACAATATGGTCAGAACTCATAAAGGTATTTGTAAGACGCTGGAAGCAGGTCGCCTGCAAAAGGACCTTTAATTTTTGTGTCTGGGGAGAAATATTCAGCATGGATACTAGGTACTCTGCTCTCTGAAAGAAGGATAGGATTATGAGGGATTCTTACTCAATAAACCATCTCCTACGGAAATAGCAGCTGTCTAGAAGGAAGCTGTACCTACTCCGATATCCTCGCTGTTACGTAACACAAGACCACTTGCATTGCTCCCCTTCTTAGTGACTCTCAACGCCTGCGAACCTGATGCCATTTTAATCTCCTCTTCCGATAGACAGGAAATATCTTAGCTCTATTCTTTCCGAGCTTATTTGTAATCTATGGGGAAGACTGATGTCCAACAATGGACGTTGACGCTGGCCCAGAAATGACGTATATTTCTTTGCACATGTAACAATTTATAGGTCAACTACAACAGATAATAAACGTGGTATAGATAGGATCGTGAGAACATTAAGTGCCAGAGGCTGAAACTTTGCTCGCAGTTAAAAATATATTTTTGTTTTTTTAAATAAATGATTTAGTTTATCACGATTCATCGTGTTTGGTGAGAATTACGTAGGTGGAAACTATATAATCATAGTTTATTTTATTTGGTTTAAAAATCAGTGGTAGTTTCTTTTTTAACTCTTTCTTTATCGCAGTCCGTTCCACCGAAATGACGCTACTGAACCGGGCATGTGCCGCGAAGTGTGCACATTGTATGGCAGTAGGTTGATGTTTTAATTTTCTCATTTGTGTTACATATTTAAAGATTTCACTGGTATATTAATTAAATATAGAAGTTAGGATAATTGTTAGTAATTTATTTGGCTGTGATTAATCTTAAAACAGGGATCTAGACATAAGCACACCTTACAAGGTGAATGCCGTCTAACTCCGGCTCTGGTAACGAAAGGTTTAAATTAAAAAAAAAACTTTTTTGTTTTTTTTTATTTCGTTTGTCACGATTCATGGTGTTTGGTGGGAATGTGGTAGCAGGGAACTATATAATTATAGTTTATTTGATTTTGCTTTAAGAAAATAAGTGGTATTTTTAGAGATGAGTGGTAAGTTCTTTTCAAAGGTGAGTTTGTAGCTTCTTTTACTTTGTTGGTACCAATAAATGTTTTATGCTTCTAATAGATGAGTGGATGACGTCTTTTAGATACAAGTGATAACTGCTTTTAATTGATATGTTGTCTTATTTAAGAAATAAATATTTGGTGCCTTTAAATGTCTTTAGTCTCTTTGAAAGATCAATAGATGGTTGAGTTTAAGTGATGATTTGTTGATGTATGTAAGATACAGGTGATCACCACTTCTTCATATTCTTTGCATCGTATATCAGGTTTTTCTTTATTAATTCTAATTTGTATCGCTAGTGTTTTTTTACAGTATTTATTTTTCGTTTTAACTAAACGCAGACAGTTGGGAGAGGGTTGCCGCTATTTGATACGGATCTTTCTTCTCCCAGCTGCGAGGTACGAGAGCGTTTTATAATTTTTTACAATTTTTCTTGCACCATTTTCTCTCATGGCTAAATACAGCTAAAATTTATACATATTAACAATACAATTTGGAATACTCAATTATATATTAGTTGCTACATTATTTTATTTCAAGTCGCTGCACAGAGGTTTGTGGTTTTTTTAAATTTGTGGTACATTATATTACACCATCTGTACTGGTCTTTGGCTGTGTATAATTTTTTAAAGACCTCTCTGTCTTGAGTACACAGGGATATTGTAAAAATAATAATTTCTTCACATAACTCTATTATTTAGATCCTCATCTTTCTTCTATCTTAATACCAATTACTCTTTCTTCTTTTATTACTCATGTTCTTTCAGTTTTTTTTATTATTTTTTATTCAATTTTATACCTCACTTTTGTAATTCTACTTTATTATTATACATTTGTTCTAAATTTACTTTTTTATTTATTTTCTCTGTGCATGGTCACTGTGTGATCACTTTCCAGTGATTTCACTTATTCAAACTTTAACTAAGTATATAACTTATTTTATAATTTTAACATTTATTTATATTTTTAATCTATGCTACAATTTAAATCAATAAAAGGGGTGGTTAAAATACTAAAAATCGTGAACAATATTTACTTTTGCATCGATTCGTGACTCAACTGTCTGTATTTCGATTTATTCGATTTTTGTCTCTCGATTCATTGCCGATATAAGAATAATCATAACGAGATATTAAGTTGTCGTTCTACACTAGGCTTCAGTCCAGAACTTTAAGGATCCAACTGCTATCTGATTTACAATGTCGCCTGGCCCCCTGTAACTTCAAATTGACTCTCCGCCGTACTATGTCAGGTACTTTGGTTCGTTTACTACTTTTCGATCCAAGAAGTATTTATTAAAAATATATTTTATTTCTTTAACAAGTAAGGTCAACACTACTCATCTGCAGACCCGTTGTTTAGTCATAAATTATTACCTTTTATAAAATTAGACCTTATTTGTACCTCCATAAGGTTGGTAATACGAAGTAACTTATAGTGGTTGCATTTAACTTGAACAACAGCTTTGGGATTTCGTTCTAACCATTTTTACGACTAAAACTTTATAGAACCAGTAAGTTCAGTGAACAGTAATCTATCATTATATTCATGCATGCTAATTTAAATCTTAACGTATGGCTTATAAAGATCAATTTAAATTAATAATAATGGAATCAAATAATTTTTCTAGAATGTTCTTCAAGAGTTTTCGTTCTTTCGTTACAAGGCTTAAGATGCTATATTAAAAACCATGAATCAATTTTCTGGCTTATTTTGAGCAGAGATTAATGTAGGAGATATAGATGACTTGGTTTAGTATCTTGCTGATTTATTTATAGTAATCAGTCGATTTATAAATGTATTTGTGGAATTGTTGTTACTGTTGTTGTTGTGGTTATTGTTGTTGTTGTTGTTGAGTTACCTATACAGTTTCTTGATTCTTCTTGATATAATCAACATTACGAACTTTACAGTAGTGTCTATGTATACATATATTAAATTATCAACTAAACATACAAAGACAGGATCGGAAAAGAAATACAGAAATAAGGTAAAACGACAAAAATAATAGACGCTTAGAATATTGTCAAAACAAAATGGAATTGGGCAGGTCATATGGCACGCATGGACACCAAAGGTAACCTGGGAAGGACCAACAAATAAAAGGTTAACGGGTAGACCAAAGGAAAAATTGATTGGTGATATTAAAAGAAAAGCTTGTGAAAACTGGATCACACAAAAGACAGAGATGTGGAACAAAATGGGGAAGGCCTTTACCCGCACAGAGATCCATAATGATTTATGATCTATAAAAATGAATTTTGATTTTGATTATTTGTAATATATATACATTGAAATTATTTATTATGATTGTAATTTAAATTCAATGAAAATTAATAGTAATATTTTATTTTTAACATGCACATATTATGAAATAATTAATTATAATATTATTAATTATAGAAATAAAAAGGCTATAATAATAATGATGATAATAACAATGCTAATAATAATAATGTATTTGTGATCATCGACATATCAATGGGAGGATATATCATAATCGCCACGCTTGGAAGGCGATTTGGCGATCGCAGTGCAGTAATGGTGTGCAGAAGATACTGCTTTCCATCTCCTATAAACTTATTAATCATATATAAATAATACTCAAGTGTAAATCATATAAAATTGCGTCCTGGGAATCGAAGCTGCTGTTCTAAAATTTTTATTTATGTGATTTTTATTATAAAATAATTGTTATACAATTAATAACTTTTAATATTGTATTTTCTTTAATATATAATATTATAGAAATATATGTAGCATAATTCAAATGGTATTTTGGTAATTTATTTAGAATTTATATTTTATTTTAATATTCAAATCATATAAACGTTTAATATATTTATAATCATTGTACACAGACAAAAGTTTTACATCATATTTTATGTATATTATCAAATAAATATCTTATTTATTATTTTAGTTGTTTATGTGACTATTCTTTCAATCGATGTCCGTACAACTTTGTTTTAATTGCAATAAAAATAGTAAAATTTAAAATGGTACTATGCTTTTTTGATTTTATTTATAAATACATTATCTGTGTTAGATATAAAACTAATTAAAGTCTTTCGAGTATGTGTTTATGATACAAAATATTACAAAAATATTTAATTATATTTAAAAATAAAGGTATGTTCACAGTCAAGAAGAGAGCGGGAGGTGAATGTATGTTTACATAAACGCTATTTCCCTCGGTGTTGAATCCTTTGACTTACAATTTATCTTTCAAGTGTACTGTGATGATCATTGAATATGCTCTTTGACTAGAAGCCTTCATTGTTTCCCATTTCATCTACAGTTACTTTGATATATACGCTATTACACGCATGTTGAGAAGGAAATAAGAGACGAATTTTAAATTTCGAATTATCTATTTAAAAAATAAAATCACTAGCATAACTTTATATATCGCTAGTATATTTAAAAAATGTGCTATCACACATAACCACAGACTATAAATAGGAACATTGATAACAGATATAAAAGCTATAAAATTGTATATATAATTTATTTGTCATATAAAAAAAAACTTTAAAATGTTTGCACCTATTTAAAGTATCTTATATAATAAAGTGATCACTCTGAAATATTTAAAATTATTTTATTTTTTATTTTATAATGCTACTGGCCAGTAAATTCGAGCAGTACAAACTCTGCCATAGATAATTTTAACAATGCTTTTTTTTTAATATGTAAAGTCATTTATTATTTTTAAAACGATTAATTCTTGAATACGTTGTGCCATATATTATTGGAAAGCAAATGAGCTATAGAATCACTCTGAAATATTATTAAACATATAACTAATCACCCTGTATATGTAAATATATTTCAGACTATATACTGAATATCACAGAGTGACTCTGTGTTTGGCACTAATCGGTGTAACATAACTCCTGAAGATGCCCCGTGGAGGGGTGAAATACGTGTTGAGTAATTTGGCGGTGGCGGTTGTGTGATTCGCATTGTTTGCCGCATACGCATTTATCAGCGGGCTGGCGGGCGGTGCACTTTATTGCACGACTACCACTGCATGTGCGGAAGTGGCTAAATATTGGTCCTTTTCTTACTTAGGATAGACTTCCGTGAGGTGACGCCTGATTCCATTAAATATAAAATATTAATTAATTTCTCTCCTGCATTTAATTAATATTTGTAGAAGTCCTCGTAGACCATTGACGCCTACTGTATCTATTGGGGAATATACTATAGTCACGAATGCTATTACGAAATGTCGGAACCATTTCGTACTAGCGTTACATATGCCTCTCTCAAAGTTCTCAAAAAGTAGTATATCTTATATAATTAATGAACAAAATGCTAATTATATATGATTGTATTCTGGCAATTTTAAAGCAAGGAACAGGTCTTCCTAAAAGATATCTATGGGGGTATATGCTATGATCAATATGTTGGAAAGGCTTTTGGATTTCAGTGTGGTATTATGATACGCAGAGGACGAAAATAATCCAAAAATTAGGTTTTTTTTTACATAAATACCGTGAAATTTTCAGTAAATTCTTGATTAGTGTATTTAATGATAGGTATATAATAAAACTAGCTGATCCCACAAACGTTGTTTTGCAAAAAAAATTAAAGTTTTTAATTAACAAAATTAAGATAAGGGTTGATCGTAGAGGGGTGAAAATTTAGGTTTGTATGTATTTTTATATGCTGTATCATAATAAAATAAAAACCAAAAAAAATTGTCTAAAAAATTAAAAATAAAATTTAGGGGTGGACCACCCTTATCACTTAGGGGTATGGAAAATAGATAGTAGCCGATTCTCAGACCTACTGAATACGCATATAAAATTTGGTAAAAATCGGTCAAGCCGTTTCGGAGTAGTTCAAGTTCGAACACCGTGACACGAGAATTTTATATATTAGATATAAAATAACTAGTACATTTTTCGTATCCGTATCTGTACGAGCGGTGTATTAGATGCGGTAAAATTTCTTGTAGTGCCTTTAGGCTGTATCCTAGACTCACCGATGTACACGGCGCACGTATTTCATGCAATCATATCATCTCGGTCGGCAATCATTTTGTTATTTTGTTTGCTATACACTCAGACCCCGGGGCCCCCGCGCGGGCGAAATTATCAACAAATTGTGTACAATTTACTTTATCATACTCCGCTCGTATTCTACTACGTTTTCGCGGTGATTTATATTCGAGTAATAACCGCTTTTGTGTCGGCATGTGTACAATTGTTATTTGCTATTGTTTACAAAATTATACTTTATGGTTTGTGTATTAAATAATAACATAATTGACATTTATAAAATGGTTAATACATAAAGTACTTCGAATAAATAATAATATTTTGTTTATATAAATTTATTGTTAAAATCACCAAGCGTATTGACTGTTTATTTTGTGTTGTACAGGACACACACACGCACATGCACAAACATTTACGTGTGTGCTTGTGTGTGCGTGTGTGTGTGCGTGTGCGTATGCGTGCGTGTGTGTGTGTGTGTGTTTGTGTATGGGATGTAGTTAGAAAACAGAATTCGAAACAAATCTCATTTAAATATTTATTAAATAATCATCCTTAGACACAGACACGCTTTACCCACCTCTGACTTTTTTACACTCTGTTGTCATCTTTAACCAAATGTTACCATAATTATATAATAATTAACTCAATAATATAATCATGTAAAATTACGAAACATGGCAACATTGGTTTCATAAATTTGTTACACAATTCTTTTAAAGCATATGCGATAATGCGATTCGAAATTCGAACACATTTAATTATAAAATAATGAATGCAAATGTTATATCTACTAACTTGTTGCGAAGCTTTTGATGTCGGATGTATTTCGAGTATAAACATTTTCAGAGATAAATATTTGTTGAACAAACGCATCGATTGGAGCGAATATTGGACAGTTAATTTCCTTTTGTACACATGCGTACTAATATAAATCTGCGTATATACCTGCGATGATCTTTCTAGATAGAGTGTGTTTTAAACAACACAGGGGCGGCTTAACCTATAGTGCACCTAAGAGCATCGCCTTCTACCATCATACTCGCTTAGTTTCGCAACAGAGATGTGTTACAGCTATAAAAACAACAGAAAATATTTAAAATAATGGGAGAGAAGCATGACAATTACAATATTTGGGCAAAAATTATTTATTGTTTGTAGTCCCTGCTTTACCTTGGTAAAAAACGGAAGCCTTAAAAAAGAACCTTTAATGCACCTGCATGGTGCACCTACCAAGATGTTCCTATAAATATCAAATCAATATTTGTCCAAATTACTTGCGTAAAAACGATATCGCGATGTTAAAATACCACTAGCGCCATCTAGTTTAGATTATGTTAACTTCATATGACATTTGTTGAATTTTTTTACAGTGTGTTATATAAGCTTTCATATAGAAGTTTTAGTGTCTACAGAACTGCAAGTTTGTTGTAAAAAAATAGAGTTACATATTGTAATTATAAGGTCATCTCTATGTATTTAATGGAATCAGGCGTTACCTCGCGGAAGTCCATCCTAAGTAAGAAAAGGACCAATATTTAGCCACTTCCGCACATGCAGTGGTAGTCGTGCAGTAAAATGCACCGCCCGCCGCCAAAGTACTCTGTGTTTGTCACTGATCGGTGTAACATAACTCCTGAAGATGCCCGGTGGAGAGGCGAAACACGTGTTGAGTAATTTGGCGGTGGCGGTTGTGTGATTCGCATTGTTTGCCGCATACGCATTTATCAGCGGGCTAGCGGGCGGTGTACTTTATTGCACGACTACCACTGCATGTGCGGAAGTGGCTAAATATTGGTCGTCATCTCTATGTAGTTTATTACTTGTAAAAATGTGACGTAAATGTCGACGGGAGTAGCAAGGATGTGTAGAGATTCCTTGTATCCGGTTTATCATGGCTACCTGTGCATTAAGATCATTTTTCACGCCAGTTATCCTTTTATTTCCAGTTCTCCAGAGCTCATTTCCATCCATCAGGTCGCAATCTTTAATCTCGGTTCGCCATGAGCGCGTTCGTATTTCAAAATGACACCCACACTGTACGTTTCCTTTTTCTGACTCCGATGTCATTTAAAAATAAACATTAATACGTTTTATGAACGTCTAGAATAATCTTTAATGTTCTTTTTTTTGCAATTCGGTTGCTGCGATAAATTTAAATTATACTCGACATTTTGAAATACGTTTCACAGAGTAATTAATATTTTTGAATGTTTACTTACATTCTTTTCGTATTGCTAGTAATACAATTTTATTGGTTAAAGGTTTATATACTTTATGTATGTGTGTATGAATATACGTCTGTCACATATTGTGACATTTTTAGATACAATCTATCCAAAAATCATCTTCAATCTCTCTCTATTCTTCGCCATTCTTTGTCAAAATATTCTCCTTAGACTCCTGAGAACTTCTCCTAGTGTCTTTATTATTATGGAGTCCATTAGGTGATCATCTTGACAGTCCTGGTATCAGATATTCTTTCCAACTGACCATTTCATTTTAGTCTTTGTGACTTGCGGAACTTTACAATCGTTTGGTTGTCAAAATTGTTCAGCTTGTGATAAATTCTTACACTATGCACGCGACTTTACATCACCGCAAATGCTATAAATGAAATTGTAAGTAAAATCTAGCTAAGTTTGACCTATAGACTCGGTTTTAATACCTAAAAGATTAGCAATATTGTAAAAACTCGAATTTGAAAAGCTCTAACAAAATAAAAACACAGTAAACCCTAAAGGTTATTGCAATCTAAACCAATTCATTTTAAGTGATCGATATAGCGTTTAAAATAGCAAACATTGTAAAAATAAAATTAACAAAACGAATGCTATATGCTATAACGTTCTGTAACGGTATTTATAACGAGTCGAATGAATAGGCCAATGCTAATTTTGTACGCCCGTTTCGCGTTCAAATGATCCGTGGAAGTCGTTACGTATCTCTTCTTTAATACCGCTGACAGCTATTCCACAGATTGCATATGCAAAAAATTATGTCTAAAGATATAAAAAAAATCTATAGGAGACATTTGTCCAACTGTGAACGTTCTACGGCTAAAATAACGTTGATGGAATATCTCTTTTTAAAAGGTCTGTAGCCTTTATATTACAGTTTTTTAGACCTTGTATAAGAATGAATCAGGAATGGAAAGATTGGTAAGTTGAAATGCCAGTGGGCGGGGCACCTAGTGGAAAATACAGATGATCGTGGGGGTTTTAAATTTCTGGAAACCATCTATCAGTATGCGCAGAGTTAGACGAACACCCAAGAAGAATTTATGTCCTTATTTAGGTCCTCAGAATTTCAGAATTTGAAAGAAACATATATCCAGCAGTGAATGTTAAAATGCCTAAAATAATTTCGATGAAACCTTAAAACTTGTGCCTATAAAATATCCACTTAAAGTTACAAATATAATTTTATAATTCATAAGTTTATAATATATAGAACATTGCATAATAGATTTTTAGTATTTATTCCCCACGTCAAATCCAATTAAACAATATCAAATTTAAACAATAATTCATTTAGCCTCAATGGCTGCATGTCATCGAAGCCGTTTGTCACTATTTAAAAAAATTAAAACGAAGCGGCGCGTACACACAGCGACGCCACTTAAGATGGCGGCAAGAGTTACGGCCGATACGTACTCGTTTCCCGCCATTTATTTACCACTTATTAGGCAAAGGAAAAATGTGTCCGAGCAATTTATACTCTGTGATTAATCGGACAGTGTTCTGAATTCAAAAAGAAAAAATATCGAATAACTTCGAACAGCATATTGTACATGAGTTTATTTTTATTTAACTTATTTATACTATGTACAATAACTAATTTAATACCAAAGACATTCTCTACCAGTTAACCAATGGCCAGAGTTGAAATGTTAATGAAATTATACCCTAACCCTGGGCCTCAGCACCATCTTCTTTTTGGCTGATGAATCCCTTTGCAAGACACAGGTCGATGCCATACTCCATTTTTTCTTAGCGACTTTTATTGCCTTAAACTCGACTCATATCCTTCTGCAACCACATTATCAGCCTGATTTGACTAACTTCTGGCTATTCAGCAGACTCAAATGGCCAAAGCGGCGACGCTGTTGTAACACGATTGAGGAGATAAAAACGGAAGCATAGTTACTGAAGGCTATGTCGAAAAAAGGTTATTCCGACTGTTTTCTTAAAAGTAAGTTTTATTCCGAGAATAAAATTAATTTCTAAGAACATGTAGATACATTACTTATTTAAAAAAAAACTCGTTTAATATTATACTTTGTCTGTATCTTGTTGCGTGTATATTTATATAAATAAATAGATAATGTAATCGTGATATATAATCGCAATGTATAATACAAGCAACGCCATCTAGTGTTATTATTTTTAAACTCTTTTTAGTATAACTCAATGAAGTAACAAGTTTATTTTACGCTCATCTCTCCTCTGATAAACACCGTCATGAGAAACTGTATTCTGCATTCACAACCGAAGTCAAGGCCGAATGAAGGGTCATTGTTTTATTAGTTCCGATTCTGCCCTCATTCGCCACGGTATCGACTGTAAAGGTAGCATTGTTGTTAATGAAAAATAAACTTTAAGGCTGTATAATAAAAACTAATTTTGATTATTACTTGTTTAACGGATTATGTTGAACGAAAGGCAATGCGCAGTCGTCACGGATTCGAAAACGTGCTTAACTAATGAGGGTAAAAGTAAATAATTTTTACGGAGATTTTCAAAGTTTTTTTGTGACTTTTTCGTTGGTCAAGTTTATTTTGAAATAAGAATATTGTGTCGATCTAAAATTAGGCATAGTTTCTTTCTTTACGGAACAATACCGTGATTCTGATATTTTGGACTTCAATGTTTCTTGTAAATTTTTGTCTAGATATACACTAGTGGAAGCTATATTCAACCTTCTACCTACCAGTGCGATTTAAAATCTATGGGCCTAGTTACCATTTATTCATGTTATTAACCAAACAGGAAAATTCAAAGTGATTTTTTGATACGTCATAAATACCAGAATAACCTAATATGATAGACACTAAATCCAGATTAAACTCCTCTATAATATATATATATATATTCAAATTAAAGTTCACAACAAACACAGACGGTTTTTTTGTGATCGCTTATAATACGGTTAGTCATAAAAATATATTTTAAAGCGTTATTATAATATAAAGAATCATTTACATTGTAATGGTATTACTTATTTATACATATACAGAAATAAATAAATTGAAATTATTTTTAATGTACCAAAAAATAATGGTAAAAATTAATAACTGGCAACATGCAACGTAATTAATGTGCTAGCAATATTGTAACAGTTTATTTATTTTTATTACCAAAGTAACAATTTTTTTTTTCAAATTTAACGAAGTGATTTCTTAAACAGTTTCTGTGATTATATAAGTTTTTGTTTTATTAACTTCTAGGGACTCTTTCATGGGTGTATAAAATTACGTAAACATTTGCTTAAAAAAGAGTCACTAACTTTATAAAGCTTCTAGAAAAGTCATCAATGGAAGTCCTAAGTCTTAAGATGTGACGCGATTCAAATTTTAGGTATAAACATTTTTTTATATTATAGATTTTTTAAAAAATAATATTTTCATAAAATTTTGGCCACACCAAGATCCCTATCAAACTATACATTCTTTAGAATTTTTTTTAAAAATAATTCTGTCTGACAAACAATGTATATGCAGCTATATAACCTTCGTGCATATATTTTTAAACAAGCTAATAAAATTTAAAAAAAAACACAGCCGAATTTTATAATAATCACGTGTCGATTCGATTTCCATAACTTTTGATATTTATTCTATTTACGGAAACCACAAGCCAAATTAGTCGGCGGTAAAAAAATTCTGACGTGTTTTTTTAAATTAAAATATAAATTATTTTAAAATATTCTGTTTATTTAATGATTTATTAAAACGAATATAAAACCGGTTTCTAATTTTCAATAAAGATAACGGTTGATAATAAAATTTAATTGTTCTCAACACAGATAACATAAACATAACTGACACTTCATTTAAATTTACGCGCCATTACACAAGGCGGCCATTTTGTTGTAATTGTAAAATACGGGGGGAATTCGATTCAACGATATTACATTTTAATTGTAGCTTAGTTTTAATGGTTAATCAAAACGTTTCAACTAATTAACAAGTTGATTTTATGTCTGACGATCCGTACAAATGTATTGGACAGTTTTGTAAATGAAATGCGGACATATTTATATATGTTTTCTTACTTAAGTCATTCATGCATATCAAGGTGGAGATTATTAAGCATTCGTTTACACTTATGTGCTTACATTATGAAACCTAAAGCCTAGTTCTCTCTTTAATTAAAATTTTAATTTTTAACTATATCTCTGAAGAGATATATTCAACTTCTACTAACTCGTAGAGACTTCTTAATCTATCTACGTGGAATTTACGAGCTGATGGTTGCTTCTGGATATCTTTTCATCCCCAAAGACCATCGCTTCCACGAACGATGCCCCGCACACTGTCTCTTTGGATAAAGACTTCATCATCTTCTTCTTTTACTTTACTTTTCTTCGACTCCTTCTACAGATCTCCTAGTTTCTGATTATATTTGCTGGAGCTCCAATCGTAGTCCACTTCCATTACTCTCTCCCCGATGGGCAAGCTTCTCATAAATCCCATTATAATCGATCACATCTCAAATTTATAAGTCACCATAATATATTCAAGCATAAATTATGACGTCACCTAGAACTGAATAAATTTTTGCATCACAGTTCTATTTTTGGATCACGTGAGAAAAGTTCACTCAATGCACCCTTGAGATACTGTCGGGTGACGTCATCACTTAACTTTAGAACACGGGTAAGAAAAATCTCAGATTCGTGAAATCATATGTCATAACAATATCATTTTTGGTTATGGAACATTTATTTCTTCGTGAAAACTGTTTTTGCAGGACAATCCTCATTGTTTTTTTGTAATAAACTTGGCACGTGAGATCCTCGTAGCAAATAAATCAAATGGCGTGAGTTCTGAACTCCGGAGAGGCCACGAAAAGTCTTTCGATGCGATGTCTTTTCTACTAAACATTTTATATACAATTGCTAATAACTCTTTGCATGTACAACATATCGCGCTTTCTTATTAAAATTTGTTGAAGAGAGAGGAAAATGTTACGTAAAATATAAACACGCACTACTTTCTAGCACATCCCATATTTATATATCTGTTTTAGGCACGCTAGTAAACTATATTAAAAATTTGAAAGATTTTTTTTCGACGACTTATGTTCTTTTAACTATAATCCCATATCTTTAATAAATCTAAATACACATAAACTACAATATTATGTAGACAAATTATAATGAACGCAATATCAATACGACAGTACATGCTAATTAGATCTATGCTAATGAACCGACAGAAACGCTGTTAAAGAAAGATTTACGCACGCAACGCCGCGGGCGGGAACCTGTATGCTGATAACGAATGCGTTGTCTATACATGATATACGGGGAGAGCGTTAATTGTTATTTATTTCGTTTGTTAAGTACAAAGGTATTTGCGAAAATAAAGGTTCACTTTCACTAATTTTATTTGAAATTATAACATTTTTACTACCAACTTTATAATTATTCATTCCATATTCAAATCTCTATACTTATGTTTATTCTCCTACTTCAGTATGTCTTTATTAGTAATATAATATGATTGGACCCTATATGACACATTTCCTCATCAAAATATCGTAATGTCTGAAGACGAAGATCTTTAACCAATGTGTGTTGCCAGTGATGACATACGGATCAAAGACTTGGTGGATTACAACAGCCTTATAAAGCTCAAGGTCGTCTAGAGAGCATTGGAGAAGGCTATTGTAGCTTAAAGTTGTAGCTAAAATTGTAGCTTAAGTAGCGTAGCAAAATGAATTCTCATCAGAATTCTCAGAAGGCAAAGCACATCGCTCGTGCTACTGACAGCATTTGGAGCCGGTTTTTATGGGTTCCCAAAAGTGACCATGTGCCGGTGGATGGGCGTGGATAAGCCTCCACTGGATTCGCCGAAGACATAGTTAAGATCACGGTTGTTTATTACTTTAAAAGTTATTCACTAAAACAATACGTCTTAATTTTTCACTACTCATTTGACGTTTAATTGACATCTGTCATAAAAGGGCGCGTAAAAATAAAAAAGACAAAAGTAAACCGAACATTCAGCCTCATCGCACATATATGTCGATTCGGTATGTATATATTATTTATATATTCAACAGATCTATTGTTAAAGAAACATTTTTATACAAATCAAAAAAGATACAACGATATGATATCGCATTAGAAAATGAATTAACATATTCAATCCTTTATAGATGACCATAATAAATCACACGGCAAAGAAGATGCAACTCCCACGCGAATGGTTAATGGAGTACAATAAATAAAAAGTCGATACAACAATATCATCAATATTCAAGCGAATAACGTCAGAAGTGTTCATATCAATCTGAAATACAATCGATACATTTAATAAACATATTCTATTTATTGACATTAAGTGATCTTAATGAAAAATGTTATAATAGAAAATTCTCTTATAAGTCTAATCTTAATGAAAAATGTTATAATAGAAGATTGTCTTATAAGTCCAAAATCTTTAATCTAAGTTTAAAAAATTGATCTTTATCGTCGGGTCACCTGGTGGTAGACCGATGAAGACCATCGACGTAGCTCGACATAGTTGAGGTTGCAGGAAGTCGCTGCATGCAAGCAGCGCAGGACAGGTCATCGTGGCGATCTTTGGAGGTCTGTGCCTTGCAGTGGGCGGTCATCTGCTATAAATATATATATATATATATATATATATATATATAAAGTAATACCCCGCTTTACGCGACCCCGTTATACGCGGTTTCACTATAACGCGAATTGCAAATTTCGCGCTCAAATGCCTTGAATTACGCGAAAGAGTGCGTATAAATATAATGTAGTCATCAACTTCTCTATGGTGTCTTGGCCATCTGTCAAACAATTAAAAACAGTGTTGGGTGTTATGAACGTATTTTACAAGAACGTAAACAAAACGTTACCCAAAAGACAATAGATGTATTTTTCCGTAAAAAATAAGGGTATGTGTTGCATAAAGTGTTCCTATAATTAAAGTGATTGATTAAAATGATTTGTTTTGGAATAATTTTTGACAGTGTTCAATCATAAACCCTCGTTATACGCGAATTTCAGTTAACGCGATTTTTTTTGGAACGTATCCCTCGCGTAAAGCGGGGTATTACTGTGTATATATATATATATATATATATATATATATATGTGTATATATATATATATGGACATGGACCTTTGGCTTGCACTGAGTCACATAGGTAGTGTGGGACAGAGATAACGCTCTACGAAGCCCAAATTAGTCGATTGTCTCTTTCCAAAGTTCGATGTGCAATATATCGCCTGGTACTGTATCATATGTTTTGAGAGTGTGTGTCGAATTTACACCAAATAATTGCTCCATCTCCTTTCTTTCACCTGACAAAAAGACGCACGGATTCACGATATCCGTACACGGTTGAAATTCCTAAGTGTTTTGCTAATACTTTTATACTCCGAACACTCAAGGAAGGAACTTGGGAGTTCTCGAGACAAAATTGAATACATCTATCCCCCGATTTACACGGTAGAAACGTCCCTGAGAAAAACGTGTAAATCGAAAATTAAAAATTTTCAAGTCAAAACCATGTAAATCGAAAAGCTTGCAGAAAATGCATAATTTTGCTATTCAACAGTTGTGATTCTTTTCAAATATTTTTAGGTGTACACAGAAATAAAAATAAAATGCATTGACAAGTTAAAATATTTAATATATTACGGAAACGCTGTTTTTTTATTTAATTACAATATACATTAAATAGAAGAACAAAAAATGAAACGAAAGGTTTATCCTTTATCACTGTCAGAAATTGCTCTCATTCTTTTTTTCGGAATCGAATGTTCGAATTCACTTTCATCGCTCGAAGTTATTTGTGTCGATGTTTGAAGCAGAAATATTTACATTATGAGAGATGGTAATAAAATCGGTTATTAAAACAACAAAAAAACTTATTTCGAAAACCGTGTAAAAGCGAAAACGTGTAAAACAAGTACCGTGTAAATCGGGGGATAGGTGTATGTTTTTTCTAGGTATGCGTATACCATTGTAGTTCATCTCTTAACATAAGGTGAGACATAAGTCAAATGCTTCGCCTATTAATATGTAAAGGTACATATTTGATCATTATACTTTGATTTCAAATTCAATTATAGTGTTTCAAACTGTGATGTTATTTGGTTGTTATATCTATGTAATTTTGCCCCCTTTGCTCTCGACGTCTGAAGTGGTTCGAGGGGCGAATTCGCCCTCTATTCGATGACATTCTATCACACTTGATCTTTCGCTTCATAGCTCTAGATGTAACAAGTGGAAATCGATACACACTTTAGTTTTATATCCAACGCCCCAACAACAATTTTTCTGATACTATCTTTACATAGCGTTTTTTTTTAATTAAATGCTATATAGATAGTAATAAAATAAATAATAGTTATGAATAAATAAATTGTTAAACTAATGTATTAAAGCTAAAGAATAAATAAATAAAAATAGTAAATATAAAATTGTAGAATTCTGGAAGGAGGGCGCAGGAAGTGAGGTGAAGTATGGAATGAAAGCATGGAAAGCGTGAAAGTTATTGTTAAGGTAATTAGAGGAAAAAATGAAAGGCATTGAGAAAGACGAAAGATGAAAAAGGGGTTCAACGAGACATCCCAAAAACGTAACCATATAAGAAAAAAAGCCTATTAAATATTGATATAATTTCCATAAATGGCTTTAAAACTCTAGTTTTGACTCATGTTCCACACTAGATTTTCATTATTCAATTACTCAACACGTGTTTCACCCCTCCACGGGGCATCTTCAGGAGTTATGTTACACCAATTAGTGCCAAACACAGACTCTGTGTATTGCACGATTACCACTGCATGTGCGGAAGTGGCTAAATATTGGTCCTTTTCTTACATTTTTAAAATATCAAAAATCTAATTTTAAGGTCACCTTCATGTCACGCTTTAGACGTCCGCTGTAAGGAAGACCTCCGTCAAAAATGACCTCTATACCTAGTGGAAGGTCCATCTACGCCACGTCTACCAGTTTGTGGTCGCCCCTCGAGAACCTTCCAGTCCCTACATCCTGGACCTGTACCTTTGAATGTGACAAATCTTCGTGCTATATCTGTGACCTTGGATCTCCTAAATTGATTCAGCTGGAGTATCGTTTCCATGATAAGACTCGATCCAAGACACGAAGGGTTGATTAGACTCAAAGGAATTAGAAAAAACTGTTGCAAAATAATTAACATTTAAAAAAAGAATGATTTTTAACTCTAATTGTGAAACTAAAACTAAAAGTAATGTAGAACTGTGACCAGGGAATATAGATAAGGTAATAAAGGCGAAGTATTGTTGAAGATTTGCAAATGAGGAAAGATAGTACATGTGAAGAACAAAGCGAAGATATTGTAAAAGAAGAAAGGAGTATGTAAATGAAAATTTTAAAAACTAGAAATTAACGAGAGGTCATCTGAAACTGAGATCATTTAAAAAAATCGACTCCGCAGCGAAACTCTTAGCATAGCCCTTTCCTCTGGATGACCTGGAACTATCTGATATGAGGACGTAAACAACATGAAAAAATACAGATTATTAATCACAAATTTATAAATATGTAAACAAAGTGCGTGACATATCACTTATTAGAATTTTGCCGCGTAACGGCTTCGATATATTTTCTATCTGCGGACTGTATACGGTTCTGTATAGTCTGTGGCATTGACGTCGTGACAGCAGGGTGGATATAAAAAAAACAGACGAGAAATGTCATCTTTTACTTTTAATTAATTTATAATAGTGAAACAATAGCTTTATTTTTCGATTCTCTTTCCAAATTAGTTCACAATTTAAATTTTTTATTATTATAAACAATTTTCGTAACAATTTTAACAGTTCAGAGTAACACAAGTCTTGTTAGTTTAAATGTTCCTCAGTAACTAAAACACATTTTAAAGTCTTTAAAAAGATTTTTGTTGCT
Organism: Battus philenor; assembly: GCF_028537555.1. Lineage (NCBI taxonomy): Eukaryota > Metazoa > Arthropoda > Insecta > Lepidoptera > Papilionidae > Battus > Battus philenor. Next base: position 13,852,316 of record NW_027181678.1, on the reverse strand, counting down.
CCTACGCAATGTTTAAATGTCTTGACAATCAGGTCAGGTTGTGCTTTATCAAGATTAGCGTCTTCGTGAATAATTTGCACAGATGCATGTGAGACTTTGATAAATCGATTTTTATACGCAAATCGATATCGCCGCCATGTTGGCTGCGTGAGACAGCTGCGCGCGCAGCATCCGAGTTGTGGTCAGTTGATTAATGTTGTGGTAAATGTCATGTTTATTTCTTTAATGCGATGTACTGAATATGTTTTTTGGCGGTAAGGTAAGGTTGAGTTATGTCGTTGCACCGAACGTTTTTATTTCTAGTACCCTCCCCCCTCCCCTTATTGGGTATCTCGCGTTCCCTCCTGACATGTGTGGGATCATTTAATTGTTTTATTTCACTTTCTCCTTTCGTCATTCACAATCTCTATCTTTATCCGCATTCAAATCATCACCCGTGCATCACCTTTCTTCCTTCATCTTCAATCCTAGATCACAGTTTGCCAAATTATCACAGTTTTTTGACTCAATTTTTTTATTTTTTTATCTTTTCTTATTTACTAATATTTTTTTTGCTTTATTCATGATTAGCTTGGGATATTGTTCGACTCTTATTGACTTACTTCTGAGTCTTATTCTCTTTTATGGTATGTTGTACTACTTTTTTGAGAATCCTAGAAATATAAGACAACATTAGACCTCGGTCATGTGTCGAGCTTTGGATGCAAATATTTTTTCATTTATATAAATATACCAATATATTTAAATATCGACACATAGTATTTATACAAATATAATAAATAATAAAATCTAATTATCGCAATGATTTCGTAAGCTTTTCAAGCAAAAGCTGTCGAACCTTCCCTTTGAATGCGCAACGATTTCTGATCACATAATAGATTCAGGCGTTACTTTGCGGAAGTCCATCCTATGTAAGAAAAGGACTAATATATAGTTACTTCCGCTATGTAGCAGTAGTCGTGCAACAAAGTGCACCGCCCGCCAGCCCGCTGATAAATGCGCGTGCGGCAAACAATGCGAAGCACAACAACCACCGTTAATTCACTCAACACGTGTTTCACCCCTCCACGGGGCATCCTCATGAGTAATGTTACATCGATTAGTGCCAAACATCGAGTCGACCGACGGAAGTAGGTATATAAGTAGGTATATAGCAAAGTAACGCCTGAATCTATTAGATAAAATGTGAACTGTAAGCACACGACAAGATGTGGAATGTGTAAGAAGTACACAGTACAAATATAGAAAAGGACCAGAATATTAATATACGTAGACATAATGCTAATCGCGTTCCAGCACCTAAATAAAAAGTTGGTGATCTAGTTAAGATTTTGGGAAATAATTACCGTGGAAGGGCCACGGGGCATCCTCAGGAGTAATTTTACACCGATTAGTGCCAAACACCGCGATTTCTGATCATCCTAATATCGAGGGGGAGCGCCTTCCAGAGAAGAATAGATTGTATTGCGAAGGAGTGAGTAAAGTCGGAAATATAAGGACATCTAAGTACACGATTGCATGAGGAGTGAAGTGTTTTTTGATTGCAATTCTGCGTCTTCCGACAACTTTAATATGATCGTCTGTCCATCTCGTGGAAGGCACTTTTAAGCTGGACATGGTTGTGCTCCAGATTTTCACGGGGCACGGGGTATTCTCCGAGTATCTTCATAGCCTCAAGGAGATGGCGCAGCAGATCATTGAAAGGAACAAAAGCAAGGATTACAATAAATGGTCGGGTAAAGTTCGAGTCCAAAACGAAACGTAAATGGCAATAAAAATTTTAAAAAATTTAGGTCAATTATATGTGCCATTGAATAGATAAATAAATAAAAATTATAAGCAAAAATTGTGAATAAATAAAATAAATAAGTATATGCTGCGAAATATGAACCAGTGTAATTAGGAATTTAGACGAGGAAATAAAGGCGAAGTGTGGAAGAAGATCAGAAAGTGAAGAATGAAAGTATTTGTGAAGGATGTGAGGAAAAGTGAAGCCCTGAGCCTCGAAGATGGTGAGCGTCATCGAGCCTGTCTGTACCTGTTTGGCTTGGTGTGAGTTATATACAGGGTGTTTCTCTCTTTCGGGATATTCTCCGCAGAGTAAGGACGCCTACTCAAGAAATGCACCACCTCCTTGGGGAAATATATATCCAATTCCACTTCGACAATCCGATTGATGGGCTATATCGGTTTCTTGCGATCGTATACCGAAGTACAGTTGTTATAAAATTGCAATTTATCCAATGTTTTTTTAAATATTTTCTAATTGTAGGTACAAGTATAAATGTATTATAAATCCTTCATAAATGAAATTAAAAATATTATAAAATGTCTATATATTTTTTTCATATGTTATTGTTTCATATTGTTTTCTATGTTTCATTTGTTACATGTTTTGTTTTATTTACCTATTAATGTCGGTCACTTGAACATTGTTTTTAATTTTTTATTTCATCCAAAAAAAAAAAATCTGTAGCCATTATTAAAGCTGCTTGAAATTAAAAATAAATCGACTATTTTTTTAATTATTTTTGATTAATTGTTTCAGGTAATTGCAGCCGTAACTAAAACATTCAATTACAGGTAATAGTGAAACACAGGGTAACTGGTTATAGGATTAAAAGCCTTAAAGAGTTTAATGTATAGCTCATTTGTTGTTAAATTATATATGGTACATCATACACAAAAATAATAAATAACATATTACAGTAATAAAAAGCTTTTTAAAAAGTCAAATTACGTCAAATTAAAATTAATTGTAGTCTTAACAGACTTTGTGCAGTCAAAAGATATTAACTTGTCGCATTCTAAAAGAAAATAAATCAATCATATATATTATATATAATATATAAAATTTCCATGTCGCAATGTTAGTTACCGTATTCCACCGAAACGGCTTGACCGATTTTTACCAAATTTTATATGCGTATTCAGTATGTCTGAGAATCGGCTACAATCTATTTTCCATACCCTAAGTGATAAGGGTGGTCCACCTCTAAATTATTTTTTAACTTTTAAGAAATTTTTGGATTTTTATTTTATTATGATACAACATACAAAAATACATACAACCCTAAATTTTCACCCCTCTACGATGAACCCTTATTTTTCATTTGATAATAAATTTTTTCTTGCAAAACAACGTTTGCGGGATCAGCTAATATATATATATATATATATATATATATATCGCGCGTTTGATACGATTGATGTAATGTTATGGTGCTAGCCGTTTTAGACTTTGTGCAGCTGTATCGAAATCGAGCTCATGGAAACAGAAGATATTGAGTTAAAAATTAATTCTATTGTATTTCAGTTACATCGATGACTTTCACACGGGGGGACTATACCAGTGTAGGTGTGTAGTGTTATAACTGTGTGGTGTAGCTTTGGGAAGCGAGGACTACTCGTTCAGGAGTTACACGGGCCACGCCTGATGAACCTTTAACACGAACGAACCTTTTGGCAGAGCCTATGCTTATTAACAAACTGAAGCCTTCTTCTTCTTCTTGAAGTGCCTCTCTAACTAATGGAGGTTGGCTATCAGCTTCCTGCTCTCTTCCTTATTTTTGGTTCTGCGTAATAGCTCAGCAGCGCTGGCCATTCCAGTCCACTCTCTATTGTTACGAAGCCACGACTTCTTTCTCCTACCAACCTTCCTTTTACCAGCGACCTTTCTGAAAGCCTGAAGCCACTAAGATATAATACCCGGCGATATTGCACATCAACCTTTGGAAAGAGACTATCGGCTAATTTCGGCTTCGTAGAGCACTATCTCTGTCCCACTCTACCTATGACGTTTGTCAGTCGTATTTTGTTCGACAGAGATAACGCTTTACGAATCCTTAATTAACCAATTGTCTCTTTCTAAAGATCGATGTACAATATTTATCACCGGGTAATGTATAAATTTACCAGTCATAGGTAGTTCATTATAAAATCGTATATATATATATATATATATATATATATATATATATATATATATATATATATATATAGATTCTTACATCACTAATGGTTTTAATGAAAAATAACGTCTATTTGGGTGAAATATTTTCCCGAATTTCCTCTTTGAATTTATTCATTTGTCATTCCGAGAAAACCTTATAATGCCGGAACTAATTTATTAAAATAAATTCTACTTTCGTTATGTATTATTCTAAATGGATTCTTATTTAAAATACATAGAGTTTCAATTTCAATGAACTGTGTACCAGTAACAAGTGACAATTCATCGGATATACGTTGACTGGTTTATCTGTGGGTTAGAATTTTCATCTCATGGACCGTGAAGACCTCCAGTTAGAGAGGCGAAGCCCTAATGACTTTGCATTTTCTTTCGCAAACCTTGTTATACAATTCGTCACCCAATCGTTTATTATAAGAGAATGTGATGAAAGCGAGAGAAAAAGGGAAGGATGTAAGGTTGTTTTGGGTGAAAGCGCACGCGGGGATGGAGGGGAACGAGAGGGCGGACCAGCTGGCCAAGGAAGCGGCCCTGAAGAGTAAAAGACGACCAGAGTACGAGAGATGCCCTGTTTCATTCGTCAAGCGGCAACTGAGACTGGAGTCGCTCGACGAATGGAACAGGAGGTATGTGGAAGGAACGACGGCTTCGGTAACGAGGATGTTTTTCCCGGACGCCGTCTCAGCCTACCGCGTGCTCCGCAGCATCGAGGTGGACGCGGTCTCGGCCCAGCTCTTCACGGGGCACGGGGGGTTCTCTGAGTACCTTCATAGGTTTAAGCTCAAGGAGGACCCCTCGTGCTTCTGTGAACCGGGCGTGGACCAGACCGTGATCCACCTTGTGGCCCGGTGTCCCGCATTCGGGGGACTCCGGTTCGGCTTTGAATGCCGGTCTGGTGTGCAAATCAAGGAGGAATCAATAGCCTCCCTGATAGGCGGAGAATATAAACAATCATTTCTATCCCTTTGCAGAGAAATAGCGGAAAGTGCAATGAAAAGAAACAAAACGTAAATATAAGAAATAAATAAATAAATATATATTAAAAAATTAAAAGTAGAAAATATAATTATTAACTATTAAAATATAAAAAATCTGTGATAAAAATAATTGTATAAGAAACAAAAAGGTAAAATAAAAATAAAAAAAGCTATTGAAAATGTAAAAAGCAAGGGAAGAATGATAGATGATCAGAGGAAAAGAGAAAGACAGACGAATTGTGGCATGAAAGATTAGAACAAAAAGAAAGATTATGTGAAGAATGAAAGAAAAGAGAATGAAAATAAAATAACTAAGTGAAAAAATTCAATGCTTGCAAAGTCCCTGTCCCAACATAAATAGGGGTACGAGAGGCCCCCAATAGCGGGGGTATAAAAAAAAAAAATAAAAAAAAAAAAAAAAAATCGTTTATTATTCAGGTCAAATGTAATAGCCCATGTTAACATGTTCTAGATTTAAATTCAAATTTTAAATTGTCATTCCGTAGATAAGCTAACCTTGGGTCGGAACGCTGATCTGTTGAGAAGAGCCGACCTAAAACTCAACAGTTGCTCTTTTAAAAAAAATTTTTAACAATATTTGATATAAACATTATAATATCAACCCTGCAGATGTTTCAACAAACCAAGTTCAAAACATTTTGAACAACTTATAAGTTCTGTATATAAGTTAAAAAATAATATAAGAAACAAAGAACTTATTAAAGATATTTGAAAAATATATGTGTTAAAGGTTCATAGGGACCACCAGCTCCGCTTACATCTGATTACAAGACATAATACATCTTGTAATAAAATTTAATGTAATATTTTTGGCTTTTTGAAAAGAGCAAGTGTCGAGTTTCTTACTGCTTCTCTCTCTCTCTCTCTCTCTCTCTATATATATATATATATATATATATATATATATATATATATATATATATATATATATATATATACATATATATTTACGCACGGTTTGTTCTTACTTTAAGATCATTGGAAAACGCTGATTGTAGGGTTCCGACGGGTCCTGTTGGGAAACTCTGAAAATTGCCCAACAATGGGACAAAAATTATAATGATTACATCAAATGTTGGTTTAACTATTATTAGTTATTCAATTATATTTGCACGTGTAATGCTACTATTTTAGGTTTAATCATTGCAACATTATTATTATTTTTTTAATATGACAACCTTTTTATTTTTTATCTATCATTGTGTGTATGCAGGTCATGTGCCATTTGTTACCATATACATGTTTTATTTAACAACGTTTTATTTAACATTATTTTTTTTCGTTATTAAATAAAACTTGCTATTGACTGCCATTTCACCTTTGTGATTCGTAGCCGGTAAAAGGCACTAGCCTAGTAAAAGGCTATTCACTGTGTCGCAATGCGCAGACGCACGTGTTTCCATATCAAGCCGACTTGACCGATCGCTTCCGGTCCGTCGCCGACTGAACCGGTCCGAGTAACCAAGAACTAATTCTTAACAGTTCCTTACTAGTGAGTGTGTGGGCAGCTTTATTCTTGTGCAATATATTCAGTGTATAGCTCCCTTTATTCGCGTGATATATTAGTGATAAATTCCCTTACAGTTATTTATTGACCAGAGATTCTTTCTGACGTTAAAGGTTTTACTTCAGGTAACATACGATTTGGGAGGCTTAACCGAAAAACCTTTATTGTAACTTAGCTTAAAAGGCTTTCGGAAAAGCTACGTATCACCTTCTCGACCAAAACCAGTTGAGTGTGAAGTGAAGCTGAAGGGTGGAATGTGACATCATCACTTACCTGATGATTGATAAAGAACACAGCCGCAAATTCCTAGATATTACATGATTGTCGTCAAGGAACCCTCCTTAAACAAAAATATTATGAACAAACATAAATATTAAATTAAGAAATATAAGGATCGGGTAAGATGTAATAAAATAATACACTGGAATAAGGAATTTGAAATTATTATATCAGATCAATTAATATATTATATCAATGAATGTGTCGAAAGAAGTGAGACGATGCATGGATTTTGAATTAAAAGAAGAGAAAAAAAGAAAATGTGATAAATAAAAGAAGATGTATCAATAGAAATTGTGAAAATTGAAAAAGACATTGACACAGAAATTGTAAAAATTGTCATCTGTTTTACTTCCTATCTCCATCTCACATCTTATCCTGGGACTATCGTATGCGGAACATAAAACATGCTCATATTACAATCTTATGCAAGGTTCAGCTTTTAAACGAACCCATTTTGTTACGTCTCAATTACGCAGCTTCATAAGGCTATTAATTAAAGTTCATTTTACTAATCTTCCCGCTAAAACTTATTATCTTGTAGTCATTTTACAACGCTATCTAGTGGCGAACATATGCATAGTGCAATTTTTATTAAAATTTGCATTGTGGTTATAAAATTAAAATTTATTATTTTTTAAGAATCTTTTTTTATGTTAACGAAAGTGTACAAGCAAAAATTATCCGAATTCGTTGTACTGTTGTTCAATTTTACACTTTGCAACATACATAAGGAAATATTTTTATTTATATAGAAAAAAGTTTAGCTATAGCTATATAGCTATAATTAAAAGCTATTGCTAAAAGCTATTCCTAAAAGCTATTGCTAAAAGCTATAACTAAAAGCTACAATTAAAAGCCATTGCTAAAAGCTATTATTAAAAGCTATTGCTAAAAGCTATAACTAAAAGCTATTGCTATAAGCTATAACGAAAAGCTATTGCTAAAAGCTATAATTAAAAGCTTTAGCTATAGCAGATACAAAATTTAGTTTTTTAACGCGTTATTATTAATTGCAATAAATTATTGCCAGCTACTAATTGCAAATAGATTAAAACTATTAAAAAAAGATTCTATTTTTATATATCTCGTCTTGTTTTTAGGGTGATTAATAAGATCTTTAAAGGGGTGAATCTATTCCACATTCATCAGCAACCCATTTCCAATCACCTGTTATAAAGTGATCAAACTGTACCATGTTCATAACATATACTTTGAAAACTGCGGCGAGTAGCGAGTAAGTCAATTTTGTATAAAAAATATATGTATAATAAATATATATATATATATATATATATATATATATATATATATATATATATATATATATATATATATATATATATATATATATATATATAATAGTACTGTGTGACGAAATTAAAGCCTTATAAAGCCAAGCAAGCAACGCCGGGCGTCCGGATATAGTCAGCTGTAGTTTCATGTACAAGTCAGATACTAACAAGGTACAATGTAACGCGTCTTCGAGAATAGCGTATTTTTAACAAAGATTTCACAATCAAATTCAATTTTAAATCTCCTTCAACTCGATATAACCCAGGAACCCATAAAACAGCTAATTGAGATCAAACCATAAACACGAAACAGTAAAATCTTAAAGAAGAGCATTGCGGTTTTTCTCAGTACAAATGTGTTGGATTTGTGATACGTGGCGTAATGTTTTCTTTGTAAACGATAGGAACAGGTGATGGTTTTATTAATCATCAGTTGTAAAAATATGGCAGGGTATCACACACCTGCTTCTTATAATTGTAATTTTCTTATTTTTATACATATTCTAATATAACAGACATAGTAAAACGGATTTTACAGAAATTGACAATGCCTGTGCATTCTGCTATATATACAGAAATCTGTTGTCGCTGTCAGATTATGGAATGAGCTAGAAGCAATAAGATGCACTAAATCGCATCGTTGTCTGTAAGAGATTGCCTTGTGTGATAAGACCGCCCATTGTACTTTTTTGTATATCATTGTAAAACTTATTAAATGTATCTTATCGTGTACAATAAAGAATATTAAATAAAAAAAATTGCTGTCAGCTTTTAAAAAGATTGTAAAACAGCATATCTAAAATAGGATATTGTATAGCATTTGTTATCAATTCGTATTTATGTAATACCATTTCCACGAAAAACATATATGTATATATATTTATACAAGTATGTTTATATATATGCATGTGTAATGTATGTATTCGTATGTACACCCTAAACTGCCCTCTCCTTCACGTCTCTCATTTCCATCCAAAGGTTGTCTGGTAGAGATCGCCTCGAGCGATAGGACCGCCTCTTGTACCTATATATGAACTAGCTGATCCCGCAAACGTTGTTTTGTAAAAAAAATTAAAGTTTTTAATTAACAAATGTAAGATAAGGGTTGATCGTAGAGGGGTGAAAATTTAGGTTTGTATGTATTTTTGTATGCTGTATCATAATAAAATAAAAACCAAAAAAATTGTCTAAAAAATTACAAATAAAATTTAGGGGTGGACCACCCTTATCACTTAGGGTATGGAAAATAGATAGTAGCCGATTCTCAGACATACTGAATACGCATGTAAAATTTGGTAAAAATCGGTCAAGCCGTTTCGGAGGAGTTCAAGTTCGAACACCGTGACACGAGAATTTTATATATAAGATTAGTCCTATTTTTAATAATTATCCGTGTTATAGATTTTTAGTGTACAATAAAGTGTAAAGTAATATATAAAAAACGGATTAGAAAATTGAAATGGCAGTGGTCACATAGCGCGCAGAAAATATGGTAGCACGGGATTTTTGCACAGGGTGTGTCTTATAAATTGAGAGCTACCCCACCCAATCTAAGCAGTGGTAGGAATAATAAGGACTAAACTTGCGATAGTAGGTCGCGATTTCGCTTCCCTGGATACAATGTTATATAAATCCCAATGTGTTCATTAATTATATAGGATTACCACTGCTAATAAATAAGTTTCCAGATGATGGGCAGCAGCTTTCTCTGCATACCAAAACATCACACTGCGATTGCTGACACGACTGCCAAGCGTGACGATTTTGGTCTATCATAGACATTTTTAAGTAACAAAACGAATACACCTATAAACAATCATGCTATATATACGTATACCGTACGTATGTACGTATACGTATATCCTATATATATATATATATATAATATTTAATACCCGTATATATATATATATATATATATATATATATATATATATATACGGGTATATAAATAAATAAATAATAATAATAAAGCTTTATTTCATTCCACACAAATGACTTAAAATTAGTAATTTTAAATAATAGTTTGTTGATTTCGTATCAAGTTTGTATAGATCCCTCAGGGTAAAAATCTCCTTCAAAGCCTTTAATTTTACGCTATCTTTTGCAACTTGGAACCATCCGTGATCTGCCATAGCCACGATCTCGTCAGCCCATCTGGCATTAGGTCTGTCTCTCGCTCTGGTACCGCGTGGTCCCATCCATTTTGTAACCCTTTGTGTCCACCTGTTATCACCGAACCATGTGACCTGCCCAACTCCACTTTCTCTGGAGGGAATAGGTAAGTGCATTTTTTATACACGTTTTTTCGATATCTGTGTTCCTTATTTTGTACTAATCATCCTGTATATAGTACAGGATGTTTACCCTTGTTTAAGGGACAGTGTAATTAAATTTATCTTCATCCTGTTCCAATTCGAACGACTCTCCTATCTTTTGTACAAAATCCTAGTTAGGCGTAAACCCTTTCGTATGTAATCTTGTTTATTTATCTTTGAACGTTTGCTTCTATTGTGTGTTTCGGTAATTTTCCTTCGAAAGCCTCTGTTTGTAAGGTACTCGCGTTAAAAGCGACTGCAACAAAGGGTTATCGTGAATGTTTATTGCCGGGACAACTTTGTTAAGAAGTCTATGATCTTTAGATTAAACTCTCTATCATAACACAGAAATTAACAGGATACTCGGAATCAAAAGAGGAAAGAAACTATCTACTAGGGAGAATAATGTCTTAATAGATTCTTACAGTCGGCATGTGGAATGGCACGTCGTTTGTTGATAGCTATTGGCAGAGTACAGAACACATAGCACTCTACTATGATACGGCAAAGTAGATAGACGTATATGTCGAATGTGGAAGATCCTGCATCTCTGAAGGAGATCAATGTACAGGTAATGTACTTTAGCTGAAATGGTGATGATAAAAAATATATTATAGGAGCTATATCACGTCATAGTCAACGGCGCATCAAACAGGGGAATCCCACGATAGAGCGCTCTATATTTACGTCGTGCGAAAGAGAGCGCTCCAATTCTCGCCTTGTGATTGGCCGATTGTTTTTTTGGTCAATTATTGTTTCGATAGTTTTAAGAATCGGTATAATACGTGCAAGGTTTATACAATATGTGTTTAGTAGTTCACAAACCCTTCCGTTACGTGAACTCATTTCCGATGAAGCTGTAAAAGCCTTAGGTTTAATAGCAAAAATATCTCAGAAACAATACAATACACTCACATCTACTTTAGATTTAGTGTTGTTATTACCTTAAAAAACTAACTGCACTTGGATTAATCCGACAATATGTTAAAGAAATTTAATATTTTACTGAAAAGCGAGAGAAATTTTTAAAATGACGCAACAAACAATTTATAAGCAACAAATGAAATTGTTATAAACAAATAAATCTTCCGATATCTCTAAATTATTAGTGGATGCCACAAGGAGAAATGATTACGCAGTGGTTCAATATTTCACTGCTGCATTGTTAGAATCTCTAACATCGTGACAATCAATCTTGATACCAAGACGAGGCGCGTATCAGCTACAATCTTCCATCCTTGTTTAATGTCCGTGTAATTTGTATGTTTATCTCTCTCCCGATGGTGCGGTACAAACGATAATTCTGACACTTTCTCTAGCGCCCGCTTCGACCCCGTAGGTCATTTGCCACAATGTCCGGGTTTAGATTACTTTATAATAGCGTCTATTATTCTGTTATTGTTTGATATACTGTTGTATTTAAATACTCGCAAAGTGCTAAATTGAGTTATGAATGCGGGCACCGCCTTGCAGTGATCTTTTCTTTGCTGAAATGACTACTAAAATAAATATAAAAAATAAAATTTATTAATAATTATTTTAATTATTAAATTTGCTTGCGAAAGTTCATCCAAAGTAAGAAAAGGACCAATATTTAGCCACTTCCGCACATGCAATGGTAGTCGTGCAACAAAGTACACCGCCCGCTAGCCCGCTAATAAATGCGCATGCGGCAAACAATGCGAATCACACAACTACCACCGTCAAATCACTCAACACGTGTTTCACCCCTTCACGGGGCATCTTCAGGAGTTATGTTACACCGATTAGTGCTAAACACAGAGTGACTCTCTGTATAAATCTACACTATGTGTTTATTTTTCATCTATACGCGTTTAGCGGGTAGTTGGTATTTGCTCATAAAAATTAGTCCCAATACAAAGACGACGGTAGCATTAATGGAGGCTGTCAAATTTAAATCCTCGTTCTAAATTTAAATTTCAACTCTCAAGAAATATTTTAATAAATTAATGTGGTCGTAGTGGCCAGCAATACGAAGTGTTTTCAACGAACACTACACTACATACATTTTTATAACAAATTTTATAATCACTGCTGAAGTTAGATGTGCTAATAAATAAGCTATGAATAAAATAAATGACAATTCCCTCCGTGCCGGTAACAACTAAATTACGATGATATTGTGTTAGTATGTGTTATTCCAATAATTGGAACATTACTGTACATCGGAATCAAACGGAAAATGTTAATTTTTATTCATTCATTTTCTCTCTCTGTTTCTCATTTTCTCTCTTTCTCTCTTTCTCTTACTTTTACTCTTACTCTCACTCTTACTCTTTCTCTTTCTCAAATAAAAACAGTATGATTAAACAAAAACACACTCTTAATATGCGCCAGTGTAGCTTCTCTAAAATAATTTATAAGAGATGATTTGAAATACGTATAAAAGCATTAAATAATAAAAATCTTTTGCGCCTATATCAAATCGCTCTGTATGTGATTGCTCTGAAATATGTTACCTTTTTTATATTGACAATCGACAGGCAAATGCCTTATGGCAGTACAAAATCTGCAAGAACAGATATATAAACATCAAATAAATTTAATATACAGAAATTTGAATTTTGAAACCATTTTTTTTTTGTTAATATCATTATTTTATACGTAATTATTTCTGAAACCGTTGATTTTTAGATAGAATGTATCATATATTAGCTGTCATCAAATGAGATATACTTTCATCCCTTTCTAACTTTTGCATATGTAACCAAACATCCTGTATATCACAAATAATATAGATCCTAAAATAAAGCCTTGTGGAATAGCCGAATCAAGGTTTTATTTAAAAATTATTATTATGAATATAGGTTATATAGCTATATCGTAAGATTTATTCAAAATATATGCAAGTACTACTTAAATATTGTAAATCTATTTGCGATCCTTGAATAAAACTTAAATTCTTCCTCGTTTCTAAACGAGGTACTATGTCTAAAAGTACACTTGCGTTCAAACAAACATTAGTTCGATGTTTTCTATTTTCTTCACTGTACCATTTATTATTCGTAACAAGGACATTGATGTTCGCGACTGTACACAAAGCGTGTCTTGTAGGTGATTAGTTTAATTCTAATGCAATTAAGAACACTTTCGTTTCCTCGTTAGTGATTTACGTCGGAGTGGACGTCGCTTAGTTGTCTGTATGTTCTTTTGTACGCGAATGTACACAGATCACTGAAGTACAACACGTATGAAATACTCTGTGATAATTTTTTCTTAGTGCTATAACCTGAAAAATGTTTTTTTTAAATCCTTTACAGGCGAAGTATTTGATCTCTGTCTCGCCTGATGTTAAGCGATGAGGTGGTCTATGATGCTATATGCAAGAAACCTATTTATTTTTGTCTTGTATATCTGTTCACACTATAAAAGTATTAGCGAAACGTTTAGTGCGAGAAGGAATATCAACCGTATACGGATATTATGATTCCGTACATCTTGTCGTCAGATAGAAGAAAGGAGATGGCAGCATGAGTCGGTATAATTCCGTCGCACACTCTCCAAAATGCAGTCTATTTTTTTACTAATAAATACATTCAAAAAACTTTTAAGTTAAACGGTTTTTTGATACCCATATTGTGGTGGTTGTGGAAAAATATGTACCTAGTCCGCCATATTGGAACGGCGTCCATCTTGAATTTTAAATTTTGACATAATCGTCGTGTTTTTCTAGTGTAGCCCTTTCATTTGATACCAATATTGATGGCGATTCACAGTTATTTCGTAAGATTTTGAATATATTTTCTATTTAAAATTTTTTATGCTCTGCGAAAACTATATTTTTTTAGCTATCTGTGAATATTTTTTTTTTTAGTTTTTAAATGAAAAGTTCATTTTAGCGTTTTCTCTAGCAAATGAACTATACAGACAAGCTTTTATAGATCTACTTATAGGCTAGATTCTACTTGAGAGGTACAGAAGTACAGGCCAGTAATTTGAGTATATAGTGGATGGTTTCTTCATGTGGCAGCCCTGGCTCATATGTGAACTGTCTGTCAGGTAGACAGGGGCTTGATTCGCTGTTAGGTCGGCTCACGCGAGCGCCCGTCCGCGGAGCCATCGGGTGTGGCGCGAGTCTAATTCTATTTAAAGGCAACACGCCTGCCAGTGCTTTATGAGCTCGTAAAATGTTCACCTGCATTCTCGCGAGTACAGTCGCTAACAAAAGTCATACGGCTCTCAATTAAAAAAAAATATATTTTTTTGTTGTACATTTTCATTCATTTTTTTACATTAATTGTGTGATTATTCCAAGGCGTTAAAAGAGATATTACAGTAAATATTTGAACAATTGTCTAGATATAAATTACTTGTTTTATAGAGCTTTAAAATAGATGTCACCAGCTCTTATATATCTATCCATTTTTTTCTATATTTATCATTATTCGTATACAGCTAAACGAGGTTTTAATGGTAATCATTATTTCAGCCGTAGGATGCCCACGGCTGAACGAAAACCTTGCCATAGATTTCCAAAATGACCGAATGGAGTCGACCTGTACTCAACGTTTTCTAGAGTAAATGTGTACCTCATTTTCAGCAATCAACTATAAACCTTTAACACCTATTTTCAATCACCATGTATAAAGTGATCGCTTATGTATGTTACAATTATTATTTTTTTTCACACACATATTTTTGACAGTGCTTACTTCTCAATTTCTTTTATTCTTTCCTTTTATCCTTCACAATATCTTCCAATTTTTGTTCTTTCATTCCTTCTTGCTTTCATCGCCTTCCTTTCCTCATCTTTTTTAGTCTTAGGTGGTACTCTAGGTACATTTTTATTTTCCAATCTTTCTTTATATTTTGATTTATTTGGATTTGAACTTTTTAATACATTGCTAGACTTGTCTTATATTATATTATTATTTGATAAGTTCGTTACATGTGCAACAACAGTACTAAGTTTGCAGGGATAGATAGTAAACAATATTCAATTTTATTATATTATCATTACCTTATATGTTATTTCTGAAATCTTTGATTTTGGGACAGTATCACATATTAATGAACAGTAAATGAGCTATGCACTCACCAGTTTGAATCTTTTATATTTAATTCTAAGCAACGTGTGTATAAGTTTCATATTTGCTCGCAGGGTGGTAAGTAATGCTATTAAAAGGAACAAAACCAAATAGCAAAACTGGAACCAAAAATGAACTTATCAAATAATAATAGAATATAAGACAAGTCCAGCGATGTATTAAAAAGATCAAATCCAAACAAATCTGAGATATCAAATAATAAAGATAAAGATTGGAAAATAAAAATGTACCTAGCCACCTTAGAATAAAAAGATGAGGAAAGGAAGGCTATGAAAGCAAGAAGAAATGAACGAACAAAAATTGCAAGATATTGTGAAGGATAAAAGGAAAGAATAAAAGAAATTGAGAAGTATGAAAGTGAGTGTCGAATAAAGATAAAAATTATGTGTAAATAAAGTCCCTGTCCCAAACTAGATAGTGGGTACGAGATGCTCCCAATAGCGGGGGTCATAAAAAAAAAAACTGTAACACTTTTGCGCGCGACGATACAGTTCTTGTTCCGCCAAGGCGGTGTAATCGAGTCGGTTAGCACTTTCGCGCGCGATGTTACGCCGCCACCTGCCCACGCGTCTGGACGCGACAGCGCTAGGGTTGCCTCTTTTATAAAAATATTACTATCGATATTTTTTAACTTCGTCATTTTTTTTTTGTATATTCACGCCTAAATTAAATTGCATCTGGTTTTGAATTGGATGGTGTCTTTTGTAGAACCTTTAAATTCAAAAGTACTTGTAACTTCGTCATTATGTTTTTTTTTTGTATATTTATACCTAAATTAAATTGCATCTGGTTTTGAATTGAATGGTGTCTTTTGTGGAACCTTTAAATTCAAAAGTACTTGTAACTTCGTCATTATGTTTTTTTTTAGTATATTTATACCTAAAATAAATTGCATCTGGTTTTGAATTGAATGGTGTCTTTTGTGGAACCTTTAAATTCAAAAGTACTTGTAACTTCGTCATTTTGTATTTTTTTTTTTAGTATATTTATACCTAAATTAAATTGCATCTGGTTTTGAATTGAATGATGTTTTTTGTGGAACCTTTAAATTCAAAAGTACTTGTAACTTCGTCATTTTGTTTTTTTTTGTACATTGATACCTAAATTAAATTGCATCTGGTTTTGAATTGAATGGTGTCTTTCGTGACAACTTCAAATTCAAAAAAACGCCATGGAAAAAAATATGGAAGGTATATGCCAAAAGGCACACCGATATTATTGTCGTAAGCATTCCTATCATTATTATCAACTACTGTGAACATGACATCTCGATTTTCTATTTCGTTAAATCAAAGTTAAGGTTCAAGATGAAACTTGATCGGTGGTTCAAGTGTATGTATTGATTAACTTAAAAGCCGGTACAATATGTTCAAAATCAAGAATACTTTATTTAAAAAAAAACTGTATAACACATATTTTATAACCGTCAAGTACAGTAAACTACCTGTGGGTGATATTTTAGGCCTGAAAACAGAAGAGAACTGACGAAACGATTATTTATTTATTTATTTACTCTTATTACATTTTAAAGTCGGAGTTAATTCCTATGGGCATTCTCTACCTGTCAACCTAAGATGATGATGACGTTTGAATTTAATCTAATAACTATCTAAGGCAGAGTATTGGTGTACATACATAAAAATCGTGGCCACCCTTGTTTTTGTAGTTTGGGATAGTAATCTACATAGAATGGCGGCCCGTCATTATCTTACGTATTGTTCATCTTGGACGGGCACAGGCTATATTCACTTACACTTAAAGTTATTTACGGGAATGAAAGACATTTTGACTGCTTTCAACTACACCAGAGTTCCCCAAACTTTTTTGTGTCGTAGACCCCTTGCCATGTTTTTCCGTGTTGGGTAGACCCCCAACTCACCTGATATTGATTTCCTGTAAATTTCTAACTGTAGTGAAGTTTAGTGTTAAAAAGTTTAGTGTTAAAAACTTAAAGTAAAATACATGTTAATTTATACATTTATTAATTGAATTTAAATTAAAACTACTCAAAATAAAATTTTGTATCTGTCATGTAAAAAATTTGTTTATTTAATGTTACAAATAAACAAATTTTTTACTTCATAGGTACTTTTATAAATAATGTAAATGTTTCGATATTATAAGATAGTATGATGTAAGTAAATAGGTACTATCAGTGTATGTGTTGAGATCCGCTATCGTGGACCCCCATTTTCATTTCATGGACACCTAAATTTTTTTTCGCTGACGTAGACCTCTAGGGGTCGATATAGACCACATTGGGAATCACTGATCTAAGGCTTCTCAACCTCTTTTGTGCCATGCCCCTCCAAAAGCCTTTGCAAAATTCTTACGCCCCCATATGTAACAGATAAATCTAATATATAAAATTCTCGTGTCACGGTTTTCGAACTTGAACTCCTCCGAAACGGCTTGACCGATTTTTACGAGTACCAAATTTCACATGCGTTTTCAGTATGTCTGAGAATCGGCTACTATCTATTTTCCATACCCCTAAGTGATAAGGGTGGTCCACCCCTAAATTTTATTTTTAATTTTTTAGACAATTTTTTGGGTTTTTATTTTATTATGATACAGCATACAAAAATACATACAAACCTAAATTTTCACCCCTCTATGATCAACCCTTATCTTACATTTGTTAATTAAAAACTTTAATTTTTTTGCAAAACAACGTTTGCGGGATCAGCTAATTTTATATAAAAGCGAAATGGTTAAACTCGTGTAGAGTTAACAATTGTTCTCTTGTTGGAAAAAACCGACCAAAGGTATCTTATTCGATAGTGTTGTACATAGTAAACACCTGATATCGATATTGATAAAGAATATATCACATCACTATAGCCGTTGTATCCGCTGCAAGCCGTCATGTCGGACAACAGCTCTAAATAGTAACGTATCGTGTTCCATCGCTAGCGGTCAGAGGCAGTATTTCAAAGGTTCTTTTTTGGGCTCCACCGCAAAAGTTTTATTAAGGAAGCATTGGTAAAGACGCAAAGTTTTGCCGGAGCCAAATAACGTAGTACACTGCCGGGATGGACATAGATTTATCAGTTTTATAATTTCCCACTGTTGGGTAACGATACTACACATATTGTAGACCAGTGGTGGTCATACTTCTTAATTGGCAGATAATTAAAAAATATCTGTTTTGAGTTACTCTGAATTATTCATGAATAAACAGTAACAGTAATTTTCAGTAGTTCTTTCAGAAGTTGGTCATTTAAATCTGATATGTGTATTTATCGAAATTTAAAAATGGAATAAAATGATTCACGTTGTCCGTTGTACGGTGTATTTAAATAATTCATTTATTTATTTAATTTATTGGAGATAAACAGTAACAAAAGGTAGTAAGAAAGTACAAACTTAGAAGCTTAGAAATATAAAATTAATTACAATTGTTACCTTATAACTATCTCACTGAGAACATTTAATGATTTATAGTCAAACAATGACAGAACAAGTAAAAACATTACTAAACAGGGATCAAATATTATGGTTTATATACTTATATTATGTTTTTTTATGTATTTATATCATATATTTATATTAAGGTTTAAAATTCGACAAATAATCAAAGCATAAACCATCAAAGTGTCACAGATTGGCTCCCCCTATTAAAGGCTTCTATCACTTCGGCATATTGTGGTTTTGTATGACTTTGTGAAGGTAACATAATATAAGACTAGACTATAAAGGCATGGTTACATTGCAAGTTCAAACGCATTTACGAATGTAATCACATGGTGCGCCCACGACTTTATTTAGGTTGTCTGAAGGCGATTGATACAAGTATATGTACAGCAGTGAAAGTTCCACCGTTAGATATATATGTATATATATATTTATATACATACATATATATATATATATATATATATATATATCCTTCAAATCTCATCAAAATAAAAACATCACGTGTACCCGTGACCTAATAATCAAGTTAAACTTACGACTCGAGTTAAGTTCGTCCGAAAGTTAGCGGGCCGTCAAGTTAAAGTTAACTTCGTTACGTCTACAAATCAAACGGCGTGAAACTAACACAAGCCTGCGAACAATACAAACAGGATCGCAGAGCTTAACTTCGGACAGGGTCTCTGTTTACCCCGTATAACGAAGCGGCGTGATCCGAGTCCGCTAAATCCGGTCTAATCCAGTTACAGTCCCTCTGTCTACCGAAGTGTTAACATCTATTCCAGATAAAGCTTTCCTCCCAACTTTACAAGCTTTTCGATTCCTTCAACATTTTCTTAAATATTGAACACATAAGATATATCAAACTATTTATATATGACACTTTATTTTTAATAAACAATGATTTTTTTAATATTCTTTATAGTACACATTAAGTTACATTTAATAAGTTTTACAATAATATACAGAAAAGTACAATGGGCGGTCTTATCACACAAGGTAACCTCGTACAGACAACCGTAGTATGGAAAAGGTAAAAGTACTAATAATGGGTAGTTTACGTGTACATTAAATATATATTTACAAACTAACGAACATAGACATACATAAATACGTATATAACATATATACTTATAATAAATAAGGTTTAATACTTATTATAAATATAATACTATAATATATAAAAACATCTAACTGACTTCGATCAGTATTGTTTTGATCGTACTTGCCTCAGAAAGAAACAGAAGAAGAAAAAGAAATGAATTAACAGATAGATAATCATAGCTCTAGTAAATGGTTCTTAACCATTTTCTTGAAAATAGGTAGTGAGTTGGCACGTCTTATATTCAGCGGTAAATCATTCCACAATCGAACGGCCTGCGTGTTGATTGTTGAGAATGATTGTTTTTAATAATAAATTTTGTATCCTCAACAATGCTAGACTACCTTTCACAACAGGTATTTATTTGTTTTTTTTTTTAAATGGGTTCCGCTATTGGAGGTGTCCCATACCCCTATCTTTGAGAAGAACATCTGGACTGAATCTGGACTATCGAACTAAGATTACTATGTAGGTGATGAAATTGATTCGGATGAATAAATAAAGAATCTACATTTTATAAACAAATCAGCATTACATTTTGATCGCAGCATTATTAATACAGGGTCAAAAAAACATCACCTACGAATCTAGTCGAGTAAGAAATCACGTTAAAATTGAAACATTTCTGAATTCGAATGTGAAATTAACTTTGGAGATTCCGTTTCCGTTTTTAATATATATACCGCGGAAGCGAGAGACGCGTGGACGATTACGTAATGAACACATTTAATAATAAATATGGCCGCGGTGGAGCGGCGTTGTCGAAACTGCGCCTCTGAAATAATTGCGCGCTTTGATCGGAGGCTGTGGAGTAAGAGAATTTAATATGCAACCTCTCGCACATCAAAGGGAACACTCCGAAACAGAAATTAAATAAATCTAGCGGTCCAATGCACGAGCGGACAGTGCGGTATCTCCAATATTGATATTTCAAGATGGCGGACACGTAATTGCTTCGACAAAATGGCGGCTCTAATATTATACAAAAAAGACATAACCACGTGACCTTATGTGAAAACCTTAATATATCTCCGTTCAGCTTACCGGACCTTCTCAAGAAAAAATCTACAGCAGAATCTTTTGATGAGTTGGCCCCGCACATTGTCCTAAATCTCAAGGCATTTTACGGTCTGTAGCGCTTGGGCAGCGACTTAAATAAAATAATGTAGCAACTAATATATAATTATATATTCCATATTGTATTGTTAATATGTATAAATTTTAGCTGTATTTACCCGTAAGTGAAAATTATGTAAAAAAAAAAAATATAAAACGCTGTCGTGCCTCGCAGCTGGGAGAAGAAAGATCCGTATCAAATAGCGGCAACCCTCTCCCAACTGTCTGCGTTTAGTTAAAGCGAAAGATAAATACTGTAAAAAAAAGACACCAGCGGTACAAATTAGAATTAATAAAAAAAATATTACAAAATGACATCCGCTATTTTTCACAATGAATTATCTTTCATCATTACCATGCCAGGCATAGGCGGGGAGGTTTGAAAATCATCACCGTTCCTTGCTCTGCCTGCTTTCAACGATTGTACTCCAACTTGGCAAAATCAGAATAGAAATATACAAATTGTATGACTATGGAATATATAACTAACCAAAATATTAAAAAAACTGGAATGTAAAAATAAACAAAAGTGAATAGAAAAATAAAACAAAGATTAAAAACTTAAAAAGTAGTATTCTGGAGATGAAAGTTGAGTAAGGAATGCGATGCTATAAAGGAAAATAAAGTACGGAAAGGAATGACAAATTGTGTGACGAATAAAAGAAAGATTTGTGAAAGATATTAAGAAGAAAAAATAAAATTATTATGTTACTTATTAAGAAAAATAATTTCCACGTGTGTTCAATATACAGGATATATGAGATGCTTCCAAAAACAGAGCTAATAAAAATATAATACTTCACACGAACAAATGTTTAAATTCAGTCTATGCCTTATACAACACAAATTTTTTTTGTTTCCATGTGTTTGCTTAAAAGCCCCAAATCCTACGATTTCATATATTACTTACAACAATGGAAGTTAAGAAAAGGACCAATATTTAGCCACCTCCGCACATGCAGTGGTAGTCGTGCAATGAAATGCACCGCCCGCCAGCCCGCTGATAAATGCGTATGCGGCAAATAATGCGAATCACACAACCGCCACCGCCAAATTACTCAACACGTGTTTCACCCCTCCACGGGGCATCTTCAGGAGTTATGTTACACCGATTAGTGCCAAACACAAAGTCCCGAGAGTTCCGAGTGAAATCACAATATAAATATAATAACATGTGGTGCAAAAGTAACGTCATAATTTAAACCGGCAGCCATTTCGTTATAAATTAAAAAAGAGAGGTCTGCTATTTCAAAAAGAAGATTTTAAATTCTAAGATTATTTTTTAAGTGACCTCCCTCCTCCCAGGTATATGAATAATTGCGCTAGTTTAATCTCATTTTCAATTATCATCCGCAAAACCTTTGGCACCAAATTGATGATACCATCTTCAATACTTTCAAGGCTTATAAGGTGCATGGTTTGTTGCAGTAAATGTGATATTTTTGATAGCTAAATCAACGCTTCACACAGACATGGAGCACGACAACGAGAAAAACAGCAAAGAAAACTTAAAAAAAATTGTCAAATAAGCAGTAACAATTATTCCACGTAAGAATCTCAAGAGAAATGTGTACCGAACCATCAATAAATGATAACTAATTCTATATATAACTACATCATAAATGTCAAAGTGACAGTGACATTTGACGCCATTTGTAAAAATTAAGACACATTCATACTATGATATTACTTCTGCGCCACCTATTGTATTTAAAAACATTAATTAACGCTATACTCCTAAAAAAAATTTTTACAGTGAGAAGCATTTTTAAATTACTTTAAATTGACCAAAACTATATTAAGAACAATTATGAAAGTGGTAAAAGTCCGTCTGAGTTTATTGTGGTCTCTTTTCAGATCACAGTGAGTTTGGATTCCTCGTACCTTTTAATTGAATTATGACATTAGTAAATAAATAGTAATGGTAGCCCAGTTGTAGAGAACTTAGACTTCCGAATGTAGATCGCTGTTTCAATACCCGGGATACAATCTTATATAATTCACACTTTGTGCAGTAATTATATAGGGTTACCACTTATCAACTAGTATGGTCTACGTCGACCGTTGGAAAGAGACAATCTGCTAATTTCGGCTTCATAGAGCGTTATCTCTGTCGCACGAAATACGACTGACAAAACGTCACATAGGTATTGTGGGAAAGAGATAGTGCTTTCCGAAATTAGCCGATTGTCTCTTTCCAAAGATCGATGTGCAATTTTTATCGCCGGGTACTGTAACACAATACCATACTTTGATTCCCGCCTCCCAACCTTGGTGATTATGATATATCCCCCCATAGATACGTTTGGGGCAAGCCAATGCCTTGCAATGTGCCGAAACGACAATACATATATATTTTAATTTAAATAATGATAATTCTTTAACAACATTCTCTTATAACTTGTACCATACACCAAAAAGATCAAATATCCTGTTTGGGATTCATTATGTTCTCTCTTTATTAATGTATCTACGATAATTGCACGAACGATATCTGATGTTCAAACCAAAAAGCTATATTTGTTTTTTTTAATATTAAATTTAAACTTAAATTTTATAATAAAAGGTTACAATTATAATTGGTAATGTTATATCAAATAGTAAGATGTAAAAACGAATTCACTAAGTACCTCTTCACTAGGTTTAGAAATCGTCGTAAAATTTAACGAAAGTGTAAATTTTTATGACATGAAATTTTTGTATCGATCATTTTTTCTTCCTTCTATCCAATATAATAAAATTCTTCATTCTTCCTTCCTTATTTTTATCTCATAAATCTTCATTGCAAGAAAAGCCTTCCCCTAATGTTTTCCCATGACTTCACTACCCACTCCGCGTCTACCTTTCGGCCTCAAAGTCCACTAGTTGCACGAGAAAGCAATTCTTCAAGCAACAGTTACCCTGGGTTCTTAGATCTTCTCATATCTGATTCCATCTATTTAATGGAAACAGGCGTTACCTTGCGGAAGTCCATCCTTCGAAAGAAAAGGACCAATATTTAGCCACTTCCGCACATTCAGTGGTAGTCGTGCAACAAAGTGCACCGCACGCCAGCCCGCCGATAAATGCGTATGCGGCAAACAATGCGAATCACATAACTGCCACCGCCAAATCACTCAACACGTGTTTCAACCCGCCACGGGGCATCTTCAGGAGTTATGTTACACCGATTAGTGCCAAACACGGAGTCTATCTAGCAGCGAAACTCCGTGCATATTCTTCTCCATTGCTCTCTGGATGACTTTCAACCATCCATCGTAAGGAAACACTATATATTAATCTTCATTAGGTTTAATAAATACTAATATATTAAAAACAGTAAAAATATGGCGTAATAAATGTCGGGTTTGTAAATTCAGTACGTCTTTCAGGCGGAAACATAGTAAAACGATTTTCTATTTTTTTTTTAAATACATCACAGATTATGTACAAGTGATAAGATTTCAGCGTGCGAGTGATGAGTCGATATCATTATAAAGACGCCGGGTATGATGCCTTGGTGTTCACCTTCATCTACGAAACTCCAGCTGTTCCCAAACCTGAATATTAATGATCATACCAAACCTTTATGAGCTGATTTTCAATATATTATCGTAGATCTTTTATCTAATATACAAAATTCTCGTGTCACGGTGTTCGAACTTGAACTCCTCTGAAACGGCTTGACTGATTTTTACAGTAGGTCTGAAAATTGGCTACTATCTATTTTCTATACCTCTAAGTGATAAAGGTTGTTCACACTTAAAAAAATTTTTTTTTTTTTTTACGAAATTTTTTGTTATTATTTTTTTATGATACAGCATACAAGAATACATACAACCATAAATTTTCACCCCTCTACGATCAACCCTTATCTTACATTTGTTAATTAAAAACTTTAATTTTTTTTGCAAAACAACGTTTGCGGGATCAGCTAGTCAATATATAAATAAGTTTCGATATCATATATCGTTCCTACCTTTTACTTGTTTTCAGCTGATAGACGCCCCCTGTAAAGTACAGGCCTACCCCATAGATCTACCAGTTCTGAGTTGCCTATATGCAGCGACTTCCATCTTTGGTTTTCCCATTCTTTTTTGGTATCAAGGAGGAATTATTTTGGATGGACACAAGATACCTTTACGCTTTAAATGTCATCATCTCCCAAAGATCGACAGGACGACCGGTAATGCGTTGCCTGGACCCTGTGACTTCCCTTGTTGCGCACTTACGTCGTTGGTCAACCTAGAAGGGGAATCCCCCTTCTACCTTCACCGTATATAAATTCACTACACTACACATGGCGTTTTAAAACAACAGATGTTGGTCTCTGTTATTTAAGAGACAGATATTGGTGTCATTACAGGTGAAGAAAGTTAACTCTTCATCTGCATTCGATTAGTTCACCTCGGACTGGGATTGCCTTGGTTATATATACATATACATATATATATGTGTGTGTACATATATATATATATATATATATATATATATATATATATATACATTGTAAAGAGCGTTACAATACATACGTAATTCCTTGTAAATTATTTGTGAAGTTAAATTTCTTTAAAAAAAGATAGGATGGTGTGGAAAAAGGATGTCCAACACAATCTTCAGTGTGAAAATAAATTTCAGACCGTCAAACAGTTAAACACAACACTGGCCTTTAACACATCCCATGCCATGTGAGGCGTATTCGACCCCCGCTGCACTTTCCGTTCAGGCCATTTGCAGTTCTTATTGAAAAACAAAAGATTCTTAAACAAATGAATTGTAGGCTCGAATATATATAACTTCACATCACGCATGCGCGTACGTAATGCATATTAAAATTGATATCTTTTCCCGGTAATTATAGCTTTGCAGTATTGAAAAAGTGTAAAATGTATGTCTTAAACTACTTTTTTAATTTTTAAAGTGTGGGTCGTATACGCCCCACGCGGCCTGGATGGAAAATCTTCAAAAATTGCCGCGCCACGGAACATGTTGAACTTGCAACTATTGTATCGGTGTAAATATTTGTTTACCTTAATGTGTCTTTAAGTATATTTTTTTTACATATATATAATAGTTTTGATTCCTGTCTGTCCTTATTGAACGTTTCTTAAAACAGGTAAGATAAACAATCATTTCACCACTGAAGTTCGTCATGATTACAATGTCGGAAAAGCACAATTTGTTACAAGAGAGACAATTTAAGAAAAAAATAAATAGTGAAGCATTAAATAAAATGTGAATTACGCTTAAATTAAAAGGCTTCACACACTAGTGACACTAATTAGAATTTATTAAAAAGAGTTTTATAAACACTTTAAATTCTTCCATTTAGATTTTTTAAAAATTAATTGAAGTATCTTGTTTAAATTATAAAAAAAAAAACATTTCGTACATTTAATTTTTTTTCGGGGTCAATGATATCTTTTAGATAAATCAATCAGGGCATCCTGTAATCAAATTAATCGAATCATATTAAAAATGAAAGAAATCAATAACGAATGCAAGTGTTAACTTGTTGATTTCGTCCAACGCTAAGTGAGATAGCTGTAACATGACGCCATCACGAATTCCTCCCGTCACACCGTAGTCGTCAAATTATACAGTTCGTATCGGGGAAAGGTGAGATTTTATGGAGCAATATGTTAAACGGTACTATCGCGCACGAAAACGTTATCATTATTTTTTTTATTTTTAATTGTTTACTTTATTGGAGATAGACAATAACAAAAGGCAGTAAGAAAGTACAAACTTAGAAGCTTAGAAATATAAAATTAATTACAGTTGTTACCTTATAACTATCTCACTGAGAACATATAATGATTTATAGTCAAACAATGAGACTTTCTCTTAAGTTCTCACATAAGATAGAAATGAAGTAATCCGTAGACAAATGTAAGAAAGCGATATATTCCAGTGGATTGGTGTTGTAGTTTGGCAATGGCCACATAACGCGCAGAACAGATGACCGCTAGGATTTTTAAGTGGGATTCTGGAATGCAGACCAACCAAACTCCGGCAAACCCAACGGTGAACATCTTCCCAAAAGATACAGGCCTCCTCCAATCTGTCCTATTCAGGCATTGGAAAAAAATGGTATTAAGAGTAAGGTTTTAGAAAAAAGTAGCAACTTAGCGTTTAATAGTAAAATAAGAAAAGAAATGTAAATAAATGAAATAAAAAACTGTGATCTGGGAATGTAGACGGAGAAAGGAAGGAGATGCAAGAAAGATCTGCAAGCGAGGAACGACAGATCAAGTGAAGCGTAAAAGGAATGTATAAAAGATAATTTAAAGCACGAAAGAGAATGTAGAAAAAATTTCAAATCTCATTTCACCCAAATTTATAAAGTTCCCCACACAAAGCATTGAGAACGAGAGACTCTCAAAAGTGGGACTCATTTAAAAAAAAAACCTATTAAAACAAAATTAAAAAATTATTATTCACTTATTAATTGAACGTAACAAAATATTGAAGAGCGCGACTGTACAGCGGCCGTGAAATAATTTAACGATTCGTAAGGTAACGTAAAACATATTAAAATTAAAAGAGTTTTCATATGAAACTTTAATTACGACTCGTATAAAGGTAATATTACTTAGGTTTTATTAAATTCTCTCATAACGGATTCGGGTCTAATTTATACGCGGCCATAGTTATTATAAATAATTTTAGTAAGATTTAATTTTAAAACAAGATTCTAAATGCCTTCAAAGCGTTTCCGATTTTCGAACCGAAATTCTTTTCTGTTAAAAGCGTAATAAAACATCTATTTACTTTTAATAATAATAATACACGAAAAAGAAAATATTCCATATGAACAAATCATCGTATGTGAACCTAAAAGTACTATATTGCTACCGAAAACACTGTACCGCTCCTTAGAAAAGCGTGGCGAGATGGAAGGGGAGCGAGAAAAAAGTATACTATTATCCCTACCCCCTCCGGTATCGCT
The DNA here is from genome assembly GCF_028537555.1 of Battus philenor. Lineage (NCBI taxonomy): Eukaryota > Metazoa > Arthropoda > Insecta > Lepidoptera > Papilionidae > Battus > Battus philenor. Next base: position 13,824,314 of record NW_027181678.1, on the reverse strand, counting down.
GCACGCATGACTAAGGTAGTATCTACTAATCGATAAATTACCTTTTATTTAATGGAATCAGGCGTTACCTTGCGGAAGTCCATCCTTAGTAAGAAAAGGACCAATATTTAGCCACTTCCGCACATGCAGTGGTAGTCGTGCAACAAAGTGCGCCGCCCGCCAGCCCGCTGATAAATGCATATGCGGCAAACGTGGACAATGTCCCATGGAGAGGTGAAACACGTGTTGTGTGATTTAACGGTGGTAGTTGGTACTTCTCATTGTTTGCCGCATGCACATTTATCAGCGCGCTGGCGGGCGGTGCACTTTGTTGCACGACTACCACTGCATGTGCGGAAGTGGCTAAATATTGGTCCTTTTCTTACTTCCGCTTACTTATTCTCAGTCGAAGGAGCTGAGCTATGACAGTATATATATATATATATATATATATATATATATATATCTACACACACCCAAAATATCCCCTCAAATCCGTAAAAATATGTAGCAGTAAAAGTTCAAATATAATTTCTCTACCAGCACCTTTTAAAAGCGTGATAAACGCCGAGCGTTCGTGTAACACTATATACATGGTGTCACCAGGTTATCTCGGGGTTTCACCAGTGAGTGAATATAAATTGAAATGAGACTTCGGGCATTGACGTGTGTTATTTTTAGAAAATTAACATAAGACAGCCATTGCAACCAAATTCCCATGGTCTCAGAAATAATCAATACATTTTTTATAATCTTTTAAATAAGTAACTACCTGGTCATAGCAGAATTAATTTATAATTCATTTGGTCGCAAAAAAATACGCAGAATCTTCGTATATCTACGACAAGATTTAAAAAAAAATCATAATTTTTTTGACTCAGATTTTTAATTACATACATAACAAAGCAACGCGTTATAACAGAACTCCATATATTATCTGTCATGTTCCCATACATTTATATGCACGTATATATTTTTAACAAAAAAAAATGGACTCGTTTTTTACTTTACCGTCTATCTGACGACATTTCAATTGCCTCAACCCCGCATCCGTATGGAGCCAGCTTCTGTACCCTTATGTAATATTTATCTCTCTAGATAACCACGGAACACTAGTTTTATAAGGAGCCAATGCATTTCATACAAGGCGAGCTGTGGACCAAGTGATACGCTGACGCGATTCGGAATCTAATATATTTATTCATTATACTTTAATTATGATTTGATATGGATACATAAAGAGATGAGAGTGGTCGTATATAAATGTTATACGGAAAATAACAAAATTACCAATTATTTTCTGAAACTGTAACAAATAATTAATATAAACTATATTATACAGGATGATTGATAATAAGTTTAAAAGCATAAAACAGGAGTATATATTTAAAGTACACGCTATCCATAAATCAATGTTTTTAGAAATATTAAATAATGTAAAGACTATATAGTAAGAAAAAGTGGTTTTCAAAATTTGCTTCTATGCATTTAAAAATAAAAAAAAATTGTTTATTATCTGTCCCTGTAGATTTTGTACTGATAGAAGCTATTATCTTGTCACATTCCACTAGAAAAAAAATAATAAAAAAATTAAAAAAAAAATAATAATATATAACGTATCTCATAGTGATCACTTTATAGATTGGAAATAGGTGTAAAAGCCTTCTAGGTATTATAAACTTAAAAAATGAGAAACATTTTTCCCTTTATAAATAACTTTAATACCTATTCCAATCATCATGTATATTTATTATTTCGTTAATAACTTTCGACTGTACTCGTATATGCCAAATTATATGACAGGGTAAATAAAAACTTGTAACGCCTCATCTTGTGACTTGTACCATACACGAATGACGCGACGCAGCAGTGTCCAATTCCAATATGTTTTATTCATTTCGCCCAAGAGATGGCGTCGTCTAGTTCGTGGGAGTTGAGAGCTGTTTTTTCCATAACGGCACCATCGCACTGAACTGTTACCTGCGTTGACGTTGGTACAGATGCCTGTATCCAAAATGGCACGGCTCGAGGGAAGACCGCGTGGCGATCCCTGACCGGGAGATACCGCGGTCCCCCGTATAGCGCAGAGGGCGATCACCGGGGAGGGGTTTTAGTTGGTAGGAATCCCATATACCCCTGCCCTTCCCCCAGAGGCGGGGCATCTTGAACGTCCGGAAGATTACCCCCCCCCTCGAAACCAAAAAAAAAGATGCCTGCATCCAGCGATTTCCTACCTTGATACCCCCTACTAGGGGAATTATTGAAGGTGCGTCTATCAGCTCGTGATTGCAAGTCGAGAAATTATTTTTAAGGTCCCGTTTGTAGAGGCCTTCGTTAAAACCCTGAAATGTTTACGGCAATGATTTTACATTATCCTGTAATTATTTTTCAGAATTTAGATTTTATTTATGAATACTTTTACTCTTCTCAAGACCTTTTATTTCATAGACCTCCATTGCAAGACATAGACCTCAACCAAAGGTACCTTTGGGATTTACCATAATCGCCACGTTTCATTTAATGACCCACGCTATGGTGACCACTCGTACCCCTATCTATTGTGGGACAGGGACTTTGTTTTTATTTTTTAATTTTTTCATGTAGTATTTTCATTTTCGCGCTCTTCTATTACTCCTCCTATGATCTTTCATTCCTTTATTTTCTTTCTTTCTACAATTCTTATTTCTTTCCCTTTCATATCCATTTTTCCTTTTATTTGATACCATTATTTCTTCTCCTCATACCTTAACTATTACAATTTCTTTGTTTTTATTGTATGTCACATTTTTTATCTATTCTAGATATACATTTTAATGTGTATTATGTTTAATGGAATCAGGCGTTACCTTGCGGAATCCTAATCCTAAGTAAGAAAAGGACCAATATTTAGCCACTTCCGCACATGCAGTGGTAGTCGTGCAACAAAGTGCACCGCCCGCCAGCCCGCTGATAAATGCGTAGGCGGCAAACAATGCAAATTACACAACTACCACCGTTAAATCACTCAACACGTGTTTCACCCCTCCACGGGGCATCATCAGGAGTTATGTTACACCGATTAGTGCCAAACACAGAGTCTCTGTATAAATATTGGTCCTTTTCTTACGTGTATTATGTTATTTACTTATTTATTTAATTGGCTATTTTACACTTATATTTACAATATTTAATTTTAGCTCAACTCTTGTTTCTTTTTATCACATTTTCCGCAATCGTTCTGCACATTATTAGGAACATTGGTGTTGCTTCCTTGTCGTTGAATCGACACTGTAGGCTGTCATATTAGCGATCATAGTGTGGTATTATGGTAGGCAGAAGCCGCTGTATCCTATCCTCTACAAACTTGTCAGACAGTCTTGTCAGGCAATCTTATATAATTATTGTAGTAAGTAGGATTACATAAAGAATCGAACCCACGATCTAAGATTGCAAGTGATAATATATATCATGCCAAAAATATTCCGGATAAGTTTTACATATAGGTATAATTTTAAAAAATGCTTTTTTCATTCAAACCCTTCAACCCTCCTTCTGGGTGGTATTTCGTAAAATCCTTTCTTAGCTGATTTCTATTTAATAAAAGGAATATTAGCACCAAATTTTAAAACTCTATTTCTTATAGTTTCAACGATATAGTGATGAACACGTATGTAAGTTCCAATAAAAACCCACATTATTAGTAAACATGTATACTGTTTTAATGATTTATTATCTAACATTTATTCGTAAAGTTTTTCTAATATTGTACAATAAATAGATATATTACGTATCTAATAGATTCAGGCTTTACCTCACGGAAGTCCATACTAAGAAAGGGACTAATATATAGCTCATTTATCAGCGGTTTGGAGGGCGGTGCACTTTATTGCACGACTACTGCTGCATACAAGAAGTAACTATATATTAGTCCCTTTCTTAGATATATTAAGTTTTCACAAGTCAAAAGTATTTCAATTAGTTCTATTTTTAACATATACCTTTTAATTACAATTTTGAATTTCCAAGAGTTTGAAACTGCGACCTTCGTTTGCAGCTTTTGCTTCGGTCGCTGTTTAAATACGTGATATATCACTTGCTAATAGTCCACAATGCATTTAACTGGGCTATTGTATTTTAGATCCGTCCGGAAATCTCCTGGCTTTGGTCCAACTCATGAGTTATAGGTGGGGGCACCTAGTTGGCTGTGGCTCAGGGAGTTTAGTCATTGGAATCGGATTAGCGATTGATTTAATGTAGTTAGTTATAACTCAACAATTAACGGTATCTTATATTTCATTTCTGCGTATTATTTTACAATTTAGATCATTTATCACGGGTTCGATTCCGGAAAAACAATCTTATATAATTCGAAATTTGTGCATTATTTATGTTTCTTTTATGGCCCTGCTATTGGGGGCCTCTCGTACTCCTAACTTTTTGGGATTAGAGACTTTATTGTTCAATAATTTTTTTTCAGTCTTTTCTTTATTTATCACTCTCTTTCAAGCGTCACAATATCTTTCATTCTTTACTTTTGTCCTTCACAATATCTTACGTTTTGCTCTTTTATACCTTCTTTCTTTCCTCGCTTTTCTTCCATCATCTTCTTACTCTAAGGTGGCTAGGTACATTTTATTTATTTTTATTCTTTAATTTTATCTTACATTTATTTTATCTTTATTTACACATTTATTTTACTTTCTTAATTCTTTATTACACATTTCATTTTCTATTTCTTATTATTAGTAAACAATTTATTTTGCGCAGAGTTTATTAAGTACCTTATTCGCATTACCACTGCTCATAAATAAGTTTCAAAAGGATGGACAGCAGCGTTCTTTCCGTATCGTAAAACCACACTGCGATCGCCAAACCACTTGCCAGCGTAAAGATTATGATAAAACTCCTCCATAGATATCTTTGGACTAAACCACGACAGTCATGACCTATGAACATGGCTGTATTTCTGGGGTCCAGGAATAATGAGATCCGGAGATATAGTAACCGACATATAGCAGAATGACAGGTTGTATGTACCTAATAAACTGCACATAAAATAACTAGTAATTGACTAGTAATAATAGGAAAAATAGAATAAGAAAAGTGTAGTAATGTATTAAGAAAGCACAACCCAAAGAAAACTGTGATAAAAAAATGGAATATGTAAATAATGAAATCAAGAATAATAATAATAATAATAATAATAATAAAATATGTACCTAGCCACCTAAGAGTAATAAGATGATGGAAGGAAGGCGATGAAAGCAAGAAGGAATGAAAGAACAAAATGAAAGATATTGTGATGAAAGTAAGGTATGTCTCTATCTTGTGTAAATATATATATACATATATATATCGTATATATATTTATATAGTTCATCATAGCGGCAGTACTTGATGCACGATCAGTCTGAAGCGGGTGCTACGATTTTGACAAATGAGTTTCCGCGTCGAAAATGCTTTTTCACACGATTTCCTGTCGACGTTCGAAATTCAAATTAAATTGTCAATTCACTACTGAATCACTTCCGGAAGTACGTATTCTGAAGACTGCGTATAGTTTATTTATTGAATAGTGTCCAATGTTTTGGTACTTCATTAAATGCTTCTATATATGGATGGATTGATTATTTATTTCGAAATCTTCCTAAATTGACAGATCATCAGACGACAATTGTAAGGTTCAGACCACTCCCAAAGATTTCCACGTTTACTGGTCATCCGCTGCCCACATCCTGCGACTTATCCCAACCTTTACTGTACCCTTGGTTCACCTGTGGGAGATTTACCCACGGCACGTTTACCATCTCTTGGACGCCACACAAGGGTGTTGTTTCAGACGAGTAATTCTTCGAGATAAGTCGGTGATTTTATTTCTTCTATAGATCTCTTTGTTGATATATACCAACACACACACACGCATGTATATATATATATATATATATATACATAAATAACATTTTTTTAAAATATTAATATGTCTATCCGTATGTTTGTTTCGGCTAAACTCTGAAATGGCGGGACCGATTTTAACTGGACTTATACTTGCAGATAGCTAATATAATAAGGAGTAACTTAGGTGAAAGAGAAGGAGTAACTTAATTTTATTTTAGAAAAATTCTTGAACGAAAAAAAAAAACTTAACATTTTTTTTTTATTTCCTTGCGGAGGAAGTTCAGGCACAGGTGGCTTGGAATAAAAATCAATTTTTATTATAATTTTTTGTTAGTCGATAATAAGAGTGTGTTTATTACGATTTATACCAAAAATCCTGTGTCATCATTAAGAATTTTAAGGATAGAACAAAAGATTCGTGTAAAAAAACGTATACATTCCGACTGGTAAACTACTTTGTTACAATCGTGTATAAAAGAAGTCGAATTTACTTCTGAATCAAATAAAAGTACGTCACAAAATGCTTTATATGTTAACTGTGATACCAGGTGTGCCGAACGTTGGGGTCGCTTTCATATATTCGATAATTAACACACGTTATACGGCACGTCGCACAAGTCAGAGGCTCTCAAACCCCACGCCGTAATTAAGCCTTGATACATCCATTTATAGCGTGGATTAATTGAATTAATAAACTGATTATCTCAAGTGCGCCGATCCGACGTCCCCTTCCGTTCATTTAACAATGTTACCGAGGGTTGACGACGCCTGGCCTTCTTCGGCAGACTTTACTCAACAGGATTTAGCACCGCTCCACTTCACTTCGTCTTAATTGTATTTAAAGTCCGTTGTTTGGAGGGAGGCAGATTAAATTGAACATTATATTATGAAGATTATTCAAGCTTCCATTGTTAGAGTACAGCCAAGAAAAAAATAGAAAATATATTAAGTGATCATTTAAAAATATTAACCCACATTTATAAGTCTGCCATTTAACATTAGATATGAAAAGGCGTATTAAAAAACGCATCCATTGACAGACAGACGCATAGATTTCCAAAATAAAAAATAAATTAAAAATATTATTACATCTTCATGTTATTGTAATAAAAATGTTCATTGTTTTAGTTTAATAAATACTTATTTAAAATGAAATTCATTATAGCCTCTTTTGCACGGATTTTTTGGAAGATATTTAGATATCATATCTGACACGGTTTTCTAAATATCTAATATATTCAGGCGTTACTTTACGGAAGTCAATCATAAGTAAGAAAAGGACTACTATATAGCTACTTCCGCTATGTAGCAGTAGTCGTGCAATAAAGTGCACCGCCAGCCCGCTGATAAATTTTTTTATCGAGCCCTTGATTTTTCATTAAATTTTACATATTGTGTGACAAAAAATGTGATTATACCTGAGAGGTCCTTCAGGAATTTCAGCTCTGGGCATTACTTTATTTATTCACCGAATTTTGAGTGGAAGGCTTCCAAATTCTAAACCTAGATCTAGATGCTACATGGAGTATCTAGGACAGTGTTTCCCAACCTTTTTTATGCCATGCCCCACCTTAGCTTTTTAAAAATTCTTATTCCCAGCATTTCAAATTTATTTTGTATACATTTATATTTAATTAAGAATTTGCTTTTAACTTTAAACTTGACATCTGCCATTGCATTTAAATGGTCCGGAGCGCAAGGCTTAAACTCATATTGATTCCATTTGCGAATTCGAATTGCCCCCTTTGTGGAGTGTGGGCCCCACGTTGGGAAACACTGGTCTAGCCTCTTTGGTGCCTAAGAAAGCTATCTTCGTGGGCAGTCACTAAAATCGCTTTTGGCAATCCGGAGTATCTGAAAGAGTCGAGCCTACGACGGTTGCTTTAATTGGATTATATAATAAACTTATTTTGTATTATTTCAACATCCTGTATACGGCGATAAATTTGTCAAAATGAAAGCTGTAGAGAGTGACGGGGAACCCCCGAGTTTTGTCTGTGCTCACGTGCGGCAAAGAGGCGCCGGATACGCGTGCTCACGTCCGCCGACCCATCCGGGCACGTGGCGCCGACAGCCAATTACACTAACACTTTCAAATTCATCTCGTCTCAGCCTTCAGACGGCTAGACGTTGAAATACGAAATTACCATTTAATATTTAAACACACATTAAATACGTAATAACTTACCCAACATAAATAACATATATAGATACAGTAATACCCCGCTTTACGCGACGGATACGTTCCGAAAAAAATCGCGTTAACTGAAATTCGCGTATAACGAGGTTTATGATTGAACAAAGTCAAAAATTATTACAAAAAAAAATACAAATCATTTTAATCAATCACTTTAATTCTAGGAACACTTTATGAAATACATACTCTTATTTTTTACGGAAAAATACATCTATTGTCTTTTGGGTAACGTTTTGTTTACGTTCTTGTAAAATACATTCATAACACCCAACACTGTTTTTAATTGTTTAACAGATGGTCAAGACACCATAGAGAAGTTGATGACTACATTATATTTATACGCACTCTTTCGCGTAATTCGAGGCATTTGAGCGCGAAATCTGCAATTCGCGTTATAGTGAAACCGCGTATAACGGGGTCGCGTAAAGCGGGGTATTACTGTATATTTATGATGAAAAATTAATACTGCCTTGAGGGAAGCAGGTGATGGAATGGTGTGAAGGTTGGCATCGATTCCATCAAGGAATTTCACGACAGACACTACCTTCAGAAATGAAAAGACAACTTAAAAGGAGAATGTAAACCAATAAATGTAAATTCAAACTGCTAGATATAAGCCCCGCCCAAAAATCGCAGCGGTAACGCAGCGTGGCTACACCACCCAGGTGGTGGTCATCGCAGCTTGCAGTAATATATTGCAGTCAATATTTTATACAGGTGATTAAAAATTGGTATGAAAGATTAAAAGTTTTTTTTACTAACAGATGATACCATCACTCTTTACAGCTTTTAAATCGTAAATGTCATTAATGATAAATAAATCTATTTATTATCTGTGAATTTTTTAAAGTAACTGACATTTGACAGTTTAAATACATAATATTTTATCTCCTGTAATGCCATATTTGTACGAAAACCTACGCAAACTGATTGAAATCTTCTGCTATAAGAATTTAAAACGTAGTAATATATTTAGTTTAAACTTCACAAAAGTGTACAAAAGTACGGTTTGCAACAAAATTTATAATAATAAATATATTTCGATGCATTAAATTTACTTCATGTGTTTATATCTTAATCGAATTTATTGAGTAGGTTTCTTTTATGCAAGCATATACCATTGTAGAGGTCAAATGAATCACAAAAAAAAATTACAGGCTGTCGCGACAGATTGTACTTCCGGAAGCTTTTACAAGACGATTCCTAATATTCTTCAGGAAGCTTCTTACTCAAGAAGTTACCAAAAATTTTTAAAATGTACAAAAAAAATTTGTTCCTTTAGAATTTTTATGCTGTCAAAGACCCCATGGCACAACATTGTTAATGTTAATATTTAATTGCATATTAATTAAAAAAAAAAAAAACATTTATTTATTATAACTAAAGACCTGAACTTCTCAGGACTATAGCAATGCCTGGCTAATCTATCGTATTTCGAAAAAAGAATATTAGTATTTTTTAAATTTGGAATAATGCCGGTCAAAATCACATATACCCGAGCTTGTAACAAGTCCGGATATACCCGGGTTATGTTTCTGAATACTAAATCCTCTAAACACCACATGAATATAAATAAGGGGTTTGCGAAATTGAAAAGTCATTTGTGTTTTTATCTCTACGTTAGATATGAAAGTCTTTAGGTGATATGCAAAGATTTAAATAGAAAGAACATTTATACAGGGTGTCTGGTGGCAGATTTATGTTTTTAATTGTGATTATTTAAAAAATTAATACACAATATGAAAAATAATTAATGTTGTTAGAATAACAGATCGTGCGGATTTTTAGTCATTATATTAAAGTATATAAAATTATCGCACGTGTGTTGTCAAGGTATATTGAATAGAAATTCTGGCGTCGCTCGTCAAAAATTTTCTTCACACTTCTATATTCGAAGGTTAAGTGGTGAATCGAGTGAATAAACCTTACGCCCAGGGTCCAATCAATCTTCAAGGACTTACTTAAACATTGAAGTAGTTAAAAGCAGTTTATGTGAAAATTCACGACTTTAAATACGGAAAAGAGAAACTTCGCTTGAACTTTCAAGGTCAAATTTATGAAGTTTTAAGTAGGATTTGAAGTTACGTGTTTTTAAATTTAACACTGTACAAGAACTAAAATCAAGTGACATTGTTTCACGCATAAATTTCTAATCATCTTGAAACATTTTCGCAGTGTAAATCCTATTTTTAGTAGCAACGAGACTTATTTTCACTTAAATAGCCAAGTCTCCAAGAACTCGTAACCAGAGGCGGCTTAACCTATAGTGCAGGGTGTACAACACACACGGGCGCCGCTGGCTCAGGAGGCGACGAATAATGTATCCCAATAGTGGACATATAACCATACTATTGATAGTTATTCATAAAATGAATAAGTGTTGTTAAAATTATTATAGCTGTCTCTAGTAGCATGAGGCATTATAAACTCCGTGGTTCAGTAGGAGTGACGTTTCATTTTATTTCTCCAATGAACGTTAATGCTATGCCGTTACAACGATTATTAATTTTATGGATATAATGCTATTTAAAAATAGCATGAAATATTTAATAGTTGATAATATATTTTTTTTCTAAGTAAATATTGTAGTACTCAACACATATCTTTAATAAAGGTATTGAACAATGGAACAGAAATGCAGCTATCTTTTTAGAGTGTAAATCGTCGAAGTATCTTCCGTGGAATTGCAAAGATTATTCAAGATAAAGCCTTTTTTTCTACGCCACACACTGGAGTAAATCTGGCAGATAGATATTTTTAATTAAATTCACAAGAGTTCATGGATTTTTATCGTAATCTCTCTTTAAGGTAGCATTTTTAAAAATCCTTTGAAGGTAATTCGGGTGATATCCTTGGCTACACTACCAAAGCGTATATATAAATTCGTCTGAAAGATTCATTGAACCGCTGTCTGTGTGTACGTACTATACTCGTATATAAGCTTGCATGTTTCTATTCATGTAGTCATACTTTGAAATTTCTCACTATGGTCAGTCGGCTGGCTTCGAGAATTTACTATTTTTAGAGTTTTTAATGTTTCAGACGAAGGTTACGGGTAGTGGCGGCTCTAGCTCGTGTAGCGCCCGTGTGCAATGAAACCCTGGCGCCCCCTAGGCATGACTCCCTCTCCCCCGCCGTCGTATAAAGAAATTTTTTTTCATATTCCAACAAGCTTTTTTATAAGCAGGTATAACTTGCAATATGGTATCAGTTACGGCATTTCTTCTTATGACGGCAGAATAACACTCATTGCTCCGCGCTGTCTGGCCGTTTCTAAACTTGAAATAAGGTTTATTTCGAGTTGAAACAAGATGTTCGCAAAAGAAGACGCCTATAGAGTTCTCGCGTTTGATAACTGCCGCCACCGCGCTGGCTGGCCGCTTCTGTCATATCATTGTTGTACCATGATGGTCCAAGACGATGCCCCCTAAGACTGGGGCGCCCGTGTGCATTGCACACCCTGCACTATTGGTTAAGAAACCGCCCCTGCCTGCCTTCGTGTGAAAACAAACAAGCTACCTCTACTAGTGATCCGAATTTTAATACCTACATGACAAGTAAGAATAGAATCAATATTTAGCCACATCCGCACATGCAGTGGTATTCGTGCAACGAAATGCACCGCCCGCCAGCCCGCTGATAAATGCGTATACGGCAAACAATGCGAATCACACAACTGCCACCGCTAAATCACTCAACACGTGTTTCACCCCTCCACGGGGCATCTTCAGGAGTTATGTTACACCGATTAGTGCCAAACACAGAGTGACTCTTACTTAGGATGGACTTCCGCGAGATAACGTCTGATTCCATTAAATGTTTCTGAAGATGTTAATGCAGTTAGCCCTAAGGCTTTTACAGCTTCATCGGTACTGAGTTCACGGAGCGGAAGGGCCCGTGAACTAAATAACTGAATGCCCACTGCTGAACATAGGTAGGTACTTCCAATACTTCCTGTGACTTGACTCTCGTTGTCCACCTAGTGGGAAGCTTGCCCACGCTGCGTCTACCGGCTCGTGCTCATTGAACCTTTCGGCCCCAGCGGCTACGGACTCGTATACCAGCCCGAAGAATCATTTTGACCAATCAGACGTTTTGATGCGTCCAGGATATTGTTCCGCTGCAAGGCATATGCCTTCCTCAAAGGTCAACACGACTGGTCCTGCACTGCTCACATCCAGCGACTTCGCACTATTTTAACTATGTCATCGGTCTACCTAGTGAGGGGCATATCCACGCGGCGTCTACCGTCGTGGTCGCTCAAGAACATTTCAGCCACTTCGACGAGCAATTTTGAAGCTACGTCGGTGATGATTCTTCAGATCACATTTATGATTCAACCTCGCAGCGAAACTTTAAACTATAGCCTTCTCCGTTACTCTCTGAATAACCTAAGTCATTAATAGTAAAGATTTATTTAAAAAAAATATTATTTTAAATTAATTATTTCTATTTAATGGAATCAGGCGTTACCTTGCGGAAGTCCATCCTATGTAAGAAAAGGACCAATATTTAGCCACTGCCGCACATGCAGTGGTAGTCGTGCAATAAAATGCACCGCCCGCCAGCCCGCTGACAAATGCGTATGCGAGTCATTCAGACTCAGTGTTTGGCACTAATCGGTGTAACATAACTCCTGAAGATGCCCCGTGGAGGGGTGAAACACGTGTTGAATAGTTTGGCGGTGGCGGTTGTGTGATTCGCATTGTTTGCAGCATACGCATTTGTCAGCGGGCTGGCGGGCGGTGCATTTTATTGCACGACTACCACTGCATGTGCGGAAGTGGCTAAATATTGGTCCTTTTCTTACTTAGGATGAACTTCCGCGAGGTAACGCCTGATTTCATTAAATGTTTCTGAAGATGTTAATGCAGTTAGCCCTAAGGCTTTTACAGCTTCATCGGTACTGAGTTCACGGAGCGGAAGGGCCCGTGAACTAAATAACTGAATGCCCACTGCTGAACATAGGTAGGTATACTTAGATGTCCAAAAGGATCGGTTGAAAGCTCCGAAATTTGTTCTAGAGCTTTCTGTGAATTTCTCCATAAATTTTGAACACATTACTTAATATAACTTCACACAAAGTTATTTCAGGAAGCGCATTTAGAAAGAAAAAGAAAACATTATAATTCTCTTTCGTAATAAATCAATCTATAGTTGACACCAGTACAAAGGGGCGAACAGCGCCATCTGCCCTTTGTACAACTAAACATGTATAAAAGTTGACGGTTTTATGCGCAGGCGCTAGCTGACGCGATGTAAACCAGTTTTGTTATTACATTAAAAATGTTACTTTTTCATTTCTCTTTGATTATATCTACAATGTACAGGATGAATCTATATATGTTCGAAAGATTTACAGGGGTAAACATATAGCTAATTGTATATCTAAGAATCAATAATATCTGTAATAATAATATATCTGTAATTTAAATAATGAATCATTAATAAAAAAATAGTAACTATATTTTACTTATTTTTGTTGTTATATGGACTTGTTAACAAATAATTTATGAAGCCCAATAAATATTGTTCTGAAATGAGTAAATATTATTTATTTTATTACATAGACAGCAGGAGTAGATATATACAAAAAAACGTGCAAGTTAAAAAAAGTACATGTTTAATTCTGTTACATTTTACATATAATAGGTATAGCATTATATATGTAAAGAAGCAAAAAATATAAAATTGAAGGCATCTACAAAATAATATTGATAACTTGGGTTTTGTATGTATAATGTAATAATAAAATACCGGCGTTTTTACATAAATAACGGTTTTTAATACCGGACAAAAATCGCCCAGAGTTATATCTATTTGAATAATAGATTTAATACACAAAAATTTTAAATAAGATTATAGGTGGAATAAGCAAATAAGTTTATGTATAAATAATAGGATATAAAATACCAATAATAAAATATAAATCAGGAATAGATAAATAAGAACAGATAATTAATGTATAAATACTAACTGATAATAAGCAATAAAGACAAAAATACGGGAAAAAATGTACAAGCTAGCGTTGGTGGATCTAATAGAGAAAGGAAAATAAGACAATAGTATGCATAAGTAATTTACCTTATATATAATGTCGCTGCCACTAGGCGGGTGAGATTTCAAGGTTTGTCTCTTAAATAAATACATTTAAAAAACTTTTAATTTAAACGGTTTTTTGATACCCATATTGTGGTGGTTGTGAAAAAATATGTACCTAGTCCGCCATATTGGAACGGCGTCCATCTTGAATTTTAAATTTTGACACAATCATCGTGTTTTACTAGTGTAGCCCTTTCATTTGATACCCATATTGAGGGGGTTAAGGAAAAATATGTAATCCGCCATTTTGTATCGGCGGCCATCTTAGATTTATAATGTTATTGATTTTATTATATTGTATTGTCATCTAAATTAAATATGTGTACCAAATTTCAGATCAATCTGACAACGGGAAGGTGCTTAAATTTCAATTTCTAATTTTGACCCAAATAAATTCCGTAAGGGTCGAACTAAATGAAACCGTTTAAAAATGTCTGATTTATTGCAGAATGCAACTGCAACGGCCATGCTCGTCGATGCCGGTTCAACATGGAGTTGTACAAGCTGTCTGGAAGAGCTAGCGGAGGTGTTTGCCTCAAATGCAGGCACTACACCGCCGGACGGCACTGCCATTACTGCCGCGAAGGTTACTACAGGGACCCTACGAAGCCGATCACCCATAAGAAAGCCTGCAAACGTAAGACCTCTTACACCAATACCTCGCTTTGCGTCGTTTCGTTTTGCGTTTTATTCGAAGTTGCGTCGCTGCTTAATTAGTACTAATTTTCACTGTGCGTCATTAGATTTTCGAGGTTGCGTTGTTTTGGGTTTGAGTCTAACTTTTTTTCCAAAAGATTTTTGTTTCTAACACTTTTGTTTCTAATAGTGCCATGCCATCAAAACTCTGGGATTACCTTTCTAACTAAAAATCAACGCAATTTTATTACAGTTTTATTTTCACTTTGTTTTGCTTATTTTAGAGTTAAGTTTCAATTACGTAGTGTGTTGTAATGTAGTGTGTTGTGCTTTTTTTGAAAGAGAATGATAAATTTATATACATTTTTACGTGTTGTTACAAAAAAGGTATATATTTTTCCAATTTATTTATATGCAGATTTATATTATTTTTGTTTTTTATATGTGTACTTTGTCAAATTTTCTTTATAAAAAGTAGTATTTTCGTAACCCTGGAACCTATCTTCGATAATTACATGGTTTGCTATTGAAAATCTTAATTCACTTTGCGGCGTTTCAATTTGCGTCGTGTTTTTTTTTTTTTGGAACGTAACCACGACGCAAAGTGGGGTATCGGTATATATATAATTATATAAATATAGCAGAGAAAGTTATTAGTGGTATTTTAAATGTCGGTAAATATGAAATTATTGAAATGGTTTTAGTGGTTACAACACACTTATAATACAACATAGTTTAGTTAAATCTTACATTTTAGTATTTAATATTAACAAAGAAGCAATACGCTAGATCTATACTCAAAGTTTCACCAAGAAAAGAAAAGAAAACAAGATCATCGAACTCGATGAATTGCACATCTGAAGTGGCTGAAATGTTCTTGAGCGACCACATCGGTAGACACGGCGTGGATATGCCCCTCACTAGGTAGACCGATGACATACTTAAAGTAGTTAAGAAAAGGACCAATATTTAGCCACTTCCGCAACTGGTAGTCGTGCAACAAACAAATGAGCGGAAATGGCTAAATATTGGTCCTTTACTTAGAATGGACTTCCGCAAGGTAACGCTTGATTCCATTAAATAGTTAAAGTAGTGCGAAGTCTGGATGCGCAGGACAAGGAGGAAGGCATATGCCTTGCAGTGGAACAATGTCCTGGAAGCATCAAAACGTCTGATCGGTCATAAAGACGAGTTATATGTGTACAAAATAACAGAATATTCAGGCTGGTATACAAGTTCATTGCTCCGTACAATCAGCCTTGTCGATGAAGATATCTGCCGTAATTGATACCTTAGTACTTGACAGGAACATGCTCCGTGATATGTGTATAGGGTGGTTGAAACACTCCTGGTGTTTGGCCCGATATCTTTGCCTATACGTTATGCATAATTTTTTTATTAAACTAATGTCGATTTAACATTGCCAGTCTTAATAATCAAATTGCCCATATATGGGACGATGTACATTGGAAAAACGCTGTTCTAAATTTAAATTAGTGAAGATCTAGTATTGTATACGAAACGAGAGGATATACAAAGTTTATGGCAAAATCTTTCACAACGCAGGCCGTTCGATTGTGGTATGATTTACCGCTGAATATAAGACGTGCTAACTCACTACCTATTTTCAAGAAAAAGGTTAAGAACCATTTACTAGACCTGTGG
The DNA here is from genome assembly GCF_028537555.1 of Battus philenor. NCBI lineage: Eukaryota > Metazoa > Arthropoda > Insecta > Lepidoptera > Papilionidae > Battus > Battus philenor. The sequence continues at coordinate 13,807,861 of NW_027181678.1, read as the reverse complement.
TTATCTATCTGTTAATTCATTTTTTTTTCTTCTTCTGTTTCTTTCTGAGGCAAGCGCGATCGAACCAATACTGATCGAAGTCAGTTAGATGTTTTTATTTGTTATTGTATTATATTTATAATATGTATTAAACCTTATTTATTACAAGTATATATGTTATTTACGTATGTATGTATGTTAAAGTATGTATGTCTATGTATGTTTATGTTAATTACCCATTATTAGTACTTTTACCTTTTCCATACTATGGTTGTCTGAAAGAGATTGCCTTGTGTGATAAGACCGCCCATTGTACTTTTTTGTATGTTATTGTAAAACTTATTAAATGTATCTTAACGTGTACAATAAAGAATATTAAACAAACAAACAAAGTTTGTCTTTATGTATTTCAGCTAATAAATGTTATTCATGTATCTATTCAATAATATGCCAAAAACGGTATAAAAAAGATACATGAAAAACGATTAAACTCCCAAAAGAATCTTTTTAGGGCTCGATTTGTTTAGTCAAATACTTTTCACATAACAATTTTATTGACATTCAAAACGTAATTCCGACGCGCGAGGTAAAAATAATTCGGGTAACCTTTTTTATGGACGCAGGCAACACCGGAGCACAGATAAAATAAATAAAAGTCAAGCCATAAAAAATGTTATACACCTGTACACTTCCAGTAAACAACGCGCAGTTGTGTTTAAATTAAAAAAAAAAACTCTAAATAAAACCTTTAATTATTATGGCGTTGGATATAGACATGTTTAAAGTAATATAAATAATTCAAAAGAATTCCTCGTTGAAATAAGCCAATCTTTGGACGCCCACGGCTGGACAATAAAGCCTTTCATATAGATTTCCAATGAGACCTGGAAGCCACCTGAATCCAATGTCATCTGACACAACGTATGACGTCTGCAGACGATGGTAGGATGCCAAGGTCCAGAAAGACAGAAACACAAGTTTTAAAGATATATAATTATTTATTTTTTAGAGCACGTGTTACAGTATCTGGCGATAAATATTGCACATAGATCTTTGGAAAGAGACAATCTGCTAGTTTCTGCTTCGCAGAGAACTATCTCTGTTCCACACTACATATGTGACGTTTTGATTTCCAAAAAAAATTATATTAATAATACTATTTATTTACGTTTTTGGAGATAAACAGTAACAAAAGGCAGTAAGAAAGTACAAACTTAGAAATATAAAATTAGTTACAATTGTTACCTTATTATTATCTCACTAAGAACATTTAATGATTTATAGTCAATCAATGATAAAACAAATAAAAACATTACTAAACAGGGATCAAAGATCCAGCGTATTCTGTATATCACACCACAATAATTACGAGTCACAGCAAGCCGTCACGTTCCAATGAGGTATAAATTGTATTGTGTGTACTCAATAATTGCATTTTCAATTTAGCTATTTTAAGTTTATTTAAAACTGAAGTTAACTAATTTTATGAAATCATCGATGTCTTCTTTGTTTTTTATGTCCATTCATTTATATATACATGTTACGTAGATAAATAGGGTATATTTTCTTTCCTGTTTTTATTACGACATTTTCCCTGTACTCAGAATAAATATAAAAACCTAAAATAGCATGTCCTTTCACCTTTTGTGTTCCCCCGAGGTTGGATCAATTCAACGTCAGCTGATTCCGTTCGGCCACGTAAAGCCGACCACCTCTCCCTCGGGTCTCGTTATGTTCCCGCCTCAAGATTTTTATGGGAAAACTATTTCGCACAACCCAAACGTAAGAAATGGACTGTGGAAATGTAACATCGTTTGTTTTTTTTTTCGGTTTTATTGCTACGGGCATAGTCTCCGAGGACCAAGTGCCGGCGAGTCGATTTGTTTTATAAGGTAAAAAGCGACTGGACATAATTGATTTGTCCCTTGTTATTTCGGTTTGAACCTTTCTATGAAACTTGTTTAGTTTTTTATTCCCTTACCTATTATCGGGTTCGACCTTTCTGAAATTTGACAATACGTTTTTCTTTTTTCAAATACAATTTGTATCAAAACGAATAGTTTCTTTTATTTGATACAAGATGGCGGTTGAGACGATAAATTTGATTAAAACCGATAGATGGCGCTAGAGGTCTTTATAACTATTTCCCTTAAGTATCATAGGTAGTTGTTTTTTGTTTTTACAGGGTGTCTGATGGCAGATTTATGTTTTCAAACTTAAATTAAAAATATAATATTAGACATATACTTTTAAAAAAAGTATCACATGTTAGAACAGAAATGCGGATTATATTTTGTAAAAATTATGTTATCCAAATGTTTTTCGTTATGTTGGACACAGTGTTCAAAACGGAATATATAGCATAGTGTTCTGCGCCGCACGCTGTAGTGAACTATTTGTTTTAATTAGAATTTAGAGCATAACCATCCTTCCATTTAGGAACCTAACTACCGCGCTTTAAGATGATTATCTATATTCTATATTTAAATATTTATATATATTTTCAAGTGCCTTCGTTTATAAATGCGGAGATTCGAAGAACTAAGGTCGCCGAAATATGTAGAATAATTGGTCGTCTGAAGTGTTAGGAGAACACAGACCACCGTTGGGACCGTGAGGCACTCGAGTGATGATCTCGCGACGGCATACTTACAGACATAGAAAGTCGCTGTAAGCTGGAAACGCAAGACAGATCATCACCTTTTTCAATTTTAACCTTCCATAAGAAACTTCTCTATTTAAACGGTGTTATTTAGTTCGACCCGTACGGAATTTATTTGTTTGGGTCAAAATTAGAAAATGAAATTTAAGCACCTTCCCGCTCAACATTTAATTTAGATGACAATACAATATAATAAAATCAATATCATTATAAATCTAAGATGGCCGCCGATATAAAATGGCGGATTACGTTTTTTTCCTTAACCCCCTCAATATGGGTATAAAAATGAAAGGGCTACACTAGTAAAACACGATGATTATGTCAAAATTTAAAATTCAAGATGGACGCCGTTCCAATATGGCGCACTAGGTAAAAATTTTTCCACAACCACCACAATATGGGTATCAAAAAACCGTTTAACTTAAAAGTTTTTTAAATGTATTTATTTACGACATTTGCTTAGCAATATCTATTGGCGCTAATTCATATATATATATATATATATATATATATATATATATATATATATATATATATAACGTTTATGTTCAGCATGCGACTGTCACCCGGTGGGGGCGAGCGGCAAGACCTGCAATCAGACCAGCGGACAGTGCCCCTGCAAGGACGGCGTGACTGGCACCACCTGTAACCGCTGCGCTAAGGGCTACCAGCAGTCACGGAGTCACATCGCACCCTGTATACGTGAGTTGACAACCCTATATGGTACCGTTTACTGGCACCAGGGGTGTCAAATATTTTCGAAATGTAAAATAAATACAGACTTAGAGATTAAATATAAAATACTAAATTTAGGCTTAACCAAAAGGCTTAAAATATTCCTGAATTAATGTATATATACATATGTATAATATTATATATATATTTACATATATGTATATTTTCCCTCATATTGATTCTTTTTCGTATTACACTATTTTACTTGATTTTAGATTATGATTATTAACAGCTTTAATTAAATATATACACATATAAACATGTATATATGTATGTATATATAGGTCGTTAATAACCATTTGATTTTTGTTAATTTGTGTTATATATATATGTATAAATATATAGCTAAAGTGTCAACAAAAAGTTTTTAAGCTTCTATATCTAATTCCAATCACCCTATATAAAATAATAACTGTGAAAGGTTTAATATGGTAAATCAAATTTGAAAAAGCTTTTTCTCAATAGACTGACTACATTACGGTATTTATTAGTACCGAAATCATTATTTTTGAATGGGATGTTCCATACATAATTATACAGTAAACAATCTATACATTCACCACTCTAAAAGTTTTACACATAACCAATCACCCTATATATCATTTCAGCCCATAAAAGCCAACTGCAAAGCCTGGGCCACCAAACATATTTATTAGGGATATACCATAATCGCCACGCTTGGAAGGGGGTTGGCGATCGAGTTTGATGTATACTAATATGTGTTCTAATCCATCCCAGGCATCCCACGCGTGGTGACGGCGGTGCAGGCGATGGAGGCGGTTGATGCTGAGCCGGGCCGCGGTAAGTAGTAAGTGGAACTCCATTGCACTCTCGCCTCATGACACCGCATGCCGGCGGGCGCTGGTTCTCAACCCCCTGACCTTCATATCCCTGTGTGCGTTGCTCTACATGTGTAAATACATAACTCCTACACACACATATTCACAAATAACGCACACATTTTAAACTTCATACAAAAATTTCCTCTCATACATTTTACAGTTTCATACATAAATATGTAAAACTAATGTCAGCAGTTGTATAGTTATAAATATGTAAAATAATATTGATAATTTTACATTCAAATCTAAATTAAACTAAATAGTGTTATCTAACCTTTTTTGTATTTTAGCCTTTCTATTCACGCCTCCCTATGTAACATGCATATTTTTATATCAAAGCGAAAAGGTTAAAATCGTGTCGAGTTCACTTTCAAATTACCACTTTAACTAACAAAATGCCCACCTGTGAGGTGCGGATACGACGTTGGGAAACACTGGTCTAGAACCTTCGATCGAAATATATCGAAAAATCTTTTGTATTCTCTGTAAATTTATAATATAGTTTTTTTTTTGGAATTCGTGATGGCCAGTTATAATTTATATCGATGATTACATTGACAATATAATTATAGTGATTTTCTAGTTAATATATTAAAAATAACGATTTGTATAGTCGAATATGATTTTAAACTCTTTTAGTTTCTTTAATTTTTCATATTAGCTGAATAATCTGAAAATTATTTCTCAGGTACACAAATTTAAAATACAGATACTGACATAAAAACCAATTACCTTTACATACCAAATTAAAAATACATTCAAATTATTTAAATGTGAACGAGCGCCCGCTACAGAAGTGATAATGCCATGACATTGATAATAATAAAATGATATTATAACAATAAATTAATATAATAATTGTATTCAAAAAATAAATTATACATATAAAACTATAAATAAATTATACAATAGCATTTTACGATAGGAAACAATCGAGGCAAATTACGGAAATAATAATAATTTATTTCATTGATTTAATCTAGGATGTAAAAAAATATAATTTACTTTGACATAAAAATACCTTTTTTTAATTATCAAGTTTCTCAATTATATATTTATATAATAGTAACATAAAAAAATGTATACAGATAATACAAAAAAAAGTATATGATATTTTTATTGTTGCTATATTTAATTATAAAGAGTTTATATATCTTATATTATTAATACATGGTTTTATATATTATCTGTATAAAAATACGAGATCTTGATTTTTTGAACTAAGCCATTGTCTTCATAATTAAAGTTTAAATCATTTTGTCGGAACCAGAGCTAGAGGCAACTGGAAGATTTTATTGATTCACGTCTTGCGTCCACGAAGATTGTTAATTCTTTAAACTTATTATGGTACAATGAGATTGATATGTTTTAAGGATTAGGATTAAATCCTAAACTAAAAATAAACCAGGCTTCTATCTGACTATTCTGATCTAAATCCATGTTTAACCCTTTGCGGCCCGCGGATGTTAATTCACGCCCAAGTGAATTTAATTTTTTTCTTTTTTTAATTAGATAATAATGCCTGTATTTCTCACTGGAATACAATTTCAGTTAATTATTCTTATATTAAAAATATTCTGGAATCGATTTCTATCAATAGTTTAATTTTTATTTGTCATTTTTTAACTTTCAAGTGGCCGCTAGTGTTGAAATAAAAATAGAAGCAATAAGGAATTTTCTTTCAGACAGTATAGTATTTTTAAATATACAGTGTTAATTTATATCCAGAAAAAAACAATTTATTAATTGTTCTAATATCCCAGCACTAACGAAGCCTTCGAAGGCTTTCTTACTAATTGTTTACGATCATAAGGTAATATCACTTCATTATATATTTATTTGCACTTTAATCAAAATTCAGACATGTTTCAAAATTCTAAAACTACTCAGAAGTTTTTATTTCAGGCTTGTTTAAAAATCCATCATACCATTTACACATTTAACTATATCGTTTTCTGTTTTATTACGTTTCATGTGAATCAGGTAAATTTTATTATTTCGTTATGCATGCTATTGTAGATTTAAATGTAACTTATTCATTGATTTTATCTTTAAATTCATCTACATGTGATTTAATTACAGAAGTTTCTTTATCGTTTTGAAATTTTTAATGTTTATCGTTTATTGAATGTTAATCATTATTTGTTTTATGGTATAATTCAATTACATTAGTATCTTTATTACAATTGGATTCAGTAGTTTTTTCATTCTATAGACAACCTCTGCAAGACATAGTATGTTCCTCAAAGATATCTGTATCCTTATATATGAATAATGGTAAGCAGAGGTCGCTGCTGTTCATCCTCTGGAAACTAATAAGCGATGGTAATGAATGCACAAAATATAAATTACATAACATTGTATCCTTGAATTCGAATAAATGTTATTCCTCTACCGCTTGGCTACCATTGCTCTGAGATTCAGTAAACCTTATAACTAAGAAAGGGACTAATATATAGTTACTTCCACTATGCAGCAGTAGTCGTGCAAAGAAGTGCACCGCCCGCTCGCTGATAAATGCTGACGAGCGGTGCATTTCATTGCACGACTACTGCTGCATAGCGGGAGTAGCTATTTATTAGTCCCTTTCTTAGGATGGACTTCCGCAAGGTAACGCCTGAATCTATTAGAAACCTTATTTATTATCAAACTGTTTTATCTCATCTATATATATATTTTCACTGTAAATGTTTTTCAATGTGAACTCTGTATTTCAATTCATATATATCTCGTTGATTTATATATATGTTGTGTCATATATGAACAGTTTCGAGATGTTTTTGTTGTTAGATTTAAGGCTTTTACAGCTTGGAGATAAGTTCACGAAACGGAAGGGTCCGTGAACTATACCAAACTGAGACGAAGGTTTCATGGTCGAGGCTGTATTGCTGTTCGTGTAGTGAGTGTGGAGTAAGGATTGGAGGGCAGCATGAACCTCTCGTCAATCTAAGGAAGAATTGTCGTGTCATTGTGGTGTCGTCTTTATTAATGTCGATTCTACCGCGCGACGTCCCTTTTATACGTTTAAGAACAGCTAGCGCCATCTATCGACATCGATCTAAACTACAGTGATTACAGAAGAATAATAAAAAAGCAGTCAGTTTGATTAAAATTTAAAATAATTTATGCTTTTATTAGAATCTGTAAAGCTTTTTTATTCGTATACGTATGTCATCATTCCCGATTCGATCTACTAGTGAAATCTGAGCACAGCTCTCTCTCCATTGCTCTTTAAGTGACTTTGAAATTTACTATATGTATAGTTTAGAAACATTACGCGGTAGTGTATTTTAACATCGTCGACCCCATCGAATAAACCCCGTATTATGCTATAGCAGTTTTTTTTCGTTTCTGTCAAATTCAACATCTACAGGTAGTAGACATGGTAACATTAAAACAATTCAATAAATTCATTAGTTTATTTTAAATTAAAAAAAAATAGAGTTCATGTTGAAAAATCTCATATCGATGTGTTGTTTAAAAATCGAATGATAAAACGTTTCTCTAAACAGCGGCGGAGCAGTGCGGCCGGTGTCGCGCCGGCGCCAGAACTCTAAATCTCAACAAGTACTGCAGCCGAGACTACGGTAATTACCCTTATTCCATTTTCAAATTACAAGCTATCTCTCAGCGTGAAATTAAGTCATTTTACTCTGGTCTGGTACATCTGAGTTGTGACGTTGACAGTTGAACATAGATCCACTCACAGATTTCTTCCAAGAGGTGTCTTCCAACTACCTGGTTGTCTTGTGGGCAGATATTCTACGCTGGTCTTATCGGTCTCTACTTCTCCACAACCATAAGATCCCAGCAGATGTCTATTCTAGAAGTTATATGGCATGCCCACTTATCACTTCTTATTGAGCCTACAAATGAAGTCCTTGGATCACCAGCTTTATATATAACCTAGCAAAATGAGATTCATTCTTCTCGGGCATTAGAGGAACGCTGAACTGGGTCACTTGAATACTCAACGGGTTACCCTTTCGAAGTGTTTTCGAACGATGCATGTAAGAAAGTGTTTTTGAGCGATGCCTGTTTGAACAGTAAAACAATGTATGTTAGGAAGGATCGCCAACGAAAACATGTCAACTGATAGCACTTCGCATACAATTGGCGAACCCATCGGTATATGTCCCCAGGCTTTACCTAGTATGCAAGTGGGCGCGCAATAGGAGCGAAGGAGAGAAACTACTGTCACTTACCGTCACATTCGCTGTAACGAATTCTAGTCAAGCAACTTTTGTAATAAACAATCATTAACAACCTGGATTCCGTGTATAGTTTATTTCTGTCCAAATTGAGGCACACCAAAGTGTTTTTGAACTATGCATGTTAGAAAGTGTTTTTAAATGATGCATGTGAGAAAGTGTATCTTAGTGGTACGTATGAGAAAGTTTCTGGGCGATGCATGTGTAAAAGTGTTTCTGAACTGTATATGAGAAGAAGTGTTTCTGAGCGATTCATGCGAGGAAGTGTTTCTGTGCGATGCAGGTGAAGAAGTGTTTTTGGGCGATGCATATGAGTAAGTGTTTCTGAGCGCAGTTTGTGGTCCGCAGTCATGATGGCGCGGGTGGTGGGCCGCGAGGCGGGCGCGGCGGGCGCGGCGGGCGCGGCGTGGGCGCGGCTGGCGCTGGCCGTGCAGGCCGTGTACAAGCGCGCGCCGCGCAGCCGCCTGCGCCGCGGCGCCGCCCACCTGTACGTGCGCGCCGCAGACCTGGCCTGCAAGTGCCCCAAGATCAAGATTAACAAGTGAGCAACCCCCATCTCTAATCCCGGTGTCTCTAACTAACTTTAAATGGCTTGCATTGCTGCCCAAATGGCCTCTCCTTGTGTCTTTAAATAGAGTTAATAATTACTGGCTAGCAATATAAACGGTAAGACAGCAATAGAACCGTCACCTACTCGCTGGACTATCGCAGAGTACAGCGTGAACTACCACCGTGCACGGTTCTATAAATCTTTCGAAACAGCAACAGATAGAAACACCAGCGGAGAATTACAAACTTTACTTGTTTTTATATATCGGTTTTTTTATCTAAAAAAAATCTTTCTTTATGTCTAATTTTCATTGTTTCTGTTTCCGTATAGGTCTTACTTAATCCTAGGAGTGGAAAAAGAGGGGGCGTCATCTGGTCTACCAGGTCTGGCAGTTGGCGAGAGAACCCTACTGCTGGAGTGGCGCGACGACTGGCACAGACGCATCCGCCGTCTTCAACGCCGCGCCATCAACTGCCACTAACTGGTCACAATCAACCATCACCAGCTGGTCAGCAATGGAGCTGGAAGAACAATGTTTTGTAAAAAAAAAACTCAAACAGGTCTAATTCGAAAGCATTTATCCGTCTATGATCCGTGCAAAATGTGAATTGATCCGTTGCTACTGCCATTGGTTTTATGCTAAAATAAAAATAGAATTTTTTCCCTTATATAAATTCAATTAAATGTGAAACTAGTCGTGTGTAAGAATAACTTTAGAATTTATTATATTAACTTTGAATGCCAATAAGTTTTACATAATATAACCTCTTTAACAAAAACATGACAGTTCACAAAAATGGCGGGAAATGATGACAGCTCTCTTTAATATCGATATAGATTAAATTAAAAAATACATTCATTTAACCTGTAACTAAATCGAACAATAGATAATTATCGATTTTTTTCTGAACGTTTTTCACGAATGAATGCCAAAAATTACTGAAATCGTGACGTAAGTAAATTTCCTTCCTAGGATTTTGTTAGCAGTTACGTACAGTCGTCAACATATATATGTAATATTAACATTTTTGTTAATGACTTTTAATAATGCATTCAAATAAAATGTTGACGAATGTACGTTGAGAAAATTATTTATTAACTATCAATATTTAACTAGAATAACTAAGTTTTGTTCCATTTGAAGCATTTTGTATAATTGTTAGATTATTATACATCGTGTAAAACTAAACGTTGAAGTGCAAGCCGGTTTTAAATCAAAATATTTGTCAAAAAGCTTCGAACACGATGACGTCGCAAAAAGTTTCAATTATCAATGCACAGATAATATAAAATAATTTATATGCAACACTTAATTCGTGTAGATCCGTAACAATTTTTTGCAGGCCGCTGTGTTCCAACTACCACAGATTTATAATGTAAACACGCACAAATTTACTGTACACATTATTATTTATCTTCACTTTTTTATTATAATTCTATTGTTTATTGTGGTATTTATTGCCAATGATTTGTATTAAAATGACAGTAAAAAGTAGACAAAAAATCTTTTCATACAATGCAATGGCCAAAAACATTGATGTCTTTATGTCAGGTGTATTTTCTATAACTAAATCATACTGCTGTATTAATAAGTAGAAAGTAAATAGTAGAAAGTATTAAAAAATCTAACATATTGTTTTACATAACACAGTATGGCGGCTTAAATATCTGCCTTGGTGCAAATGTTTGAATAATTCATTGTACCTTGATAAAAAAAATTAAATAAAATTATTTGAGATACTTAAAATGGCCATTGCGACAAAACCGCTTTTCAATTAACTTCCTTCGAGTATTATAATTTTTAATTTAAATATTTATGAAAATCAATTATTTCTTCATATTTTTAAATGCCTATAGCTACACCTTTAATAATAAATTTTATCTAAAATAAACATTTTAACTTAGTTATTCCCTTAGTTATTTTTATTTAGTTATTCCCAATTTTATGCTAGTAAACAATCTGTCAAAATTTGAGGTTATGACAATTGGCGGGAAACATTTTTTTTGACAAATATTTTGACATTTTTGCCATGTTTGTACATATAATAAAATAGGCCATATTTACGGAATCTCAACATCTTGAGCAATAGTCACAATGGTTTAACATACCTCATTTGTTAAGGAAAAAAAAACGTATACCGTAGAAGTTACAGATTTATTTATACATTAGCTGGTAAACTCTTGTACTTTTAAGTTGAAATTTAGATATATTGGATCCATACAACATCGAAAGTTTTCTTGCCAAAGCCCCTTCGTTGCCTATTCGGTCTGTACAGAAAATCGACATTTATAGACTATATTCCCGAATATAGAAAAAGTTTACACTGCGCTTGAATTTTTGAACTAGATGTCATTGCCCAAATGGAGGTGTGTACAGTATTATTAGCTTTACTAAGTTCAAAATGTATTAATTAGTATTTAGTCGTTATAAATGTGTATAAATTGTAACTGTAATTATTTTCTTTTGACATATCTTGCCACAGATATTTTTAGCACTGTGTTTTCTTTAGAAATTTTACTTCACACTTTCGTTTCTTGTATAAACAACATGATTGCTACCCTAGCACGTACACTATAGAATAAATTCTTAAAGTTCCCATGTGAAATGCCTTATTCAAATTCATTGTGTGTTTTTACAATGACTCAATTTACGACCATAAACATAATACTATGTTACGAAAGTTCGAACCAACTCAAGTAGGCGTTCACAATAGCGAGACCAAAATGTTTATGTACAATCTCACGGCTTTCAATGGCACAAATCACCTTAAAGTGCCTTGGAACAATCCAAGATAATCTATCTGCCTATTGGCAATAGCTGATGGGCCATCGGTCAAACAAAATTGTTTCGAGCACTCATAATGTATTATTACTAACATAATACCTATTTATGAGTGATCAATGCATTGAATTTACAATTATTTATTTTTCTAAGCATCTCATTTTGCAAAATTCTTCTCTCTAATCTTTATTTTTATTCATTTGACATCAGTTATGAATTAAAAAATGGAATATTTGAATATAAAATATTACTTTTCAAAACTAAACAATTACTAAATAGTTTAATAGTAGGAAGAAGTATTACTTTATATTTTCATTACATTTTTAAATCCACAATTGTCAACCATTTGACATAAAACGCCAAATTAAAAACAATATTTTCACACAAAATGGCGGTTACAATGAATGCACATTTAAAACGAAATCCAACATGAACATTTAGTTAAAATATAAAAAAAAACGAACGACTTAGATTTCGCTTGAACTTAATACGGATTGTAAAAAGTGTATTTAGTTGTAGATTGAACTTAATAACCTGTTTCTAGTTACGCATATCTCTAGATTTCATAATCTGTATTGTGGATGCGTTTTGGCGGGCTCCGTTCGGATACGCTCTCTAGTGTTTTGTTACTTGAATTTAAAAAAAATGAAAATGACATTTGTAAAGCGCGCCAAAACGCATTCCCAGAGTATAATAATAGAATAATGCCTGATCGTAAATATATAGAGGATTTGTATTTCTACTAAGTATAATACATGTGAATATTATTTAGTTTCGCTATAAGATAAATAATATGTTAATCAGTTACATTAATTAATAATTTATTTTAATTTCACAATGCGATGTTGAGAAATTAACATTTTGTACTTCGAACGGTCTGTTAAAACGACATTCTATTTATTCTCATTTTTACTGTCATCATAAACATTGTGTACAATATTTTTTTAAATAACCTAATTAACTTAAACCCTGATATATAAAAAATCATAAAATAAAAAACGAAATAGGGGTAATTGATTCTATTTTTACTATATTTTGTAGTTTAATCTAATTTATTTTCGTAAGGGATGTCAATTGATAAAATGGCGGACTTTTTTTTCATCGGGCCATAAACTGAATGATGGCGGCTTTGGAGAAAAAAAAATACAAGTTTATGGTCAGATAATAAAATGGCCGCAGTTTTTTTTATTCGCGACGAACTTGAATTGTGTTTTTATGATACCCTACTCCTGTGATGTAATAAATGTTATTGGTTATATTTATTTAAAAATAAAATTACATTAATATACGGAATACATTGTTTTAATTATCCTTCCAGATATTTCGTATTTTCAAATCCTTATTTTAAATTTTCTCTTTCTCTATCTAATAGTCATTCCATATACTACATACATTAAGATCGATGGATTTACAACAAATGTTTCTCAACTTTTTTGGACTGCCTCTCCTTTTAATATACGAGTAATATTATTATAGTCACATACAATTTACATAGGAAGAACACGTCAAAATGTCGAATCTAAATATAGAAAAATAAAATGCAATTAACACAAAAAGTTATATATATATATATATATATATATATATATATATATATATATATATATATATATATATATATAAGTTATATATATAATAACGGATTAGAAGATATATAGAATGTACAACTTATTTGGCAATAATAGTTTTTAAAGCTATTACGCCTATTTACAATCATTTTGTATTTAGGGATCACTCTGAAAAACATTGTTAATTTTTTCTTAATTAAAATGTCTGGTCTATAAATTCTGATTCTATAGACGCCTACTGGAAGGCATGACCTCCCCCAAAGACATCTACAGGGGGATATAACATAATCGCCACCCTTGATAGGCGGGTTGGCGATTGAAGTGTAGTATTATAGTACCTAAAGTCCTCTGCGTACCATAATCAGGGGCGGCCTAACCTATAGTGCATGGTGTGCAATGCACACGGGCGCCGCCGTCTCAAGAAGCGCCGCGGCGCTCTCTGAGACAGCTAAGAGCATCGCCTTGTACCATCATGGTACAACAATGATATGACAGAAGCGGCCAGCCAGCGCGGTGGCGGCAGTTATCAAACACGAGCGCCCCATAGGCGGCTTCTTTTTCGAACAGTTTGTTTCAACTCGAAAAAAAACCTTATTTCACGTAATTAAAGTTTAAAAGCAAAGTGTAAAACGCGAGCGGCACCTTTTTCAACCATTTTGTCAAGATACATTTCGCTTCTACTTCACTGTACATAAAACTTAAAACACAAGACAAAACATGAACTGTCGCGGTTCGCCGCTTAGTTTTGCAACAGAGATGTGCTGCAGGCTTAAAAACAATGAGTGTTATTCTGCCGTCATAAGAAGAAAGGCCGTAACTAATACTATACTGTAAGTTATACCTACTTATAAAATAGCTTGTTGGAATATGAAAAAACTTTCTTGTTACGACGGCAAAGTTGATAGTTATAGCCGCAGGGGGGGGGGGGGGGATCCAGGCCTAGGGGGCGCCAGGGTTTCATTGCACACGGGCGCTACACGAGCTGGAGCCGCCCTTGTCCATAATACTACACTGAAAATCTTCTTTAAGCTATCTATAGAAACTATAAATAATGATCAAAGTGTAAATTACTTATGATTACATCGTGGGAATCGAATCCTTGACCCACGGTTTCAAGTTGCAGTCTTCTAAAATTTTGATAATTCGAATTTTGATAATGCCTTTTTTTAGTATATCATTATTAATTTATTTATTATTTCTAAATCCATTAATTTTAGGATCCAATCCTACCACATATTATCCGAACCACATTTTAATTAAGAAAAGGACCAATATTTAGCCATACTACACAACTGCCACCGACAAATCACTCAACACGTGTTTGACCCCTCCACGGGGCATCTTCAAGAGTTATGTTACACCGATTAGTGCCAAACACAAAGTCAAGCACTGCATTGTTTGCCGCATACGTATTTATCAGCAGGCTGGCGGGCGGTGCACTTTGTTGCACGACTACCACTGCATGTGCGGAAGTGGCTAAATATTGATCCTTTTCTTACTTAGGATGGACTTCTGCGAGGTAACGCCTGATTCCATTAAATATTAAAGACTTTGGATTGCCAGAAGTAATTGTCTTGTCGAATTCCAGCAGGATTTCAAAGTGATCCCTTTATACAGAGTAATTGTAAAAAAAAGGAAAAACTTTAAGACGTATTGCTGATATGCTGAATGTTCACTCCTTTAAAATTTTTACACCTAGAACTGACCACTTTGTATGTAAACAGTTCGTTAATTCAATATTCCAAATGGAACAGTTGTACACTAGTTACGCGCTATTTTCTAGCATATGGTCACTGTACCATATGATACCATATGATCTGCTCAGACTACAGTAAATATATTGATATCTACATATGGACGTTAATATTTTAAAATAATACGTTCTCTTCCTTCTTACCTTATTCTGGGCATATCGATCATTTTTGCAAATATATCGCTCAAAATTACTCCATCTTTGGTGTGTGTATTTCTTCGGTTACTGTGCTATCGTGATTTGAACCTGATCTGCCCAGAGCATGTCGTGGTCTTCCACTTTGACGAAGATTAAAACTTTTTTAGATCATCACCGTTTTTATTGACAACGTAGTGCATCGAATGATAAAAGTAGATGACATTCCCGACACGTAGCGTACACGATAAATAACTTCACATAGAAGACAATAAAACAAAAGTAACATCACCGGGTGGCGTTTCGCGATGATTTCCCCGAGGAGGTCCCTCCGTGCTCGGACGGAGGGTCACACGTGGGAGGAACATAAAACTATTTATCTTTATCGCAAACGTTCCATCACACCCTTAGACCCTCTCTTATATAAAAATACACACCTATCTTCACACTGAATTTTTTCAAAAATTTTTATACTATTTGTCTTAGAATTATGGACGATTTTAGTACGCTATTAAAAACCGGTATTTATGTAAAAATACCGGTATTTTAATATCACATTATACATACAAAACTCAAGTTATTAATATTATTTCATAAACACTTTCAATTTAATTATATTTTTTGCTTCTTTGATTATATAATGCCAGACGAGCCTATTATATGTAAATTGTAACATAGAATTTTATATGTATTTTTTTTTACTTGCACGTGTTTTTGTATCTATCTACTCCTACTGTCTATGTAGTAAAATAAATAATATCTACTCATTTCAAAACAATATTAATTGGATTTCATATAAAATATTATTTGTTAACAAGTTAATATAACAACTGAAGTAAGTAAAACATAACTATTAATTTTTTTATTAATAATACTAATTTTAATTCCGGTATACAAATTTTAGTTCAGTATTATAAGCCCTGTTTAGAATCATTTACATTGATCATTCGTGTATATAAAAATGATAGAAGAGTTCAATTTGATTGAAACTAGAATCAAATTGACCTTCCGTATTATTATTAAAGCTATAAAATTCTAATAATTGATTGGAAAATAAAACAACAACTACAGTTCCAAATTTAAAATATGCTTATTCAAGAAGACATTTACATGCGGTTTTGAATTGTCGATTATTTTAACATTATAAGCAATAAGGTACCACCGGATAATACTGATCTGTTAAAAAACGCCCCAGAAATTCAACTGTTGCTCTTTTAAATAAAATCTAACAATTTTTAATGTGTACATTATAATATCAACCATGTAAATGAGTCAACAAACCAAGTTTCACACATTTAGTAAGAAAAGGACCAATATTTAGCCACTTCCGCACATGCAGTGGCAGTCGTGCAACATAGTGCACCGTCCGCCAGCACGCTGATCAATGCGTATGTGGCAAACAATGCTATTCAAACAACTGCCACAGTCAAATCACTCAACACGTATTTCACCCCTCCACGGGGCATCTTTAGGAGTTATTTATTAGTTTAGTTAATTACACCGATTAGTGCCAAACACAGAGTCACACACAGACTGCACTTTGTTGCACGACTGCCATTGCATATGCGGAAGTGGCAAAATATTGGTCCTTTTCTTACTTAGTATGGACTTCCACAAGGTAACGCCTGATTCCATTAAATATCACAAATTTAGATCAACTAAAAACTATTGAATGCTACAATAATATTTATTTAATAATATAGTTTTAATTTTAGATTAAAAACAGAAAAATAATTTCTTTTAAAACTTTATTATATATCCGTACACTTAACTATAAATGGTTTATTGCTAGAGACTAAACTTTGGAGAGTGTGTATCTTTCTTTCATCGAACAAGACGCATGGATTCACGACATCCGTACACTGTTGAAATTCCTTCCAGTACTAAGCGTTTTGCTAGTACGTTTATAGTGCGAAAACTTAAGGAGTGAAACAACCTACCAGTATCATTGTTTACAGATAATCTAATGTGTCTTTAAGAAAAGAGTAAACAGATTTTTTTTAGGCAAGCATATAGCTTCGTGGACCTCATCGCTTTACATCAGCTGCGATAGATGTCAAAGATTTTGCTTATAATAATAATAATCCATAAGTCGCTGGTTCAAATGTGGCTCGAAGGACCAGAATTTGATGTTGGGTATCGATATAAAACAAGCACATTTAGTTAATTTTTTTAATGTAAAGAAATCAAATATGTTACACTTGTAATGTCCGTTGATGGATGACGTTGCAAAAATTGCCTTTGACAGAAGCCGGTAAAAGACGCCGTTCGTTCCGATACACGCACTCGAGTTCAATAATAAAAAGTGTTACGTTCGGATACAATATCGAACAAGGATATAAAAAATAACTGAATAATTACAATAATTTTTCATCGCGATATCATGCAAGACTATATAACGTTTTATGACATTTGAGAAACCTTTCGGTCTGATTCAAAAGAACACCGGCAAATGAATAATACATGAGAATTCTAGATTATAACACGATGCGCCAGGTCTGGCGGGAGCACCCGAGCGGTTCACGATTCTGTTTTCAATTCATCTGCTCCGTGTTCATATTGGATAGTACAACTAAAGGTGACTGCACACTTGACATATTTTTTCTACACGAATTTTTTTTCATTGACAGAGTCGTTTTTTAAAAATGTTCCTCTCTCTGTCATCCATCACAACTCCTCTCCTTTTGCCTTCTTCCATTTTTCATATTTTCTATAATTTTCTAGGCATTCGTTTATATTAAATTCACGTATCACCTTCCATCCCTCGCGACCTTTATTGTTAATTTTAATTATTTACATATCCAATCGACTATTTTTTATTTTACACACACTTTTGAAATATCAATTATTGTTAACTTTACAAAAATCATTATAGACCAGTGTTTCCCAGCGTTGGGCCCACGCCCCACAACGCAAGGATTGTTAAGGGAGACAATTCGAAAGAACTCGTAATAATTTTAGAAAGGCTAAGGTGGCGCATAGAAACAAAAAGGTTATTAAGTCAATACTAACTTTAAAGCCGGAAACTTAACAGTTATTCTTTTTAAATTAAACCTAACAATGCTGAACTTAAATATCTAATGGATTCAGGCCTTATTTTGCGAAAGTCCGTCCTAAGTAAGAAAAAGACAATGACTCTGTTTGGCACTAATCGGTGTAACATTACTCCTGAGGATGCCCCGTGGAGGCGTGTTGAGCGATTTAACGATGATAGTTGTGTTTCGCATTGTTTGCCGCATGCGCATTTATCAGCGGGCTGGCGGGCGGTTCACTTCATTGCACGACTACTGCTGCATGGCGGAAGTAGCTATATATTGGTCCTTTTCTTACTTAAATCTAACAATGTTTGATGTATATATTATTATATCAACCGTGTAAATGAGACAAAATATTTAGTAAACTAAATGCTATGTTAAAATTTAACTAACAATTTACCTTAAATTTTAGATATATAACTAAGAAAATAAATATGTAAGATGTGTAATGAAACGCTAATATATGTGTACATTCGAATCCATGAAGGATATTGGTCTCCAAAATCAAACTAATGTGTGTTTAAAAAAAAAAATTAGTTGAATGTAAAAACAAAGGCACGGATGTTAATGTCTATGGAATATATATTCTATTGTGGAGTTTAACAGGTTAGGTAGGCAATGTTAGAGACAACACCTAACGAGCTGGAGCACAAAAATTAAAACGCTTGGATGAAAGATAGACACAGTTTATTTTAAAAGTCATCCACCTACAACTTCAGATACACCAACGCCGTAATAAATTATTTGTCATGCGAATGAAATAATTTATACATAAAACTTTCACCACTCATTTGTTTATATTAAACATTGATTGAAAATTGATATAACACAGTCTTTAATTCAATATTCCATCAAGCACTAAAGATTTAATTCAAATTCACAAACAACAACACATATGTCACTTGACGCTGTTCACCATTTTTTATATTTCATAATATTTTTCGGCGTGAGACGCGGTTTTGACAACCGCCTACAAATCATACGCCGCGCGTCCTTAGTTTTTGCGCATGCGTAGACGAATTGACAGATAAGCGAAAGCATTTTGACAACTGTGATTATTTCGCTACATTATAAAAAATTATAAGTAATATAAAATTTAATATTTATAGCATAGACCATTTAAATATATCATCATAGTGTGTATACGCCCTTAGCTAGTGCGAGCCTATAATTCCGAGTAACAATGGACTGTAATGGCTTTCTTTGTGTTGAATTTCAAACGGCACGCACATTTTAATCACGCATTGTTGCGAAAGCCAACCGCCGCGTTTTGTTATTACTGCTGCCATTGTGGGAGGTGACCCGCGGCCTTCCGCGACCCTGAGGGCTCCGACTCCACTATGCCCAAAGGGTCAAGCTGTGAAAAAGACTTACTGATTTCTCAATTTTATCACTTTGATACAGAACCGCTACCACATCCAAACGTAGTCCATCAACGAACATGATAGTGCGGATATCTAGCTACCAAAACCGCTGTACCGCGCCTTGGGGAGCGGGGAGTATCAGCCGCATCGTACCATCATTCATTCATTCATTTATTTATTCACCACACTGCATGTCATGAAATAATGACCTTAGAGTCCAATTTGATAGAAACTTGATTTAGATTGAATTTTTCCTATAATGAAAGTTTTCAACTAAAATCTACGAAGGTTCCAAACGCACCCTGATCCAAGAAGCTTGCTTGAAGCAGAATGTTTTCTTTTCTTCTGTGATCACTTTTACAATAACCTTGGTATAATAGTATAGAAATACATTTCTAAGCTTTATTATCACTAAGAATCTATCACACTATGATAGGATATTTCAACAGGTTTCAGGTGCCTATTCTCTTTTCTTTCACCCACTCGTGTCAAAATGGTCCCTGCATTGGCCTTTTAAAATTGCTGAATAGGCAGAAGTCGCAGTCAAATTAGACGAATACGGTAGTAGCGGAATGATATGAATAAAGTTTTTCCCAAATTTAAATCTAAAAAACGGTTTTTCTTACTATGATGTTGTTACAAAGCACGAGTTACAGAACCCTCTAAACAACAAACACGGAACCCTAGGATCAAGAAATATAGTTAACACGCGTGACCTGGAAGTTGTTTATAGATTTTTCATGTACGGTTCTCGGAAATTCTAACCTATTACTATCTCGAACTTACTAGAACCTCATCCGTAGTATAAATAGAAGTACTTCCCATGTCGACAGTTCAGTGTTGTTTTTCAAGTTATAAGATACGATCAGTGATACGAAGTGATTATTTGGTAATTTTTTTATTTAATGGAATCAGGCGTTACCTTGCGGAAGTCCATCCTAAGTAAAAAAAGACCAATATTTAACCACTTCCGCACATGCAGTGGTAGTCGTGCAACAAAGTGCACCGCCCGCCAGCCTGCTGATAAATGCGTATGCAGCAAACAATGCGAATTACACAACTACAACCGTCAAATCACTCAACACGTGTTTCACCCCTCCACGGGGCATCTTCAGGTGTTATGTTACACCGATTAGTGCCAAACACAGAGTCTATAAACTATTTGGTAAGTTATATGGACAGTGATTGTTTAGCGATTTGTAGGCGTAGTTTGGATTAAGCGAAAGTATAATTTGTGTTAAAGTAGGGTGACCAACTGATTTGTGAATAAAGGACTCTTTGTGAACCAGTGGTGTTTCATTCAGAGTCAGAACCCACAATACGTAACCATATCAATAAGTTATTTACGAGTTATATGGATAGTATCGCCCTATTTAGTACGTTTTCAGGTTGTCGGTCGAATAAACGAAGCATTGGAATAAATCAAACTTGATTGATGACTAAGACCTCATCAATGACGTGAGGAAAGTTGACATCACGTTTTGAAAACACATCGGAACTCTTTCAAGGTTGCGAAAATTGAGAACTTCCGGGAAAGTCCCGGTTCTCTAGCCGCTACAAGATATTGCTTCACCAGAGGCTGTGAAGCTCTTTAATCACTTCGGCGGACAATAAAGTGCCTTAAGTAGGTACAAAATAAACTGCACAAATAACTAGTCAATTAATAATAGGAAAAATAAACTAAACTAAAAATAGAATAAGAAAAAAGTAGTATTCTATTAAAAAAGTCAAACCCAAAAAAAAGAAAACTGTGATATAAAATAAGTAATAAAATAAAGAATAAAAGAAACGTACCTAGCCACCTAAGAGTAATAAGATTATGGAAGGAAGGCGATGAAAGCAAGAAGGAATGAAAGAACAAAATGAAAGATATTGTTGAAAGTGAGTGAAAAATTTGAAAAACTTATTTGTAAACAAAGACCCTGATCCCAACTAATTAGGGGTACGAGAGGCCTCCAATAGCGGGGGTCATTAAAAAAAAAGAAAGTGCCTAGGTTCAAGAGTTCATTAGAGTGGAGCATAAATATTCCTAAACCGTTAAAACACGCGTTTTTTTTACGCATAAATAGACAAATAAAAACATAGTAAACAAGATTCCACATATTCATTTAATAACAATTTACATAAATCTGTTAAACCAATACCTTTTATACATGCATTTAATATATAACCTGCTAGTGTAGTCCAGTCTGGCTGAAACAAAGCCTTCCAACCTCGCATACTGTTTCCGGTTTATATAAACAAGGAACCGTGCTTGTAATTTGTTTCAATAACATTTATAATTCGCGATCACATTTCCGTATACAAATGAAAACTTCGATATTTGTAAATGATTTAACATTGCGAGTCTGGCCATAAACGCTGTTATAATTAAAAATAAAAAAACATTACTTTTGAATTTAGAATCTGTCATATTTATACCGTTGTTCATTGTGTTTTCTTATCTTCGCGCTAATTTATTTTAAATATTTTGTGATATTAAAATGGAATGGCGTGATAAAGAGACCAGAAGTATAGTACCAATAATAATTTTAAAACCTCCATACGCTTAGTATTAGTCAAATGTTTGTGTACAGGGGTATTGATAGGTACAACTGAATCTCTGTGACAGAAAAAGATCTGGCAACTATTAACTTGATCATCACCATTATCATCGTTGTGACCGTCATCATCATTAACAACGACGTCGTCATCATTAACAATGTCGTCGTCATCATTAACAACGTCGTCGTCATCATTAACAACGTCGTCGTCATCATTAACGACGTCGTCCTCATCATCAACACCTTAGTCGTCGTTGTCGTTGTCATTATCGCCGTCGTCATCAACTTACAAATTCTAATATTTTACTAAAATTAATTAAACATAGTTAGCTACTTTTTCCACTAAACCTACTACAACTAAAGACTACACTGCAACATGTTATTTATATAAAACAAACTGTTTCTCCGGTTCACACTAGTTCCATTCCCGGTCACTTTTCGAATTTTCCAGAACGTTGTCGTTTGTAAGAAGGACAATAAAAAGAAATCATCCAAAAATCCATTGTCTAAGTTAATGGACTGAGGAAAGCCGAAGAAAGCCGCCAAATACGTCATTAGAGCTATAGGGATTATCGCAATGTTTTCCCTTTAAACGTTTTCTTTGCGAAAGAGGATGAATAACTTGTCTATTTATTTATAACAACCCTGGGATTTCCCTAAATTAGTTTGTCAGCCAATTTTGTTTTTTCTTCTAAAGGCATAATAATTATAACTTTGATTGTATGTTACATAATATACTTATATGTATATGTATGTGTGTGTTCTTTTCAGCTGATCGATGCCCACTACAAGGCAAAGGCCCCCTCCCCCTGATCACCACGATGACCGATGACTTCATCATGTCGTCGATCCACTACCCCTTTATATCTTTACCTATAATCAGAAAGACTTCAACTCACAGCACAGTAAATACTTTTATTCCACTTTTACTTTACTCTTATAGACCAACTAGCATAGTTTCCACTAGACAACTTATCACTTCGATGGTTGTCGAACGAGTGACCGAACTCCCGACTCAATAATCAAAACGCTGTTTCAACCCCACCACTCTTGATCCTTTTAAAAATAAAACTACCTTTAATAAAATTATTACAAACCAAACATCCTGTAGAATAGTTAAGACAGATAAGTATACTTTTTTTGAAAATACGTACATAGGTCATCTGTCTTTCTGTCACATTACCGAGATATTCTAAATTTAAAAGTTTTTTTTCTTTTAAATCTTTCTACATATATTTAGTGGTTACACATTTGCTTCATAGTCTAAGCTACAATTGCCTTTATATAAATATAAAAAAACGAAATATAACCTTGCTAATGTAGGTGGTGAGTCGAACCAAGCTAGGGGACGTAGAACTAAATGTTCTTCCAACTCCCGTGGGATTATACCCGCTTGTAACAACTGCGTATCCGCCATTTTAATTCGAACCATTATAGCTCTGCTGAGACTCATTATACTCTTTGTTCTTATTTCAAATCTTAGTTTGTTTTTTTTTTAATGCTAATGGCGTTTGTTAATGGACAGATAAATATTTAAATTTATGATGTAATTATATTGTATATACATATTTTAAATTTTTCATTCAATTGTTCAATGTGGAGGTCCAACTTATTGAATTCCAAGCTTTAATATATTGGTAAAAGTTACAAGTTTCAATAATAATTAATTAAAACTACAAATCAATTTATTAAAATTAAGAATGGAAGGCCGCTGGGGACGTATCTTGGATGTGGTTCACGGACCGCCAAGCACAGCATAAAAAGTCTAATCACAAGGTATATACGACCTGGTACGTCGAAAGATACTATATACAGGCTTACCACCGGTTTAACGTGAGATCTATTTGGGAGGTCTATGTCTAGCATTGGACATCCTATTACTGTGACTGACAAAGTGGACAGACGACTACAGTAAATCACGGACCGACAAGCAAAGCATAAAGTCTAATCACAAGGTATTTACGACGTGGTACGTCGCAAGATACTGTATATAGGATTACCATTGGTTTAATGTGAGATCTATGTGGGAGGTCTATGACTAGCATTGGACATCCTGTTACTGTGACTGACAAAGTGGACAGACGACTACAGTAAATCACGGACCGACAAGCAAAGCATAAAGTCTAATCACAAGGTATATACGACCTGGTACGTCGGAAGATACTATATACAGGCTTACCACCGGTTTAATGTGAGATCTATGGGAGAGGTCTATGTCTAGCATTGGACATCCTGTAACTGTGACTGACAAAGTGGACAGACGACTACAGTTAATCACGGACCGACAAGCAAAGCATACAGTCTAATCACAAGGTATATACGACCTGGTACGTCGGAAGATACTATATACAGGCTTACCACCGGTTTAATGTGAGATCTATGGGAGAGGTCTATGTCTAGCATTGGACATCCTGTTACTGTGACTGACAAAGTGGACAGACGACTACAGTTAATCACGGACCGACAAGCAAAGCATACAGTCTAATCACAAGGTATATATGACCTGGTACGTCGGAAGATACTATATACAGGCTTACCACCGGTTTAATGTGAGATCTATGGGAGAGGTCTATGTCTAGCATTGGACATCCTGTTACTGTGACTGACAAAGTGGACAGACGACTACAGTAAATCACGGACCGACAAGCAAAGCATACAGTCTAATCACAAGGTATATACGACCTGGTACGTCGGAAGATACTATATACAGGCTTACCACCGGTTTAATGTGAGAACTAAGAGGAAGGTCTATGTCTAGCATTGGACATCCTGTTACTGTGACTGACAAAGTGGACAGACGACTACAGTTAATCACGGACCGACAAGCAAAGCATAAAGTCTAATCACAAGGTATATACGACCTGGTACGTCGGAAGATACTATATACAGGCTTACCACCGGTTTAATGTGAGATCTATGGGAGAGGTCTATGTCTAGCATTGGACATCCTGTTACTGTGACTGACAAAGTGGACAGACGACTACAGTAAATCACGGACCGACAAGCAAAGCATACAGTCTAATCACAAGGTATATACGACCTGGTACGTCGGAAGATACTATATGCAGGCTTACCACCGGTTTTATGTAAGATCTATGTAGGAGGTCTATGTCTAGCATTGGACATCCTGTTACCGTGACTGACAAAGTGGACAGACGACTACAGTAAATCACGAACCGACAAGCAAAGCATAAAGTCTAATCACAAGGTATATACGACCTGGTACGTCGGAAGATACTATATACAGGCTTAATGTGAGATCTATGGGGAGGTCTATGTCAAGCATTGGACATCCTGTTACTGTGACTGACAAAGTGGACTGACGACTACAGTAAATCACGGACCGACAAGCAAAGCATACAGTCTAATCACAAGGTATTTACAACCTGGTACGTCGGAAGATACTATATACAGGCTTACCACCGGCTTAATGTGAGATCTAAGGGGAGGTCTATGTCTAGCATTGGACATCCTGTTACTGTGACTGACAAAGTGGACAGACGAATATAGCAAATTCGATGGAAGACGCAGAACGCGGGCCCGTTTTCAACCCTTTGGTGATTTAAAATAAAGCCAGTTTTCAACAGTGCACGTCATATTAAACCAGTTGTACACCATTAATTCTTCTCCCATAAAGATATCAGGGGGATATATCAAAATCGCCACGCCTGGCAGGCAAGTTGGTGATCGAAGTGATGTATAATGGTAAGCAAGTACGCTACCGTCCATTCTCTGTATTCATCAGTTACAATTACAATTGTGATCAAAAAGTAAAATTAGTTTGTTTATAAAATGTAAATTGTTTATTTATTGTAACAAATCAATTCTCTCACTCTGTGTTTGGCACTAATCGGTGTAATATAACTCCTGAAGATGCCCCGTGGAGAGGTGAAACATGTGTTGAGCGATTTAGCAGTGGCAGTTGTGTGATTCGCATTGTTTGCCACATACGCATTTATCAACGGGCTGGCGGGCGGTGCACTTTGTTGCACGACTACTGCTGCATGTGCGGAGGTGGCTATATATTGGTCCTTTTCTTACTTAGGATGGACTTATTAACGCCTGATGAAATATTCAAATCAATTTCATCACCTTCAAAGTAATCACCGTCCGATAAATCGCATTTTTGACAACGCTTTTTCCGTAAAACACTTGGAATAATCTTTTTTTGGGCTACAGCCTTGAAAACCTTCTTCGATTTAGTTATTATCACCTCAATCATGTCAAAACGGCGACCCGCATTGAGTTTGCTGAATAGCTAGAAGTCACATGGAACCAAATCAGGCGAATATTGTGGTTGCGGTACGATATGAGTCGAGCTTTTAATGTTTTTAATTTTCTAAAAAAAAATTGCTAGATTTTAGCACAGATTTACTTGACGCATTTAAGACACAAAACATCTTCCAAAGTGTTTTGGGCTGAACCAAATGATATTCCAACTTTTAACAGACAGATGCTTAGAAGATGTTATAAACAGTTCTACCAACCTAGGAAATAAAATTACCTATCTCCCTAATGCACGAGAGTTTTTAAAATGATAAATTCGCTTTAGTTTTTGATCACAGATTATACATGTATACAGATAACATACTTTGTACCATTATCAGCGGCGGAAAGCCATTTTTTTTAATTCACAAGTGACACAGATAAAAATTACAATAATATTATAGTAGCACAATGTATATAACATACATTGTAGGAAAAAAAATATAAAACTACGCCAAAATTTGTAAAAATTCAGGAAATATATTATTGAAACTTCTCACGTTTGTCAGTTCGTTTTGAACTTTGCACGTTTGACAGCTGTTTTTTTTAACGATTACACCAATACCTCGCTTTGTGCCGTTTCGTTTTTGCGTTTTTTTCCAAGTCGCTGCTTAATTAGCACTAATTTTCACTGTGCGTCGTTAGATTGTCGAGGTTGCGTTGTTTTGGGTTCCAGTCTTTAATTCTTTTAAAAAAAATTCTTATTTTTTTAAAAAAAAAGGTGGCAATACTTTTGTTTCTAATTACGGCATGCCATCAAAACTCGGGGATTCCCTTTCTAACTAAAAATCAACGCAATTTTGATACAGTTTTATTTTCACTTTGTTTTGCTAATTTTAGAGTTCAGTTTCAATTTCGTAGTGTATTGTAATGTAGTGTGTTGTGGTTTTTTTAAAAGAGAATTATAAATTTATATAAATTTTTACGTGTCGTTTCTGGTTACAAAAAAAGGTAAATATTATTCCAATTTATTTATTGACACAGTTATATTATTGTTTTATATTGTATTATTGTTTTTTTAATTGTTTACTTTGTTAAATTTTCTTTTTAAAAAGTAGTATTTTCATGACCCTGGAACCTATCTTCGATCTTTACATGGTTTGCTACAGAAAATCTTTGGCGTTTTAACTTGCGTCGTGTTTTTTTGGAACGTAACCACGACGCAAAGTGAGATATTGGTGTACATTTAATGAATAAGGAGATTACAGAAGCCTTTGTCATCATTCCAGCCGTAGGCATTTTCTGCCTGTAACCAAACTCCCTCACAATAAATTTTCAATAAAACGGGTTGGAAGCAACCTGTATCCATTGTTTTCCTATCTTTATATATATACAGGCAAAGCACACGACTTGCCATGTACAAAAATAAAAAAATTAAACATTCGTACAACCAGCAACCCAAGTATGTTTCTATTGATTTACGTATATATTGCACACCGTTCGTGGATATTGCGGTTCGTGTTATTGGAGGGCCGAGAGGAAATAGCCGGAGGGCTGTCGTGCACTCACAGAGGACCTTATCGAAAGCCCTTTCGTATATACGGACTCCAATAAACATTCAATTCACTGATGTTATTTTTGGTTTTGATTATTAAAGTGAACAGGTTTCTTCGGACCACCTTCGTCTTCATCTACACTTTCCATCAGGTGAGAAGGAAGACAAACGCCTATTCCGATTCGATAAAAATAACTTAATAATTTCGTGTTCATTTTAAAACACTAAATTTTCGACGCGTTAGCTAGTAAATAAATAAATAAAAAAATATTAACATATACAAACTCCTTTCAATCATTTTCTTATTAAGAAATGTTTTATTGAGATTGTATAACACTTTAAATTAAGCCTTTTTAACGAACACTGTGTACATAAACATAGAAACGTAAAAGGATTAAACCAATTCAACATACACATTGATAAAGCGACATTTGTGTAACGCGTTTATAAAGAAGAAAATTCGCGATAATAAAACGTCTCCCAAGTTCCCCCAATCATCGGTGCGTTCAAATGGAGTCGCCAGTTACTAACTGAACACCCCACAGACCCTCAACCACGTGATCTACTGCCTCCAACACTCTCCAGCATTACATTTGACATTAACATTATTTCAACCATATAACGTTTACTGCTAAATATATAGAACCCAGCGATAAAAGTTGCACATCGACCTTTGAAAAGAGACAATCGGTTAATTTCGGCTTTGTAGAGCACTATCTCTATCTCACACTACCTATGTGACGTTTTGTCAGTCGTTATATTTCGTGCGACAGAGATAACGCTCTACGAAACCGAAATTAACCGATTGTCTCTTTCCAAAGGTCGATGTGCAATATTTATCGCCGGGTAATGTACAATATCTTAATAGAAACACAGAGTCGAAGACTCTGTGTTTGGCACTAAGCGGTGTAACATAACTCCTGAAGATGCCCCGTGGAGGGGTGAAACACGTGTTGAGTAATTTAGCGGTGGCGGTTGTGTGATTCGCATTGTTTGCCGCATACGCATTTATCAGCAAACTGGCGGGCGGTGCACTTTATTGTATGACTACCACTGCATGTGCGGAAGTGGCTAAATGTTGGTCCTTTTCTTACTTAGGATGGACTTCCGCGAGGTAACGCCTGATTCCATTAAATAATTAATATTGATGATAATCCATGTTTCAATATTTCTTTTTCGATTTTTTTATTTAAAGTTTTGGTTTACAATAAAGTGTAAATAAATAAATAAAAATAAAATTAAAAACTGTGTAAAAACTAAATGAGTTTGATATACAACAGTTTTATTTTTCTTTGTTCGATTTTAACGTATGCTGTGCAAGAAAATGCTTGTCAAAATAAAAGCGCGTATGTATCGATTGTCTTGAACGCGTGCCGTTTGGAGCGACGAAACCAAAACAGGATTTTCATGAAATAAACATTAGACTCTTTCGGCTCTATGAAAGTATTTTCCGCATCTTTCGAATTATCGTATGAATTTTACATTCCGTAAATAAATTTTCGTATATTTACTCTGTTTTTTTTAATATTATTAAATATATACGTGTATAAAAGAATAATAATCCTATTAATATTGTACAAAGTGTAATAAAATATATATCTTAATATATATTTATACACTAATACATTATATAAGGTTGTTACGAGAAAAAAATGTTTAAATTTAATTTCACAAAAACCTATAATAACTAATAATATATAATGATTTCTGAAACTTTGCCCGTTTATAATTATTTTTACAATAAACAATTCGAATTTAGTCTAAACATAATTTAAATAGATAAATAGCCGTGGCAGTGATGTCGCCTGATTATTTTGATTTCATTCAGGCTTTCTGATATAGTGTATATGTAAAAATCTGTGTTAAACTTTATTAAAAGATGAATTGTTCTGGTGTTTCTTCCTGCTTCTTCTACACAACTATAACACCTTGTGAAGCAGAGTAGAGTCAATAATAAATAAATAATAAGTTGACGATCATTAAGAGTTCTGTTAAAAGTTCCAATGTTGAATAAACGTATTTTTATCTTTTTTTATTTTTTCTATTGGATTGCCACTGGCCAATAACATTTGACAGTACAAAGTATGCAAGTATAGATAGTAAACAATAATTTTTTTTAATACGCAGTAATGCGAAATTCGAAAATACATATTTTCACTATATTATCATTACCTTATTTATAATTTATGAAACCATTGATTTTTAGATATGATGTACCATACAAGCAAGTAAATAAGCTATGCATTCACCTCTTTAAATTTTTTACACCAATAGCTAATCATCCTGTATACATAAAATTAATTTGGTTAATTTGATTTACAAAAGCGCCTATTCAGCGACAAATGCTGACGTTAAATATCTAATAAATTTAGGCGTTACCTTGGGAAGGATATCCTATGTAAGAAAGGGACTAATATATAGCTACTTCCGCTATGCAGCTGTAGTCGTGCAATAAAGTGCACCGCCAGCTCGCTGATAAATGCGCGTACGGTAAACAATGCGAAACACAACTACTACTGTTAATTCACTCAACACGTGTTTTACCCCTCCACGGGGCATCTTCAGTAGATGTTACACCGACCAGTGCCAAACACTGTGACTCGGGCTATAGGTAGCTATATATTAGTCCCTTTCTTACATTAAAGTAATTAGAATTTCTCATGGTCACCCTATAATATGAGGACGACTTCACCGATTTAATACATTTTTTTAAAGTTTGTTGACTTGCATTAGATTATTTTGAAAAAAAAAATTTTCACGGCGTTTTACATTTACAATGTTGAAAAATATATAGCAAGTTCGTTCAGTATTTGTGTGTAGAAAGTCTATGTTTTTCAAAAGAAATAAACTCTATCCAAACAGCTGCTGATCTCGCGATTTGTTCTTTATTATCATCATCAAGTCCGCCGTTAGAGGTCTCTACTAGGCATAGATCACTCACAAAGATCACCATGACCGATCTTGAGCTGCCCGCATCTACTTTAATTTATATTAAATCACTCATCAGCTTTCCAAGCTAATAGATTTCGAAATCATCACCAGAATTAATTATACAAGTACGTAATGAAAATGTCGTGTTATGACAAGTAATCAATAATCCGTTTTAATAAAAGTCCGTTTCTCTACTTAGCCAACTTATATTAAAATTTTCTATACAATTTATACTCTTGAATCATAACTGTATTGGTCAGGGGTGAACAACCTTTTTGCTAGGTAATCTCAGTAGAACCTCCATAGAAGTAAACCTTAACACGTTCACTGCGGGCCCAATTTTGAAGAACTTTCAGCTGGTGCGGCTGAGGTCGAATCAGCCTCAAGCTGAACTTCCTAGTAGTGCGGTTGAGGCCTTTTCTGCCTCATGTTCCTCAATATTTTTTTACAATATTGAGTCAATGCTTCGCAGACATAAAGAAAGCTATATTTGTTTTTGTCATACCTCATACGGTTGAATGTAAACAGCCGCCGCACTAGAGAGAAAACACGAGTTTTACGCTCCGCACCAGTGCAAAGTCTACCATGAGGCTGAATTGACCTCAAGCCGCAGTGAACGTGTTAAAATAAACATTGATAAGACGAAACCTAATGTCTAATATCTTGTACCCTCGAAGAGGTAGACGATTATTTATACCTAGGACAAACCGTCCAACTTCGAGAAAGAGATCACTCGCAGAATCCAACATGAATGGACAGCTTTTGGAAAGCTCTGAACCATTTTCTCCAAAATACCGCAAAATCTGAAGAAGAAGATCTTTGACCTATATGTGTTGTCGGTGATGATACGAATTCGAAACGCGGTCACTTACTACGGTCCTCATAAAAAGGCTCAAATCACCTAGAGAACAATCGATGCTATGCTGGAGTTTTGCCGAGAGATCGAATCAAAAATTAAGAAATCCACAGAAGAACCTAAATCACCGATGCAGTTCTAAGAATTGCTCGTCTGAAATGACAGTGAGCGAGGAACATAGATCATGAAACCGATGACCATTAGGGCCGAAAGGATCTAAAGTGATGACCACGACTCAGTTGACTAGTACAGACTGCCAGATGATCCATTACATGTTTAATCGAATTTCCAATAATGCTTATCCAAGTCAGTATTTTTACACTAACTTCTTGAGTAGTAAATTAACTTTTTTTTTAATTAAATAGACTATTACAATTACTAGCATAGATTACATATTTTAGTGGACAATATTTCCGTCATCAATTATGTGACTGGCAACATTTGTCACGCGACCGTCTGACGGGTAATTGGTTTTTAAAGATGCGCTCGGACCAGGCGACGTCGTAGCACGCGCGGTGGTGCCTTAATTGGATTGACTAAGGCAATATTAATAAGGCCAGCCGTTGACATATGGCTGCCGTTCAACCGCACGTGTCGTCTGATTGATCAGCGTTAATGTTGCCAGCTATACGTCTATTTATAACTAGATATGCTTTGAACACGACTGTTCAATGTTGCCAGTATGAAGCAGTTAATATTTAATGTCCTTATAATAAGTTATTTTACTGTAAATTAAAACTGCATACGATTCGATCCTTGAAAAAATTAACATAAAAGAAAGGTTGCATCGACTGTGCAAATACAAATCCTAAAGTTGTTTGGACATGCCACCAACAATGAGGACTCAATGCAACGTCTGGTTGCAACGCAAAATGGAAGACAAGCCATCTAGTGGACACTCTCTCTAATAAGTCAGTTAATGGAAGATCTCACTCCGACAAACATTTAGTTATATGGTGACTCATAGCAAAGGCAGTAGGAGCACCAGAACCAACCGTAGCATGACCACAACCACTCTGACCAGAGTCCACAACTGACAAGAAGAAAAATCAAGACATGGTTATTATATACTACTCCTTAAAGAAGGATGTATAATTTATTTTTATTACTTGTTTATATTTTACAGTTTTTTATATGTTCGACATTGTTACATGACCATCTGTCATTTCCCCTTTCCTTTGGTTGTCACATCCTGTTCCTGTTCCTCACTTAACTCAATGTTGCCGGTATAAATATTAAACAATATTTACTTGGGTATCTGTTCGCCACAGATCAATGGTAAATTGGCGTCAATTACAATAAAATAATGAAATGGTTACGGAACATTATTTTTAAATTCAAATTTGAATCGGTTATATATTAATAATCGTATTACAGCAATAACTTGTACCATAAACGGTGCAACGAAACAATAAATTTTCTAAAGCGAACCTTCCATCTCCAGTGCGGGCATTGTTTTCACGAGTCTTTTGTCATTCAGGTGACCAGCGCAGCCTGAGCCATGGCGCCCCGCTTACCCGCCCACACTCGGACCGCACCTCACTTTAGTTGTACCCTGAGGAGGTCCTGCTTAACTGGTCGCACTTGAGCGCCCTTTACATTGAGTTGTCTAAAGAACGCGTGTATAAGGGAAGCTGGGGAGATTCTCGAGATGTTTCCGATAACTTCCAAGGCTTTGTTAGTTAATTTTTAGTTCGGGATAGTTAGCTGTCCTAAGCAACGTCTTTACTAAAGGACTACGAAGCAGGGATCTTGAACAGGAGCAAAATTTTACATTAAAAATTATGAAGTGATCGACAATGTACGTATTTCTAGAACTTTATCATATCAAACTGTTATAACATTAAACTAGACCTACAGTTTTGGACACCGCGCTCAGGTGTCACTGAGTATAAAAGGCCCCTCACTCGCTGGTTCATCTTCTTCCTAATTAAACCATCCACCATTCTCCGCTCGTAGCCATTTGCAACAGCTATTGCATTAATAGTATTAAGTTCTTTATTATATGCTGCTACATTTCACGGGTATGTCATCAATCTATTTATATATGAATTGAAGGCCGCAAGCTTATGTTGCCAAGGATGACAAGAAGAGGATGGAATTACCAAATCCGTATCAGTTGGCTTTCTATATATTAAAAAACGTGCTGACAATGTTCCTTTTTGATCGTGATATCAAGAAAGTTAATTGAATTGTTAATTTCAACTTCTAATTTAAACTTAATTTTTGGATGAAATTTATTTAAATTAGTTACAAAAATGTCCAAGTCTTGCCTTGTACCTGTCCAGCATATAAGAATATCATCCACATACCTATAATAGTAAAGGATGTTACTATTACCCACAATATATTTATTCTCATAGTTGTCCATGAAGATCTCCGCCATCAAAGGGGATAACGGAGATCCCATAGCCAATCCTTCACTCTGTCTATAATAACTACCGTTAAACCTAAAATAATTTTGTCGCATGCAAATGTGTTATAACATTGCATGTTAGCGTCCAGAATAGAATATAAACCCGTGAAATGTGGTATAAAATGCAATACAATAAAAAAATTGTTGAACGCTTAACGGGATACGGTATATATCAAGTGGCGTGTCGATCATGGCAGTGTGCTATCCGTTGCTATTGTTATTAGATGTTGTGCAGCTAGCTGGTCCAGGTTTTGTACAGCTTCATCAAAGCCCGTGGAAACAGATGTCCACGGACTAAAAATTTTACGCTGGGAATCGTACCTCAGTTACGACGAAGACGTCCACACACGGAGAACTATTACCGTGTAGGTGTATAGTGCAGTGAGTGGGGTGTTGAGTATGTAGCACGAAGCGAGGACTACTCGGTGGTCGGGAGATATCGGTTCAGCGGATCTTTGTTTTTATAACAAACATTCCAATGCGCCCGCGCACCAGCCACAGCAGTTTACATCCATTGCCCAGGAGAAGGACCCTGGCCTTGGTCGCGTTTACCAGCTACGTGACGTCTCACGCGACGGGTCCAATTCGAATTTACTCTATAAATTCTCGTCTCTGTCCTTCAAATTCATTTTCTGAGCATCTTTAAAATCAAGCCACAATCTTTATACCGCCTCGCACCCCAAAGGGGTAAGTGTTGTTTAGCTATAAGTTAGAGCTCAACATATTGTCTGTGTTCATAGTTCCATCATTATGTATTCAATATTATTTTTAAATTTGTTTATCTCTTCTATTTTTGTTTTACAATGCCTGAAATTTTGTAACTCCGTTCTGACAGTAAACAATCACATCAACTGCTTTCCGTTTCCTTCCCTTCATCGCAAGCTATCTCAGGGTTTACTGTCAGCGGAGCAAATTGCACATTTATATATATATATATATATATATATATATATATATATATATATATATATATATATTAGTTGTGACATCTATTCACATTTATAATTAAAATAACCTTCGGTCATTGAGGTTGAATCTATTCGACCCTCGCACCAGCACGAACACATCCTGTCTACTACCGGCGCTCCTCATTTCGACCTGCTGCTGCATGATCATTCCTGGGAGATCGTGGGGCAGCTTACCACCACCATCAGGGGCGTAACGACTTGCGGTGTAAAATCAGACCAGGCCTTCTTCCCACAGTCCTTATAAATTAAATATATTTTTCTTTTGGCACTACTTTTTTCATTTTTTAATATGTTTATCTTACAAAACAATTCTTTAAATAAAACACTTAAAATGGACATTATTTTGTACAATATTTTTACGATAACAAGTAAGTTAATCTTATGATGCTTTGGAAAACGAATAAATGAAAATTATTTTTGGAAAATTTCCCAAATGGTAAAATTGTGTCAGTTTGGGTTGAGGGGTTGTTGATTTATGTTGACAAGCACGCAAACAGACGATTTGAAATTTAATTCATTAGTCAAATAATTAATGTTATATGTAATGAGTACTTGGTGGTGCACCAGTGACTACGTGGTTTAACTGACAATCATTGGTCCCGGGTTTGATTTTCAACGTTGCTTTATGTGAAAACTTTACCACTACATACAAACTATAACTGTACTACAAATTCTACAACATTTAATGGAATCAGGCGTTACCTTGCGGAAATCCATCCTAAGTAAGAAAAGGACCAATATTTAGCCACTTCCGCACATGCAGTGGTAGTCGTGCAACAAAGTGCACCGCCCGCCAGCCCGTTAATAAATGTGTATGCGGCAAACAATGCGAATCACACAACCGCCACCGCCAAATCACTCACCACGTGTTTCACCCCTCCACGGGGCATCTTCAGGAGTTATGTTACACCGATTAGTGCCAAACACAGAGCGATAGTGAAACTACTACAAACTGTAAATAAAATCTTGTACAAAAAATAATGACAGACACATTATGAATAAAATAAATGGAATTAAACTCGTAACGCCTAATTGTGCACATATATAATAAAGTTACACAAGATATATTAGATCAACTTTTTCTTATTAAATCCTAAATTAAAAGTATTTTAATTAGTACAATAATATTATTATATAATATGATCAACTTGAATTTATTTAATATATTCAGGCGTTACCGTGCGGAAGTCCATCCTAATTAAGAAAGTGATTAATATATAGCTACTTCCGCTATGCAGCAGTAGTCGTGCAATGAAGTGCACCGCCCGCCAGCCCGACTGATAAAAGCGCGTGCGGTAAACGAAACACAACTACCACCGTTAATCTACTCTACACGTGTTTCACCCCTCCACGGGGCATCCTCAGGAGATGTTACACCGACCAGTGCCAAACACCGAGTGATTTGATTTTGTTGAATCATTTTTTTTTTACTTCAACCGTTGGATGCCTACTGCAAGGCATAAGCTTCCCCCATAGATCGCCACGATGAAAGGTCCTGCGCTGCCTGGATCCAACGACTATGACGTTAACTATGTCGTCGGTCTATCTCGTCAACCTCGTTAAACCTTTCGGCCCTAATCGATTCTTGGAGCTACGTCGATGATCTTGGTTCTTCTGCGGATGCCGTCATGTCGTCACTCCGAGCATAGCCCTCTTCATTCCTCTCTGGGTGACTTTGAGTCCTCTTATGGCCCGTCGTAAATGTCCTAGTCTTTATATATTTTTACTATATATGTTTTTAATACCGTACAAGTCAAATCAGTACATACATCAGCCTACAGGCGTGAAATATATATATATGTTAATAACCCCTTTAAATCTTGTATATTGCAGCATAAGGGAGCGTCCCTTTCTTATTAAAACAAGCCTAGACGCGCAGGAAGGCTGACGTTGAGCTTTGATATTAATGAGAAACGCATCTGCACTTGTGTGTGAGATATTGAAAGTCGTTATATAGCCGCTTAATAATATGTCGGTGCCATCGCGTTGTAACATCTCTTGATAGATTTTGTTTACAATTCAAATAATTATTTTTGACTTACATCTCTTATTGCCATTTTGTGGAACGCTCAATCAAAACTTTAATTAATACAACGTCTTAAAAGTTCTTCCCCTAACCACACAACAACCATCATTTGTCACTGCCAATCCTTCCAACTTTCTATCCTAATATTTCCATTTTCTCCCACACGGCTGTCCTGCTATTCTGTCCCAGAGTAACTTTGGCTGGCATCAGCTGTGACCCATGGGTTAATAAAACGCACTTGAGTGTGAGACTTTAAAACTTCACAATATAACAACCTAAGTAATAATTTGTCGGTGCCATCGCGTTGTAACATCTCTTGATAGATTTTGTTTACAATTCAAATATTTATTTTTGACTTAAATCTTTTATTGACATTTTGTGGAACGCTCAATGAAAAAAAGCACTCGAATTTACTTTTAGAACTTTATTAATACAACGTCTTAAATGTTCTTCTCCTAACCACACAACAACCGTCATTTGTCACTGTCAATCCTTCTATCTTTCTATACCAATGTTGCCATTTTCACCCACACGGCTGTCCTGCTATTCTATCCCAGAGTAACTTTGGCTGGCATCAACTGTGACCGATGGGTTAATAAAACGCACTTGAGTTTGAGACATTAAAACTTCACAATATAATAACCTAAGTAATAATTTGTCGATGCTATCGCGTTGTAACATCTCTTGATAGATTTTGATTACAATTCAAATATTTATTTTTATCTTACATCTCTTATTGACATTCCGAGGGACGCTTAATGGAAAAAACACTCGAATTTACTTCTAGAACTTTAATTAATACAACGTGTTAAAAGTTCTTCTCCTAACCACACAACAACCGTCTCTGTCACTGTCAATTCTTCCATCTTTCTATCCTAATATTGCT
This sequence comes from Battus philenor, assembly GCF_028537555.1. NCBI lineage: Eukaryota > Metazoa > Arthropoda > Insecta > Lepidoptera > Papilionidae > Battus > Battus philenor. The sequence goes on along the minus strand of NW_027181678.1, from coordinate 13,769,858 downwards.
ATTTTCACTCACACGGCTGTCCTGCTATTCTGTCCCAGAGTAACTTTGGCCGTCATCAGCTGTAACCCGTGGCTTCATAAAATGCACTTGAATGTGAGATATTAAAACTCCACAATATAACAGCTTAAGTAATAATTTGTCGGTGTCACCGCGTTGTAACATCTCTTTATAGAAATTACAATTCAAAAATTTGTTTTTAACTTACATCTCTTGCATCGTGTTGTGTCTACCTTTTCGGATGATGGATGATGATGAACATGGAAGTAACTAAAAGATCTATAATCTATGAAGTACTTTTTTTGAAAGGACGGCGTCTACGCAGTCACAATTACCAAAATAAAACGCGTCAGGATTATCCGCATTACGGATAATCGGAGGGTCAACCTAGTGCAGTGGAGGTGTCTCGTCCTGGGGGAACCGTCTTCGTCATCACGGTATCCCCTACGCCAGGTATATATGAAGACATTTACAGCGTATCCTTATATTATAGTACAAAGGATCTTCATTTATTTTTTCAGTGGAAGTTTTTTCTTGACAGCCTACCGTCAAAAAATGCAGATATCACCTGCATATGTACTGTATGTGTATGAACGCAGCATGGAGAAATAGAAGGGATGGAATTCGATGCTCTATAGCAAGGGGGCGCTCGCGAAGATCGCGAAGTGTGACAATTGTATAACTTACAATTAATAACCTAATAAAAGTTGTGTTCCTTTAAAAAGTGCATTAACATCTTCGCGCGCGATACGTGACATCGGAAACTTATGCTTATAACAGATAAAAACAATGGACAAAAATTAAATTACAGATAAATATAGATCCTAGAAGTCTTGCAATCCTATTCCAGAAGGAAGTATAGGCTTTATTATCTTATTTAAAGAAAAGAGAAAAATCAAACATGTCACTCTGGCGTTATTTCACGCCCGCGGGCCGCAATGGGTCTTATGCTGACGTGAATTCACGCCTGCGGACGAAGGAGCATTAATGCTGTTAGACCTGAGGGCTTTTATAGTTCTCTCTGAAATGAATTCACGGAACGGAAGGGTCCGTAAAGGTACGAAGGTAGCAGTCCACACGACTTTGTGGGTAGTGTTAAATGTGAGTGATGACGTCATACGATGTTCATCTACTCCAGAGTTCCCCAAACTTTTTTGTGTCGTAGACCCCTTGCCATGTTTTTCCGTGTTAGGTAGACCCCCTACTTACCTGATATTGATTTCCTGTAAATTTCTAACTGTAGTGAAGTTCAATGTTAAAAACTTAAAGTAAAAACACATGTTAATTTATACATTTATTAATTGAATTTAAATTAAAACTACTCAAAATAAAATTTCGTATCTGTTATGTATAATATATGTAACATTAAATAATCATAAAATAAACTATAAATAAAATAACATAAGCAATAAGTCAATATTTTTAGTGATATGGGTGAACCTGATGCTTTAATAAGAAATTATCAACATTTGGCGTCAATTTTAGTGTTAAATCTCCACGGCTAATAATGTCCAACATCCTACAACTTACACAATTTTATAAACATATATAATAATTTTTTTACTTCATAGGTATATTTTATAAATAATGTAAATGTTTTGATATTATAAGATAGTATGATGTAAGTAAATAGGTACTATGAGTGTATGTGTTGAAATCCACTATCGTGGACCCCCATTTTCGTTACATGGACCCCCAAATTTTTTTTCGCTGACGTAGACCCCTTGCAGGTTGTCATAGACCCCTAGGGGTCGATATAGTCCACTTTGGGAATCACTGATCTACACCATATCAGCCGATAGACGCCCACTACAAGTGATGCCCTCCCACACCTCGTATACCTGCTAGTGATGGTTGAACCTTTCGTCCTCAACAGCAGGGACAATGTTCTCCGCCAATTCCCACTACATACGAGCAATTCTTCGAATTAGGTAGATTATATATTTACATATAAAAATATATTTTCCTATTTTTAACTTCACATTTAGGATATGACTTATAAATAGTAAACGAACAATATAGGAAGGCTTGAATTCGGTGTAAATAATGCTCCTTATTTTGTGTCAACATATCAACTAGATGATAAAAGAAACGTTGTCTGTGGTATATTGTTTGACCAAGAGGATAAAACTGGGTGCATATTAACCTAGTTGGTTCGACTTGTGTGGAGAACGATGCAATAAACGCCATGCGTGTTTTATTAACTTATTTCTTGAAGTACACGCAAAAGTTCTTCATACAACGAAATAAGTTATTTCTACATAGTTTTTATGTTTATTATTTGTACCATACCTCTGTTTATAATTCTTCCGGCTCCCTATATAACATATATAAATACATTTAAAAAACTTTTAAGTTAAACGGTTTTATGACACCGATATTGTGGTGGTTGTGGAAAAATATGTACCTAGTCCGCCATATTGAAACGGCGTCCATCTTGAATTTTAAATTTTGACATATTCATCGTGTTTTACTAGTGAAGCCCTTTCATTTGATACCCATATTGAGGGGGTTAAGGAAAAATATGTAATCCGCCATTTTGTATCGGCGGCCATCTTAGATTTATAATGCTATTGATTTTATTGTATTGTATTGTCATCTAAATTAAATGTGTATACCAAATTTCAGATCAATCTGATAACGGGAAGGTGCTTAAATTTCAATTTCTAATTTTGACCCGAATAAATAAACAAATAAATTCCGTACGAGTCGAACTAAATAAAACGGTTTAAAAATCAAATTACCACCCCTTTGGGCGTGGTCCGACGTTGCGAAACTTATCTAAACCAAGCTTATCCTTTGCTAGTTAAGATTAACTAATTAAATTTCTTGTTTATAAAGTTTCAGTTTTTTTTTTTTTCAACGCAAGACCTAACCGATATCTTTTGGGAAAGTCCTATACATTGCAGTGGACATCTATCTGTGCATTTGATGATTATAAATCAATTTAAGGTTGTATCATTCACATTCCTGGCCACTAAGATCGCAATAATTTTATGTTAAATCATTCTCGGGCGTTCTAATTCAAATTCGAACAACGATTTGAATTCAGACGCCATCAGTGATGTGATCGATTTCGTCGTGTCAGTATCGTGTACGTTGTAAATAATCTTTGTACCTATATGAATACACCTTCTTCGATCACTTGGATATCTGCCTAATATGCTCAATCATCCTAAGACAGTGTATTTAGACCTTTTCCTATCTATCCTATTAAAAATAGCAGACCTATCCCCAGCAATGGATTTCTCTCGGCTAAAATGATGATGTACACTTCAATTTTGTTAAGATCTGATTATAATTGTTCATGTTGCATCTTGGTTTTAGTTTAGTTTTGATTGCTAGCAAAATCTTTGATAGCTCTGTGATATGTACAGTTAAAAAAAGTTTTGTTTACAAAAAAAATTACGGTGCATTTCGCGGAAATGCAATAGGCGTATATCTAGCAGTAGATGTCGTCATTGTGTCAGCCCATAGAAACCTACTGCAAAGCATATATCTCCCCCTAAGATATCTATATGGGAGGATATACCATAATCGCCACGATTGGCAAGCGGGTTGGCAATCGCTGTGAGACATTATGGTACGCAGAGAATGCCGCTTTCCAACCTCTGGAAACTAGTTTGTGAACAGTAAAAATTATACATAATTAATGAACAAAGTTTGAATTATATGAGATTGTATTCCAGTAATTGAACCAGTGACCTACGATCGTATATTTTAGTTCTCTACCACTGAGCTATAACTGCTTATCAGTTATATCCTATAAGCTCATTAATGGACGTATTCCCGTTGAAATAACGAAAATGTCTTGCCCTTCCCTGCCCTGCCCTGCCCTGTCCTGTCCAGTCCTGTCCTGTCCTGTCCTCAGCGGGCTGATTTCCTCAACTGAGCGGCCCTGCGCTCATTTTGCGTGGTGGTTAGTCTTAATATTAAACGTCCCAACTCCCTGAGAAATCCCAGGAGACCCTTAATGTTGCCGGTGATCTCGGAGATGCACCTCGGCGATCCAAGATGGATAGCCATGTAGGGTGCTACTCCCGTACACCGGAGTAGTACGTGAACAGCAGTCTCGTCCTCTTCCAGGCAATGCTCTGCACAAAGGACTGTCCGTAACGCCTAATGTAAATAGATGTTTGCTAAAAAGACCATGACTGGTTAAGATCTCTGCCACCAGGTGCAGCCGGAGGGCGTTAGAGCCAGCAGCTTATGGCAGGCGTTGTCTTTTTTGCTTGTCGGCACTTCTCATGGCTCGTCCATTGCTCCCCTGTTTTGACTCCTAGTACACTCTACTACTAGAGATCTGGTCTTACTCATTGGTAATGGAATGAAGAGCTCCGGGTCGTAAACAACCATGCAGGAACTGCTCCGGGGCAGCTCATCTGCGGCGTCCTAGTGTAACAAGGCTCTTATGATAATGACTAATTATTTATTTAATATTTAATGAAATCCGGCGTTACCTTGAGAAAGTCCATCCTAAGTAAGAAAAGGACCAATATTTAGCCACTTCCGCACATGCAGTGGTAGTCGTGCAACAAAGTGCACCGCCCGCAAGCACTCACGATCACTCTGTGTTTGGCATTAATCGGTGTAACATAACACATGTTGGGTGATTTAACGGTGGCAATTGTGTAATTCGCATTGTTTGCTGCATACGTATTTATCAGCGAGCTTGCAGGCGGTGAATGTTATAATTTCAGAAATACTTTTCTGGTTACATTCATTTTTTTTAAATTGTGTCAAAGGAAATAGTCGAAAAATAATTTTATGAAAATTTCGTAGAATAACATATGATTTTTTATATGAAATTATCAAATGTATTAAGTACATTAATAAATAGTATCTTTATACACAATTATCACGCGGGAACATTCCAGACGACTCTCAATTTGGCTCACGTATCGCTTGCGTAGGTCTTACGCGGCTGAACCATAAACCGTGACAACCCCCTACTATGTGTCTACTAAAACTCGCTATATCTACGATCGAGTGTCCATAATTTCGAGATGAATTTGAGTTCCTAACACACGCTTCATAAAAAATCCGAAATTATTTAATATTCATAACTTTTTCAAACAAATATTCCTTTTCATTTTTTGAAAAATATTTAAAAACCTTGGCAGGAATACTAAAAACATCTAGTATACTTTTTTTTAGTTTTCGACTTAAAAAATTAAAAATTCGTTTGAGTCATAATGTATATGTAAGAAAAGGACAAATATTTAGCCACTTCCGCACATGCAGTGGTAGTCGTGCAACAAAGTGCACCACGCGCCAGCCCGCTGATAAATGCGTATGCGACAAACAATGCTATTGTTGACTACCACAGCATGTGCGGAAGTGGCTAATTATTGGTCCTTTTCTTACTTAGAAAAACTAAATATTGTTTACATCTCAAAAATCTTTCTTATATTTGAAAGCTATACATAATATACCTATATAGTTAGAAGCATACAGACGCGGCGTTGAAAGGCTCCACACTAAGTAGACGATGAGCGTCCATCGGCTGAAGAGAAGAATAAATCTCTTGTACGGTGCATTTTAATTCGAGCCTGATTTGTGACAATATATACATAAGTCACTACATTAAAAAATACGAAAATAATAAATAAAATCGAGTTAACGTAGTAGGTGTAACTAATTCAGCAATCGCGCTGACTATGCACCATGTAACCCTTGGTACACGCCGGCCTCTGTTTGTCCCGTGATAATAATTGCATTTTCTAACCAACCCCTATTAAATGAATCGCTTCTTACTTTAGACGAGATTTATATATATATAATATATATATATATATATATATATATATATATATATATATATATATATATATATATATAATTAGCTTATATAACACACTGATATCAGTGTCGACACATCACAAGACATCTCACCATCTTTCACAACTACTAAGCGGGCATGTGGTTTTTTTTATAAATTCTAATTTGTATCGCTAGTGTTTTTTTACCACATTTTTTTTCGCTTTTACTAAACGCAGACAGTTGAGAGAGGGTTGCCGCTATTTGATACAAATATATCTTCTCCCAGCTGCTAATCACGACAGTGTTTTAAAATTATTTACAATTTTTCTTACACAATTTTCTCTTATGGGTAAATATAGCTAAAATTTAACTGCAAGTAATACCTGCACCGTTTTAAAATAATCGACCACGATGCTTGCCCATGGGACAGGTCCACAGTACAGACTTTTCAACACTCACTCAGACAGTTCCGGATTCGAATCCAAAACATGAAACCACGTGACCCTCTAAAACCTTGATATACCTCCGTTCAACTTACCGGACCTAAAGAAAAAATCTGTTGTCAGCGGACCTGGCCACGTGACCTGCCCAACTCTTTGAAGGGAATAGGTAAGTGCATCTGCTATACACGTTTTTTTGCGAATGTCCGTGTTCCTTATTTTGTCTTTTAATTTGATATCCAAGTAACTTCTCTCCATTTTTCTCTGGGAGGTCTGTACTTTGTTTAGTAACAAGACTAGTGTCTTCTGGTCAAAAGTCCAGATCAGACATCTGCCGGTGAGGGATGGTAAAATCAAAATCAACTTAAAATACCTATCATTTTACCAAGTAGTTTAATGGAATCAGGCGTTACCTTGCGGAAGTCCATCCTAAGTAAGAATATTTAGCCACTTCCACACATGCAGTGGCAGTCGTGCAACAAAGTGCAGTCTGTGTGTCATTCTGTGTTTGACACGAATCGGTGTAACATAACTCCTGAAGATGCCCCGTGGAGTGAAACACGTGTTGAGTGATTTAACGATGCAGTTGTGTAATTCGTATTGTTTGCCGCATACGCATTTATCATTGGCAGGCGGTGCACTTTGTTGCACGACTGCCACTGCATGTGCGGAAGTGGCTAAATATTGGTCCTTTTCTTATTTACCTGGTAGATTATATAAGCCTCCCCTATATTTTTTTCTATAAAAATCTTTCTTATCTTAATCTATTACACGGACTTAGCTCACGATATATTTTTTTCAGTATTTTGTTCTTTTGTTTTTCTTTTTCCATCCTTCACATATTCTCGTCTCCTCTCTTCTTCCATGCTTCACAATATCTTTCACTCTATAACTTTTATTAACATTCTATTCATACATTTATCCGTCGATAAATTTCTCACAATATTCTTTTACTTTTCAGCCAATGGACGCTCAATGAATGACCGACAGGTCCGGTTGCCGCAACCTTTACTGTCTTCAGTCTACCCACGCATCTACGAACTAACATATTATATGTTATATTAGAAGGACCGGAAAGTAATGTCGTTTTTGTCGACATATTAAAAAAAAAACGATTGATTTTTACCGCTCCCGCATTGATTTTGCATACTAGACGCAAAAGGTTGTTGATAACGAAGATGAATATATTGTTGATTATAAATAAAAACTTGTTAAAAATATAGTCGTGTGAATTTAACTTAAGTAAGCGACATTACTTTCCGGTCCTCATAATATTTAGTTTCAAGTTTGTTTATGTTAAATACTGTCTCGAAGCATAGATAAAGCACTTGTGTCTATGTGAAAATGTTCCACGCAGAGACTATGAAATTGAAATAAAATTTCTATCACGCAATCCAAAGCACATCTCTTTACATCCGCGCGTTTCAAAACGAAGATGAATTTCACTGATGTATCCCCTTAGATCACAATAAATCTTCCGATTCATTTGGGGCCATGAAAAGGGCGTTTTAATTTTATTCTAATAAGCAGACAGATTTCTTTATTAGTTTCGCTTTAATTGTATTAGTTTCGTTTTCATATAAAATTTTTTTTAAATAATAATGCAAGCGAATTTTATGCAAGTAAATTTAATTTATAAAATCGAGCATGCATTTAATTCGTGAATAATGACAGTGTATTAAATAATTTATATGTGTTGTCTTTATCCAAACATTTTTTTAACTCTTTATTGTTTTACTGTTCTGTGGTTTAGAAGAATAAAAACACATTTTTTATTACAATTTCCTTTAATATTTTCTATTTTTCCTCACCATAGAAACCTTGAGTGCCTAAATAAAAAAAAATTAGGCTCAGAATTGTATAAGACGAACTCGAGTTTTGAGCGCTTTTAAATGATTTATGTTCACCTATACATATATCTATATTAAGTGATGAAACGAAAAAAACCTCACATGATTTGATTAGGGTCTTAACAGATCATCATCATCGAGAGACACGAGTTAGTGTTATCATTCAAGCTATAAGATATCCACAGCTGGACATAAGCTTACTCCATATATTTTCAGTCAAATTAGTTGAGAGGGGCAAGTAAAAGAGATTACAAGAGAAGATTTGCAGAAGAACCAAGGTTACCAACGACGATAAAAGATGAATTAATAAATAACATTTAAAAGGAAAAATACACATACGGATCCGAGACGCGGTCACTTACGACTGGCCTCATAATAAGGCTCAAGGTTACCCAGAGAATAATGGAGGGAGATATACTCGGAGTTTCCCCGACGAATGAGAAATGAGGAGATCCGCAGAAGGACCAATATCACCACCGTATCTCGAAGAATATCCCGTCTGAAATGACAGTTGGTTGGGTACATCGCTCGTGAAACCGATGGCTATTGGAGTCAAAAGATTCTCGAGGGGCGACCAGGAACCGGTAGACGCGGTGATAGAAGTTAGATAAGAGTAACACAATACCGATCATAATAGCGATCTTTTTAAGAGATCTACACCTTGCAGTAGGCATATCTATATATTTATTATATATATTGTTTATGAAAAATGAAAAAAAAATCGCCGTTTTCGTGGACCGACACCTCTCGTTCGCTCGTCGGCGCGGAAATACGTCTGTCTGCGTCCTGTCTTTAGTGAAATCGCTTTGAAATATTACCGGCGTTAATGTAGATGCTGCGATTGGAGAAATAAAAACTATCCGATTTCTACCACACGGGACTTCGCTGCCTAAATCTACCATCAACTTAGTTTAATAGAAAAAAATGATACTGTTACTTACTGTGGATTCTGAAAATGAGACACCAATGGTTCACAAGAAGTCCTTTATTCACAAATCAGATGGTCACCCTACTTTAACACGAAGTATACTTTCACTTAGTCCAAACTTCGCTTCCAAATCGCTCAAGAAATCACTATCCAAATAACTTACCAAATAGTCACTTTGTATCACTGATTGTAGATCTTAATCTTATAACTCGAAAAACAACACTGAACTGTGGACATGGGGAGTACACTTAATTATACTACAGATAAGGTTCTAGTAAGTTAGAGATAGCACTCGGTTAGAATTTCCGAGAACTGTACACAAAAAATTATAAATAACTTCAAGGTCACGCGTATTCACGTCACTTCTTAATCCTAGGGTTCCGTGTTTATTGTTTAGAGGGTTCTGTAACTCGTGCTTTGTAACAATAGCATATATCATTCGTGTTGTACCTGCGATTTGGGATTTGTGTAGAACACTGATTAGTTGAACAGGCTTTATTCGTATTTATCTATGTATATATATATAAGTATATATCAACTATATTCCAACTAAGTTCTTCCCAAAAATCTTCTCTTAGTATTTCCAGTTTAACGCTAATTCTTCCGCATTTGTTCTGAAAGTTCCTCGATGACGACCTCCTACTTACACTTATTTCTTTATCTCATTCTTATTTAGTATCTTCTTTCTTTTGGAAAAGTCTTTTCGCTGGTTTAAACTTAATAAAACCTCTTTGGTTGCACTTATTGTATCTGACAGGATTTTGATGACATAAAAAAGGTTACATTTACAAAAAAATTCACTGACTTCTTAATTTGTCAGGATAACATTGCATAAGCATTAGCAACCTCCAAAACTTTCTATGGGAGAATATATCGTAATCACATGCCGCCTGTCCTTCGAGAACTTGCTTGTGAGCAGTGGCAATCCTATATAATTAATGCACAAAATGTGAATTATATAAGAATTTAATGGAATCAGGCGTTACCTTGCGGAAGTCCATCCTAAGTAAGAAAAGAACCAATATTTAACCACTTCCGCACATGCAACGCCGCAAGTGCCAATTTAATTAGGCACTCTGTATTTGGCAATAATCGGTGTAACATAACTCCTGAAGATGCCCCGTGGAGGAGTGAAATACGTGTTGAGCGATTTAACGGTGGTAGTTGTGTAATTCGCATCGTTTGCCGTATGCGCATTTATCAGCGGGCTGGGTTCACTTTGTTGCACGACTACCACTGCATGTGCGGAAGCGGCTAAATATTGGTCCTTTTCTTACTTATATAAGAATGTATCTCGGGAATCGAACTCGCGACCTGCGATTGCAAGGGTATCTTCTAAATTTTCTGACTACCTTCACGTCCTATAGAGAGGGGAACGTGGTAAAAGATCGTGGAGTCCTATAACGTATTCCCCACTCGCTTCTCGCCGGCGGTGTTCAGAATTAACTAATTTTCAACCACAAGCTTAACAACACGTCGTTCTGCCAAAAAGGCTTCAGGATGGTACTAATCCAAGCCATCCCAGGATAGCAGTACCACACATGACCGGACCTGTACTTGATACAGAGTTAGCAACTGTTCCGGTTTAAAACACCGGTTGACCTTATCCAAGACACCCAGCTCTTTATCAGCTAATTTAATCTTAGGCACAAGTTCCCGAGGTTAGCGTCTGGGAAACAGTCTACCCCGGGAACGCAAGGTAGGCTGTACAGGAAATCTTCTGAAAAGTGGAAATAGTGTAAACGAACACTTTAGAGAAAAGAAATCCCTGCGTTTTTCCAGCATTGAATTTTCCTCGCTTCGCTAACGAGACACAAACTCAGGAACCTCATTCATCCTCTGCACCACATTCTCTCTCAATGTCTGTGTCTCCATCTTTTATAAATATTTTTCCTATTCTAAAATATTACGTTCTAATAATTGGTGTATAAATCAACTTATCAAGTAACATTTCTATACGTGTATTAAAAGGTATAAGCGGTAATTAAACATACTATATACATGTATATATATACATAAACATATATATATATATATAGATTATTAAATCTTTAATAAACCATGTCCAGGACGAAGCCCCGAGGCAACGCGTCCGAAACTTTACCCATTTGCATGTAATAAGAGCGGAATAGGTACAACGCGGTCCTCAACACGAGGAATATTTTAGCTTTCGTTTCACTTTCATAATCACTTTTACTTTGATATATTAAAATAAAGTTTCTCTTTAGTAACTTAAAACAAAATCGCAAAACCAAAGCCTTGTTTATTTAAATATTTATTGGAATCAGGCGTTACCTCGCGGAAGTCCATCCTAAGTAAGAAAAGGACCAATATTTAGCCACTTCCGCACATGCAGTGGTAGTCGTGCAATAAAATGCACCGCTCGCCAGCCCGCTGATATATGCGTATGCGGCAAACAATGCGAATTACACAACCGCCACCATTAATACACTCAACACGTGTTTCACCCCTCCACGGGGCATCTTCAGGGGTTATGTTACACCGATTAGTGCCAAACACAGAGTGACTCTTGTTTGACTCTTGTTGACTCTGCATGTGCGGAAGTGGCTAAATATTGGTCCTTTTCTTACTTGTTTATTTAATTACAATTGAATTCTCTATTAGTACCCTCGGCTTCGATACACAACGAATAATTATAATTTAATTGATGGGTATAAATAACAAGTAATCAAGACTTCTATTTAACTGCCAGACTTTAACCTCTCCAGGTATTCTGTTTGAATATAAAATCCAAAACTGTTGAAACCGTAGAAATTACGAGAGAACCAAGAATCAAGATCACCGACGCAGTTCAAAGAATCCACCGGCACGGCGTGAGGGATATATGGCTCGTGTAACCAAGCTATTGGATCAAAGTTCTCTAGTGTCGATTAAAAGCCGGTAGACACGGGGTGTGTGGGCGTCCACTAGGTAGACTGAAACAGTCAAGGTGATGGGAGTCTAGATGCGAGCAGCGCAAGGCCGTCATGATGATCTTTACGACTAGTGATGAAGTGAGAAATTTGTTGTAACAAGAATATCTAATATATAAAATTCTCGTGTCACGGTGTTCGAACTTGAACTCCTCCTGAACGGCTTGACCGACTTTTACCAAATTTTATATGCGTATTTAGTATGTCTGAGAATCGGCTACTATCTATTTTTCATACCCCTAAGTGATAAGGGTTGTTCACCCTTAATTTTTTTTTTGACGAAATTTTTTGTTTTTATTTTTTTATGATACAACATACAAAAATACATGCAACCCTAAATTTTCACCCCTCTACGATCAACCCTTATTTTTAAATTGAAAATTAAAAATATTTTTTTTGCAAAACAACGTTTGCGGGATCAGCTAGTATATATATAAAGGATTCCTTTATAAATCAAAATATTGATAAATCAAAGTTTTTTGTACATCTGTATGACTGATGTAGCGCGGCGTCTGAGTTGGAAATTGAATTAATTTTATATTCAAGTCACGTTTACAAGTCTGTATCGTTTCCTTCGAATACTATTCCACGATTTGCTCAGGTTTTTCGACAAGATATTTTACAATAGTACTTTCATTCGAAGTCAAGTGACTACGTCTGATAAATATCATTTTTTAGAGTAGCACTTTCTATTTCACTTCATATACATATTATCTTAATTAAATATCATGGTTCTGTAGAAACAATAATAAAATATATTTAGTTATCGGAAAGTTACAATTATTACTCTTTAAATTAAAACAATTGTTTTATATTTAAAATAGATTAATAAATAGTTTACAATAGGTGATCCGCCAAAATTAACCCAGGCCCGGCGCCAAAGCAAAGTATCTTAGTTTTTAGAGTAAATAAAAAAAGAATATTAAAATATATAATTTCGCTATTGCTAAATTTACATGCTAACATTTTTTTTTGCCCGTTGAATTTTCATAGGCGCTATATATAAAAATAACATTTTTTAGTGAAATTTCATTATTCATTGCACATTAACGTTGTAATATGTGATTTTAAAACAGTATTGATAAGTAGGTACAAAATAAACTGCACAAATAACTAGTCAATTAATAATAGGAAAATAAACTAAAAATAGGATAAGAAAATAGTTGTATTGTATTAAAAAAGTCAAACCCAAAAAAAAGAAACCTGTGATATAAAAAATAGGATACGTTATAAAATAAAGAATAAAAGAAACGTACCTAGCCACCTAAGAATAATAAGATGATGGAAGGAAGGCGATGAAAGGAAGAAGGAATGAAAGAACAAAATGAAAGATATTATGAAGGAAAAAAGGTAAGCACAATAGAATTTGAGAAGAATGAAAGTGAGTGAAGAATAATGATAAAAATTTGAAAAACTTATTTGTAAACAAAGACCCTAATCCCAACAAATTAGGAGTACGAGAGGCCTCCAACAGCAGGGACCATAAAAATGTGATTTTGATATTAAGCATGTATATTATATTTACATATTTTTCATTTGCAATTACATGTATGGGTCCTATTTAGTAGCACTTGAGTATTGGCATGTGCAAGTTGTGACATTAACACTATCTGTATTCGGATATTATTGACTACAGCTTTAACCGCTTTTTTTCTCTGAAAATGGCATTTGTATGTATATATATAAATATATTTATTTTTAGTACCATATATTAAAATAAATTACTATTTACCATCTGTCCTCGCAGACTGTACTGCCAGAAAAAAAAATGATGTAACTTATTTCAGAGATTACTTTTTATATAATGATTGTAAGATGTAAAAAATTTTCAAGCCTTTCGCTGCTATAAAATAAAATTTATTATTATACATATTTTGTCAATAAATCAATTTGGTATTATTGTTTCGCAGTAAATAAAAATAAATTTATTCAGTGGTATTATAGTACTGAATTCAGGCTGCAATTCGCTATTATTCGAGTCAGTGAGTTGTAAACTTGAATTCTTATGTAAATTGTGTTTCCCGAACGCCCTGTCTGCTCTTGTACCAATTGAGTATTCGGAGCACGTGTGCCAATCCCGCGCCTTGATTTCGAGCGCATATCCGAACGGAGAGCATTAATCCAAATGGCGCCTGTAATATAAAATGGCGGAACATAGATATTGTTTATTTCCTTTTTTTAAATTCATTTTCCCTTTCGTTTTGTTCTTTAATAAATTATATATGTCTAACGATAATAAATAATATTATTATTTATAGTAATAATATTAAAGATAGATTAAATTTATTTCAAATATACAAGTTGAAAACAGAAAAAGTTAATAGATGAGTCGTAGAATGAAAACCCACAAAATTGACAGTCGACTTTGTACCGCTTCCATCCGGTCTTATTGAAAATATCTTGGAGAGACCTATGTCCAGCTGTGGGAATACTACAGATGAAATAATGATAATCGTAAAATTTAATTGTGAATAAATTTAATTTCATATATTTTTTAGACAAAGTCATTTTTTTTGTTTTTTGTATTTTGATTTTTCATGCTATGGTTTCCAATGACAAAGGAACAAATCGCAATGTGAAATGTAAAAATATTGCTTGATATTCTATTTATATGTTGTATATCCCTTCTTAAAGATCCTTAAATAAATAAATGTTTAAAAAACTACGCAAGTAGGTAGACATTAATATTAATAACATCTATACAAATAAATAAAATTAGAGTGTCTGTGCGCAATATTAAAATTACCGCTTTCTATTTTTATATACCAAAATTGCTTCTTTTATTTTTTGCACCCCTGTCCGTCTGTTTGTTCCGGCTAATCTCTGAAACGGCTGGACTGATTTTGACGGGACTTATACTGGCAAATAGCTTACGTAATAAAAAGTAAATTAGTGTGTTTTTATTATAGAAAAATTCTAATAATTTTCTAATATAATTGCGACGTATATAAAAACGAAGTCGCGAGAACAACTGGTTTAAAATCATTTTACAGTGGAATTGTACCAAATGACGGATTAAATTCCGTTACTTATTCAAACGGAAGTGGTAGTAATGTTAACAGATATTCGGATATAAGTGACAAGCCGAGGCCGTCTCAAAGAGAATTCTTGAGCCTAGAAACTCCATGGAGTTTCCGTCATTGCTATAAACTATAAAACTGAATTATGTAGCTGTCCGTGCTGTAATACAAGGAGCACTTGAATTCAACTGCCTTAAAAGAGGTTTTAGACTTGACTTCCTTTAGGGTCTGAATTGTGCAAACGAGACTCAGGAGGCAGTAGCCTGGCAAAAAAAAAACACGGAAGTGCTTATATGACAGATGCCAAACCCATACTAACTTACTTTGTGTAATATTAAAAATTTTCGAATCATTTAATTTTATCATCATCATAATAAGGGCCCCAACTGGACATAGGCTTTCCTTAAAGAACGCGATGATAACAGATCTCGCATTGCCCGCATGATGCAAACTTGACAAGGGTGTCGTTCACCTTATGAACTCCGCGTCTACCTATAGATATCACTTGCAAACCTTTCGGCCGAGTCCCTCCTGCCTTTGTGATCCCGCGGTGGATCAGACTGTGTTGCATCTGATCACCTGCTGCCCCATGTATGGAAGAGCGAGGTTTGAATGCGAGATGGAGCTGGGGGTCGACATAAAGAGGGACAACATCTCCTCTATAATAAACGACAACCAGCGCCGTCCCATATTTTTACGATTCGCATCAATAGTAACTAAAAATTCAATCACTAGAAATATAACTAAATAGAAACAGGCGGGCTAATAGAAAGTAGAAAGTAAGAAAAATAGTTATAATTTTTATTGCATTTTAAACGTAAGAAAAATATAAATAGGAATTAACATAAATATAGAAATAAGCAATATCATATAAGCATAAACTAAGCAAATGCATTGTTTATAGCATAAGAAATAACTAGTGTTGTACAAATAAGAATTACTATTATATAAGCGTAAAATAACAATAGATAGTAAGGAAATGTATAAATTTAAGAAATTTAATTGTAACAGAGCAGACGTAGGGGGGTTTTAGTCAGTAAGAGTATGACACTGTCTGGACCCTCCATTCCCAGACGTCCATTTGAGGATTTCCCCCCACCGTCTAGAAATTGTAAATTAGATATATAGGCTCTGACTATGTTAGAGGAATAATTTGTAAAATTAAAATTAAAAAAAAAAAAACTTTCGGCCAAGGCTATTGATTGCACTAGCGATGTACTCCTCCCACTGTTACTTTAGATGAGCAGATCTTCGAGCTACGAGCGACTTTGGTGCTTCTGTGAAACTCCGAGCATACCTTTATCCATTGATGTGAGTGTTCTGTCAGCCTTAAGCCTTTTTATAAGGTTCATCATAAACTACCTCGTCTCCGATTCATATATTATCACCGTTCACCACTTCGACGAGCAATTCTTCGAGCTACGTCAAAATTTATTACTTCGTAACGAGTCTTTAATGATCATTGTTACAAAGTTACTAATTACTTTAATGTAAAATCTGCCAGACTGTCCGGTGAACGAGATTGAACGAATGAATATTTGAATGAAAACGTGGGTCGTCGCCCCGGGGAACTTTGTCCATAACATGCAAATGAGGACGAACTTTCGACTAATTGTCCGCGCGCCTTTGAACTTTGCATGAGTAGCAGATCAGACTTACTGTGACGTTATATGCTCTGCATATATTTAACAAATGTTAACAAAGTATATGCATATACATATATATATGTATATATAAATATCCTCCAAAAAAAAATCATATGTCATCACACACTTTATCCAATAGAAGTAAAGCACCAACATTGTAGTCGTAAAAATACATTATAGCTTCAAGTGTGGCAAGCAGCAAAATCAGTTTTAAAAAGCTTCAGGAATGAACAGGAAGAGAATCGTTATTAAAATGTAATAATAAAGAGACTATCTATAAAATCTATTTTTTACTGCATAACATTATTGTCATACTTCTCTCTCATTCTTCCTAATATCGTTCTTTCATTTCTCTTTTTTCACCTTCACAATATCATGCGTTCTCTTACCTTTCCTTACATACATCGCCTTCTCTATAGAATACATTTACATTTTTTTATATTTTTGTTAGTTTTTCTTCATTTTTTATTTATTTTAGGTGTCTTACATTTTTTATCATAGTTTAATATTATTTTAAGTAAGAAAAGGACCAATATTTAGCCACTTCCGCTTCCCACTTATCACAGAGTCTCTGTGTTTGGCACTAATCGGTGTAACATAACTCCTGAAGATGCCTCGTGGAGGGGCGAAACACGTATTGAGTGATTTAGCGGTAGTAGTTGTGTAATTCGCATTGTTTGTCGCATACGCATTTATCAGCGGGCTGGCGGGCGGTGCACTTTGTTGCACGACTACCACTGCATGTGCGGAAGTGGCTAAATATTGGTCCTTTTCTTACTTAGGATGGACTTTACATTTACAATGTTGATAAATATAAAACAAGTTCGTTCAGTATTTGTGTGTAAAAAGTCTATGTTTTTCAAAAGAAATAAACTATCCAAACTGCTGCTGACATTGCGATTTTTTCATTATTATCATCAGTAAGAAAAGGACCAATATTTAGCCACTTCCGCATATGCAGTGGTACTCAACACGTGTTTCACCCCTCTACGGGGCATCTTCAGAGGTTATGTTACACCGATTAGTGCCAAACACAGAGTCTCTGTGTTTGGACTCTCTATGGAAGACTAATTTGGCGAGAAGAGTAATTTGGCGGTGGCGGTTGTGTGATTCGCATTGTTTGCCACATACACATTTATCAGCGGGCTGGCGGGCGGTGCACTTTGTTGCACGACTACTATTGCATGTGCGGAAGTGGCTAAATATTGGTCCTTTTCTTACTTAGGATGGACTTCGGCAAAATAACGCCTGATTCTATTAAATATTTAATATCATTTTGTTTCCTAATTATCTATATCACAGTTTATTTTTAGTCCACTTTTAAAATTACACACTTTTATTTATTAATTTGATTTATTGCAATTATACCATTATTGGTTGGCTCTTATTGTAGGTACTATGACCTTTCTACAGAAGTCTAAAAAGGTCTAGCAACTTTTGTTATTGCTCTCGTGAGACGTGGGTCCTAATTGATTCTTTCTTGCAACCGAAACTGGTAATCGGCAAGATTCTCCCTCTCAACAACAGAAGTCAAGACATGATCGTATATCACAAAAATGCAAGCTGCAAGCCATCTCTTTAAGGTAATTTATATGTAAGTACAATCTACAAAATTATACATTCGATTTCCGTACATAACCTAATTAAAAAATAAACACGACATTATGCTTTTCGTTAAAAGTTCATTGTGAATTCGTAAAAGCATCAAAGCACGTAATGAGAACACAAATTGAAAGCCAATAAAGCTCCATTCAATCAGCAATAAATTGCGGATTCTCAAAATGCTTTTGGCGAGAAACATTGCCTGTTTAACATTCATAGCGCGCGCTGTCATAACAATTGAGCCCTCCGTCGGTGTTGTCATTAAAAACATTTTTAAAATTGTAACTATTAAAATAATTTTTACTGATGTCAAAGATATATTATATGTAATTAATTTTTTTTATAAAAACTCCAGTTAATAATTAAAGTGTATATAATATAAATAAATAGAACATACAAATATTTAACCACTCAGAAAAAACTAGAGAGTTTAGATGGAAGATGATAATAAATCCGCCATAAAATAACCCTTTAGAATTGTATCTATTTCGGTCTATTCACAATTCTATAGACTTTTTTATATAAATTATGTGCCAAACCCCATCTTAACATTTTAAAAATTCTTACGATCGATATTTAGTATATATTTTTTATATTAAGGCGGAAGAATTAAACTAATGTAGAGTCCATTTTCGAGCTGCCCGTCTTAAAAATCAAATTTCCCCGCTGTGGGCCACACGTTAAGAAACACTGATTTACATAATGACAGCTTTACGTCAAAAGAGAACTGTCAAAACAACTCATCGCAGTTTTTTGATCAGCCATCTTAGAATTTCTACAGCAATGGCGTCATAACACTATCTACAAGACGACGTAAACTTCATCGAACAAAATAACACCTAAATACTATAAGTTAAATGTAATTAAAATTGAAAAAAGTAAGTCATGAATTTTTACATAAGATGCTAATGAATTTCACTTTATTAAATGTCTTCGATAACTATGGATGCACATACAGCAATAAGTAATTTACAAAAGTTTTCTTTTTCGTAAATATTAGATAGCTTTACGAGGTCTTCCAGTAATTAAAAACACTACTAAGTTCGTTTCTTAAATCAAAGCGCGTTTGGAATACTCGCTGCTTTACATTGATGTTTGTATTTATAGAGGAAAATAATTTAATTCTAGTTTTTATTAAATTGGGCTATTCTTCATTTTTTTCATGACACACTAGCAACACTAACATCGTCCATTAGTATTTATATTGTGAAAATATTTCAAAAACACATGATAGCATTCTTTGTCTGTGGTGGTGTCATTTCACTCTATATGCAACTCCACTTCGTAATCCAACCTTTCTATTTCCAATACTGAACAGTTAGTTAATGCGTGTGCCACGGTCTAGTCCACCGCTGGGTCACAGGAACTCTCCATGAGTTTAAACCTATGCAGGTTCACAGCGAGTCTTCCGTGCCTTTTGAACCTTTGGATCAGAACTGTGTCCAGCTCGTTCTTCCGACTCCGACGAACTCCAAAATTTTCCATTCGCCTTTTGTTCTTCATGTTCACGTTCTTGGTCAACTGATCTGCCGTCTCATTACCCTCCGTCCTCACGTGCGCTATCACCCAATACATTTTTATACCATCAACCTTAACGCTAAGGGATGGAGAGCGTCCTATCCTGCGTCAGTTTGGTGGGCGAACCATGAGTCACTAATATTTAATGGAATCAGGCGTTACTTCGCGGAAGTCCATCCTAAGTAAAAAAAGGACCAATATTTTGGCATAACTCCTGAAGATGCCCCGTGAAGGGGTGAAACACGTGTTAAGTAATTTGGCGGTGGCGGTTGTGTGATTCGTATTACGTTATTATGTTTGCCGCATACGCATTTATCAGCGGGCTGGCGGGCGGTGCATTTCATTGCACGACTACCACTGCATGTGCGGAAGTGGCTAAATATTGGTCCTTTTTTTACTTATGAGTCACTAAATATGGTGCAAGAATGCGCAGACACTTATGCCGTGACTAATGTGTGTTTTAGATGGTGCTACTCAAAGAAAAATTCAAAAGTGAGGAAGTTCTCATTCCAAGGATTTCGGCCATTCCAACCTCACCCTGGTGAAGGTCCTCCAGATCACCGACGACATCAAGGATATGCGAGAATTCTTTGAGGTATTTTGGATTGGCTGTACTAAAGTCAATCCTGACGTAAAATGAACCCAATGTCGCTTAGTTTTGAAAACCAGCCTGGTAAGAGAATACAAGATAAAATATGAGAAGTTTACAGTTCGGAAAACCATATGCTTTATTTTGTTCTGGGGCATGATAACAAAAGATAAAAATGTTAATAAGGTGCTTCAATAAAGAGTGCACCGAAATAAAAAATACTAAACGTAAATACGTTTTTTATTTTTTATTACTATTCGAATATAAAATTAAACTTGAAATAATATTTTATATAATATCATCATATATATATATATATATATAATATAAAAAATTCTCGTGTCACGGTGTGCATCATTGAACTCTTCCGAAACTGCTCGACTGGTTTTTGTGAATCATAGCGTGCATATCGGCCAGGGTGGAGAATCGGACAACTTCTATTTTTCATCCCCCTAAATGTTAAGTGTGGTCCACCCCTAATTTTTTTTTGACAAATATTTTAATTATTTTATGATACAGCATACAAAAATACATACAAACCTGAATTTTCACCCCTCTACGATCAACCCTTATTTTTTATTTGTTAATTAAAAACTATTTTTTTTGTAAAACTAGTAAATATATATATAATTCATTGTCTGTTAGGTTGAATTAAGATCGCCGCGTCATTTAATAAATAAATATATTTATTACAATTTACGACCAATAATGTGGTGACATTTAAAGTTTTTAAAAGCAAAACTGTAGAATTTCACACCAGTCATTGTCTGTAGGGTACATCATAAAACAATAAGGTGCAAACATTAATCGGTATATCGTTTTCAAGTTACTCAAATAATAATATATTATCTGTGCAATGTCCAAATATTTGCAACCAGAGAGAAATTCAACAAACAATTTATACAGCAAACACAATTAATGAAAAAATGTGATTTATGGTACTGTTATTAATATGATGCTGGATATGCATAATTTAAAAAAAATAAACATATGTAATAGTATGTTCTATGTAAAACCATTACTCCATATACATAGCCTACAGTTATATATTTTACTACGACTGATATTTACTTAACTGCTTAAACAAAAGTAAATATTAACAGTAACACCTGCAAAAATTTTATTAGCAAATATACAGTAATACAAAATTGCATAAAAATAATTCAAAGCAAAATTTATAAATGTTAAATATTTTTAATGTTGTTTGAAATCCCAATATTATTCTATAGCGTTTATGATATTATCATTACATAATTATTATTTCTTTCAAAAAAGTATTGATTTTGAACCCAAGTATAGCACTATAACGCACCGCATTTCGTTCAGAAATACCAAAAGTAAGATACAATTTATATTATGTCCAATTATGTACAATGGTATAGTTTTTAATATACTTGTTAGTTACTATTAGCTATAACTTATCTAGTTACATTTATTATGGTAATATTAAATCAATTCGAATTACTTATAACATTTTACTAATGTTACAAAAATAGTGAAATATAGCGGCACGTGATACAATTTCTGAACAGACGAACGTCAAAAAACTATATCTGCGTGTGCTTTGAATCGTGAACTTTCAAAAATTCACGTTGTCGCTTTGTAAACCTTCACTCTGTTCGTACGGAATACGTTTTATTGCATTCATCCGTGATGGCTGGGAAGCTGAATAAGTTTGAAACCCCCAGCTCCGCTAGCTCTGATAGGTAAATCGAGAGTGCTAAACTATATACCATGTTTATTTGAACAGCTGGCTTATGTCAACAAAAATTTTCGCTTTAAGGACATTTATATTCACTTAGAGCTCATCTATCATACCGTACGTCTGTGTATTCCGTGAAGTGTATTAGTGCTTTAGATGAACCCTAAAATCCGTTAGATTGACGTGTTATAACATCTGAAAATATAACCTAATCATCCACGCATTGTGATTTGTGATTTATTTTTAGACATTAATTTAGTACATTGATTGCTTGCTATCCGTCCGCGCTGTGAATTTAACACGTGCTTCAAGCCCTTCGTAATATTAACGAGAATTTGTTTTCATATGAGTGTTCAAAATATTAACAATGGAGGCTGCATCATTGATCATCCCGAATCCGTAAGAGATTTCGATTATTCAGCATCGTCGAGAATTAACTTCAAACGCATAGAGATCACCTTCAATTTTGTTCAAATACACACAGTTTACATTGACAATAAAATGCATTTTTTGTGCCACAAAAAATATACTTGATAAATATTTTCCTCAAACAAAAATGTAGTAAAAACGACCTTGAATTGATAAGTAACATTGAAGCAATGAATGTCTGTTAACTTTATTAATGCAGACAAATATACAAACAACAAATTTGTTATCTTTCATGATAAAATCTATGACAAATTTTTACTAAACAAACAAAGGCTTTTTAAGTGTAGATAAACATCCTGCAACATCAAAGGCTATCTATATTATCATCTAATCACATTTATGAACCCCACTTTGTAAAAGACAAATAAGTACTAACCTTGTACCATACCTGATAGTTAAATTACTGCATTTAAATACAATTTTTTATTTACATTTGACATAAATGAAACATAAAGTTGAATTAAAAATATCAGTTTATTTTTATATATACATAATAATTGTTTATAGGTGTAAAAGATTTAAAAGCATGAATATAACACTCATTTCTCAGTACAAAGTTTTAAAATTGTTTCACCTATATGTAATCATCCTGTATAAAGTTACATCTCTAAAATATGTTACAATTATTTATTTTTTCTATAAGATTACAACAGGCCAAAAACTTTTGTCAGTAAAAAGTTACAAGGACAGATAATAAAGAAAAATTAATTTTAATGTGTAGTAATCTGAATTTTGATGTTTTTTTATTACTATATTATCATTACACTTTGGTGTGCCAGACATTTATTGCCAATAAATAAGGCTATACTTTCAACCCTTTAAACCTTTTACATCTTTAACCAATCACCCTGTATATGGTCTTGTCAATATACTTTTGTAATTTAATATATGTTCCACATTGTACATTTATGTAAGAAATATGTTATTTGGTCAGTACCTCTTAGTATTTATATTTTATAATATCAATACGCAAAGTTGCTATGTGATTGATTTGCAAAGCTTTTATTTAAAAAGTTAAAATATTAAATATTAAAATAATAAAGGATTAAATCACTGCATCTTTTTAATGAAACTAAAACATTTTTCAATATCTTTTTCATGGGGTATACCATTTCCATCCAGTATTGATGCCCTACAGCATAGGTCCCCATGGTGGTATTACAGCCCTTCAATGGACCCTCAAGTTTTCACTAGTGGGTACAGAGGCATATAGGGGGTGGAGAGGGGTTGTGAAATTCTTTTATTTTCATGAAACATTTTACCTTGTCTTTTTAAATGTTTATCTATTTGAAATGCCCTAAATAACCATTAAAACACTAGATTACTTTGTAATTAACATTGATTAAGGTATTTCCAGTTATCAATTTCTCTGTTTATTTATTTCACTAATGGGAATAGTAAATTGCAGAATTACTTCTTTATTTCAAATGAAATATCTTTCTGTGAAAATCTATTGCTTTCAAACTTATTATAACATGATACAGTTGATAAATGATCTGTTTATTATTTGTTTTGTCTTGTCTCTGTGGGTTGGTTTCTGCAACCAAGTGACATTATGCTAATTTTGCATCAGAATAGCCTTATTCAAGCCAATCCAACTCCTCCATAAACATTAGCAGAATTTTGATATAGCCAGCAATCTCAGAGAGGCACTTTGGCATTCCGAGATGAGTGGACCTGTAGGGTGCTACTCCCATAAACCGAAATATGTGGGCAATAGTCTTGTCCTATTTTAACCACGTCTTGCACAGAATACGCCTAACACTAATTAACACCTAATGTTAGCAGGTCTTTATCAAAGACCATGACTGGTTAAGATCGCTGCCATCAGGTGCGGTTGGGGTTGCGACAGCCAGAGCACAGTCTAGGAGTGCCAGCAACTTTAAGTAGACATTGCCTTTTGCTTGTCGGCACTCCTCATGGCTCACTGTATTGACCTAGTACCTTCCAATATGATGGATCTGATCTTACCTCTTGGTAGTGGCATGAGGGGCTCTGGTCCATAAACAACAATGCTGAAGCCTCTATGGGCCAATTCATCTGCAGCATTGTTGCCTTTGTAGCCGTTAATCCAATGTTTACCTCCATGATGAGTATATTAACCCCTTAACGCACTGAAATGTATTAATGCAGGTGTGCAAAACTGGACAAAATGTGCAAATAGATATATATATGGAAGACATTGCAACTTACGTTGCTAAAATGTTCAGATTCGAAACTATCCGGGCATTAAAAATAACTTAACAAAAACATTTAATTTATTGATATTCACAGAGTCAGGAAGTGTAATTTGCATTATTTGCCACATGCACATTTATAAACGGGCAGATGGGCGGTGCACTTTATTACACAACTACTGCTGCATTGGCGGAAGTAGCTATATATTGGTCCTTTTCTTATTTATTGATATTCATCATGTAATTCTGTATTGTAAGCTGTAAAGTTTGTTTATTTGCTGATTATAAAATATGGCCTTTTAGGGTAACACATCCCTGACCTGGTAATTGTTTCTATCTATCTATATCCATTATTGCATATCTAATTAGCATTATTGCATATCTAATTAGATTAGCACTTGTGTGAGTTTTGTATGACATATTTATTTATTACTCTCCAGTTATCTCCGATCTCTTTCTATTTTATGCTTACTCAGGAATTTAATATGCACTTTTAGGATGGCACTTATGAACATTTAGTGTATTATTTATGAGCAAGTTGTGAAGTAAAATGATGTTATCAAAGTCAATTTATTCAAAGACAATTGTTTTTTACTATACAAATATTATGATGGGCACAAAATTCGATCTGCAATGCAATTCAATATTCACTATAATTATTTATTCACTATTTTTATTGAAATTTTTGGAATTTTTGCACTTTTTTTGAATATTTATTTAAATCAATGTACAAATTTGTATTTTCTTAGATAAAAGATTTTTTTTGGGACGGTTTTTTTTTTAATTTTGCATTAAGAGGTTAAATACAATAGGCACATTAAAGGCTATAAAAACAAAAAAAAATAGGTTTATTTTGACTAAATATTTATTATTTTAAAGATATAATTCTATCATATTATAACAAGTTGTTGCCCAAAAGAGTTAATATATGTTAAAATCATAATTAAGCTAATATATTATTACATATATAACCTTTCACATTTAATATGACATAATACATATTAAAAAGGTCGCAGACAAGTTAAGCCAATTAAATTAAATGCGTTGTCAACAGGTGTTAACTAAATGGAATGTTAATATTGACTTAAATAATATATTTAAATATCAACAAAACAGGTATATCTATGATAGTATTATTCTTCCATCTCTCTCACTTGTCCTTCTTATGGACTACTGTCACCTTCACACAAATATTATGTATGTATGAGATACAGCTCTAGGGAGCATCATATATGTTTAACTGAGGGTTACCAATCATGTGTCTCCGCTACAATTTTTCTCCGGGCTTATATGTTTTCTGAATGTGTTGTGGAGCTGTTCATGGTGGTGTTGCATGCTTTTGTCTCTGCATCACTCCCGGTGATCATCTTCTAGCCTGTTTAGCTTCTACATTGCCTGCAATTATTATCCTCTATAGATTTTCCTAGCTTTTCGCAATGTGGTTAAAGTACTTCTAGATGCTGTGCAAACTGGATTTATGATAACTAGCACTTTAAGCAATAAATAAATCCTTCATGGTTATTTTTATCATGAAGGTTTTATTTATTTATTAATTTTTATTAATTCCAAAGTCCTTCAAAGCTGACAAGTTTGCACATAACAAATATAAACTTTAATAGATAGACAATAATTTTACAAAATTGTATAATTATATTATTATTAAGAAACTAAATAGAGCATAAATACATTGGCAGCATGGATGGTGTGTGTGTGTGGTGTTTAAATAAGCCATGGTTTGGCCACCTCTGTTACAGACTTTTATTTTTGAGGGTTGCTTAATATCTGGATAAATCAATGACAAGTCCAAATTGAGTGATCAACACACAATTTGGACTTGTCATTGATTTATGGAACATCCTGTATAGCAAATTTTCGATGTATTATGTATAGTCACGAAATTATATATGATAAATAGTTATGTAAATAAGTTATAATAGGCAAATCTCAAGTTTTTGACAATTATTATGTAACTTATAAATTTGCCATAATATATTTCAGTAGTGCAAAATATTCCACTTGGGTTTGAATAATCATGTGCTCACCAATTCAATAATAGACATTACAGTCATTGTAAGACTTATTTCACAAACACATGTATTTTCATACATAATGATTGATTGTTGAAAACATGCATTTGTTTGAACATGATTATCATAAGGAAAACGTGATTATAAATCTTCAATAGGTAAATTATAGGTAATATGTATGAACTAAACAGAGATGACATGAGTAAAGTAACATAATGAAACAAAATAAGCTGTGGTAGCCCAGTGGTAGAGTACTGAAGCTTGCGTTGTAGATCATGTATTCAATTCCTGTGATATGATATAATTTTATATGATTCACACTTTATGCATTGATTCTATTGGATTCTTTGTTAAAAAAAGATTTATTTAGGTATTATTATTTACACCAGTAGTATACATAAGTTAAAAGTATAAGTTCACACAACTGCATTTTTAACAAGTTTTTATTTCTAATTAACAATATATTCACCTTTGTTATCGACAACCTTTTGCCATCTAGTATACAAAATCAATGCTGTAGTGGTAAAAATCAATCAGTTTTTCTGTAAAATATGTGGACAGAAATGACATTAATTTCTGGTCTCCTTAATATATTAAAACCTACAAACAATTTACTTTATACAAAATTGTAGAAAGGTCAGGCCGCATCAAATAAAAAAATGGAAGAGAATGGTGATCACATGTAAAAGGAAACACCTGTCTTACAACTTTAGACACAAAATGAGCTCCTAATTTGAAAATGCATCTTTGAGCATACAATCTTCTGTGTGCTTAAAAATACTCAAATAAAATATAAGTTTGTTATGGACACAATGATTTATTGAGTTAGTTTCTAAAGTCTATATAGAGGATTGCCACTCCTCACAAACTGGTTTTCAGATGATGGACAGCAGTATCCTCTGTGCACCATAATACAACACAGCAGTCGCCAACCTGTCTGCAGAGTGTGGCGGTTATGCTATATCCCCCATAAATGTTTTTGTAGGAGTCCTATGGTTTGCAGTGTGCATCTATGGTCTTCAAAGACAATGAATTATAAATAAAAAAGTATGGAGACAGCTTCAATGAGTTACAAATTTATGATTTTGTAAACGAAATTTCAAAATTTGAATAAATGATTGTTTACTAGCTGTCCCTGCAAACTTTGTAAAAGTTATTGGCCTGTAACATACTAATAGATAAATTTAATGTAACATATTTTGGAATGATCACTTCATACAAGGTGTTTGTAAATATGTGGAAAACTTTAAGGTGATAAGTGAGCTATATATCCAAGATATGAAAGCTTTCTCTTCCATAATCAATCAACCTGTATAAAAATTTTATTCTTTGCTTATAATATAATAATATTTTGAATGTTGTATCTACCTATATACATATATATATATATATATGTCTGTTGTTGAATATAATTGTAATAGTGTGTCCTCTTTTTAGCGACACAGAGCTAGCTCTAGAGATAAGCGAGCAGGTGTTTCTGGATGAAGAAGACTATTCGAGAGCCCCGGCATCTCCGACCACAGTGCCCAATGTCAGACCTTACAGACCTCCATCTACAGGTAACACATCAAATAACACTATTTTCATATATATGTATTTATACAACAACTTTCTTTTGCATCTGTTGATGAAATGATTATATTATCAGATCAGCTGATAGACGCCCACTACATGGTATAGGCCTACCCCATGGATCACCATAATGACTGGTTTGATTTTTCTCTCATCCAGCTAATTCCTGCAACTTTGACCATGTTATTGGTCTATCTACCACCTTTTGACCCCAACAGCCACCGGACAGGACCTGTTAATATATATAATCGTTAAATTAAAAACAGTACTAATATTACATAATGATGGGATATCTGATATTAGCTATTTCTCACTGGTTCCATTAGAAATTTATGGGATAGGCTTTATGTCCAGCTGTGGATGTTACATCTGAAATTATGATGATGATATCTAATGTTATATTTACAAGAATAGGGGACGGTAAATTATAGAACTTTGATTATTTTTGTAACTCTCTCAACAAAATGTCAAAAAATTAATAACTTATTATGTTTTATATTTTGATTACTGTGTAACCTTTGTTTTTGGGTTCTATTTTAGGCCCCATAAGTCAAAGAACATATGCCAGTACCTTTGAAAGTTTATGTTAATTATTAATATCGTTTATACACACAAACCTGTTTTAGTGCGATTCATTTAGTGTATTAGAAAATTTCGTTAGAATTGTAATGTAATTGAAGAAGTTATCAATAAAAATTAAAGAATTGATCCGCCATTTTGTTTTCACTATTTTTGACATATTTATTACATTATATATGAGTGTTCTGTTTGGACGCTAAGTTTATTTTATGTGAATGAAATATATGCCTACTGGTTTCATGTTTTTTTTTGTGTTACGAAATAGTTTAAAGAATTTATCTTTAAGATTTAGAAGCAAACAAATAATTTTTTTTTTATGTGATACTTATAAACCGCACAAAAACAGGTTTGAGTTTAGATTATATGTTTCTAATGCGTTTAGAGATACTATGTTATACATGCTTTGCTTACTCTGTATATATATGCGACAGTTGTCATATCTCCCGCCGGAGTAGTTATATGTAAGTAACCAATTGATTTTTAATGCAATTTAGAATGTATGCTAGGTGTAAACAGTGATTGAAATAGGTGATGATATTTGGAGCATCTTAATAAATTTTTATTTCATAGTGATCACTAACCCCTGGATTATTCTAGATAGAAGAGTTGGTAGAGTTTTTTCCCCCACTTCTCACAGCGCTAAAGATTTCATAAGTGTTAGAAATGTTAGCCGTGTGTTACCCTTGTGTCGGAGTACTAAATGGGTTTTATCGATTTGAAAGCACAAGACCCTCCAAGAGGTCTTTGATTTGTACACTGTAGTATTTAGTGACCCAAGCTAAGGCTCTCAAGCTACCTTATTTTAATAATATGGTTTTAAGTTAAGTGACTTCTGCGCTGTCTCCTCAAAACCACGAAATCTGCAAATGCTAATTAGGCAGCATTGTCAGTCAAAAAAAAAAGTCATTTTTTTGTATTCCTACAAATTAGTTACAAACAAAAAAAAACGTAGAGTATTTCACAATGACTAGTTTGTTTATTCATTAAATGTGATATAAATTAAATAGTTTAGTGATCGATAAATACTGACCGATGCTGGTAAACAACAAAATCAAAATGTAGCCCGTGATATGTCAAACGCGCGACGTTCAAATCTGACAAATGCGCGAACTTCATAGCGAACTGTCAAACGTGCGATGTTCATAGTGAACTATCAAACGAGCGAAGTTCACGTCGGTCTGACAAATGTGCGAACTATCAAAAAACGCGCGATGTTCATAGGTAACTGTCAAACTTGCGACGTTCATGTCCGACTGCCAATCGTGCTAACTTCATAGCGAAACATCAAACGAGCGAAGTTCGCTTCGATTCAAAGCGAACTATCAAACGCGCCAACTTCAAAACGAACTGTCAATCGTGCGATGTTTAAAGTGAACTATTTTTTGTTTCTAGGGAATTATCCAAAGTTTTGGTTTTGTAGGATCATTCTATGATGTATTAGTAAGCTTATATAGAAAAGAAATTGGTAAAGTAGGGGCCAAGCTATGAGGTGATCAAGTGAAATAAGGATTGATACTTATTCTGTAAATATTTTGATCATAGTTTATATTGTAAAACTTTTATTCACAACTGTACCTTGTTGTTGCAATTGCTAGTGGATTTAGCCGGTATTGATCGAGTGTAATCAAAATCATCTTGTCCTATACGACTACCACCCATTTTACCGGCCTTTTAGGTTCTTTTATTAGTTGTTTGTTCTTGGTAGAATAGTTTTGATAGGGGTAGATACACGTTTCACTTCTCCGTTGATAGTAAAATAAAACGACCTAGTCTTTCGTTTCATTTCAGCCGTATATATCCACTGTTGGGCATCCAATGTATTTCACTTTACGTGTTACACGACGTGTCATTTTAAAATTGACTAGTAAACGTTAGTCGGAAGGTATACACAGGGTGAAATTTTTAATGCCACCCGGAGTTTCCCTCCATGTTTTTCAGAGATATGTGATCCTTATAATTGATCTTATCGATCGATGCCGTAAAAGTGCAGGGTGTGATTTTTTTCGGATTTTACGCGTTTCGAAAATCTGTGAATGCTGTTCTGTTTCTTTTTAAAAATAAAGGAATGTTTTCTTTGAGGAAAATTTTCCATCTCCAGTATGTACAGTGCTTTCCCTCAAGGTGGTGTTTAAAAAATCCACTCTGTATGTATATATAATTTGATCACGGAGTATATGCGTACTCTGACCAATGAAGGATTTTCTAACTTTTTAAAACGAAGTTATAATTATATAGGAGATTTCTTTTCAGCAGATAGACGCCCACTGCAAGGCCATAGGCCTATCCCAAAGATTGCCACATCTTGTGCTCCCAGTATTCAGCGACTTCCCTCGACTTTCAATACGTCGTCGGTCCATCTAGTGAGAGGTTTACCCACTGGCACTGCCATTTCAACGAGCGTTTCTGACTTCCGTGACTTTCGTTCACCTTCGGATCTCTTCGTTTCCAATTAGATCTCACAGCGAAAGTCCGAGCATAGCCCTTTCCACTGCTCTTTGACCTTGGTCCTTCATATAAGGTTCATCGCAAGTCATCACCGGGCGTGTTCTGTAGCTGAAACGGTGATGATTATTCCACGTCATCTCCTCCTTTGATATCTATTACATATTTCCAGGACATTAATTCCTTGTCCTGTCTCTTATTGTCCATGTTTTGCACCTTCAAAGAAATTGTTAACAGTTAACAGTGGTGATACAAGACGTGTATCTCTCCGTGTTTATTTATGTCCCTCTGTTCTGTAGTGTATCCAGAGCAAGCGATTTTAAACTGTATATTTAAGGCAATTCGATACAATATGGCATGCTTCCTTTCGGGAAAATCTGACCCATAGGCACCAGGGCCTTGCGAATAGATATGTTCATAGGCAGTTGACAGGTTAAAGGGCAAACTTTTTAAATTTAAATAGGCAATAACATCATCATTATGTCAGCTAATAGGCACTGCAAGGCATATGCCTCCCCCAAAAGGTGTGATCAAGAAATACGGTGAATGAATTTTTATATCAGGAAATCTTATATTTACGTGTCTTTAAATCAATGTGTTAGATAGTCTGAATTATTGAGATAGTCTGTAGCGAGTTTGAACAAACAGCTGTAGAACAAGCAAGTAAGCAACAGTCCTGACGCGGATACCAAGACTTTCCGGGACCTGAACTATGTCATGGGTTCACCAGCGACACACGTCACAGCGTTTAGTGATTATCTATCAAAGTACATGTAACACGATTGTCTTTTATGTTATATACAATTTTGTATATACAATAACATTAATTGGCTTCAATCGGAAGCCATCGGCTTATGCATGTACTTATAAAATATTTTAATTTTTTTTTCATAGTCTGACATCGGTGTAGTTTTTGTAAAGTCTATTGGTAGTTCAATAGTGTGAAGTATTTTAATAGGAATTATTGCAGTTTTGTGATTCATAAAAACATTTTTAAGTGGATTCCATTATTCGGGATTTTAAGTTGGTGATTGTTCTAGAATTTTCCTCTTGACGTACCCAAGTGATTTATTCAAAGTGGAAAATAAAGTGAGTAAATGAAATCTGGTGACTAAAAACAATGTTCAAAACTAAATGAAAATAAGGTAAATGACAGTTGACAGATATTAGTAAATGTTAGTGAAAATTAACATTTAATTAGAATCGGACTCTCTGAAGGTATTTACCCAAAACTTTTATCGTCATTACATCCCATATGACATACACTGGACGTAAGACTCTTCCTCCAAGATTTCCAATAAGACAGGTTAAGAGAAGCCTTCGTCCACTTCATCTTCTAACCACTTTTACCAGATCATCTATCCACCTTATCACGACGTCCTGCGCTTGCCTGTCCGTTTTACTCCAGAACCTTTAAGCCCCAACAGCTATCTATTGTTCTATGTGACCTGCCTACTGCTACTTCTCATCACAAGTTAACTTCTGATTTATTAGCAGGAACGAGCTACAGAACGATGTTCATTCCCATCATAGAACTTGCAGCTGAAGTTGTTTGTACTTACGATATTTCATATTCTTTTTGGTGAGCCAGGGCATCTCATAGCCTTGCATCCTTTTACGCCAGCTTCTGTTACTCTTCACACAGTCCAACGATACTCAGAGAGCCCATCGTAGAACTTGCAGCTGAAGTTGTTTATACTTTTTTTAATAAACTTTGCAAACGATATTTCATATTCTTTTCGGTGAGCCAGGGCATCTCATAGCCTTGCATCCTTTTACGCCAGCTTCTGTTACTCTTCACACAGTCCAACGATACTCAGAGAGCCCATCGTAGAACTTGCAGCTGAAGTTGTTTATACTTTTTTTAATAAACTTTGCAAACGATATTTCATATTCTTTTCGGTGAGCCAGGGCATCTCATAGCCTTGCATCCTTTTACGCCAGCTTCTGTTACTCTTCACACAGTCCAACGATACTCAGAGAGCCCATCGTAGAACTTGCAGCTAAAGTTGTTTGTACTTTTTTTAATAAACTTTGCAAACGATATTTCATATTCTTTTCGGTGAGCCAGGGCATCTCATAGCCTTGCATCCTTTTACGCCAGCTTCTGTTACTCTTCACACAGTCCAACGATACTCAGAGAGCCCATCGTAGAACTTGCAGCTGAAGTTGTTTATATTTTTTTAATAAACTTTCCAAACGATATTTCATATTCTTTTCGGTGAGCCAGGGCATCTCATAGCCTTGCATCCTTTTATGCCAGCTTCTGTTACTCTTCACACAGTCCAAAGGCTAATGGCAATGTCCACAGATAAAAAACCTGTGATAATATAATCTGTGATCTAAGAATGAGAATGAGGAAAGGAAGGCGATATGTGAAAGAGATTGTGAAGGACATAAGGAAGGTATACAGGGTGGAATTTTTTAACACCACCTGAAGGGAAAGTACTGTACATACTGGAGATGGATAATTTTACTTAAAAAAACATCATATATTTTAAAAAGAAGCAGAACCGCATTCACGGATTTTCGAAACGCGTAAAATCTGAAAAAATATCACCCTGTACTTTTACGGCACTAAATCCGCTTATAGTCCTGGGACTGATCGCAGATGAAATAAGGAACACAAAAAAAAGATGGAGCTGCAACGAAGATATGTTTTTGCAGCCTATCAGTCAGACAAGGACATGTTTTCTGATCTGGCCAATGATAGTGAATCAACTTCTTTCATTTTATTTACGTGAGGATCTGCTCCGGCTAACCTTTTAATGTTTGATTGCATAACAAACCTCAAACTTTTCTCTAATCTGGAAATCTTTACTTGTGACTCCTCCTTTTGATTTAGCATCTGATTTTTATATCTGTATTTCTGTACTAAGATCTCTTTTCGTCGTTTCGTATCACAAACTGTTC
Organism: Battus philenor; assembly: GCF_028537555.1. Classification (NCBI taxonomy): domain Eukaryota; kingdom Metazoa; phylum Arthropoda; class Insecta; order Lepidoptera; family Papilionidae; genus Battus; species Battus philenor. The sequence goes on along the minus strand of NW_027181678.1, from coordinate 13,735,731 downwards.
GCTTCACAAATAATCAACGGTCAACAGCTTTTTGTGAACGCGGAAGTCCAAACAACAATTACTACAACATAGTTTTGAACATTTCGCAGTACTCATGTTTTATGAATCCATACAACCCCTTTTTCCTTAAAATGTAATACTAATATTTAATATTTAAAATAGGATTTAAGATGTACGTGTTTTAAAAGGGTTACTTAAAATGTTTTATCAAGACTCGGACACTTGTTTGTTTTACAAATAAAATTAAACATACGTAAGTTGAAAAAATAGGTTCACTGATCAAGGTGCCTTTGCCGTGATGGATTTTTGTTTTAAAAAAAAACTGTTTGTCAATAATTCGCGCTAAAATGTGACGTCAGCGGCGTAGACGCGTGGGTATTTCGTAGAACTTCCGACATCTCACTCCATTGCCAGATGTGTGCATTCGTAGTTTCTTAGAATTTTAAATCACTGTGTTTGTTTTTGTTTATTTGGCTGCATTGTTCTGCGAAGTTTCAGTTGAAACACATATACGATTTTATTTTCTTTTTATATATATGATCTTTTTTAGTATATAGTACATAGGTGTACAAGTGTGTACAAGTCCGTTTTGTTTAAATAACACTTCGTCTACTTAGATGTCCCCCATAGTACCGACTTTACTCACTCCTTCGCAATACAACCTATTCTTCTCCGGAACGCGCTCCCCCTCGATATCAGGATGATCAGGAATCGTTGCGCATTCAAAGCGAAGGTTCGAAAGCTGTCGCTTGACAAGCTGTCGTAATCATCACCATAATTCGATTTTATTATTTATTATATTTATATAAATAGTATATGTAGATATTTAAATATATATATTGTGGTATATTTACATATAATTATAGTGAGTAGTACAAATTAGTGTTTTTATGTGATTATTTTTCCTCTCAATTTGATTTTACTTTTTTATTAATATTTTTGTTTTATGATATTGTCTTGTTTAACATACCGTTATTAATTTACATATGTACCGCCTAACGGTTAAATGGTAGAGAATGCCTTCTTCGGGATCTCTCATTTTATTATCTAGATTTAAAAAAACAAGGTTGTTGTTGAAAAACCGTTTAACGTGTCTCAGGCTCGAACATCGCGAAGTCGCCGCGTGCCCGGCGCGTGCGCACGGCGTCCATGTCGCAGTCAACGAAGCGTACGGCAGCGGAGAGCATCTTGCACGCAGACAGACGCACTATATACACAGCAGGCCGCCCCCCGTGGTACAACTGCACTGGAGGGCAGGAGGTCGAGCCGTTCCTCATTGGTGAGATTACTACAGAACTACTACACCTGTGGTGATGACATCGTTGATGCTAACTTGTTTAACACGGAGTAACTGATGATGGAATGATTGATTAGACTATCACATTATTGTAACCGGGCGGAGAAAGGAGACAGAATAAGAGAATTATGCCTATCAGGTTTGAGGCACTTTGTTCCGTAAAGAATATTAAGAAAATATCTCAAACTTGCATCAAAAACTATAAACTAAAATTAAGAATTAAAAAAAATCTAAGTTTTGGAAGTCAGTATAAAAAAATATTTTTGTTTAATTAATAAAAACTTAATTTCTTCTATTATTCCCTCGAAACAACAGCAAGGGGTAGGTAGCGGACAGAACAAATTACCGAAAAATGGTGGGCCCTCCTTAAAAAAAAAAAAAAGACTCGTTAGAATATGATACTAATCATAAACCGGTAAAGTAAGTAGTTTACCGGTTTAGCCGGTTACCGATTTAGGTGATTGCTTACTGGGGCAGTCTCAGTACCTCTTTGATAAAAGCTTAAACAGGATAATACAGGAAATTTACTTGTAATTCCTTGGTAGAGCTAACCCTAGATATCCATCTTTTTATCTTAATACTATTAGCTTACTGAGAATAATCTCGGTAGTTTAATGTTAATAGAATACTGGAGGGCAGTCTTGTTAGTAAAATGTATATAGCTTACTGGGACCAATCTTTATAGTTCACTGTTAATAGCTTACTGGGGGCAGTGTACGTAGCTCTGTAGAAATATCTTTGCAAGTGTCATTGTAAAAAGTTTACTAGAATTAGCTCATCAGGGGGCAAGATAAAAACACATTGGGGGCAATTTATGTAGCACATTAATAATAGGTTATAAACAATAAGGTTACTAGCTTATAGGGGGCAATATACCTCACCAGAAATATCTTAATGAGGTATAGATATTTTTACATTGATTGCGCAAGCTGCTTGTAAAACGTATTTGATTATTTTTTTATCAGGGATCTGCGGCGCAAGCGCATCTGGAAAAACGACGGTTGCAGCAAAAATAATTGAATCTCTGAACATACCCTGGGTTACAATTGTCAGTATGGACTCCTTTTACAAAGTGAGTATTATGTTTCCTTATGTGGATTCAATTTATGTTCTAATTTAAAAGTCCTTTTTTTAACATACTACTGTGTATCAAAAAGTAAATTGAATTTGTTTATTTGTCCAATAAAACGCATTTTTGCCAACGCTTTTACCTGTCCTCGAAACAGCTGCTAACACACACACACACACACACACTTTAGCTTATTACATCATATATCATATACATCTCCCTCGTTTATACTCTATTTATCTCTGTCCTTTTTTCCCGGCCAAAGATATGTATTTATATAAGAGATTTCCACCTCCGTTTTAGAGCCTTGAAATTTGGTTTAAATATACTACTATACTTTTCGGCTAGTATAGTTTGTACCAGCTGCAAAGGAGATTGAGGAAGCTCGCGAAGCAACCAGGGGACAGCAAGTATTGTACTACGGATCAGGTCATGTAGTATGTACTGGCCCGGGCAAGGACCCCCCGGGGTCTTCGAGTTGCTCTACCTTAAACGAGATCTTAGGCTAGGCGCCCTTTCCCCTTGGACCCAGAGAGGGTGTATATATATATATATATATATATATATATATATATATTTGTGTGTGATTAAAGAGAGACGAAATTGAACCTCCAGCTGTGTCCAGGTGTTGAACGAGAAGCAACACCAGGCGGCGCAGCGTAACGAGTACAACTTCGATCACCCGGACGCCTTCGACATGGAGCTGCTGGTGACCGTGCTGCAGCGGCTACGCGAGGGCAAGAAGGTCGAGGTCCCTATCTACAACTACGTGACCCATTCCCGGGAGAGCCGAACGGTCAGTGACAGCTTTTAAATTTACAACCGGTTAGGATAAACAGAAACCAAGTGGTTCAGGAATGTGATTTAGTATAATTAGAAACCTAGTACTTAAGGACTGTAATTGAATAGTAATAGAAACTTAGTAGTTCGGGGACTATGATTTAGTAGTAATAGAAATCTAGTAGTTCGGGAATGTGATTTAATAGTAATAGAAAGTTAGTAGTTCGGGATTGTGATTTAGTAGTAATAGAAATCTAGTAGTTCGGGGCTGTGATTTAGTAGTGATAGAAACCTAGTAGTTCGGGACTGTGATTTAGTAGTGATAGAAATCTAGTAGTTCGGGGCTGTGATTTAGTAGTGATAGAAACCTAGTAGTTCGGGACTGTGATTTAGTAGTAATAGAAGCCTAGTAGTTCGGGACTATGATTTAGTAGTAAAAGAAACTTAGTAGTTCGGTAACTGTGATTTAGTAGTAATAGAAATCTAGTAGTTCGGGACTGTGATTTAGTAGTAATAGAAACCTAGTAGTTCGGGACTGTGATTTAGTAATAATAGAAATCTAGTAGTTCGGCACTATGATTTAGTAGTAATAGAAGCGTAGTAGTTCGGGACTATGATTTAATAGTAAAAGAAACTTAGTAGTTCGTTGACTGTGATTTAGTAGTAATAGAAACCTAGTAGTTCCGGACTGTGATTTAGTAGTGATAGAAACCTAGTAGTACTTCAGGACTGTGATTTAGTAATAATAGCAAGTTAGTAGTTCGGGACTGTGATTTAATAGTAACAGAAGCCTATTAATTCGGCAATGTGGTTTAGAAGTAATAGAAGCCTAATAGTTCGGGACTGTGGTTTTATAGTAACAAAAACCTAGTAGTTCGGGATTGTGATTTAGTAGTAACACAAAACTAGTAGTTCAGGACTGTGATTTAAGATAGATACCACTACAACTTCTCTGGATATCACAAACACAAGTTGAGTATTCTTACGTATGATATATGCATACATGCGCACGCACATGGCTGCTCCAACAAGCAAAAGAAAGACAACAGTATATCACCTTTTCACAAAAACTAATCGAAAGTATAACGATCAGTTTGAACTCCTTAGAAAACCATGTACGGCGCCAACGTGATCATCTTCGAGGGCATCCTGGCGTTCTACAACGCGGATGTGGTCCGGATGCTGGACATGAAGGTGTTCGTGGACACGGACGCTGATATCCGGCTCGCCAGGCGGCTCAGGCGGTGAGTCAGTTTCTGAGTTCGAGGTGATAGAGAACTAAGGGTCCCCCCCTTAGACCAAAACCTCTTGATAATGAAGCTCGGATCACTACATACTAGTTTCACTTGAATTATTCGCGTTTAGTTGTAATTTTTTAAGATGCTAATAAATTAATACCTAATATATTCAGGCGTTAGGTTGCGGAAGTCCATCCTAAGTAAGAAAAGGACCAATATATAGCTACTTCCGCCAATGTAGTAGTCATGCAATAAAGTGCACCGCCCGCCAGCCTTCTGATAAAAGCGCATGCAGCAAACAATGCGAATTACACAAATACCACCGTTAAATCACTCAACACGTGTTTCACCCCTCCACGGGGCATCTTCAGGGGTAATGTTACACCGATTAGTGCCAAACACAGAGTGAGCTCTGTCCATCACCGCTTTGTTATTTATATGCCACCTCCTCCCCTACTACATGATCAGTTTTTAAATTTAGAATAGTTATAGTTAGGAAATAAAGGATTAAAAAAAAACAGGAATAATACGACAAAATTATCTAAAGCGAAAAGTAGTCCTTCAAAGTTTTAAGCAGGTCTTCTCACACCTGCCCACCTACCATATTAAAATTCTAAATATTGTTACATAGCACGAGTTACAGAACCCTCTAAACAATAAACACGGAACCCTAGGATCAAGAAGTGCTGTGAACACGTGTGACCATGAAGTTATTTATAGATTTTTGTGTACGGTTCTCGAAAATTCTAACCGAATACTATCTCGAACTTACTAGAACCTTTTCCGTAGTGTAAATAGGTGTACTCCATATGTCGACAGTTCAGTGTTGTTTTTTTAGTTATAAGATTAAGATCTACGATCAGTGATACAAAGTGACTATTTGGTAAGTTATTTGGACAGTGATTTCTTGAGCGATTTGGAAGCGTAGTTTAACTAAGCGAAAGTATACTTTGTGTTAAAGTAGGGTGACCATCTGATTTGTGAATAAAGGACTCCTTGTGAACCAGTGGTGTTTCATTCTGAGTCAGAACCCACAGTACGTAATAATATCTTCATTCAAATAGGTATATTACTACCCGCTTTGAACGCTGATCTGTTGAGAAGAACCAGTAAAAAACTCAACAGCTGCTCTTTTTAAATGTAATTTTAAAATGTTTGGTAAAAACAGGTTGAGTTATTTTTAATACGTGTTTTAGAAGTTTGATATTTTCACAGCGATATCGTGCAGCGTGGTAGAGAGCTAGAAGGTGTTCTGAAACAGTACATGACGTACGTGAAGCCCGCGTACCAGAACTACATCGCTCCGTGCATGGCGCACGCCGATATCATAGTGCCTCGTGGAGGCGAGAATAAGGTCGCCATCCAGCTCATCGTGCAGCACGTGCACAAGCAGCTTCAGCTGGTCAGTATACACAAATATTTATAAATATTGGCTTTTGAGTAGTTGATATGTCATTTAAAACACAACACTACAACTATTTACACTTACATATAAATACATACAGGTATATATATATACATATTTTCGACCTGTGGACCACTGTTTCCACGGGCTCCATTTCGATGAAGCTGTACAAAGCCAAAACCGGCTAACAGCATAACTTCAGACACATACAATACAATATATATATATATATATAAATATATATATATATATATATATAATGGAGCAGTGGTATCCCAGTGATAAGGATTGACACTTTCGATCATAGATCACGGGTTCGATGTTCACCGCCCGTTCACATACGTTAAAACACAAAATAACAGCAAATTGGGCCGCGAAGAGACTCCAAGTAAATTATAATCCTGAAAATAGCTTCAATATAATTTTCCATAATTTGGCAATGTCAAAGTGCAAGTCCGCAATATAACGAGGATACCGAGAAGGAGTAACAGCACATAATTATATATGTCATAAAAATTTGAGTACACGTGTACTTATACAATACGTGTGCGTAGGCGCATGGACACGCCCACAGAACAAAGACAACCATATATATTCGTCCTTCTTCCTCCCTTTTCTTATTATACGTCGCTATGTAACTCGGTGTTTAACGGTGTGAGAGCCTTCAACAATATACCACCTTTCCATATAAACTAGACGAATGTATCATCGTCGTCAATTTAGCTCATGGATGCCCACTGCAGGGCATTGACCTCCCGAAAAATATCTATGTGGGATTTACCATGCTAAGCTAGACAGGCGGGTTGGCGATCGCAATGTGGTATTATGGTACGCAGAGGACGCTGCTACCCATCATCTGGAAATATATGGTGGGCCAAAAATTTTTGCAAATATTTAATGGAATCAGGCGTTACATTGCGGAAGTCCATCCTAAATAAGAAAGGACCAATATTTAGCTACTTCCGCACATGCAGTGGTTGTCGTGCATGAAAGTGCACCGCCCGCCAGCCCGCTCGTAAATGCGCACGCGACAGACAATGCCAACTACACAACCGCCACCGTAAATTCACTCAACACGTGTTTCACCCCTTCACGGGGCATCTTCAGGAGTTGTTACACCGATTAGTGCTAAACACCGAGTCTCGGTGGTTTAGCGGGCTGGCGGGCGGTGCACTTTCATGCACGACAACCACTGCATGTGCGGAAGTGGCTAGATATTGGTCCTTTCTTATTTTTGCAAATAGCAACACTTGATTTCTCCAAAACCGTGAGAGTAAGGCGCGCGGGTGGCGGAGAATCGTGCGTCGTTTAATGCAATTTTAGTCACGATGGATCGCTTCACGGGACAACAGCGTGCTTTTTGCGTAAAACTATTTTACAAAAACAACGATTCAAAAGTGCAAAAATTTATGACCCTCCCTATATATTTGTGAGCAGTGGCAATGCTATATATTTAATGAACAATGTCTGATAATTTTAAATATTTTCGCTGACAAATGATCTATCCGTGAAACCTTTTGAGCTGTATATATATTCAATCACCCTGTATCAATCTCAGTATATTTTTTTTTTCATCAATAAGACATCGATGACATGCCCTTGGACCATGTTTTAGAATCTTCAATGGTATTCAATAATAAAAATGAATTATATTATACAAGAAAACGTACAAAAATAATTTAATGGTATATATAATAAAAATTATAACAAGAACGGAAAAACGAAAAAACGCCAACGTTTTCTCGTTACAATATATGTGTATATAGTACACATATAGTGTGTGTGTGTGTGTGTAATTTCGTTTTCAAATCGTTCATCGAACAGTTTCGATCGGTAGTAATTATTTATCAATTTAATGTTGCGGTTTAGCTTGTACAACCAGGTTATAATAATTAATTTTATTATATTAAATAATTTCAATTTTAGAAATGCTTAGAGTGCCGCTTGAAAATGTTTAGCGGACCGCGAGTTTGTCAACCCTGCATTACACATTACAAATATTAGAGATACCGGAAAGTAATGTCGTTTCTGTCTACATATACAGAAAAACCGATTGATTATTTCCCGCTCCGGCATTGATTTTGTATACTAGATGGCAAAAGGTTGTTGATAATGAAGGTGAATATATTGTTGATTAGAAATAAACACGTATTAAAAATGTTGTCGTGCAAATTTAACTTAAGAAAGCGACATTACTTTCCTCTCCCCCTAGTAATATACATAATAATCATTTAAATATTCCCATTGTAAAAATATACCCTCATATAGGATCTTTGCGGATTGGATATATAAATAATAGATTTTTGTCGACAGCGCGGATTCAAAGTGCGAGAGAAGCTGGCGGTCGCGCACATTGGCCAACCGCTGCCTGACTCCCTCTATGTACTGAAGGACACGCCACAGGTAAAACAACTGGCCAGGACATATACTAAAAGCTACCTACACCTGGACTTCCATCACAACAGCTACAAACCATTCAATCATGTCAGCGTCCACTAAAAAGCAAAAGCTTCCTTCAAAAATCTACACAGTCACTGGTCTTCCAGTGCCCGAATCCAATAATTTCCCGCGACATTAGGTCACCTGATGGGGGGAACACCAGGTTAAACAAACACCTGGCCAGGACACCTAGTAAAAGCCACCTACACCTGGACTCCCATCACGACCGCTACAAATCATTCATTCATGTCAGCGTCCACTGAAAACTTCTTCCTTCAAAAATCTCCACAGTGAATGGTCTTCCGGTGCCCGAATCCAATGCTTTCTCGCGACATTAGGTCACCTAATGGGGGGAACACCCACGCCGCGTCTACTGGTTCTCGTTGTCGAATGGCCGGCAATTGCAACGTTCCTTGCCTACTGCCATTTCACACGAGTAATTGTTCTATGTACGCTGGTATATCATCTGGGGATACCCTCATTTCACCAGCATAGGCTGCGAGAAGTCTTTGGATGGGCAGCGCATGACCAGTCATCGTGATGATCTGCAGAGAAGGTCTATGCCTTGCAGTGAACGTCCATCAGCTGAAAAGAAGAATACTAGGATACCAGCCACTACCAAACACAACACCACCATCACCAACTACAAGACTAACAGCCTCTTGTATAACAGCAGTCTCCATGAGCAATGGTGAAGGATGAGAGGTGATGTATGAGTGGAAGTGATGGAATTAAAGAAGAGCGAGGAAATAAAGATTATAATGAAAATATTGTCCCTGTAGACCCATAAAGGAGAGGTGCGGCACTTGCTATATTCCACCCACAAATACCATCACCAAAACCATCACAATTATGAAGTACTAACAAAATTATCTACAGTTCACATGATTGATAGTCACCGTTACTGAATTAACGTCAAGTTCCATGTCATCATAAAAACATATGTTAACTGAGCATTCCTACCATGTTCAGGTGCAGGGTCTCCACACGTTCATACGCAACAAGGACACGTCCAGGGACGAGTTTATATTCTACTCGAAGAGGCTGATGCGGCTGGTGATAGAGTTCGCTCTCTCCCTGCTCCCGTACTCCCAGGTGGATGTGGACACTCCTCAGGGATTTACCTATAAAGGTAAGAATGCTATGATATATATATAAAGATCTTGGGAACTCTTAAACGGGAAAAGATCACACCAGCCAACGAAAGGAAAGTTTTCTGAGACGATTGGAGTGGGGATATAATTTCTCTGGGGATATAAATATAAGAAACATATAAATATAAAGGTATATATATATACACACACACATATACATATTATACAGAGGTACAAGAGGTCTTATAGCTCGAGGCGAGATCTACCATACAACCTTTGGATGGAGATGAGAGACATAAAGGAAACATACACATACATAAATACTTATATATACACACACAGACACACACACACATATATATATATATTTATATATATATAACATTTCAGTGATGGATTACAGGTATAAAGCCTTCAAAGGAGTATATTTGCTGCCAATTATGGTATGTTATACCATATTGAAATAAAATGGTTTTTGAAATAATAAATAACATAATGGTATATTTTTTATTATCTGTCCTTGAAGACTTTATACTGCCAGAAGTTATTTTCGTGCCTAATTTTTAAAAAAAAATTTTAGTGTGATCACATTATACAGGATCTTTTTATATGGTCAGCAAATGAACTATATATTCATTACTTAAAAAAAAACAATGTTCTTTAATTGAAAGTATACCTTAAGCTTTTGTATTTAAGGTCGAAAATGTGATGTGGAGAAGATCTGCGGCGTGTCTATACTACGGGCCGGTGAGACCATGGAGCAGGCCGTGTGCGACGTTTGCAAGGACATCCGCATCGGCAAGATCCTCATTCAGACGAATCAGCAGACAGATGAGCCCGAGGTGATACACATAAATTCCACTGCGTAAAACTAAAGCTCCTAAAAAAATGTTTAACCTACCTGTTCGAAGTTTTACATCGAAAATTAAAAGTATATTTAGCATTCAATATTGTGAAATGTTGTGGAACTCTGTTGATTCATTTTCACCAGGGGCGACCAACCTTTTTACTCATTGGACCAATTTGCTTTTTTGACAAAATTTTTTGACGGGTCGGAAGATAATAATTAAACAGACATATATTAGTGAAATAGTAAAAAAATCGTTTTAAATAGTATGTATCTGTCCCTGCAGTCATTGTCAAAAGTTATTGTCCAATTACCTTCCATTAGAAAAATATATGTTAATGTAACATATTTCAGAGTGATCTCTTTATACAGGATGATAGAATAGGTGTAAACGATTTTAAATGACCAACGAGCTATACATACCGTTATGGCTTGTACACCAATAACCAATCGCCATGTATGTTATGATAAACTATAGCTCGAATGACCTACCAACGCCATCTAACGGCGTCGTCCGGTATTAAAGCGTTTCGAAAGCCATCTTGTATTAATTATTTGAAACTTTGTTAAACTTTGACGAACACGGGAAGTCATTGGATACAGGCTGCCTAAGACCAGTCATTGTGTCCATTTTTGGAGGAGGCATTTGCCCAACAATGGTCATCTATCCTCTGGTTTAATGAAGCAACGATGAATATTTAATGATCTTATTTGCGTTGCAGTTATACTATCTCCGGCTACCCAAGGACATCAAGGACTACCGCGTGATCCTGATGGATGCGACGGTGGCGACAGGCGCGGCAGCTATAATGGCCATCCGTGTACTACTCGACCACGACGTGCCCGAACACAACATCAGTCTCGTGTCGCTGCTCATGGCCGAGATCGGCGTCCACTCCATCGCCTACGCCTTCCCACAGGTGGGAACACTGCCCATAAGCCTCTGAACTACAAATTTACTTTACTTTTGATTCGTCAACAATTTTAACATTATATATAATAAGCTATTACGCTCTCTAAATAAGCAACATAACATTTCTAAAATAAATACTTCATCATACGTACAAAACGAAAATATATTAATTATTGAAATAATAATTGAAACTTTATAAAATAATTAAACACTTTGTAAGGTTCGCCCAGTGTGTCCCATAAATCAACGTCAATAATTCGGTAAAATTTAAAAAAAAAATACTTATAGGTTAAGATCGTGACGTCAGCGCTGGACCCGGAAATCAACGAGAAGTTCTACGTCCTACCTGGCATTGGCAACTTCGGCGACCGCTACTTCGGCACCGAGCCGGATGAGTGAGACAGCGCTATATGCAAGTAACAAGAGTGAGAGGGACGGATGGGGCCGCGTGACGCCTCATGACGTCACGGCAGTAAAAACGCGGGAAAAGCAATCCGGTGCGCTGCCAATGTATTATGAATCTTTTCCTTTTGCAATAAGGTATAGTTTTGATTGATTTGTGTTATACAATGTATTTAATACCGGAAGCAGTTCCTTTCGTCTTTAGTCTGAATTACTCTTTAGTATTTGAATTTTTTCTTTTTATATTATTTTAATTTAATGTGCAATTTAAAGGGATTTAGTATAATTTTACGAATACAAGGCATTTTGTCCCTTAAACTTGTAAGTTTAAAGTTGATTTTCGAATGACTGAGCCACATACATGTGGGTATTTATAAAAATTACATATACATATACAAATTACCCGGCTTCATAGTATATATAACATCCTATATATGTATGCTAAAACCGACTGACGAATTACCTAAATTATAAATATATATTGCTTTCAAATGAAAAGCTATGATATAAGCTGTATTAATTATGCACAGAAGTATATTCTTCTAGAAAGTATTAAGGCAATGTTAGCGTGCACTGTCTTCTAGAATGTTCTAGACTGAAATAAAAATGTAATATTTTTAGTCACAATCAAAAGACACATTATGGGGTAGTTTATATACTCAATTAAACAAATTGTTTATAATTAGAAAGTCGTGTTCACATTGACCACAGTGACCGAAACCTACACAAAATTACACAAATACGGGTTTGAGTGTATATATATCTCGACCTAGATGTCATAACTAATTATATTAAGTAAGAAAAGGACCAATATTTAGCCACTTCCGCAAATGCAGTGGTAGTCGTGCAACAAAGTGCACCGCCCGCCAGCCCGCTGATAAATGCGCATGCGGCAAACAATGCGAATTACACAACTGCCACCGTTAAATCACTCAACACGTGTTTCACCCCTCCACGGGGCATCTTCAGGAGTTTAAGGAGGACTACCACTGCAATTGCGGGAGTGGCTAAATATTGGCCCTTTTCTTATTTAGGATGGACTTCCGCAAGGTAACGCCTGATTCCATTAAATACAAATTATATTGTTTATAATTAGAAAGTCGTGTTCACATTGACCACAGTGAATAAAAGTGGTGAAGAACCAAACAGTTAAGAATGAAGTGAATAATAGCAGTTACGTTAAAAAGTGAGCTTTCAACTGCTCACTGTGAACATGACTTTCTGATTATAAACAATAGAATTGGTAATGACATCTAGGCCGAGATACAGCAATATATACACTCAAACTTGTATTTGTGTATTTTTGTGCGCATTTTATTAAAATTTTTACCGACTACATGATAATGGAATACAGTACTCGGCGATTAATATTGCACATCAACCTTTGGAAAGAGACATTCGGCTAGTTTCGGCTTCGTAGAGCGTCATCTCTGTCGCACGAAATACGACTGACCAAACGTCACATAGATAGTATGGGACAGAGATAGTGCTCTACGAAGCCGAAATAAGCCGATTGTCTCTTTCCAAAGGTCGATGTGTAATACTTATCGTCGGGTACTTTAGTACCTTTTAATGAAAGTTGTTTTGTACCAGTTTGTCCAAAGTTCATGCGACTATGAAGAATAATGCGTATGTTTCAACATATTCTAATGACTTCATAAGATTTCGAACTAATAATGACCGCATAAAAAAAATGAATCGCGTTGCGACATTTTTTATTTAAGTTCTTTTTGGAGATACCTATCTGCACTAACTAAAGGTTTGAATGTATAAATGCCTATTCATACAAATGTGTGTATTTTCGCATCGGCTTCAATTTTATGAATTTACGGGGAAGCCCCTCGAAACCAGTGTTGACCGCATAAAAAAATAATGTTTCTCGAATAATTTATTTACTCTAATCATTTTATATGGTGATATCTACGCCGCGATGTCTGAATCGAGCCAAAAATTAGATTTAATGTGATTTTTTTGGTTTTGGTTGGGTAATTTTTTTTAGTCCATACTATGAATTGAGGGGTATGAGGATTTATTCATATGTTTATATTCTTCTCCGCGTGTTACTTGCAGCTAATTGAAGTCCAATTAGATTGTAACTAAAATTTATTTTCAATTTTAATTTGAATTCTTATATATATCCTTGAGCTATTACCCAAGAAACGCCAACAAACTCAGATTTTTTATTACTTAAAATCCTTTACATTGTATTGGAATTTTTACGTAATTTTCATTTAAAACACTTTAGAGTTATTTAATGATAATTCAGTGATTTCGAGTGTATTAATATACTATCGAAGTCACTGAGATATATATATATATATATATATATATATATATATATATATATATATATATAGTCACTAAGCAGTGTAGCTTATCTATTTTTTCTCCTATCTACCCACTAAAAATTACTTGACAATCTTTAGTATGTAAGAGCAATATTACGTCATAGTCCGCGGCGCATCGTAAAGGGGAATTCCACAGAAATAAAATTGGTGAGCCCCACATGACCCAATGTGGTATTGTTCCTAGGGCCGGTTGGTCTGAAGTATTAAAAACACGAAGTCCGAAGCAGAATTGTGTATTCTGTAGTTTCTCCTGTATTTAAACGGATGAAATTTTATTTCTGTGAAATTCCCCTTTTCGATGTGACAAACTAATTTTGCTCCTATAATACCGATGTAAATAAAGAATTATATTTCTGTGTAATTCCCCTTTTCGATGCGCCGAAGATGGCAAAGTGTTGCTTCTAGTATTTTGTGGGATTCCATATATAATACATACTAGATATTGCGACAAGGGAGATTCACTTTCCCCCCGATTCTGTACCATTGCAACAATTGCTCTTCCAGGGCTCTTCTGGACAATGAAGGCCCCTTTCAATGGCCTCAAATCCGAAGTCCTTTTTGGTTTCTTTCGACAGGAGATACCACAGTACGCGGCTCTTTGAACGATTATTTTAGCTCCGATTGTTTGTCGAATTATTTCAATATTTTTATTTATATCACCTATGTCAACTCCTAGGAAATCAAAACAAATTACTGGCGTGAATAATATTATTATTATTCCACCATAAAATTGATTGAATTTTGAAAAAAGAGTTCGCACTATCAAAGAGCTTGGCCACCCCTGCCATAGTACATTTAATATTCCTATAGTAAATACTAAGTTTAATATTGTTACGTATTAAAAATTGGGCTCGAATTAAAATTCTAATTGTAAATAAATAATGTATTTATTGCGCCTATTTAAACATAGCATGGACAAACGCTATTTCTAATTTCTTAAATACGCGATCACTCGACTATAATTCGGCGAACACCTAAGTGTTCGCGCCACGAACTATCGCTTCTCATCACCCTTAGGTATCAGATAAAAAAATCCTGACCAATCAGATTCAATCTCACTCTCTGCCAGCTGCAATAAAAGAAGCAATAGTACGAGGGACGCACAATACAATACAATACAAATAATTTTATTATCATAATTACACTATCTACCCCTTTTTGATGTCGCGCCGTCAGCCCCGACTGGCTCGTTCGCAGAATACGCCTTTAATTCCCGGCCGGTCTCCTTTGTGTCGGATATTACGGCGATCGTCACAATATGATTGTGAGAAAATCAGTTTTTTATACGCTTCGATAGCTTCATATTGTTTTTCAATACAGGTTGTCCCATAAATCAACGTCAGGACTTAATAGTAGATCTGTGATGTATTTTAAAATTAATTTCATTTATTATGTAATTATTTATTCTTTGAAGAACATTTCTGTGAAAGTTAAACGAAAATTTATACTGAATTCGCCTGGTTTTATAAATAAAAAAACTGCATTTCTTGGCAAATCCTTACTACGACAGATTTAAAATATGATAATTTTTTAGTACTCCGAGATATACTTACTTACTCACTTCGCTGGCTCAGTGACCCAAAGGGAGTCTTGGCCTCCGAAGCGAGAGACTTCCACTTTCCTCTATCTTGCGCCATCGTCTGCCATTGGTTGACATTCAATTCGCGCAAGTCTGCCTCAACGCGATCGATCCAGCGATACCTGGGTCTACCCACTGGTCTTCGATCCCTCGGTTTTTCCAGGTACGCTACCTTCACGCTCCGATCCGATCCCATTCGCTCCAAGTGATATTTGGCTATACTACTAAAGTCTCAATTTCGGCATTCTTTCGGAGCCTCCAAGATCCGTCTTGATTTCTCGCTGGTCCCAAGATCTTCTGCATGACTCCGAGATATGTCATTACTTATTCTGCTAATAAACAAATCCTTCAAGGGTCTGAGTGTACGCATATATAATAAAGTTCCAAAATATATCTTAGACTTCTTCTCTAAGTGTTATTTTATTGAGCAAATGGATTGGCGACAACGAGCCCGTAGATCAGACGTGGGCAGGCCGCCCACTAGGTGGACATAGTTGAGGTCATAGTGGCGATTTGGGGGAAGGGGAGGACCTATACCTTGCAGTATGCTTCCATAAGCTTAAAAGACGAATATGAAGTAAATCTTGACTCATTTGACATGGTTAATATTACAACGTGTACATAAAAATTTATTTTCATTTAAAAAGAGCAACTGCTGTGTTTCTGATTGGCTTTCCTCAGCAGATCAGTATACCGAGCTGGTGATATCCTATTCGCGGACATAATACACTAAACTTTCGTATTATTATAACAATAAGGATTTCAAAGTGTATTGACGTTGATTTATGGGACACGTGAGTTTGATCCAAATAAGAAGTTTTGTTTTTTTGTTTTAAATGTTTCTCTAAGCTATAATTTCTATATAAAACGTATTTTAGTTTAATAAGCGCGATGAACAGTTTACTTTTAGAGGCATTAAGTGGACACAGTTACAAATAAACCAAGGTGCTTTCAAATTGAGAAATGTTTGAATTTATACACTTATTAAGCAGTACAAAACCATTTGTATATAAAACAAATTCATTCCGTAATACGAAGCTGCCAAATTTTTAACAATATACAGAATATTTTCATTTATTCCGTTTCTGAAAATTTTGTTTTTGTTTTATTCCTACTATATATTTAAATGTGACTTAAAATTAAATTCTAAAACATAAACACGTTTAAAACGTATTAATTATTTATCAAAACCCGGTGATAAATATTGCACGTCGGTCTTTGGAAAGAGACATTCAGTTAATTTCGGCTTTGTAAAGCGTTATCCCTGTCGCACGAAATACCACGACTGACAAAACGTCGCATTGGTAATGTTGGACAGAGATAGAGCTCTACGAAGCCGATTGTCTCTTTCCAAAGGTCGATGTACAATATTTATCGCCGGGTGCTGTACTTGACTTTTGGCCATGTAATTAAAATTTAATAAAGTTCTTAATTATTTATTTTGTATTTTTAAGTTTATTTTAAGTTTTAATCTATTTTA
Organism: Battus philenor; assembly: GCF_028537555.1. Taxonomy (NCBI): domain Eukaryota; kingdom Metazoa; phylum Arthropoda; class Insecta; order Lepidoptera; family Papilionidae; genus Battus; species Battus philenor. Next base: position 13,718,840 of record NW_027181678.1, on the reverse strand, counting down.
GTTGTAAGGAATGTTTGACGCTTAATTATATGCTAGATAGTAAATATGATTTGTTCCTAAGTTCAGCAAGAGCTTACTGGACTTGTATATAGTGTCAAATTTAATGTGAAACTTGTCGCTTATATAGAAATCAATTCAGATATGAAATATTTATTTATCTATCTTCTATTAATAAATTATTATTATTTAATAATTTTAAAATGCAATCAAGCTTGCAGTGCATTTAAACACGGTTTTATTTGAAGTTGATGGAAATTTTAACCTTTCATTTTAAAATAACACTTATTTGGTTGTTTATAGGCTTTTAATTCACGGGTCTTTTTGCTTGTGTTATAACAATTTTACGGAAAAATTGTAGCATTTTACGTCTCTTGTCAATATATTGTGGAACCCGTCCACTGGAACCGCCTTCTTCGCGACTAATTCTAGAAGATTCGACGTTGGAGTGAGGTAAATAAACAATAAACCTACCTAAAATGAAGATAAATATAGTCCGTATTTGATTTTGTCACACTGCCAGCTACTCTGAAAGATGCATTTATGCAAGAGAAGTATAATATCTATTTGACGTCGCGCCGTCAGCCCCGACTGGCTCGTTCGCAGAATTCATTATGTTTTCAACGGTCTTCTTTTTGTGGGATATTATGACGGTCGTCACAATATTATTGAAAGTAACTTGAAAATGTTATTTGCACGAAAAGCTACCTAGTTTCACATTGAACAGATCGACTGCATAATTTTATTGAAACGTAAAAAAAAATGTATAAGCACAACGTTTATGTATTAACATTTATGTATTAAGACGCTTCGAAAGGTATGTAATAACTTAATGAAAGAGAAGAATAAAAATAACGGATACAAATGAAAATGTGAAAATAAAAAATTTAAGAAATTATTTTGGATTTTATTTCTGCTTTTTAATATTTTAGTTTTGATTGATATCAATGAATCAGTTTTCATTTAAGAAAACTTTTTTACCAAGATTCTTCTGTGGATCGAATTTCTGATTCGAAGAAAAGCTTGTCTGAGGTGTTAATGGGCGGTGCACATCGCTCGTGCATCAGACCGACGTCGGGGCTGACGGCTTCTCAAATGATAACTACAAGCCGGTAAATGTGACGTGGATTGACCTCCCACTGGTTGGAGCGTCGACATAGTCAAAGTCAAGAAAGCGCTAATTTCAAATAGTAATTCAATTTATAACACATCAAAGCGGTCAATAGTCGACCACTGCGAAGCATGGACCTCCTTCAAAGATCCCTTTCACGTCAAGATACCCTCGCCACGTGTACAAGCCTAGTCGCCAATAGAGAACCTTTGAGCCCCAAAGTCCATCAGTGAAGTCAAGCCCACATCTTAGTTCACTATCCAGAACAGATGATTACTTGTGAAACCTAAATTTTTGTTCATGCGTGTATACCTGTCGAATCCACCGTAGAACCTAAACGATCTAAGATCTTAGAGAACAAGGCCACATAATGTCCAAAATATTCACTTTTTCTTAATGGCTTCCTATTAGGGACCTCTAGGAAGAACAGGGTCGTTTTTTGTCTTATTAATTTTTATTTCACTGTCCTTTTCATTTTCATTCTCTACTATCATTCTTCACATAATCTATCGTTCCATTCTTTCTTTCCACAATTCATTCTTTCTCTTTCATTCTAATTCATACATCGCCTTCACTATTTTACAATTTTGTTTACATTTTTATTAACAGTTTTATATATAATTGTTTATTTTTGTATACATGCTTAACTATTACTTTACAAAAACTGAGAAATGATTCCTTACTTCTGGCATCTAACATAGAGGCGATGTTTTCCTCATTTATTTTTACACCCAAGCGGCATTTGAAATCAACCCGGAGTCCTCCGAATGTGGGACAGTGGGCTACTAGGTTGACCACGCCCGGTTCATAGAAGCACAAAGGGTCCTCCATGAGGTTAATATGGTGAAGGTACTCGGAGAAGCCCCGTGCCCCGTGAAGAGCTGAACCAAAACCGCGTCAACCTTGATACTGCAGAGCACGCGATAGGCTGAGACGGTGTCCGGGAAGAAAAACTATTCACTTTACGGCCACAGAGTGATCTTACTATATGAGCGGAGATCGCAACACATTTGGTAGAAATAGAAATACCAAGTACAGACAAGGCTTTGTGTTCCCATCACCTTCATGACGTTCCATGTGACTACCAAAAGAGAACCTTATTTTAGGATGTCATCAATAATACACGTTTACCCTTTCGATTTAAGGACTTCCCAGAGGACTAAATTTAAATTTTTTTAATTACCAGTTCAGAAGGCGTTGGAAGAAGTGGTGGAAGAAACTCCAATTTATATCTAGAATGATCGGGGCTGACTGACCTTGGTTGTGACAGTTGACAAAAGGCTGTATTAAGGTTTGCATTGTTCGAAGACCGAATCCTCTATCTCTCTACAGGCTGGTCTTCGCATCCTGAGCCTGGAAAAATGTACCGAGACATATGTCCAAATCTCCAGATTCAAAGTCATAGGATCGATGCTAGTTTTACTATCTGGGTAAATAATTAAAAATATATATATATTATAAAATACTTTATTAGCTAGAGTATACGCTATAAAAATATCCAAATCAACCTCATCACCAGAGCAACAAACAAAACGAAAACCGGTAAAGGTAACTTCTTCGCATCCCCACCCCTATGTAAACCGGATATTTCACCCTTTTTAAGCGGCTGCGCTACTCCCGCCATCTTTGGCTTGTCTATAGGCTCGCCGACCATAGAGAATTTAGTAGCACCTGTTATATTCACCGTCACCATCTTTCCCATGTACCTCTCCTCCTTCGGCACGAGGACCTGTTCGTAGAACTCGTTGTGGGCCACGAAATAGTTTTTGTCGTGTGATATATCTGTTACTAGCACTTCTTGAACTTCGCCGACTTTATGGCCATACGGCTCGTAAGAACGGAAGAACTCTGATAACTGTTTGGTGCGTTTCTTCACTTCTTGACCTGGCACCTGTGAATGTCATCAACATTAAAAGTAATCCCGACACATTATTCACATTACAACCCGAAACATTATTAACAAGAAAGAGAATATTTCGTGTATATATATTTCAGCAGATCAGTTGTCGCTTACCTAAATCTTCCTAAACACCAATTTGGTGCTGCATATCGGAACTAGCTGTATAAAAGTCCTTTTTTTACTTAGGATGGACTTCCGCAAGGTAACGCCTGAATCTATTAGACATCTGTCTATATATTTAGCCTATACGTTTAGCTTGTATTTTCGCATACATTCGAATGGAGTGGACAAAAATCTACACACAAGTTTCGAAGAAGTCTCTGGCAGCCCCACATAAAACAGCAGAGAGGAGAAGACTTCGTCACTTACCCTGGGCATCTTGGCCGCCGGTGTCCCGGGCCGAGGGAAGAACTGGTTGATGAACAGGGAAGGGAACTTGTACTTTCTGCAGAGGGTCATCGTGTCTTCGAAGTCCTTCTCCGTCTCGGTGGGGAAACCGCAGATGATGTCCGTGGCGATGGTCATACCGGGCACCCTTGCACAAGCAATTATTAATTAATATTCAAGTTGTTCCAATAGGATCTCTTTAAGTGACCACTTATGTTGATGAGAAGAATCGGGAGACCAGTTTGTCACCATTGGGATCGTGCTTTCGCTGCTAACTGGCTTTTGACAATTCCGCGAGTTCAAAGTGGCAAGGCAGATGGCGCCGAGCCCTAAGCTTCTTTTAAGGTAGAGTGACGCTGGAGATTTCCCGCAGGAATCTCGGCTCAAGCTGCTACATACTATTTTCATTAGTAAGAAAAGGACCAATATTTAGCCACTTCCGTCCCTGTTACACCGATTAGTGCGTTACACCTTCGCCCATGTTAAACCGATTAGTGCGTTGACTCTGTGTTTGACACTAATCGGTGTAACATAACTCTTGAAGATGCCCCGTGGAGGGGCGAAACACGTGTTGAGTGATTTGACGATGGCGGTTGTGTAATTCTCATTGTTTGCCGCATACGCATTTATCGGCAGGCTGGCGGGCGGTGCACTTTGTTGCACGACTACCACTGCATGTACGGAAGTGGCTAGGTATTGGTCTTTTTCTTACTTAGGATGGACTTCCGCGAGGTAATGCCTGATTCCATTAAATAAATTGAGAGGTACCGCGAAGAACTCAACACAAAAGCCTCTACAAGGGGACTTCGGCTTCGACGACAGCGTTGGATCCAGAAATCAACGAAAAGATCTACATTCTACTCGATATTTTCAACTTCTGCGAACGCGACTTCAGTAATGGTCCGGATGAGTGAGACAGCGCTATACACGTGTAACAAGAGTGAGAGGGACGGATGGCTCCGTATGACAAGTTCGTGACGTCACGGCCGTAAAAACGCGGGAAATGCAATCCTTTGTGCTGCAATGTATTATGAACCTTTTACTTTTGAAATAAAGTCTAGTTTGAATTAATTTTAATATTCTAACTCTAAATACCTACTCTTCTCATTAAACTGAACAATTAGTAGATTGAGTATACTTCAATAAGAAATGTAATTCAATGCTACTCACTTCTCCCTCAGGAAGTCCACGACGCGCTCGAAGTCTGCACAGGTGTACTCCCGTTTCATGTCAGCCAGGACCTGGTCGCTGCCGGACTGCACCGGCACGTGGAGGAACCTAGCATCGGAAATTACTCACGTAAGATATAAGGAGACCGGATATAGAACAACATTATTAAACAATGAGTATCCAGATCATTTTTGATTTCTGTATAAATGTTATAAGTACAATAATGAATAAAAATGACAATTTTAACCCGTAACAAATAAAAAGGAAGTAAATAAATGTAAATTCAGAAGATGATAAAAATGAGTCGATGTTTGTATGGAAAAGAATGAAAAGGAATGAAAGAATGTAAAGAAAGGGAGAACGAATGGTAAACATAAAAAATGTAAGATAAAGATGAAAATAAAAGATTACTTGAGAAGATTATTAATATAAAAAAGATGTGTACAAATCGAAAGAAAATATGATTCAATATATTTTAAATAACCTTGCTGTTCTGAAGGCTTTTAAATATTAATTTGGTACGCATATTTAGACAATCACAAATATCCTTGACATTACAGCGAAAGAAATTTTTATAGAAAGCAGAGGAATAGAAAGAAAGAAATGGTGATACATGAAAGGGAAGAATTAAACAAAAGAAAAATAAAGTGCATCTGTAAAATAGGGGGTAAACGGGAAGCCCTCAACAACAGGAGCCATAATAAACAGCACTCACTTATAAACCCTCGGATGATGCATGATCTTGGCAACCTCCTCCAGATGCTCCAGTATATAAGGCGGATTGGTCATGCCGAGACGGAGACGGCAGCCCTCTGGGATCACCTCCACCAGCTGCCACAGCAGCTCCGGTAGTGATGTTCCAATATCACGACCATATGTACCTGTAAAACATATATTTATACTGCACTATTCTCATTATGATTTTAGCAGTAAGATGTCCACTGCTGAATATAAACTTTCAAGATAGATTTTCAATGGAAACAGTTGGAAGAGGGTTGAATCTAGAATGTTCCGACGCCCTTAATGGCCACTCGGCATGTGGGCTGTGTGTGGAGCTTCACTCCAGACCATTCAGACCATAGAGGTCATCAGTACAACCCACTTTAACTTACCAAATTGCTGACCCAGTATCGGTTACATTTATGAAAACCCCCTCATTCAATCTCGTAAAGAAATCTCTTTCAGGGATTGGAGCTTGTCAATGACACCATGAATGGGAGACCACGTTTCAACGCCATAAATCATTACTAGTACCACACATTGTGTCACTAGATTAAGTTGGACACGGTTCTGGTCCAGATTTCCCCATGTCATGGTGGATTCTCCACTACCGTCATAGGTCAAACGTAACCTCAAGGAACGTCCTTCGTGCATCTGTAACCCAGGTGTTGCCGGTGGTGTACATAATCACCGGCTATCCCGTGTAACAGATTGCCAGTATTGATTCCAGTAACGGATCAAGGTAGGAATCTCCTAGCTGGTGAAGAACGAGGATAGTCGCCAAACTTTTCTAGAGTTTAGCGGGAAGTACAGAGAAGAAACCCATTAGATCAAACAAAAAGTAACGGAAATTTTGGTTGAATAACAATAAATATTGATAAATAGTGATACCGGTTTAAGAAGTAAAGTAAGCTTAAGAATAGAAAAGAAAAATAAAGAACAAAAAGAATCAAAATTATCGTGTAGCATTTCTGAAGGGAAATAAAGGAAATGAAGTGATGTATGGAAGGAGATAAAGGAATAGATGAGGAGAGAAAGTATGAGAATGACAGGGATAAAAGATGAGAGTTGAAATAAAAATAAATATGTGAAAAACTAATTTTGAAAATAAAGTCCCTGTGGAATCATGACAGGGAGTGAACAAGAGATTTCCAAAAATAGGAGGCCATAAAAAATACACAGCAATAGACCAGACAATAGGCACTGATGTAGTGTTTCGCCTTTTGACTTGAATTTAACATCATATATAATATTATCTATGATAATAAAATAAAATTCCTTAGAGACTTTCTGCAAATATCTGTGAGTAGTGAAAGTGTCTTTTATCCAACACCCTATACCAGTGCTTCCCAAAGCGGCGGCCCACGGCCCTCAGGGGGGCAATTTGAAAATGGAGTCAAGTTTTATCATTTCGCTTTAATATAAAAATCATGTATGTTACATAAGAGGACATAAAAATTTTACAAAGGCTTCAGTGGGACATGTCTTAAAAGAAGTTTGGGTATCACATCTAATATAAGAGTATAAAATTCTCGTGTCACGGTGTTCGAACTTGAACTCCTCTGAAACGGCTTGACCGATTTTTACCAAATTTTATATGCGTATTCAGTATGTCTGAGAATCGGCTACTATCTATTTTTCATACCCCTAAGTGATAAGGGTTGTTCACCCTTAATTTTTTTTTTGAAGCAATTTTTTGTTTTTATTTTTTTATGATACAACATACAAAAATACATACAACCCTAAATTTTCACACCTCTACGATCAACCCTTATTTTTAAATTGAAAATTAAAAATATTTTTTTTGCAAAACAACATTTGCGGGATCAGCTAGTACCTATATATAATACAATTGATCTGAATGGATCTAAGCAGATATCATATTATAAATAAACAACTTACCCGTGTCTTCGCTTGTCAACCAAATCTCACAGACACCTTCCTTGAAAGACTGCCTCGCTCTCTCTACAATTTCCTCCGGAGGGTAACTTCCTAGTTCTCCTCTAGCATGCTTGGTTTTACAGTAAGTACATTGGTTTAAACACCCAGTATTAATGGGTATTATCTCTATAAGAGGGTTTTTTCGCACTTTAGGCAACAGAAGCGATGCCCCACCAGCTTTGCGACCTTCTCCGGTCTTCTTTTGTCCAAACAAACGAACAGTGTGACCTGAAAATTAAATAAGAGTTATATGAAAATTTATTCTTCGTACTATGTGACCATCCCACTGCTACTTAGCAATATGCTGAGCATCTTCTTCTTCTTTTTAACCCATAGACTCCCACCGCTAAGGAATACGCCATAATCGCCACTTGGTAGGCGGTTTGGTGATTGCAGTGTGGTATTATGGTACGCAGAGGACCCTGCTTACTATTCTCTGGAAACTGGTCTATGAGCAGTGGCAATCTGATATAATTAATGCAGAAATTGTAAATTATATGTAAGACTGTATCCTGAGAATCGAATCCGCAGGTTGCAAGGCTACCACTGCACCGCTAGGCTATATTATTTTCGTTAGACCTTACCGTTTTGAAGAGGAGACTACAGGTCTGAAAGTGCAGTTTGGATTTCCACCCACAAAGCCATAGGTGACATTGTCAAGTTCATCAGAAAACTTTGGACGCCAGCCAGTTCTAATACAGTCCTGTTGGATATCTAAAGATGGTGGCCTAGGCCTATGTCCAGCGATGGGGTTCCTGTGTTGAAATGATTATATGATAAGGTAATGATATGACAAGACCACTACCATGAAATTGTACATGACTCTTTCCACATAACATACTATAATTTGACAGACACCAGTAAGCAACTAAACATATCCTCTAGAACAGAGTTCCCCAAACTTTTTTGTGTCGTAGACCCCGTGCCATGTTTTTCCGTGCTGGGTAGACCAGGGGGTCTACAGGTAAGTAGGGACTTACCTGATATTCATTTCCTCTAAATTTCTAATTGTATTTATAGAGAGACGAATTGAACAAGTCAGTGCAAGGTAGCGAAGCTCTGAGACTGCGACTCTCAGGTTTTTACAAGCTCAAAATGTATTGCGACCACAAAGCGAATACCAACATGCTACAAGTTACACAATTTTATAAACGTATATAATATTTTTTTTACTTCTTAGGTACTTTTATAAATAATGTAAATATTTTGATATAGTAAGATAGTATGATGTAAGTAAATAGGTACTATCAGTGTATGTGTTGAGATCCACTATTGCGGACCCCCATTTTCATTTCATGAACCCCCAATTTTTTTTTCGCTGACGTAGACCCCTTACAGGTTGTCATAGACCTCTAGTGGTCGATATAGACCACTTTGGGAATCACTGCTCTAGAACCTCCTTGAATTGGAATGCTACATATATATTGAGTGCAAGTCAAGTGCAAAATCTCCTTTTTCTTTTCAGCCGATGGACATTCACTGCAAGGCATATGCCTCTCCCAAAGATAGCCATGATGACTGGTCCTGCTGCCCGCATCCAGATACTTCCAATGACCTTTGCTATGTCGTTGGTCCACCTAATGGGATACCCATGCCGCATCTACTGGCTCGTGATCGCCACTCAAGAACCTTTCGGCCTCAACGACCATCAGTTGCTAGAGCGATATGCTCCGCCCACTGCCAATTCAGACAAGCAATACTTTGATCAACATCAGTGATCTTTGGTTCTTCTGTCGATATCCTCATTTCTAACTCAATGTAAAATCTTATCTTATGTTATAGAATTTATAATAAAGTTTGTTTAGTAAATATTCTTAGATGTTTTATTTAGACCCTGCTGATAGTTATTTAGAACCGCGTGCATAATCTATATGTGTATTTGTACTTTTAAATTACCTTTTAAGGTTTCTTCAACTATTTCCACAATGCGGTCTATCTGTTGAACACCAACCACACTCAAGCCCTGGAGGTAGGTCGCGCGAGGGGCTCCCTGCGGCACGCACCCTGCCACCACCACATGAATCCCGCGGCTCCGGCATAATTCTATCTCATTCCTGTAACAATATACATTCATTTTTGTTAACCCTTTCGCTACTCCAGTATACTCTGATGGTATGACACCACTAAACGTTAATCACATACCTGGGCTTTTGCTCACATGGTCAAGTGTTATACACAAAAGGAACGGCAACGAGAATATTTTTCGTGCAGCTGGACACAGTACTGGTCCTGATATTGATGGGATGATGAGCATGAGGGATCCACAGAGTACCTTCATCGGTTCAAGGTCAAGGAGAGTCCTTCGTGCTTGTGTAAACCGAGGGTTGACCAGACCGTGCTGCACCTGGTCACCGGCTATCCCGTATTTTAGAGGCAAAAAAAGGAACTGGAAATGCAGGCAGGAAATATTGACTCCTGGATGAGCGATGAAAAAAGTCGCCCTCCATTCCTCTTAAAGTACAACAGTGAAGTAATTTAAAGAAGTCATAAATAAAAATAAAACTAATTAAGAGGGGTCTGAAAAGACCAAAAATATGTATTGTACTTGTATTTTAGAAGTAAACTTTATATTAAAGAACTAAAAAAAATGAAAACAAAAAAAAGGAGGCAAAAATACATTTGATGAAACTGTACTGTAAATAAAAGAAGTAATTTACTGTAGTATTTAAGGAGCAAAAGAGAAGAAAGGTGGTGCACATAAGAAAACAAGTAAACCAGGAGAGTGTAAGATATTGATAAAAAATAGATGAGGAATGAAAGAAATTGTGAAGGATGTAAGGAGAGAAAGAGAAATAAAAATAGGAACATGAAAAAGTTATTTAACACAATAAAAATACCCTGTCCCTGCCTGGATGGAGGCAAATGAGAAAAAAAAGTGCTATACACAGATGTGGATATCATCTATAGGCCTCGCTCGTAGCTAAAAGGTTAAAGATTATTAGAAAAGAGACCTGGTAATCTTGAAGAAGTGACATGAACACACAAGCTTACAGATGGCAAACATTGAAACAATTCCATGGACAGAGCACAGATGTAACAATTACATGAATATGAAACCAAAGCTATTTAACATTTCCCTACAGACCATCTACGAGTTCTTCAATCACATCGCCCTAAAACCTGGTGACGGCGTTCAAAAAACTCATCATCTATCTCATTCTATAGCGGTTTGATAAAATCTGCACCAAAGTTAACATAAATTATTCTTTTTATTTGTTTGTTTAATATGTGAACTTAAAACTATAAAATATTGACAATAATATTAATTATCCTTATCGTTAGAAGACTGACATTTTTAATACATTAAATACTACTACAATGTGATAAACATTAAAAGTAAATTCACGGAATATAGGTTATACCTGGCACAACACTCTCTAGCACCACTTTCTCAACAGGCTCCGTCTCCACTGCGCGTTTTTTAGATCGCACGCTCACATTTTTCCTGCTGGCGTACCTCTCTTTGGGAGTGATATCCTGTGACGATATTAAATCTTCGATATCGTCTATAATCTCACACACGGCACCTGGCATTTTGAAATGTTGACATTATATTTGACAACTGAGTATTTTTTATCACAGTTTGACATTATTGCCGGCCAGTGTTCTCGCTTATCATAATTTATTTGTTGTTCAACAGTCACGTGAAGAACGTGAGCAAGAAGGCACAGGGCCTCTATCGTCAGCTGTGCAGGGCTGCGAAGGTACCTTGGGGTCTGAACTCGGAGGTGATCAGAGCGATGTATCTGGCGGTGCCGGAGCCGACGATTTTGTATGCAGCGAGTGCATGGGCGCCGGCGGCTAGGAAGCTGCTGGTCCGCAGGCAGATGGACGCGGTCCAGCGGGGCTTCGCGCAGAAGATCGCGAGGACCCACAGGACCGCGTCCCTGCACTCGGCCCTTATACTTGCCGGGTTGCTTCCCCTGGACCTTCGGGTCCAAGAAGCAGCCCGCTTATTTGAAATAAGAAAGGGTCATTCCCGGCAGGTGGTAAGGGACCGAGACCTGGAGGTACCGGTCAGCTACCTGAGACTACCGCACCCGTCTGGTCAAGTTGGTGTGGAGTTCTCCTGTCTGGGGGAAAGTGCGGAGGAAGTCCGACTTGCCACCGCGGCTGCCGACTTGGTAATTTATACCGACGGCAGCCGCATAGAAGATAAGGTGGGTGCGGCGTTCTGCGTCAAGCGGGGCGCCGCAGAGCTGTACACAAAAAAGCTCAAGTTGGGCAACTTCTGCACCGTATACCAGGCAGAGCTGCTGGCTCTAGCTGAGGCAACAGGGTACGCGGCCGGCGAGTCAGCGCAAGCCTGCGCCATACTGAGCGACTCGCGGTCCGACCTCGAAACTGTCACAAGATCGGACACCCTCTATCCCTTAGCGTTAAGAGTGAAGGAGAACGTGATGAAAGCGAGAGAAAAAGGGAAGGATGTAAGGTTGTTTTGGGTGAAAGCGCACGCGGGGATGGAGGGGAACGAGAGGGCGGACCAGCTGGCCAAGGAAGCGGCCCTGAAGAGTAAAAGACGACCAGAGTACGAGAGATGCCCTGTTTCATTCGTCAAGCGGCAACTGAGACTGGAGTTGCTCGACGAATGGAACAGGAGGTATGTGGAAGGAACGACGGCTTCGGTGACGAGGATGTTTTTCCCGGACGCCGTCTCAGCCTACCGCGTGCTCCGAAGCATCGAGGTGGACGCGGTCTCGGCCCAGCTCTTCACGGGGCACGGGGGGTTCTCTGAGTACCTTCATAGGTTTAAGCTCAAGGAGGACCCCTCGTGCTTCTGTGAACCGGGCGTGGGCCAGACCGTGATCCACCTTGTGGCCCGGTGTCCCGCATTCGGGGGACTCCGGTTCGGCTTCGAGTGCCGGTCTGGAATTCAAGTCAGGGAGGAGACAATACCCTCCCTGATCAGTGGCGAAAATAAAAAGACATTTTTATCCCTATGTCGAGAAATCGCAAAAAAAGCCATCGACAGAAACAAAACAAACATTGTGTAAAAAATATAAAACAAAATAAAAAGCTAGAAGAACAAAAATGTAAAATAATAGTATAAGACCAATGTTAAACAATGTTAAATAAAATTAAAATTATAAATGTAAAAAGGAGAAAAAAGGGAAGAATGTCAGACGAATAGAGCGAATGAGAAAGAAAGACGAAATGTAACATGAAAGATAGACAAGACTGAAAGATTATGTGAAGAACGATAGAAGAGAAAGACAATCCCTGTCCCACTCAAGATAGGGGTACGAGAGGCCCCCAATAGCGGGGGTCATAAAAAAAAAAAAAACATAAATTATTCTAGTTAAATTATGTTTATGTGAATGAATGATCATAATAAGAATGAAAGAAGAGATGAGAAATAGAAGAAAAAATTCTTTTGAGCAAGAAAGGTCCTCAATAACAGGGCCATTAATAATTCTTAGGCTTTGCCACTGAGAACCAAAGCAGATGGAGGTACATATTAAGAGATATGATCACTGCATGATTGAGGTCACAACCGAAAAAGAGAGAACTAAAAAGAGGGCTGGTCTGTATTGAATGGTAGATGTAAATAGAAAGTTGTAGAATAAAATCATTATTATATGAAAGGCATAAAGGAAATACTTCTCCTCAGATAAATGGCCAATGTCAGTGGTGAGATGTGATTTAGAAATGTATCTATTTAATAGCTAGGATGGTGTGATGATAGACGGCAGGGAATATTACTAACAGCTCCATTGATACTCATTGATAGACACATTGACGGTGACACAAATATTTGAATTTTAAAGAGGTGATGAAAATGGTTTTCAGCAGTTGCAGAGAATCTTCTTATATCCACCTAGCAGTGTTTGCTGTCAATTAATGTATTGTATTAGGATATTGCTCGGACAATATGAAAACCAGCTCCGCTGCGACTCTCACTGAGGTATTGTTCCGAACAATGGACTGACAGTGCCTCTAGCAGCGAGATGCTAATACTAGGTATATTGTAAAATGTATAAATATGAGGTGATAATGAATACAAGATTCGTTCTATCAATTGCATTCGTCTATTCTCTATATCTGCTACAATAGTAAAAAAAGCATGTTCAATATGCATATTACTTCATATTTAAATTAATTGATTTTTACTATCTGTGCCTGCAGAATTTGTACAGCCTTCTGGCTAAATGTCACACTCATTTGCTATCTATTAATGTATGGTACACTCTATTCGAAAATCAAAGTTATTACAGATAATGATATAGTAAAATAAAGCATTTTCATAATGCATATTACTTCACATTAAAATTAATTAAAGTTTATTATCTGTGTCAGTAGACTTTGTACTTCCAGAAGTTGACCAGTCTCATTCCAATAGAAAAAATAAATTAATGTAATATATTTAAGAGAAATAACTTTATCTGAATGATTATAAATAAATAAAAAGCTTTAAAACTCTGTTGGCAAATGAGCTATACATTCACCTCTTAAACTTTGATATATATTACTCATCACCTGTATATTGATTTCGAAAAAATTTAGTAACCAAGAATGCTTCTGAGACTTACAATTTGCATTTAAATACAGAAAACAACTGTGTGAATATTAAGGTGACCAGAAAGTAATGTTGCTTTTACTTAAGTTAAATTCACTTGACTACATTTTTAACAAGTTTTTATTTCTGATCAACAATATATTTAACTTCTTTATCAACAACCTTTTGACATCTAGAATATAAAATCAATGCCGCAGTTGTGAAATTCAATCGGTTTATCTGTAAAATATGTCGGCAGAAACAACATTACTTTCTGGTTCCACTAATATATTTTCCTTAAGAAAGAGAGCTCACTTAAAATGATCTTCAGCAGGACTCTTCACTGTGCAGGAGTTAAGAAGCCACAGCTGTGCTTGCCACTTGTCCTCAGTGAGTGGATACCCATGGGCCGCCAACAGCCCTGCCATGTACTCGGAATCGGAATTGTTGTGTGCACAACCCCATGTCTTTACATAGATTGTTTGTGTACCTGCCAACATCAAAATAATTTTTTTGTTTGTTTAATATATGAACTTAAAACTTGAAAATATTGTCAATATTATTATATCGCCTTATCGTTAAAAGACTGACATTTTTTTAATACATTAAACACTACTACAATGTGATAAACATTAAAAGTAATTTCACGGAATATAGGTTATACCTGGCACAACACTCTCTAGCACCACTTTCTCAACAGGCTCCGTCTCCACTGCGCGTTTTTTAGATCGCACGCTCACATTTTTCCTGCTGGCGTACCTCTCTTTGGGAGTGATATCCTGTGACGATATTAAATCTTCGATATCGTCTATAATCTCACACACGGCACCTGGCATTTTGAAATGTTGACATTATATTTGACAACTGAGTATTTTTTTATCACAGTTTGACATTATTGTAGGCCAGTGTACTCGCTTATTATTACTTATTTGGATTATTATTTTTGTTAATTGGATCAGATTCAGTAAATAATTAGAAAACAACTTAGTTAAAAACTTTAATAATTATTTTGAATCATAAAATTTTTCAGATACATATATACAAGATATATGTTATCTATTTACAGTAAATAATTATGAAACCATTAAGAAGTTTTTACATAGTGACAGATTAATTATGAATCACTTGATGTATTTTGATTTTGTAATGAGAATTATGACAGTATTTACAATACATTTTAATAATAACTTCTTTCGATTTTGTGGCCAAATTTTTATCATTGATATTTGGTTTGCCATATAGGATCTAATGAAATAGATTTAAAATTATTAGACCATACTTATGGCACAGGGTTTGAAATAAGCAGTGGCGTACCTAGGGGGGGGCGGTGGGTGCGGTCCGCACCGGGCGGCACTTACCTTGGGGCGGCATTTTTTAAATTTACTCATAGTTGTAAAAAGCAACATATTCATTTCATATTTATTTTCTTTCTTGAATAATAAATTAAAATTCTGTTCCCAACATTGTAATTTTGTTAAGAATTTTTTTAACAATTTCAATCAGTGTCGGTAGTTGCGAAAGAAGCTTCTCAAAATTGAAGTTGATAAAAAATTATCTTCGTTCTACAATGAGTCAATTAAGACCAAAAACTCTTGCAATATTGCCAATAGAACAAGAAATTACAAATAATTTTAATTTTGAGAGCATTATCCACGATTTTTCTAGTATGAAAGCTAGAAAGAAGAGTAGATATTATATAAATATGTTTACGAGTGCATACACCTATGTCTAAAAAAATTTACTCTGTGTATTAATTAATATTGATTAAATAACTTAATAATTTATTTATGTATATTAATTTATAAAAAACCACTATTTGATTGACTTATAATAGAAGGGGCGGCAAACTGGAGATCGCCCCGGGCGGCAAAAGTTCTTGGTACACCACTGGAAATAAGTTAGATAATTTTAAAAAGTTATCAGGGTAGGTAAGGTTATTTAAAAAGTATCTCAGTTTCATCATCACCATATTTATGTCAGCTGGTAGAGGCCCACTGCAAGACAAAGACCTTCCCCATAGAACACCACGATGACCGGTTTTAAGCTGCCCGTATCTAGATCGGATCAAATCGGATCAATCGGATCAAAGTATTTAAATGTACAAAAATGACACAGAGCCGAAGAAAAATGTTAAAAAAAAATTAAAAAGATGTTAAATTGTCTTCGTGACAGAAGACTATTTCCTTTAAATCGGTTATTCAATATAATATAGTCTAATTGTCAAAAAACAGCAATGTCTGAAACAAATTCCTTGTAAATAGGTTATCCTAGGTCAACAGTTTTTAATACAAAGAAATGGCTAACTTGGGCATTCGTGTAACGGCAAAAACCTTAACGTATTAACTTGTTGAATTATGAAATATAAAATGTCACCTTGATATATTAACAATATTTCTCTAATGAATATCATAGAGGATCATACTTACTAATTATACTAGAGGCGGTAACGTAGTAATAAATTTAAATAATCAATGACATTAAAAGATATATGCAGATGTAAAAAGAAGCTTGTTCAATGGAACCCCAATAAAATCGTCACATCCTATTAATAATAGCGGGATTATAAGCTCACAATTTTATATTTGCACTTCATTAGTTCCTTATTACAACGGGGTAAAGAATATTTTACAACGGTTTAATTTTGTTATTTTTGCATCACGATGACAATACGTCGTACAGCTGCCATAGTAAACGATAATGGCGCGATACCTTTGGCCTCTCCTATCAAATTTACCGCCATTTATAAGTACAGGTATTTAAATATAATATACGTTATTGATACACGTATATTATATACATTTTAAAGTATTATATAAATTTTGTCAATAATTCCATAAGTTCTTTAGCGCACAAAATGTTTTAATTTTTCAACGGAATCCAAATATGAAACAAGTTTTCTATTTAATATAAGTAATTAAGTACAGTTTGGCAATTATGAAAAAATAAAAAAACCCTTTTGAAATGTTCGCCGCGACAACGCAACAACGATTTTTTTACAAAATTTTCAATAAAATTTGGCAAAATGCCAAGTCTGTTTAAATAATCACGTCATATTTTTTTTTGTTGCGCACATGAACTCATTGTTATTACCGTCTGTTTTTTGTTAATAAGTACACGTTTTATTAATGTACATTGAAAAAGAGAAGAATGTCTTAACATAGAGGTATTGAATATTTAAATATAGACTCTAAATACAGAAATATTAAGTATAATTATAACAAATCACTTAAGAAGTCAAAATTCTTAACTTTTTAAATAATAATTTTAGCTTATAATTCGTAATCGATTCGGTTGGCTCAATATAGTCTCGATCTTATAGAGCTGTCTTTTGAGATATTATGTAATTGAGAAGTAAGTTTATCGTAAAAAAAACTAAAATAGAAATTTCTCACATAAAGTTTTAGAGAAATCTTAACACATTAGCATATACAATGATTTTCCAATCGTCGAGTTTTGCTTCTAAGCGGTCTGTTTATTCCGATAACTTACAACCGGATTCTTGCGTATAAAAAATATTAACCGATGATTGAATATGGCGGCCATTTTTTCTCGTTTAGAAACCGTTTTATGAATGTTTTTCTCAAAAAAAGATAAAATTTTACCCATAAACTAAACGTAATAACTCTTATTATAAATCATTATTATTACGAAAAAAGAAATATCAGGCAAAAAATATACGATTAAAATAATTTGGAAGTAATAATCATATAAATGTAATTATCCTTTTACAAATACGGTAAACACTGACTATTGTTTACCCATAGTGTTAATAAGTACAACAAATATGGTGAATATTGTTACTGCCTCACATAAGTGGTATAATAATATTTATTAATTTATAATATTAATAATTTTAACCACTACTGGTGGTTACATATAAAAATAAATAAAAAAAATACATTTAATACATCTATATTTAATTATAATTTTAATTTATTGTAAATTATTTTTTTTAAAGTATACAAGTTACAGATAAACCAAAATTGGCGGCAATCTTGACATTAAAAACGAAATTTAGTTAACCTATAATAATTGGTGTACATAGATTTATCGACCATGTTTACTTTATTGTTTTAAGAATAGAGTTTCGTAAAAAATGTATGTAAATTTAATTATCGGATTTTAAATGCCAGATCTAATAAAAATATAATATTATATTAAACTACGATGTTTGCACAACTAATTGAAGATATAATACTTGAGTAAATATAAATATTGATTTAGTGATGAAATCAACATATCCTTCAAACATTACGTTATAAGAACTTTGTAATAACAATTCTAACCTAAGTAATGTAATCTGTAATAAATACATTTGAAATCATGTGAAACATTCCATCGCTGAAACTATTTGATAATTTTAAATTTACGTTCTGTTAATAAAATCTAATTGTTTACATATTTAAATTTTAAACCTATCCTCCATGTACGATCAAACAGATGCCACAATACAAATTTATTTTAAAGAGACCACTGTGTTATACGAATTCAATTTGCGAGGCATCCACACACGCTTGGCCGACTAGTACTATGACCATATTGAAGTTATAAAAATACGGACTTATGTATATTAATTACATTCTCTGCGTGTTAAGATTACCTTAGATTTTTTTTAAACCAATATTTTTATTTCATTAATTAAAGTACGTTATAAAATATATAATAACATAAAAATGGTAATCGTTAAAAAAAACACTGAGTTAATTGCAATTTGTATAAGAGTTTTTATGACAAATTTAAAAATAATTGAATAAACAAGAATGAAATGAGTTCTATTTAATTTTATACTTAAATCTATATAAATATTTTAATAAATACAGCATCATTTATATTTTAAAGAAGGTTTGAATAAGGACAACATATCATGATTTATGTATTTTCATGAACAGCTGGTTTTTAGACGGTTAAGATAAAAAAGCATAATTTTCTTATATATATCCAGATTTTCTTATAAAAACTCAACTATATGACTCCTAGTTTTGTTCGTTTTATTGTTGATGCTTTAAAAGTCATTATAATCATAACAGTAGATAGACGCCCACTTCAAGGCTCAGGTTACTTTCAAAGATCGCCACGATGAACGGTACTGCGGTGTCGGCATCCTGCGATTTCCCGTGGCTTCACTATGTCTTCAGTACACCTAGAGGGTGACATACTCAGGACGCGTTTACCAGCTCTTGGTCGCGCCACTCGCGAATCTTCCAGCACTAACTTGCTTGGCTTGAACAGTCCCTAGTCGCTTTAAAAGTCTTCTTGGAAATAATATTTTTTATAGCAGATATTGCTTTAAGAACATCTTATTACTTTAATCTCGATTATAATAATATATTACACAAAGCATTGCCAACAGTAGAGTATAGGCTACACGCAATTAAAAATCACAATTGCTGCCGTAACGTGAAAAAAAGTAGATCCGTCAAAGGAATACCACCACTAAGGAATAAGAAATTCGAGAACGTGTACAATTAAAAAGTCTTTATTTATAATCGTATCCATAGTCAATACAAACATTTATATTAGAATTAATCATAATAGAAATAAAATAAATATGTAAATACTAATATTGAAAATGAGAGTACCTTGATATATTGGTAAAAGATTTAAAATTAACTGAAAAAGCTGCGATATATATATAGGAAGAGAAAAATAGACGGAATTATGAAATGAAGAAAGGAATGATAGAGATTGTGAAGAATGGAAGAAGAGGATTAAAATTTAATAAAGAAAGTAAATCCCTGTTCCAAACAAAATAGGTATTGGAACGAGAGATCTCCAATAGCGGGCGCCATTTAAACAGGAAAAAAGAAAAATCGTATCCATAGCAGGAAAATTCCGGAATAATACAAAATCATAGGTTCCCTACACAACTCTCCGAGTAGAGGGGTAACGCAGCCAACAACCACAATTTACTAGTCAGTGTAGAATGGATTCTCGTAAAGGGAAGTAGTGTTGTCAGCCATTTTGTTTAAAATCGCGTGTGTGGAATACATGTTAAAAAGTTTTGTTGTTATATTGTATGTGATAATTAACATGTAAGTATATTAATTTAATTAAATAATTAATAAAATTATTATAAAAACTTACCAAGGGCTACTACATAAATTTTAAGTAATTTTGGAGAAATCTCTTGATTTGTTTATAATACTTATGTATGCGTATTGTATTTAATGGCTTACATTTTATTCTCAATTCATTTTAAAATATGTTCATGTCATATCTAAGTTAATATATATGTTTCGTATGTAACTTACTTGAAGAATTCTATCGCTTACAAACAAATATAATCTTTTGCTTTTATAGGAAGGTATATGTAAAACAGAGGTTGTTAAACAAGCGTATTATCATTTTTTTTTCTCTAAGTTAAAATGGCTGCTGTCAAAGTTATGTATATCACAATGAAGTCTTATTTACTAAAAAATTTAAATTTTAAAAGATTTATTTTTACTATAATTAATATATACATATAGTTTGTAGTCTATATTTCAAGCCGACAGATGAACGAGTTAGAATGCCTTAAAAACAATGCGATATGTTTTTTTATGTTTGCCTGCAGTTCTTTTGGCTGTTAGAAAAAAAAACAAAACCCTCGCACGAGCCTACGGTCTATCGCCTTTCGACCACCTGTTGGTGTGTTGTGTTCATCAAATTAGTTAAAAATCCTCACATATAATAATGTAGAAAATGCATATTAGTTTATTACACACGTTGATTGGTTTTAGGAGTAAAAGGTTTAAATTGGTGACTGTATATCTTATTTGTTTACAATTAACGAACGAAAGACTGTTCACAAATCAATGGTTACCATAATAAAAAAAGATTTTCAAAAATTCGTATATACATCATATTAAAATTAATTATTATTTATTATCTGTCTCTGCAGAGGTACAGTCTGAAGTTATTTGACAAGTTATAAGTCTAAGAGAAATAGATGTTCATTAATATATTGATTTTAAAAGACCCAATGGGTCTGTAACGGTTTGACAAGACCGAGTGTTGCCATATTAAAAACATAAAACAGTTATTGCTTAATGTTGAATGTATAGCTTATTTGCTGTCAATTTCCGTATTTTACACCATTTAAAATCAATGGTTTAAGAAATAATAAACAAAATAATGACGTTATAGTAAAAATACCGTTTTGAATTATTATATATTAAGTTATTTATATTAATATTTCACTAAAAAATAAAGTATTGTTACATACATCACAGTGATCACTCTATATACGGTGACAGGCAGGCCAATAACTTATGTGTGGTAATAAATAAAAATAAAGATTAAGATATAATGTCGGTAAAAAAAAGAAAATGTAAAATAAGAAATAAAAACATATAGTAGAAATAAGGACATTTGAAATTATAACTAACTGTGATACTGAAGAATATGATGAAGGAAGAAAGACGATGTGTGATGAGTGATAATAAAAGGAAGAGAACAAAAGGAAATGTGACAAATAAAAGATATAGTAACAGAAATTGTGAAGAACGAGAGAGAAGGCAAGTAAAAATCATTATTAAATAAAATCCTTGTCCTATAACATGATAGGGGGAACTACAGACACTCAAAAACGAGGGTCATAGAAAAACTTCTGGCGGTATAATGTCTACAGGAACAGATAGTAAATAATAATTAATTTTAATATATAGTAATTAGAATTTTGAAAACTTTATAATCTATGTTAAGTAAGGAAAGGACCAATATTTAGCCACTTCCGCATATGCAGCGGTAGTCGTGCAACAAAGTGCACCGCCCGCCAGTCCGCTGATAAATGCCCAACACAGAGTCACTAATCGGTGTAACATAACTCCTGAAGATGTCCAGTGGAGGGGTGAAACACGTGTTGAGTGGTTTAACGGTGACAGTTATACATACATACGCATTTATCAGCGGGCTGGCGGGCGGTGCATTTTGTTGCACGACTACCACTGCATATGCGGAAGTGGCTAAATATTGGTCCTTTTCTTACTTAGGATGAACTTCCGCGAGGTGACGCCTGATTCCATTAAATAATCTATGTTATTTGTTAGTAGTAAAATCATTAACTTTTAGATATAGTAAATATGCTATATAATCACATCCTTTATGTATATAGTAAATCGTCCTGTGCATCGCACTTATGGGCATTTCTTCATCATTTTAGCTAATGGACGCTCACTGCAAGGCATAAGCTTCTCCCAAAGACCGTAATAATGACCGGTACTGCACTGCCCGCATTCGGTGACCTCCCGACCTTAATCATGCTGTTAGACCCACTTATGGGCGGTCTGCCCACGCGGTCTTATGGTATACTAGTAAAATATT
Organism: Battus philenor; assembly: GCF_028537555.1. Taxonomy (NCBI): domain Eukaryota; kingdom Metazoa; phylum Arthropoda; class Insecta; order Lepidoptera; family Papilionidae; genus Battus; species Battus philenor. The sequence goes on along the minus strand of NW_027181678.1, from coordinate 13,696,817 downwards.
AAAATGATAATAAATTAGAAACCTAATTAAATGTATAGTAATATGAAATTTCTCTAAAGATACGATTTCGACTTACTATATCAATAACGGGGCTATCACATGATCTCTCAACTCGACCCGAATATAATCTGTGCAATATGTCCGCTAAATATTTGTTAAACTACCTATTTATATATACACACACAAACACACACATACACACACTTAATTGTTTCCATTTGACAGACGTATTCGAAATTTAAAAATATGAAAAATTTTATCATCGCTTTTTTATTGTATTTTGTACATATAATTTTTACATATATGTACAATAAAATTTCACAATCAATTTCATATCTGCCACTATTAAAGTACATTATTCTATCTGAAAATACTGTACTGATGTTAATGCATGGAATTAAATGTTGTTGATGGTCAGGAAGCTAATTATTGTCGCGCGCTCTTTATAAAACTACCAGGGTGAATCAAAAAGTTCTTAGAAGTGCATATATATGAAATCTTTTTGGATCAAGTTCGATACTCAAAGTAAAGAGTGTCTATCACACTATATTTATGCAGACTGTCACTTATTTTTGTCAGTTCGTTCGCATGTAATAAATTTTTTGGTGCAACGAGTTGCTAAAAAGTCAAAATTATGGATAAAAGTGAGTTACGTGCGGTGATAAAATATCTCAGTTTGAAAAAAATGTCTACGAAGGAAATTTTTTTGGACATTCAGCAGACATTAGGGGGTGATGCTGTACCCTATTCTACGGTTGCGTACTGGGTGGCTGAATTTAAAAGAGGTAGATCAAGCTGTAAAGATGACCCGCGTTCTGGGCGGCCTTCAACCTCCGTTACAGAAGAAAATGTCAAAAAGGTTGAGAATCTGGTTTTGGAAGACAGAAGAATGACTATAAAACATATAGCTGAGATCCTAAAGATATCTTTTGGTAGCGTTCAATCCATTTTAATTGATTCACTGGGGTTCAAAAAAGTGTCTGCAAGATGGGTGCCACGAATGTTAACTGACGAAAACAAAAAGCGACGTTTGGAAATTTCCAAGCGTAATCTCGAAATATTCCAGCGTGATTCGGATAATTTTTGCCGTCGTCTTGTCACCATGGATGAAACGTGGGTCTACCATTTTGATCCTGAAACTAAAAGACAAAGCATGTCTTGGAAACGACCAACCTCTCCATCCATTAAGAAATTTAGAGTTGCTCCTACCGCTGGCAAAGTTATGGCCTCTGTGTTCTGGGATAGTGAAGGAATCCTTTTTATTGATTACATGCCAAAAGGCCAGACGATTACTGGACCCTATTATGCAAATTTAATCCCGAAAGTGCGTGAAGCGATTAAAGAAAAACGTCGTGGAAAACTGTCGTTGGGCGTGTTGTTCCTTCAAAATAACGCTCCTGCTCATCGATCGGAAGTTGCGCTCAACGCAATCCGCTGTGCTGGCTTCAATCTCCTTGACCACCCACCATATTCTCCGGACTTAGCCCCAAGTGATTTTCACTTATTTCCAAAATTAAAAGAGGAAATTCGTGGAACAAAATTTCACGGTAATGACGCGGTTATAGCTGCCGTAGAGGACTTTTTCGAGAGTCAAGAAAATAATTTTTTTTCACAAGGAATAAGGAAGTTAGAAACGCGTTATTCTAAATGCATTGCCTTGGAGGGAAATTATGTAGAAAAATAAAATATTATTATTTAAATCTTTGCATTTTTTAATATTGATTCCAAGAATTTTTTGATTCACCCTCGTATATTTGTAAAGAGCAACTGTTGAGTTTCTCGCTGAAACAGCCAATTTGAATAAAGAATGTTTTGATTTATAAAATAAATTTTTAAATCATATTTGACGTTGTAATTCTTTATTGCCAGTTCAAAAGTGTTTATGTTGTAAAAATTTAAGAAAAACTTTTGTTATAAATATCCTATTATAGTGTGAAGGATTTTTTATTTGATAATAGAGCTTGGGAATGAATTACTTTACTACTGTATAAAGGGTGTTGTAAAAGTGACCACAATATATTTTTTGTTTGAGTTTCTCATATTGTCTGTATCTAGTTTATATAAAATCGGGTTCTTCTGAAATTCTTTTATGACGTCAAGCGGTCACTGTTAAATCGGTGTTTCCCAACGTTAGGCCTTCGCCCCTGTGGGTACAATTTTATTGTGGAGGAGTGCAATTAGAAAATTCTACACGAGTTTAACCTTATCGCTTTGATATAAAAATTATTTATGTTATATAGGTGGGCATAAGAATTTTAGAAAGCCTTAAGTAGAGTATGGCATAAAAAAGGTTGTGAAACACAGCCTTATATCATCGTCTCTGTTTAGTTTATTTCGTTAAAAGCTAACTTGAAAACTTACATCTTGTATTTTTTTTAAAAAATTCCTCTGAAAACGTTACTCGGAAAATACATTCTTTGTTGGACAGTACTGTCTCTTTTTTACACAGGGCACATGAAGGTACAGTTTCTGGCGATAAATATTGCACATCGACCTTTAGAAAGACACAATCGGCTAATTTCGGCTTTGTAGAGCGTTATCTCTGTCGCACGAAATACAACAACTGACAAAACGTCACATTTGTAGTGTGGGACAGAGATAACGGTCTACGTAGCCGAAATTAGCCGATTGTCTCATTCTAAAGGTCGATGTACAATATATATCGCTGGGTATTGTATGAACCTTTTGAATATTAATAAATATATAAAAAATTAACAAATAAAAATGTTTGTAAAATCATATTTCGACATACCATCATGAAATTCTCTTAAAATTGAAATAACATTTGAAAGCGTTCACTTTATTCACGTTGATTTGATATAGATGTAAAAATCTATACATTTTAATCCAATAACTAATCATCCTGTATATTTAGCATTTTTTTTAAATTAGAAAGCTACGTCTTGAAGTTGTACTATGATTCAACGTAGTTAATATAGCCTGCCGTCATTTGGGTCGCACGGCTATCTCGATGAGCCAAACCATTAGGCGAGTGGTAAATTATATCCAGTAACTGTCAACTGACACATCATACAGCCGATACACACACACATCGCGCCAACAATCCTGATAAATATGCCTTCAGGAATAGGCCTTGTACATCCAACGTTTTAGGTACACAGGGACATTATTTTTCTTAACCCTTTTCTTGATAATGTATCTGTAATGCCTTCAGGAATAGGCCTGGTACATCCAACGTTTTAGGTACACAGGGACATTATTTTTCTTAACCCTTTTCTTGATAATGTATCTGTAATGCCTTCAGGAATAGGCCTGGTACATCCAACGTTTTAGGTACACAGGGACATTATTTTTCTTAACCCTTTTCTTGATAATGTATCTGTAATGCCTTCAGGAATAGGCCTGGTACATCCAACGTTTTAGGTACACAGGGACATTATTTTTCTTAATCCTTTTCTTGATAATGTATCTGTAGAGATATATCAGAATTAAAAAAAATAGTGGCGTCAATTTTGAAGGCAAAGTAATAATTTGTATGTGAATTTTAAAGTGATTTCTTAATTTTCGAACGCTTGTTCAGTTTTTTTCTGTTGGCATAATTGGGTCTTAAAAGTCAAGTGGTATGAATATTAATGTAATATTAAAAAAAAAATATGCCGAGTTAAGGGTTAATAAGTTATACACTTAATAATCTTATTCCTCAAAATTTGTCCAAAAAACCAAGGAAACGGACATGTCCGACGTCTGGAGTTAACCAACTGGTCACCCTGACACCAAAGACCAGGATCTACCGATCACGCAGTCGCCGGGTTACTGGTGCACGTACTCCAAACAACCAGACCTGCTGTTCAGATAGCGAATCTACTGAACCCGAGTATCTTTAGCGATAGAATACGGAAATATCAATATATTTTAAATATTTAACGGAATCAGGCGTTACCTTGCGGAAGTCCATCCTAAGTAAGAAAAGGACCAATATTTATTTAGCCACTTCGGCAAACGGAGTCAACTCTGTGTTTGGCACTAATCGGTGTAACATAACTCCTGAAGATGCCCCGTGGAGGGGTGAAACACGTGTTGAGTGATTTGACGGTGGCAGTTGTGTAATTCGCATTGTTTGCCGCATACGCATTTATCAGCGGGCTGGCGGGCGGTGCACTTTGTTGCACGACTACCACTGCATGTGCGGAAGTGGCTAAATATTGGTCCTTTTCTTACTATCAATATATTGTATTGTAAGAAGTAGATCTTTTTATATGACCCTCCTTTTTTTGGGAGATTCTCTTTCATCCCCTAATTTGAATACACTGGGATTATTTTTTACAAAATATATATTTTTCACAGATTTTATTATTCGTGTTCACATCTTTTTTCCAACTCAATGTCATTTATTTTTCACAAAACCTTTTATCGTCATAAATTAAGAGTGATAAGCTGGGATAAGATGGATTCGACATATAGTTCTTGCTTTGCATCTTCAGATTTTCACCTGCTTAGGTGTATTTAGAATTATTTAGACTACATGTTTAAAGTACTTCCGAAGTTAACATGATTATCGAAACTAAGTCTAAAATCCAAAAAAAAAATCTCAATTTCTATAGTAAGGAACCCTTGTCATCATAAATAATATGGCGAAAGCAACCACTGCAAGATAAGGTTGGTGATGGCAGTGTGGTATTATGGTACGCAGAGGGCGCTGCTACCCATCCTCTGGAAATCCTAGTGGCAATCCTAGTAGGATAACTATTCCTCCAAGAGAGTGCACTCTGAGTATGCGTCCTTACTCTAGGGAGAATATCCCAAAAAAGAGAATCATCCTCTATCTGACTCACACCAAGGTGATACACAAGTTATAATTAGCCAAGGTTACGGTAGAGACAGGTTCAAGGACGCTCACCATCCACAAGGCTCAGGAGCTAAAGACCAAGGTGATCACCGTTGTCCAAAAATGTGAGCAAAAGTTTTTTTTTAAATTTAAAAGTTAATGTTACAAAAACCCGGACGCCGATGTCTGTGGAATATAGATCATAAATAAAAAAGTTGACAATTCTATATAATTATTGAACAGAGTGTGAATTATATGAGATCGTATCTCGGTACTTAAAACAGCTAGCACTGTTCAAAAATATGACATATATATATTAGGCAAACCGGAAGGTAATATCATTTCTGTCGACATATTTTAGATCGATAGATAGATGATAGATGTCGATAGATTTTGTGTACTAAATGGAGAAAGGTTGTTGATAACAAAAGTGATTTGTTGATTTTAAATAAAAACTCGTTAAAAATGTACTCGTGTGAATTTAACTTACTTTCCGGTGACCCTAATATTTAAACGTAAATATATTTCATCAAAATTTGTTACGTATTTTAATATAAAATACGAAGTAACTCTTTCCCTAACCTTATATATATAGATATATATCAGACTTTACATAACAGGTTATATAAATAGAAATGTTGACAATATTTATAGAGAGAGAGAGTCAATAAATGGAAGCAATAGAAACGTCACCGTAAAACAAAACTGTTGTTTATGACCCCTACTATCGGAACTCGCAATACTATCGCAAAGATTTACAATGAGTAATAGTCATTTGTCATCTGCCAATATGACGTTCGACTTCGTGTGGGATACGAATGCTTTCATACGCAATTAAATAACTCATTATTTATATATCATGTATTTTATTTACCGAAATATAAGTCCGAATATTATACTGAAAATCAGCACTGTGGTAGGGGTTGGACCAGTGTTTCAACGTGGAGTCGACGCTCCACAGGGGAGCAATTTGATTGTTAATGCAATTCGAAAATGTACTCTACATTAGTTTAACACTATCACTTTAGTATTGAAATTAAGTACGTTACATAGGGGGGCGTATGATTTTTAGAAAGGCTAAGGTGGAGCTTAGCACAAAAAAGGTTGAGAGGTAATTAACAGGAATAAAACATAGTTAAACATAAAATAATGTAAGTCTTATTATATATTTAATCTTGTTAAGATAGATTTATTGAAATTAAAATAAAAAAATGTAAAAATCTGTGAAACAAATTGATGTACATGACAAAAATAAATAAACTAAATAAAGCTGTGATATTGCAATAGAAAGTACAACTGATGTGTTTGAGGATGGATGAAAGGAATGAAATGATTGAGAAAGGAAGATGGAATTATGGAATGATAGAAGGAAGAAAAAAAGATTTTGTGAACTATGGAAGACGAGAACGAAAATAAAAAATTCATGTGAAAAAATTGTTAAGAAATAAAAAAAACCCTGTTCCCAACAAAATAGGGGTGGAAGTCCCAATAGCGGAGGCCTCGTATTATAAAAAAAAGGTTCAGAAACACTGGGTTAGACTATATTTCTGTAGGTAGAACAGTAAAAAGTAAGTTTTTCTTATTTTTTTACTATTTTTACAATGGCGGACTTAATTTGTTATATACATTATCTACCAGTCACCCTATTAATGCAGAGATAATAGGTAAATGTTAATAAAAAAATATATAGTCTTATAGTACAGAGGTCAGCAACGTTTTTAATCAATGGTCCAATTTAAAATTTATTTCGCGGGCCGCAAATAAAGTAACACATTAATAACAAAAGTTTATTCACAATAAACATTGAATTTTATTTTAAAAAAATAAACAAGAAAAGAACAAAAACGAAATAATTTCAAATTTATATTTAAGTTTCACTTTTTCGATACAAGCAGAATATAAACCGGAATTGTTGGAACTGCTTTCTAACTAGAATCACTCAGTCTTAATCGATAGTCATTTTGATTGTTTTAGTTTACCATGTACCACCATTTTAATATAATTAGTTTTATAACAATATATTGATAAGAGATAATGGATAAAATAAATTCAATTTTAGAAGTATTTTGAGGGCCGCTTGTTGTTCACCCCTGACTCAGTATATAATATGTTAAAACTCTTTTTTTCTCTTCAATACATGGTTAAAAAAAATACGCGCAACACTTACCTTACTAACACTTACCTACTAGCTTATATTTCCTTGTCAAAGAAGGAAGAAATACCTACTGGTTTCTTCAAGGCTCTATTCAACACACATATTATTGACCCCAACGTGATTTGAACGCACAACCTGATATGTTTTTTAATACTATTGAACACGCTGGAAAATATATACATAGTTGCATAAAGAAAAAGATACACTGGATAGTCTTATCAAATAAGAAACGGTAGAGAAATAAATAACAGAAAGTTCTCGTGTACATATATACAAAACATATATATTTATGTATATAGTGCGCATTTATATATAATACATATTTATAACAACTTCAAACTGATTAGGATCGCACTTGCGTCAGAAATATTTACTAGTAAATATTTCTTAAACATTTTATTACAAATAAATAGTTACATTCGAACGTTTTCGATTGGTCTGTGTGGTATAAGATTTAGACATGAACGAAAAAGAATGTGCTGGCATTTTTTAATCATGTGATTTTAACTCCAGAAATTATACAAGATTCGCATTTATTTTAATCTATTTATTATAATTTTTTTAAATTAGACTGGCAATTTTCAACGACCAAAAAAAAATTACTGTCAAAATATGGCGGGAAACGACAGCCATGACGCCTGTATCATCTTGTCATTTAAAAAGGCGCGAAATCTGCAAGCGTACGTTAAATGCAATACGTCATCGTGCAACCAATGAAATAGTTGCACTGTCGGTATAAATGACCTAGATATTCTTAATTAACGTATGCACAGGCAACACTGTTAATGTATTGAGCAACATTAATTAACGAATGGCGAATAGACAAGATGTTTTGTTTTTTTTTTTTATTATTTTCTGTTGTAAATTTTCTTTTTTAAATATCTTTTTATTCTTTTTTTTAAGTGGCCTTATGTCCTGTGCAATTACCTTTTTATGTCATTGCTGACATTAGGTTCTGATATATTATCTGTATTTTTATATACCACGGCATTAACCCTTAATAGCCTGATTTACGAAAGTGATTTTTTTTAAATATTACTGTGTTTGCTTGAGGGTCTAGATGAAGGAAAAAATAGATTTTTTTTTAAATTTCGTTGGAAAGAATATTATACAACAGTAAAATTCGTACAGCCAACCTGTAAAAAAAATAATAGTAATGTGAACATTCGGTTTAAAAGATTGGTATCAAAATTAAAACTCTAGGCTATAAAGGGTTAACATTATACGATGATTGGTTATAGGTGTAAAAGATTTATATAATTATATGTATGTATAAAAACTTGATCAAAAAAAAATTGTGATCACTGTAAAATTGTATTATAATACGACAGGCACGTAATTTCTGGCAGTAAAAAAATTAAAAATGAATTTATCGATATTTTTAAATGCGTAGTAATTCGGATTTCAAAAAATAAACGCTGATTTGTCATTATTACGTCATTATTTCTGTAACCATTGATTGTTAGGTGTAACATACATTAATTGATAACAAATGATATATACATTCATGACTTTAAAGCAGAGTTTCTCAAACTTTTTTGTTTTGTAGACCCCTTGCCATGTTTTTCCGTGTTGGATAGACCCCCTACTTACCTGATATTGATTTCCTGTAAATTTCTAACTGTAGTGAAGTTAAAAACTTAAAGTAAAAACACACGTTGACACACATGAATAAACGTATTTTTCCCACATTCGTATTTATAGATTGACGAATTGAACAAGTCAGTGCAAGGTAGCGAAGCTCTGAGACTTCAACTCTCAGGTTTTTACAAGTTCAAAATGTATTGCGACCACAAAGCTAATACCAACATCCTACAACTTACACAATTTTATAAACATATATAATAATTTTTTTTACTTCATAGGTACTTTTATAAATAATGTAAATGTTTTGAAATTATAAGACAGTATGATGTAAGTAAATAGGTACTATCAGTGTATGTGTTGAGATCCACTATCGCGGACCCCCATTTTCATTTCATGGACCCCTAAATTTTTTTTCGCTGACGTAGACCCCTTGCAGGTTGTCATAGACCCCAAAGGGTCGATATAGACCACTTTGGGAATCACTGCTTTAAAGCTTTCACTTCGAGAAACTATCACCCTGTACAATAATTTTGCAATTTTTTGGATTCTGATTTGTATCGCTTGTGTGTTTTGTTGACAATGTGTTTTTTTCGCGTTTACTGTGCGCAGACAGGAGAGGGGTTGCCGATATTTGTTACGGACCTTTCTTATCCCAGCCGCGCCAGCCAGTCATGACAGCGTTTTATTGTTAATAATTTTTTATATTGGTAAATACAGACAATGTATATAATAATTTATGACTTTTACTATTAAACATTATTTTAAGTCGTTCCCTAAACGCTACAGACTATCAAACACCATGAGGTTTAAGACAATTTGCGGGGCAAACTTATCAAAAAAAAAAAATTGCAGTAGATTTTTTCACGAGTTCCATAAAAAAACACATATATTAAGCTTTCTGGCTTTCTATTCGATTCGAATGTATTGAAACATGAGGTAGATTTAACTTGAAGTCAATAGGAGCCATATTCCATTGTACATATTTAACAATGAATCAATATAGATAAACAAATATAAACGTCATATTTTAATTTTAACAACTGTCAAAAGTCCAATAAATTATTTTACAATAATAACTTCTTGAGATTGTTTGGCATAGATAAATGAAAACAAGTACATCAAGTTTGTTTTTTATCTGTTTCTACAACTGACAGTTTAGCACCAGTCACTTTGCCAAAAGTCATATATAATCTGTTTCACTGCAACATAACTTACGTAGTCGATGACAGCTAAACGTCAATGTATATTTATTGTCTGTTGGGATGTGATTTCAGCATGACATCGGATGCTTTCGTTTGTTATTCATACTATGAATAATAATGAATGAATTGTTTATATTCAAATTGTTTATTTACGACCGGAACGTCGGAGGGATGTAGACATATTCATTTTTTGTAAATAGTCTTTTTAATCAATAACATTTACAAAAAATACTGGGTAAATAGCAACTAGCACATTAAAGATTATAAAAGCTAATAGCTGAATTATATATGCTATAACATGTCTCTAAAGAAAAGGATTCTCTATATTCAGGCTGTAATATGTCCACTGTTGGGCTTAGACTTTATAATCTTCGGACGACCTTAACAAGGTATCTGTCCATATTTTTTTTTCGTTCCAACCCCACTATTTAGTTGGGAGCAAGGATTTACTTTATTGATTAATTTTTTTATTTCCTTTTTATTATTTTCATACTATTCCATTCTTCACAATCTCTATCATTCTGTTCTTCATTCCATAATTCATTCAATTTTTATCTTTCGCTCTTATATACTTTCGTCTATCCTCAATTACTGCAGTTTATGTCGTGTATCCCAAGGTACTTAAGTGAAGAGCAACCTATGTACTAAAATACAGAAATAATAATGAATGATTAATGATAAATAATAGTTATTTAATTTTTTTTGTATTTATTCCAAAAAAAAAACACAATCTGCTTATTTATTGCCATTAAGGCGGAACGAAGTTCGCCGGGTCAGCTAGTTTATATATATGTCACATTTTTTTTTAGTTAATTTTACATTTTATACCTGACGTCTGTCCTTTCTTCTGTGTCTGTCTATCTTATAGAAGGATGTGCATCGCTGCGTATTGTTCATGTCTGCTTATTGCCACTTCAACTTCCCACTTGCTGGGAAATGTTCATTACTTTCTTTCGTCTATAGATTTACTAGACATAAGTCGCCTTTACCAAAGATAGCTTCGATGACCGGTCTTTAACTGCATTCAGTAACTTCCCATGATATAACTATATCATCAAGTCACTTTTTTTTTTGTTTCGGTGTGGGAAATCTTCCGGTGTTCAAGATGCTCTACCTCTGGGGGGACAACAGGGGTATGTGGGATTCCTACCCACTAAAACCCCCCTACTGTGGTCGCCCTCTACGCTAAACGGGGGACCGCGGTATCTCCCGGTCAGGGATCGCCACGCGGTCTTTCCTCGCGCCGTGCTATTTTTCGATAGCCCGTCGGTATGCGTGTATATTCTATCCCCGAAACTCTAGTGGTGTTATCACGATGGTACGAGACCACGTCGAACCATCGTCCGCCTCAGAGTCGCCGAAGCTAGTGGTAGTTTAGGGCCCCCACCCTAAACTCCCGCGACTCCGAAGGCCCCGTTTATGGTAGGGGAGCCCCATTCACCGGAGGACCGTCGCGAGACGCGTCTCTGCGCTGACGGCGATCATCAAGTCACTTATTTCAACCCGTCAACCGGGTCGTGGTGGCCACAACGCCCACCGGTTACTTAAGCAATGTGCCGCGCCCACTGTCACTTCCCACGAGGAATTCCTAGAATTTACTTCTATGTAATCTACTATGAGAATATCCCTTAGGCTATGTCGCTTATATCGGTTCGTAACAGATTCCACACTGAGTAATACAAGTAATAACAAGCTAAGGATGTGTTTACACGGGGACGTCAAGCCAAAAATTACTGCTACATACACTAATTGTTTCTGCGTGCCGTATAAATCGTATTACAAACAGATAAACATATTTCAAATTTAATTTGTTTAATTTTATAAACGACTTTATATATTTCTTTTAATACGCTTTGATCTAAAACGTAAAAACACACAATAAAACGAATCAATTACGCTATATAGGTTATGTGTCAAATCTTGATTTCTAAACGCAATGCAATTTTGAAGGTTACTATTGTTTGATCTTTTAATCAGGTCGACGCTTCATTGGCGGGAAAGTTTTTTTTTTTATAACAAACAGTTGAGGGTAAAAGCATTTTCGTAATGAGGCCAGTTCGGCAGAACAAGTGAGAGAGATCGATTCATCCCGATACTAAAATGCAGCCACTTGAGAGCGAGCGACTGCTATGACGTCACAGTTTCACAATCGCATCGTCGAAGCGCCTGGAATTGAGCAGATTCATTATAACGAGGTAAAATGCGGGTCGCTTTCAACCGGTTCTCTTGTAAATATATAGTGAACAGCTATGTCCAGCTGTGGACCGTTTTACGGCTGAAATAATAACACGTATTCCTATATACATAGGCACTAGTATATATATTGTGATCAAAAAGATATTTTCATTTAAAACTAGACCGAGTCCTTTAGACCTTGGAAAAAAAAATTCCAAGCCTGCATGTCAAGCATCTGTAGGAGTGGTCGTAGTACTGTAGCTTCTTGTTCTTCTGTAGCCTCTAGTCCTTCGGTAGCCTCTTGACCTTCGGTAGCCTCTTGTCCTTCGGTAGCCTCTTGTCCTTCGGTAGCCTCTTGTCCTTCGATAGCCTCTTGTCCTTCGGTAGCCTCTTGTCCTTCGGTAGCCTCTTGTCCTTTGGTAGCCTCTTGTCCTTCAGTAGCCTCTTGTCCTTCGTCTACTGTAGCGTCATCTGTCATTTATCCGTTTCATTGCCGCCGCCGCCGCGATGCGATCGACGGTCACGTGGGTAAGAGCTCGTTGCTAGGCAACGCGTGTTTAAGTGGCGCGCGATATGCACGCCACACATCTCTTTGTCAAAAGTTGGAATAACATTTGGTTCAGACAAAACTATTTTAAAGCATGCTATGTGTCTCCAACTACCGTATTCGCCTGATTTGGCTCCGTGCGACTTCATTCAGCAAACTCAAAAGGCCAATGTGGGAACGCCGTTTGGACACTATTGAGGCGATAATTACCGAATCGAAGAATGTCTTGAGGCTATACCGGGAAATAACCACATTACTATATTGCCCCCCCTCCCCCGTGTACTATGTGAGCAGATTAGAAGACAATTATGTCAGTTCTGTCGCAAACATATCTCGAATACTCTATTTTAATATATATAACCATTTAAGAAGAGTATAAAAATAAAAAGAGATGTGAAAAATTAATAACAAATAAAAAAAGTCCTTGTCCCACACCAAATAGGAACGAGAGGTCCCCAATCAAGGGGGCCTCTAATATATATTTATAACCATTAAACAAAAGACAATAATCTGTGATAGTAATGGACATAACAGCAGTGTTTGAGGATGGATGAATGGGACGGAATGAAAGAGAAAGATAAAGATAGAACTGCAGAGTGAAAGAACGGAGACAAAGATAATATGAATTATGGAAGAATAGAATAGAAATAAAAAACCAGATTAAAAAAAAATAAAGATATATATAACACTGTTTTCTAATAATTCTCAGGCCTCTACTACTGAGCTATCAATGACCTCAAAAAAACCATAAATTCATGTAAATCTATGTACAATTGCCAAGTGTGTTCGTAACCGTAAAACTCTGGAACGGCTTCACTAATTCCGCTTTTTTATATTTTAATTAAAGCACAAGAAAGGTTCTCATGAAAAAAAAACATGAGAATATTGTAAAGATAATTGTAAAAACAACTTTTTTTCTTTTTTTGATACAAACCACAGAGTAAATTAAAACATCTTCCCCTAACTGTCAAACTTTTGACAGCAAAAAAATGGCGTATTCCATGAAACAATAAATTGAAAAAAAAAAAACATTTTTATTGTTTCTTTCGGATTCATAGCCATCATCATTATCATTTCAGCTGAAGGATGTCTTATATAAAGGCTTCTCTTTCACATAAATTTCACATAAAGGCTTATTAGAATGCAATTGATAAAAAAAATCAACCATACAAAGTTCGTGAAGGCAAATTGTACGTAATTATACTGATTGTTAGTAAAACTTACAAAATTCGTTCGAAATGCGTGTCGGAATTCAAATTAAAGGTTAAAACACTTGCAAAGCATTTGAAGAAATCAATATACGTCATTACATGTTTTGTTTATAAACATACACTGAATCAAATGCGCGGGAATTACTCGGTGTGAATCAACATGGCGGGTGACGTTTGGCGCGAATTTTTTTTTTTTTCTGTAATCACATCACAGGTACACGCATTTAATATTAAATGTGTATAGTACCCGGCGAAAAATATTGCACATCGATCTTTGGAAAGAGACAATCGGATAATTTCGGCTTTGTAGAGCGTTATCTCGGTCGCACGAAATACAAACAGTCCGATTTATTAAGAGCTGTTAAAACAAGTATATAAAATGAGACATAGTAATAATAATAATAATAATAATAATTGTCAGTTACTTTCATTTCACTATCTGTGCTTGAAAGCAGGTCAGGATTTATTATAATGTCTCATTTAACAATAGGTATAACGGTGTTTATTATGTACAGTTGTGATTTTTCTAAATAATTATATACGTAAACATAATGCGAACATGTTTTATTTTATTTTACCCCAACCTGAAACCGCCACTTATAGAAAAATTGATGTATTTTATACAAAGAATAAAAACTAATCAAAAGAAGCTAATGATACTTGTTTTACAGCTCCTAATAGATACCGGACTGTTTGTATTTCGTGCGACAGAGATAACGCTCTACGAAGCCGAAATTATCCGATTGTCTGTTTCCAAAGATCGATTAAATCTCAGTTAAAAATCTCAAAAAAAAATACATGTAAATTTAAAAATAAACACAATTAAAATATATATATGGGGGATTCTTCATAGAGCCTGTAAGTAGAAGTAGTAGTAGAAGTGTCTATATATATATACACGTTTTCTTACCTCTACCGTCATTGTTAGACTTATATTTAAGATTTTTTTATATTGTATATTCTCTTCGTTTAATTTTAATTTCTAATTCAAATTTATATCAATCTATCTTTTACATTATTTACCTTTTTCTTCTGAAGTGTATATTTATATTGTTTCTATTTTTACTGCTAGTCTTTTGGCTTTGTGCAGCTTTAACAAAAGCAGCAACAAATTTTTTTTGGTTGATCGTATTCCAGTAACAATGATGACATTTGCACGAAGAGGGAGTATACCCGTGTAGGTTGTAGTGTTGTAGTGTACTGTACTGTATTGTAGTGAAGGCTTGCGAAGTAAGGACTACTCGGCAGTCGGAAACGACACGGGCCGATCCTGACCCTCGTTTACGGGCGCTGGTATACGATGGGAGCTCCATATCTTCTGTATACTCGTCATGTTTATCATATATTTATACCAATTTAAATCTCTCTTGTTTTATTGTTTCTGAAGAAGCTTTATTGGTATTGAGTTCATGGAGCGGAAGGGTCCGTGAACTAGATTTAACCCTTTCATCCCGGATGGTACATGTGTACCACAAATGTGTGAAAACCCCTGGAACCTAAAATGATCGCTCGTTTTCAGCGGAAATTGTACCAGGCCGTTGTTTATGCTGTTTTGAGGTTATGTACAAAAATCGCAAGCTTTCTGCATGACTCCAGCTAGTCTAGCGCTAATTTCCATTGTCTGCGCGTGGTTTTGGTGTATAATTTTTTTGATAAATTTTATGTTTTAGTATTCCGGGACGAAAGGGTTAGGTTAGGTTAGGTTAGGTTAACTAGAAACTAAAAGCTGGGGAGGCGCCTACCAGTTGCACGGGGACGCTCGCACGTTGTTAAAGCTCTTCGCGGTAGAGCTTTGACGGAGTGTGTTGCTGGAGTGTGCTTGCGGGTTAGGACGGCAGCATGGACCACAGACGAGCCGAGGAGGGATCCGGATCCAACGACGGTCCGCCCACGCTGTTTTTGCGGTTAGGGAGCTGGCGGCCGCTCACAAAAAACGGGTGTTGTGAATTTAAATGTGAAAACTATGTTCGACCAATAAAAAATATCAACCAATCACAAGTCGAGAAATTTTGTAGAGCGCCCTCTATCGCTCGATGTATATAAAGAATTATATTTCTGTGGAATTCCCCGTTTTCGACAAATTATTTTTACGCGGTAAATATGGACCACATAAATTTTTTTTTGGTTAGAAAATAACTCGAAACTTCAGTTAATAATATGAAATTGCTAAATCACATAACCACTGTCTATGGTCTAACAATATGCGATCTTTATTGTGGTAAATTGAGTCTAAATACGTTTCATCACTTGAAGATGCTGATGATGGTTGACTCCACACCCGTTTAGAATTGACTGAACGCTTGTACAAAGTAATGAGATAAAGGATCCTACCAATTTTATTTTATTGATAACTTCGTATGCTATTTTCTAATTTGACTGAAATTTTCACCGCACAAAAAAGATGGGACAGTATTTATTTGTCATTGATAGAAAATTTCCGATTGGAATGCCTCACACGAATTTCCTATTATTTTTAATTCTTCGTAATATCACAATGCGTCATCGTATGATATATGCTTATCTTTTTCCTATTAGATTTTGAATTTTCATCTATTACGAATAATAAATATATTTAATTTAAAAGTAATGCTTTACTAAATACTGTATGTTTATATGTAATTAGATAGATAAAAGATAAAATTCATTTATTCAACATTGGAACTTTTAAAAGAACTCTTAGTTTATTTTATTTTTGACTTTACTCGGTGTTATAATTGTAGGGAAGACGCAGGAAGAAATACCACAAGGACACATCTTTTTTTTGACACAAGTTTAAGACAGATATATATCTGTACAATTCATCAGATATAACCTAAATAGAATCTAAATAACCAGGCGAGAAATTTTGAATAATAAGCTTTTTCACTTTTATTATGCGTTTTGAATTTTATAATCGGTAGTTCAATAATGTTTTGCGGAATTTTATTAAAAACTCTGTTTCCGATTTGTAACACAAATTAATTAGAGAAATTTCCAGTCGTAACTTGGTACAGTCAGTTTCCCACGGCGCCTTGTAAATACACTATGGACGTCCCCCATTTTTCTGAATTAATTATAATTATTGTCCACGTTCGAAAATTATCATAAACATTTAGAGGCCACTGTAAGAATATTGACCTCTTTAAACCGATTTCTCAAGAAAATTCGCAGCCCTAAACTGTAAAAAGCACGAATGGCTCTCTTTTGCAAAACAAAGATATTTTCAATATCCGTGACTCTATCTTAAAGCATCAATACATAGAACATGATGCTGTAGAAATAACTGAAAGTCATCATTTAAAATTTATAACCTCAAAGTTTCATTCTTTGCGCATAACAGATAACACAACAGTTGCGTACGTGTATATGTCAAAGTGACAGCTGTCAAAATTTCTTTAAATGCCGGTAAATATGGTGTTTTTTGATATAAATGATTTTTGTTATTACTGGCAAGTTTGTCCATGTGAGGTCTATGTTCGAGATTTGTCTATGCGGTCAAATCGGGAATGAGGAGGCGAATGAAATTGAACGACATACTCCGGTGGATCAGCGCGCAGAACAGATGGTCGACGGGGCTTCAAGGGTTATGATTGGAGACAATGGGCCAGCGAGTGTGGGGGATGAACTCCACCCACAAGGTGGATAAATGAGTTTGTTAAGATCGTCAGAAATTTGGGAATCCTATACTTTGCTCTTCATAAATTAGCCAGACAGCAGCATTACTATAGGCGTATGAAATCACCGAACACAGGATTATGGAGAATTCAGGCCAGATATTTCTCTGCCATTAGTAGTAGGAGTTGCACTGACGATAAAAAGCGCAGATGTAGCGCTGGTCTCCTTCTGCAAGAGCGTCATGGGACAGGAGAGGGCTGATCCTGCTCGTAGATGGTCGTGATGAACCCTCTACTGCTTGACTCTACTGGACATATCGCCACTCCTCGGACTAAAGGTTAACTAGAGTAGGGTTAAGATAGAGTTCGTGGGAGAGTGGAGTTCTTCATGTTCCACTCAATGCGAACACGAGTAGGGTAGTAACGTGAAGTGGTCTCGTGTTTATTAATTTCCTTTATTGGAGATAGACAGTAACAAAAGACAGTAAGAAAGTACAAACTTAGAAGCTTAGAAATATAAAATTAGTTATAGTTGTTACCATAAGGTAGGGTAGTCATAAGACTATCTCACTGAGAACATGATTGAACATTGCTGCGATACAGCGAGGATGCCGGAGGAGGCACCGCTTCCTCCTAGGATGTGTCTTGGCATAGTACTGAGGAGACCCGGCGGTCTCTCCAAAGGTACCAAAGATGAACGAGGGGGTTTTATGGTTAGTGATCCCACATAACCCAGTCCTATAAGGCAAGATATCTTCTGTCCATCCTGAAGGTTTTCCCCCTGAAACAAAAAAAAGCGTTCGAATTATAAATCCTCGTTCGAAATTAAATTCGAACGCGCAAAATTATTAAAAAAAAGTATTGAGCCCGTAGTGGCCAGTAATACGAAGCGTTCTTAAATTAATAATATGTTATAATCTGTTTTAATATTATTTCAATGGCACATTTAAAAATCCGGAACCGTATACATTACGCACATCAATCAGAAATAGACTGCATTTGTATCCAACTAAACAACATCCTGCAAAAACATAAACCACGTATTCTATTTTTAAATATAACATTTACGGTTGAACTAACACAGATTTTAACCGTCCATCTGCTGTTTATGATATTTGATAAATAAAACTTTTAAAAATAAAGGTGTATACACACACATGTTTAATAAACTCTTTGAAATATTCAAAAGGAAGTTTGTAATGGTGGCCCACTTAACATACTTTCGATTCGGATACTGAATTCGAAGTACTCGGAATAATAAATTCTATACGGTTTTTATTGACGAATCGGAAAGTTTTACGTCATTTAATATGAGTAACATAACACAAACTCATCTGTCGGCATTTGAGTTTTGTTGGCGGTGTCAGAAAACAAGATGGCGGAAAAAAAATATATTTATTTTATTATTTTACTTTCGGTTGACACGTCATTTCTTCTGCTCCAGACAACAGATGTTTATTATTAAAAAAAGTGCGCATGACGTTTTAAGTTGGATAATGTCTCCAAGGAGGAAACAATAAAAAAAATAAGATGATTTTATATATATTTATTATCTGTGCTCATAATATTTATTTGACAGTTCTAAAACATGATTTCTGTTATCATAAAAACGTAGTGATGTTCCTATATCAAAGTTTCATATATTAATATTATCTGTGCTCATAATATTTATTTGACAGTTATAAAACATGATTTCTGTTGTCATAAAAACGTAGTGATGTTCGTATATCAAAGTTTCACCGGTTCAATCGGTAATCGGGTCACGTTTGGCCACTTTAGAGTTAAGTGGCAGATTATTGGCGATCAATATTCAATAGGCAACATGTAAACAATGCCGACCTTGGTGACGCATTCAAGTGCCTCTGATCATCACATCGGTTCATCACTATAGATAATTTTTTTTTTATTTCATTTATAGAACGCTTTTTAACACGTTCCATGCCGCGGCAATTTTTGAACACTTTCCATTCAGGCAGCATGAGCCGTATACAACCCACGCTATAAAAATTAAAAATGTAGTTTAAGACATGCTTTACACTTTTTCAATACTACAAAGCTATAATTAGCGGGAAAAAGTTATAAATTTTAATAAGCATTACATTGCATGCGTGATGTGATGTTATATATATTCGAGCCTACAATTCATTTGTTTAAGAATCCTTTGTTTTTCAATGAGAACTGCAAATGGCCTGAACGGAAAGTGCAGCGGGGGTCGTATACGCCCCACATCTTTTTAAACGGTTTTATTTAGTTCGACCCGTACGGAATTTATTTATTTGGGTCAAAATTAGAAAATGAAATTTAAGCACCTTCCCGTTGTCAGATTGATCTGAAATTTGGTAAACACATTTAATTTAGATGACAATACAATATAATAAAATCAATAACATTATAAATCTAAGATGGCCGCGGATACATAATGGCGGATTACATATTTTTCCTTAACCCCCTCAATATGGGTATCAAATTAAAGGGCTACACTAGTAAAACTCGATGATTATGTCAAAATTTTAAATTCAAGATGGACTCCGTTCCAATATGGCGGACTAGGTACATATTTTTCCACAACCACCACAATATGGGTATCAAAAAACCGTTTAACTCAAAAGTTTTTTAAATGTATTTATTCTATCTTCATATAAATCCATTTTTGATTTATCTTGTCCAAAACCAGAGGGTAGATGATCGTATTCATGTACCGTTTATTTTGCAACTGGTAGTTTATTTAAACTTATCTGATCTGTGGCCGGTGTGGCAAAAATATCTAGAAAATATCTACTAGAGATGATAATACACTGACAGTTTTCGTGGTAGAGTGAATATTGAATTTGGTATGTGATGACTCGAGCTACGGAGTAATAAAGATGTTCCCAATGGATGTCTAATAGATTCAGGCGTTACCTTGCGGAAGTCCATCCTAAGTAAGAAAGGGACTAATATATAGCTACTTTCATTGTTACATGTTTGTTTATTAATTTTAACTCTTTTTCTACATTTTACATATAACGACGAACTTAATTCAAGCTTATATTATTAACTTCAAGCTCAACTACAGTTTTCGAACCTTCGCTTTGAATACTCAACGATTCCAGAGACGAATATAATACATAGAGGACTGAAAGAATTTTAGATAGACTTCTATGGAGAATAGCACAAAAAAGGTTCGGGAGACACTGTCCTAGAATTTCTTAACGTGTGTGTAACATCATATTCGGGAAAATCGACGACGGAAGTAAATTCAATATAGATGAGTGGCGCGTGTATTGTCACCGCTAATTTACTAACAGCGTAATGGATACGACTGATATAATTCAATTGCGCGGCAAATTGTCAGGATAAAACGATTACCACCCGTTTCATATACAGGATGATCGATTAAAAGCGTAACAACTTCAATGGTATGGTCATTTGACAGCAAAAAGTTTTCATGCTTTTAATTTTTTCTTAAGGAATGAAACAGGCCTAAAATTTTCAAGGTAGATTTTGAAAAGGCACTTTTAGCAAAAAATAAAAAACGGAAAATAACCGGACTTTATGTAATTAAAAATATAAGTTCTAATAAATAGATAAATGTAAAACCTTATTATGTTTTTTATATTTTTTTTATTTCAAATTGTGTTTCTATTTTTATATAAAAATGGAAATATCATGTTCAGATTAGATTTTACGAAAATATAATTTGTACCAAACTGTCAGGAGACATCACGTTTTAAAAAGTACTTCCTACTTGTAATGTATGAAATGTATATTTTGTTCCGTTTTTATTTATTAATATTTTGAAATTGTTTTTTTCCTCATTAATTTTGTATTCTATTATTTTTGATACAATATTTTATGAATGTTTTTAATTTTGCTTTTTTTTAAATTAACATGTTAGAATTGTTTTTTTTTATTAATTACCTTTATTAATATTTTTTAAATTAGTCTTTTTTGTGTCGTAATTAGACGTAATAAAGTCATAGGTATTTTTTTATTTTGTCACTCAATTATAATAATTCAACATCGGAGGGTGACAACCTTCAAACTTAAAAAAAGAATTCAAGTTATAATCACCTTAATTCTTAAATTAAGTAATTTAGTCAAGGTGCAACTTCAAACCCGTCTAAGCTGGTGATGTTAAGAGATGATAAGAATGCTCAATGTGATATAATCTAGACTCAGATTAAACTCTTCTAGAATGGCATAATTTACCTTAAACATACTAGGGTCCTGAACGCAATCGTTTAAGAAGAATCAACAAAAAACACAGACTGATATTCCCTTTTTTTTATTCAGAAATGATTTCCCATTCTCGCGGCCTTGTCGCAAATTCGAACAGTTTTAGGACAGTAAATTTTGGACGGTGTACCGATTAGGAATGTAAATATCGTCCCCCAGTCAACCATCGATGTTTACACAGGGCATACGTGCCAATAAAATACGTTGACAGAATGCTTATTGCCGTTAAAAACGTTATCTGATCAAGATGGCGGACTTTCCCGCCAAAATTATATATTGGCGGTAATCTGAGAGTAAGTTTATGTTATTCTATATTAGTCATGTTACAAGATATTATTATTAATATGTGTTATGTATTTTTTTATTAGTGTGCATGTTCCACTAGAAGGACTGTCGTCATAGTAAGGATTGGTTATGGAGGCGATCTCTGAGGAAGATTTATACCTTTTTTTGACTCTGTGTTTGGCACTAATCGATGTAACATAACTCCTGAAGATGCCCCGTGGAGGGGTGAAACACGTGTTGAGTAATTTGGTGGTGGCGGTTGTGTGATTCGCATTGTTTGCCGCATACGCATTTATCAGCGGGCTGGCGGGCGGTGAATTTCATTGCACGACTTCCACTGCATGTGCGGAAGTGGCTTAATATTGGTCCTTTTCTTACTGAAGATTTATACCTTGCAATAGGCGTTTATTTGCTGAAATGAAGTGTGTGTTACTGGTGATGACTTATGGATCTGAAACGTGATCAATTGGGATTTATAAAAATGTCCAAGGTCACCCAGAGATCAATTGAATGGGATATACTTGGAATTTCGCTGCGTGCTTTTTTTAAAAAAAGTTTACGTACGTAACTCGAAGAATTGCTCATGTGAGGTGGCAGTTGGCAGACCACGTCACCTGTGCAACCGAAGTCCTCGAGTGGCAGCCACGAGCCGGTAGACGTTACTTGAGAAGGTTTCTTACATGTGGGCAACGAAAACCGGTCATCGTGATGATCTTTGGGGAGGCAAACGCCTTGTAGCGGGCGTCTGTGGGCAAACGTGATGATGAACATCGCATCACTTATGGACAAAGAGGAGAGTCGCGGGACTTTTCTAGAGTACTGCAGAAGGTTCATAGTAGAAACCATTAAAAGGAACAAGTAGGCAAAAAAAATGTTTATTAAAGCTGTGATAATTGTAGTGTGAAAAATACTTAAGTAACTAAGAAAGGGACTAATATATAGCTGCTTACACTTACTGTTATACTACTTATAGGATCTTTATTTCTCTCTCTTATATAGGATATATATTCCTCTCTCTTATACAGGATCTATATTTCTCTCTCATAGAAGATAAACTGATTATGTAAAAATTAACAAAAGAATGTTACAATAGCATTTTGTTTGCCTGTTGTTTACAGTTAAACAATGTTTAGCTTATTAAGTCACGCGGCAAAAGTTGATTTTATGAAGTTATTGTTGCATGAAAACTTGCGTTCACCCACATGCTCAATGGCACTGTTATTGCAGTACCATATCCATGTGTTCTAAATACCTGTTGATTATCGTAAATATTTGTTTTTTTATGCCCCCACCCCCCCTATTGGGGGCGTTTTGTACCTCTATTTTTGGGAAGGACAGGGTCGTTTTAATTCTTTTAATAATTCTTTTTTTTACACTCTTCTTATAATATTTCTTGTTTGATTTGTTACGTTTGTTGTGTTGACGATTGTTGCAAAGATTTGTTTACACGTGGAACAAATGCTTATGATATTATTTTAGTGTGATAAAATCGTCGTTGAATGCAGACTTTCATCCGGTCCTATGGGGAATCGATAGAAACCCATGTCCAGCTGTGAACGTCCTGCCGCTGAAATTATTTTAGTTTGGGATCCATGTTTGGGCATTTTAATCCCATTATGACACGCGACGCCTATCTGCAAAATCTTTTAGTCGCTTCCGACTTAATTTCCGACTAAATAGATTAGTTGTCTTAATTTCAATATTGAAATTGCTGATCTAACTCTGTTCTTGGCGCCTTCTATCAACACATGGTGCAAATTTCCTTACACGCCACTTAAATTACAATTAGGTGTTGGGTTTATATTAGGAAATATTTTAAAATGATTTTGTCAATTACATTCATCTCCTTTTTAAAGTTCACTTAATGCTCTGTAGGTTTTTAAGGAGAATAAGTAAGACAGCAATCATAATGTACATGGCATTTGCATTGAATCTGTGCATTTGACAGTTCGCCGCGAACTCCGCTCATTTGACATATTGTCGCGAACTTCACTCATTTGACAGTTGTATCGGTCAGTACTTATAATAGAATATTTTTTTTGTTTACACATTTACTTCACTTTAAAATATGACGCATTAATTTATTATGAATACAACAGACTAGTCAAATCTGGCAGTAGTCTAAAATCAACGGTCTAGGCCTATAATCAGTGGCGTAGCTATGGTATTTGGGGCCTGGGGCAGATTGGGCTTTGGTGCCCCCCCCCCCCCCAGAGTCTAAATAATTTCAAAATCCAGAACAGAATGTAGTTAACATATTTTTTTTTGTTCAAAATAATAATAAATATATTTAAAATAACATTAGATATTAATAAAATTTATTGGGAAAATTTAAAAACGAAAATTCCTCGCTTTTTGGCCTGCAAAGTCATTAATCACATTTTCAAAATCAAGTGTCGACTAGTTCGAAACACAGATATGTGTTTTTGTGATTTAGGGCCCTTTTAAAAAACACTTTATGTGTTTTGCGAATGAAAGGCTTATTAAACACTGTGTATATTATAATTTGTAACCGTTTACTTTTTTCAATGTTCATATTATTTTACAACTTTTTTAGCACAAAAACAGTAAAATTCGATATTCTTTTTATGTTATTTACTTTAAATTATGGTTTTTATTTTTCTTTTAAAATTTCATTACTCATCATTCAAAAAAAATATTTTCAACTTTGGTGCCCCCCCTGCTTGTGGTGCCTGGTGCGGCCGCCCCGCTCGCCACCCCCTAGCTACGCCACTGCCTATAATGAAGTATAATATAAAATATAATTTTAGGCAACTATGTATCGGGAGACTTCTTTAAACTTAAAAGAGCCGGAACGAATGAAAGTGATCAATATAGTCCAGCTGATTTGCAAGTTGAAGTGGGGGAATGTTGGCCACGGAACGCAAAACAGATGGCTGATGATGAGGCCTGGAATGGAGACCACGACGCAGCGAAGAACGTTCAGTACGGTTCAGAGTCATTACACGCTGGCTACGAAAACAGAGAAGGCTATGTCCAATAGTTTTCGAGTTAAATAATTTTAACTCAATAATTACACATGTTAAAAAACAGTATTCATTGTATACTTTAAAGGTCAATTCTCTCGTCGTTCAACAAACAATTATATACTTTTAATGTCTTGAAAAATACACACGAAACACGAAGCGCAAAACAGCTTACACTCTAACATAAGACAGTGACGTGAATTCATTTACATCAAACATATTTACAAACATTCTTTCTTTTGTTTCAGACAAACAATACTACGTTAAAAATTACGAAAGAAATCCGGACCAGTTTAAATACCTTATAAATACGATAAAGTAATCGAAAAAGGATTTAAAAAAATGTTAAATGATTTATTCCTGTTTAAATTTGGAGCAAAAAGGTTTTAGTTGTGATTAAAGTCAAAGATTAAAAAAATAATGGAGGAGATTATTCATAATTCGACTCTTGCCACGATATACCCACGTGAAGCGACCATCATGGCGGCGGTCTGCGCTTGTATCTTCAGCGTCATTGGTGTTGTGGGTGAGTGCATTTTAGCAATTTTTTTTTAAATAGATCACTTATTTAAATTTAGAACGGATATTTGAATTATTATTGTTTCGAAGATGTCAGTTCTCTTAGTAAGGCTTTTACAGTTTCAGTAAGAAATTTGTTGCACGACTACCACTGCATGTGCGGAAGTGGCTAAATATTGGTCCTTTTCTTACTTCGAATAAAACCGGATGAGAGTAAATACAAATTCATATGCTTCGTGTTAAAAAAAGACGGTACTGTTTTAAAACAAGTGCGTTCTCCGTGTAATGTTGTCGGAAGAAAAAAAAAACTTTGTTAAATACGAGACGTAAGCTGGCTGAGTTGGCTTTTAAGGAGTTAAATTAAAAATACGATAATCAAAGACAGTGCTTCTCAACCTTTTCTGCGCCACGCCATACATAATTTTTATACTAAAGTTCAAGTTTAAGTCTCCAGTCTACCATCGAATTGTCCCACTGTGTGGTGTGAGTCCCACGTTGGGAAATATTTCGCGTATATTGTAATGCAGTTCAAAACAATATCTACCAAAAATACTGGTACTTTCACACTTACGTAATGTAACCTCCGTTATCTTTTCATTCAAAATACCGCAATGTTTGAAGACGAAGGTTTTTGACCAATGTGTGTTGTTGGTGATGACATAGGGGTCCAAGAAGTGAGCACTTACGAAGGTCATCATAAGAAAGCTCAAGTTCAGAGAACAATGGAAAGGGCTATGTGTCGTTTCGCTGCGAGATCGAATCCGAAATGAGGTGATCCGCTGAACCAAGGTCACCGACGTAGATTGAAGATGATGTAGAAGTTGGGGCTAAGAGGTCCTCAAGTGGCGACCTTGAGTTGGTAGCCCTCTAGGAGGCAGATCTTTAGGAGAGGCCTTATGCCTTGTAGTGGGCGTCCATTGGTTAAAAAGAAAAAAAATGTTCGTGGTACAGGGTCAAAACAGACTGGTAATCGAGTGCAGTACAAGGCCTTTTTCACTTACGCCTCCAGCGACATTCACATTTTAAAACACCACGCCTCATATAAAGGTAATTTTAATTTTTTTTAACGTGTACATATGTAAATAGAATCAAATCGGTATGATTCATTGGCAAATCAATTACCGTGATCCGGTAACGTGAGATAAGCGTAGGCAAACATATAATGTCTATAAACCGTGATTATATTGTTTACATAATCGATTTATACCAGTTGATAGCTGCCTTTATGTACGGTAACCATAGCTTGCGTTCCAATCGGATAATCCTCCTTTATTGGTGACTACAATTGCCCCGTTATTCCTAGAATTCGACAGAAAAATGGTGCAGAATGTAACAAAAGGAAACGATACTCAGAAATAGAAAAAAAGGTAGATAAGTTTTTAAAATAAAAGTAATTGCATAGCACTAAATAGTAAAATAAGAACAGAAATGTAAATAAATACAGAGTCTGTGATGAAAAATAATTTGTGGTAAATAGTGTAGATTATAGAAGGAAGGAGATGCAAGAAAGAAGATCTGAAAACAAAGAATGACAGATCATGTGAAGCGAAAAAGGAATGAATAAATGATAATGTGAATGACGAAAGTAAATGTAGAATACAAAATTGAAAAACTCTTTTTAACTGAATTTGTAACGTCCCTACCATACAAGGCAGGGGGAACTAAAAACCCCCAAAAATGGGGGTCATTCAATAATAAAAGAACCGGAAAATCTTCTGAATTTTTTATCTTAATGGAGAAAAAATAATTTTCTTTACGATAATTACAACAGATTTAAATATTATAGTAGTTTTTTTAACATTAAGTTCACAGTTTTAGTAGTCAAACCCATCACAAATTATTTGTTAAACATTTTGGTTCTAAAGACACGATGTAATATTAAATTATTATAATGTATATTTCTATTAGAACAATAAAATTACAGTACCCGGCGATAAATTTGCGCATCGATTTTTGGAAAGAGACAATCGGCTAATTTCGGATTCGTGGAGAGTTATCTTTGTCGCACGAAATACAACAATTGACAAAACGTCGGTAGTGTGGGGACAGAGATAGTGCTCTATGAAGCCGGAATTAGCCGATTTTCTCTTTCCAAAGGACGATGTGAAATATATATCGCCGGGTACACTAAACGTTATATCAGTTTTTTAATATTAAGTTCACAATTTTAATTGTCAAACTGATCGCAAATTTTTTATTAATACATTTTGTTTCTACCGATACCATGTAGTATTCAATTATTATATTGTATATTTGTGACAAAAAATTGAAGTATAGTGGTGTATTGGAGGAATGTAATATAAAAAATCAGGACATGTCCCGATTTAATCAAATATTATGGTGTCACTAGTCATAACGCTCCTACGGCTGTACATTCAGGGGAAGCGATGAAATTATATTTGTTTACGTCGCCGCCATATTGGTACGGCGTGTCATAACAACGATTGGCTCTTTGAAGTCGCAGCTTTTTTTTGGTACGGATAATCAATGCTCTTTTTGGTATTTCTACCGAATTCAAGTGGTTTCTTCGACTAAACTGAAAGTAGATATGGAAAACATCGCCTTAATGATGGACCACGACAACCTTCGCCCATCATGCCTATCGTTTGCTCGCAGGGTGGTAAGAAATGCTATTAAAAGGAACAAAACCAAATAGAAAAACTGGAACGAAAATGCACATGTAAACGAACTTATCAAATAATAATAGAATATAAGACATGCATTAAAAAGTTCAAATCCAAACAAATCTGTGATATCAAAAAATAAACATAAAGATTGAAAAATACAAGTATACCTAGCCACCTAAGAGTAAAAAGATGAGGAAAGGAAGGCGATGAAAGCAAGAAGGAATGAAAGAACAAAAATTGCAAGATATTGTGAAGGATAAAATGAAAGAATAAAAAAAATTGAGAAGTATGAAAGTGAGTGTCGAATAAAGATAAAACTCTGAAAGAATTATGTGTAAATAAAGTCCCTGTCCCAAATTAGATAGGGGGTACGAGAGGCCCCCAATAGCGGGGGCCATTAAAAGACAAAAAAAAGTGGTTTTGTCACGGTTGGACGTTATTACACGCTTATAGCATTTTAATATGCGGTGTGGGTAGAGTCGACAGTAAGCGAACTGAAGACATAGTTATGGCCACGGAAAGTCCCTGCATGCTGGCAGCCCAGGACAGGTATCAAGGGGATCTTTGATAGAGGCCTTTGCTTTGGTGTAAGACCGGCTGACCTTTTAAATGGCTGCAACGATTTTAACGGGACTTATACCGGCACGTAGTTAATCTAATATATAAAATTCTCATGCCACGGTGTTCGAACTTGAACTCCTCTGAAACGGCTTGACTGATTTTTACCAAATTTAATATGCGTATTCAGTAGGTCTAAGAATCGGCTACTATCTATTTTCTATACCCCTAAGTGATAAAGGTTGTTCACACTTAAATTTTTTTTTTTTTAACGAAATTTTTTGTTTTTATTTTTTTTATGATACAGCATACAAGAATACCTACAACCATAAATTTTCACCCCTCTACGATCAACCCTTATTTTTATTTGTTAAATAAAAACTTTAATTTTTTTTGCAAAACAACGTTTGCGGGATCAGCTAGTATAATATAAGAGAAGAGAATAAGACTTTATTTTATTTAAAAAAATATAAAACTGAAAAAGGTGTGTTTGTTGTTAAATTCCACATGAATGGCGTATCATATCACACAGCGTATAAGTATATATATATATATATATATATATATATATATATATATACTTATGTTTAATTTACCACGTTTTTCAGAAAGATGTGATCCTTACGTTTGACCCTATCGATCGATGCCTTAAAAGTGCAGGGTGTTTTTTTTTCGGATTTTACACGTTTCGAAAATCTGTGAATGCAGTTCTGTTTCTTTTCAAAAATAAAGGATGTTTCTTTTAACCTAAATTATCCATCTCCAGTATGTACAGTACTTTCCCTCCAGGTGGCGTTAAAAAATTCCACCCTGTATATCCGTATATATATTTAAAAGCATACAAAGTAAAGACACTTGTCCCAAACATTTACAGAATTTATTCTGTTAACGAATTGTAATACAAGTAAATACATTCGTAATACATCGATAATTAAAGCATATAATGCATACCACGGTAATAGATGCTTTTATCTTAAACACACATACATTATGCGCAAGCGCATCATTAGAAAGCGGTTAGTAATCAAACCGTTAGCATAAATATGCAAGTGTCCATATTGCTTTTATATAGTGATGTGATTTACGTATTATTGTGATCAAAAAGTAAGGTGAAATTGTTTATAAAATGTAAATTCTTTATTTATTATCCCAGTCTGATAAAACGCACTTTTGTCAACGCTTTTTCCACTCGTCAAAACAGACTAGGAATAGTCTTCTCCCGTTATAACCTTCAAAACCTTCTTAGATTTAGTTTTAATCTCTACAATCTTGTCAAAACGACGTCCTCGCATTGGCCTTTTGAGTTTGCTGACTAGCTAGTAGTCGTACGGAACCAAATCAGGCGAATAAGGTGATTGCCGAACAATATCAGTCGAATTTTGAAGAAACAATGCAGTATGACATCGACCAATCAAGACTTGACGCGCTTGAGACACATAACATTCTTTAAAATGGGAAAATGGACGCTTGGCAAATGTTGTAGACACTACTACCAACGTAGGAAAAAAAATTAGTCCTCACGTTTGCCTTTTGAGTTTGCTGAATAGCCAGAAGTTACGAAGCCAAATCAGGTGGATACGGTGGTTAAGGAAAGATATCAGTCTGGTTTTTAACAAAAAAAAGTCGCGAAAAACAATGCACTGTGACATCGAAAAATCGGCTATCACGCGTTTGAAATACACAACATCCTTTAAAATTGGTTTGAACTGAGCCAAACGATATTCCAATTTCTGATAATACTTTTTTAATTTAAATTATAATTTCACTTTACTTTTTGATCATAGTAATATGCTATCAATTCGGTAAATCTTGAAATAAATTAGATGTAAAATTCAGCACGCGATCGCAAGGTTCATCGATATATATATAAATGCTGATGATGGCAATCGAGGTGATGCATTTACGGAAATTTAAGCACTTCACAAAAACACGTGTTAAAACTTGGTGATAATTATACCTTTTGACAAAGAGACATATGTAACCTTGGAAAAAAATTACCTGCCTGCCTAATGCCTTAGATTTTTAAATGACTTTTTGATCACAGTAATAAATATGTCATTAAGAGTGCTTATGGTTATATACATTTATGTATCTCTTTTGGAGCTCATATAGCCACAAATATGTATATATATGTATATATTTATATATACATATAAATATAAAAAATTGTTTTTATGATACCTCCACATTAAATCATTTTTAATTTTGTCAATGACAAAACTTTATCTTTTAATAATTTTTAAATTACATGTCTAATCCTGTATTAATTAATAAATACAAGAAGGTCATATATTGTAAATTAAATAATAAAAAAACATTAAACGTTTTTTCTTTTAAATAATTTAAAAAAATATATTTATAGAATAATCGATATTGTTATCGATGTTTTACGTTACATCACTAGCGTTGATTTTCTCCAGTTAATCTTTGCCCATCAATGTTATAACCTAGTAAACAAGATCCCGTGTATAGATCTATTATCACCGTACAAGAGATAAAATTTATTCTCTTTTTATCATCCTGTCTGCATAATATTGAACATTGCAACGATTTTATTTATTTCCATTCGAAATTAAATTATAAATAGTGGTTCTAAATATGCGAAGCAATTTGTTATCTCCATTATATAAAAAAAGAAAAAAATCGATACAGAAAAAAAATAATATAACGTTTGGAGTATTATCGATGTATACATTTCATCGATTTTCAAGTAAATCGATATACATGATTATTAGGAATAGATGTAAATGCCTTATAGAAGTGAATATATATATTTATATAAATAATATATATATAAATACATATTTCACACTATCCAAATGTAAATGGTTTAAAAACTAACCACGTATTGATATTATAGTAGTAATAAGCGTTTTCAAAATTCAAATTATTAATTTAATTTAATAACTGTTTATTATCTGTCGTTGCTGACTTTATACAGCCAGAAGCCA
Source organism: Battus philenor (assembly GCF_028537555.1). Lineage (NCBI taxonomy): Eukaryota > Metazoa > Arthropoda > Insecta > Lepidoptera > Papilionidae > Battus > Battus philenor. The sequence continues at coordinate 13,665,416 of NW_027181678.1, read as the reverse complement.
TTGACCTGTGGCATTTAAATACAAAAAAAAATAATGTAACATATTTTAGAATGGTCACTTTATTCTGATTGGAAGTAGGTGGTATATTTATTTATTTTCACTTCATTGAACACCATAGATAATAACAAATATAAATATATATAATGTTATATACATGTATATATAAATAGAGGCAATCTCTACCAGACAACCTTTGGATAGAGATGAGAGACGTGAAAGAGTGGGTAATCTAGGGTGTACATACATACAAATACATTACTATACACACACATATATACAAGAATACGTATGTATACTTGTATTTACATAGCGGTTTAAAGGTTTTTTTGACAAACATATATATATATATATATATATATATATATATATATTTATTTTTCTGCTTGAGATCCTCTCTTTAAGCCCTTGGCTATAATTTCTCAAGGTCGCCATTCCATGCTCATTTTTGAACATATATATTTAATATAAATTAATTTGAAAAGTTATAGGACATTCTATTTTTAATTAAGTTACCTAATTATACGGCGAAATTTCGTCTGCTTTTATGGCAACACTGATACGAGGGTGAGGGTTGGTGTTGACATTTAATAAAATTGTTAATTTTATCTATACGGATGGGGGACATAATACTAAACACGATATATATAGATCCCCAGATTTATTTACTTCTACTGCTAGAAATGTTTTACTTTATTACTTTCTTTACTTAGAAATCATCAACGTTATTTCGGTCGTAAGACGTCCACTGTTGGGCATAGGCATTCTCTTGATATTTCCTCTACCTTAACAAGGTTATCTGCCAACGTTTTTTTTTATGGTCCCCGCTATTGGGATCCTCTTGTACCTCCCCTATCTAGTTTGGGACAGGGACTTTATTTACACAACATTTTTCACAGTTATTATCTTTATTCGACACTCACTTTCATACTTCTCAATTTCTTTTATTCTTTCCTTTTATCATTCACAATATCTTGCAATTTTTGTTCTTTCATTCCTTCTTGCTTTTAACGCCTACATTTACTCATCTTTTTACTTTTAGGTGGCTAGGTACATTTTTATTTTCCAATCTTTATCTTTATTTTTTGATATCACAGATTTGTTTGGATTTGAACTTTTTAATACATTCGTTTACATGTGCATTTATTTCACTTTCGGTTCCAGTTTTTCTATTTGGTTTTGTTCCTTTTAATAACATTACTTACCACCCTGCGAGCAAACGATAGAAATGATGGGCGAAGGTTGTCGTCGCCCATCATTAAGGCGAAGCTGTCCATATATACTTTCAGTTTAGTCGACGTTTCCAGGGCACTGCGCATCTCTGCATGTGCGGAACTCTGCCCACGTTTTGGGCGGTACATCATATTTCATCACCTTTATTCCATGCGAAAATTAACTTTTAAAATCTACTGTGTTGTTACTTCGATATGGCACGTCCACCGCTGGACATAGACCCACCTCCAAGATTTCTATATCTACTGGAAGCGGCACGCATCGTCTCTTCCGAGGACCTCAACAATGTACCTTCGGATGGAGGTACTTTGCTGTACTTAAGGGTCCGTCGTTTTTTCGAAATGCGGAGGTTCTAGCGGTGATATATTTCGCGTTTTACAAGGCCCCAATTACTTGTCGGTTTCTCACTTCCTTCTACGTATCATTAAAAATATAATAAAAAATAAACCTCATGTTTATTTCTAATTAATGACGAAATCTCTGAAATCTTACATAGTAGTACATAATGTGAATTATTACATCCGACAAGTGTATAGAGTGAGGAAAGAAAAAAATATAAATCATTGTGATATAATAACACATAAATTATATCGGTACTTTATAGCCGGCGTTGAGCATTTATAAATGGCGGGAATGAGTAACGCTTTCAAATTTAGAACGCTTCGGCCATCTTTCGCTTGTCATCGTGTTGTAACTTTTTAAAATTATAATCCTTTAGGCAAAGAACATATGTTTATACAGCCAAGTAATATTAATACAATTATTTAAGTTTTAAATGAACACGACTTGATCAATACTTTCATTTACATCAGTTTAGTTTTTACACATATTTCCTATCACCTGTATAAAGTGATCAATTTTAAATTAATCTATTTTCTTTTATTAGAATGCGACTGGTCAATAACTGAAGGCAATACAAAGTCTACAGGAATAGATATTAATTAGTAATTAATTTTATATACACCAATACCTCACTTTGCTTCGTGGTTACGTTCCAAAAAAACACAACGCATATTGAAATGCCGCAAAGTGAATTAAGATTTTTTATAGCAAACCATGTAAAGATCGAAGATAGGTTCCAGAGTTATGAAAATACTACTTTTTAAAAAGAAAACTGAACAAAGTACACATTTAAAAAACAAAATAATATAACTCTGTCAATAAATAAATTTAAAAAATATTTACCTTTTTTGTAACCAGAAATAACACTTAAAAATTTATATAAATTTATTAATCTCTTAAAAAAAGCACAACACACTACGTAATAGAAACTGAACTCTAAAATTAGCAAAACAAAGTGAAAATAAAACTGTATTCAAATTTCGTTGATTTTTAGTTAGAAAGGGAATCCCCGAGTTTTGATGGCATAGCGCAATTAGAAACAAAAGTGTTGTCATCTTGTAGAAAAAAAAGAATGGTTAAAAAAATTAAAGACCCGAATCCAAAACAACGCAACTTCGAATATCTAACGACGCACAGTGAAAATTAGTACTAATTAAGCAGTGGGGCAACTTCGAAAAAAACTTAAAACGAAACGACGCAAAGCGAGGTATTGGTGTAGTAATAAGAATATAGGGTAGGTTGCCAACTAAATGCACTGACAACATAAGATCGCGGGAAGTCGCTGTGGCGATCTTTACGGGTGTCTGGCTGTGGCCTTCCATCGACTGAAAATAAAAATAGAAATTTTAAACATATATTAATTGACAGCGAATAGATATAGATAATAGATATACATTCACCAATTTTAAAGTATCACATTTCTTATCATCCTGTATATGTATTCGTAATATTTAATATACAAGATCTACACTAATAAAGCTTTCAAAATTATAATGCAAGATGACGTAAGGCGAGTGGAGTCGATTCGGAACTCGATTCCGTACGACCGATAGCCCGGTATTCAGCCAACAATAATTGTACGCAATTATGAGCGCAGTATAATGCATTAGACTAGTGTGACCATGAGAAATTATTAAATTAATGGGAATGGTCTATGTTCAGCTGTGGAGGTGCAACGGGTGGAATAATGATGATCTATAGAAAAAAAAACGAACAGTTAGAACAAATACAGTTTTTTTGACATTATAATTAAATTTACGAAAAAATGCAAAAAATATTTTTGTGTATTATTATAGTTTTATTTTTATTTAATATCCTTTATTGTATGCGCTAGGAATATAATAGTAAAGAAAAAGTACAACAGGCGGTCACACGATATCACACGAAGCAATTTCTTTCAGACAACCATAGTATGGAAACATTGGAGGGGTAAATAACGGGTAGTAAACGTGTTCATATAGACAAAACATACATATATACAAAAATACGCATACATACATACATATGTATATAGCATATACACTTATAATAAGCCGTATATTATATTTCGGCGTTGGTTATAACATCAAAATTAACACATATACAAACACACATAAATATACATACATATGTACATAGCATTCATTTATTTATATATGCTTATAGTAAATACCGTGTGATACATAATTATGAACACAAAAACAAACATATCAAACAGACTGATTGCACTTGCCTCAGAAATAATAACAAAACAGAGAAATAATAAAATTTAAATAAATAATAAACAATCACAGATCTATCTATCGATACTACTTTTTTAAAAGAAAATCGAACAAAGGAAACATATAAAAAACAAAAATAATATAACTCTGCCAATAAATAAATTGGAATAATATTTACCTATTTGTTACCAGAAACAACACAACAAAATTTATATAAACTTATTATTCTCTTTTAAAAAAAGCACAACACACTACGTAATTGAAACTGAACTCTTAAAATTAGCAAAAGAAAGTGAAAATAAAACTGTATACAAATTGCGTTGATTTTTAGTTAGAAAGTGACTCCCCGAGTTTTGATGGCATGGCGCAATTAGAAACAAGTGTTACCATCTTAAAAAAAGAAAAATAAAAAAAAATAAAGACTCGAACCCAAAGCAATGCAACCTCGAAAATCTAACGACGCACAGCGAAAATTAGTACTAATTAAGCAGCGACGCAACTTCTAAAAAAACGCAAAACAAAACGACGCAAAGCGAGGTATTGGTGTACATACATAAAAATCGTGGCCACCCTTGTTTTTGTAGTTTGAATAGTAATCTACATAGAATGGCGGCCCATCATTATCTGACGTATTGTTCATCTTGGACGGACACAGGCTATATTCACTTACACTTAAAGTTATTTACGGGAATGAAAGACATTTTGACTGCTTTCAACTACACCAGAGTTCCCCAAACTTTTTTGTGTCGTAGACCCCTTGCCACGTTTTTTCGTGTTGGGTAGACCCCCTGATATTGATTTCCTGTAAATTTCTAACTGTAGTGAAGTTTAGTATTAAAAACTTAAAGAAAAAACACATGTTAATTTATACATTTATTAATTGAATTTAAATTAAAACTACTCAAAATAAAATTTTGTATCTGTTATGTAAAATATACGTAATATTAAATAAACATAAAATAAACTATAAATATAATTACATAAAATATATACTTCATAGGTACTTTTATAAATAATCTAAATGTTTTGATATTATAAGATAGTATGATATAAGTAAATAGGTACTATCAGTATATGTGTTGAGATCCACTATCGTGGACTCCCAATTTTTTTTTCGCTGACGTAGACCCCTAGCAGGTTGTCATAGACCTCTAGGGGTCGATATAGATCACTTTGGGAATCACTGAACTACACTATTGAATCTATAAAATACCATTTTACAGTGTTACCATGTAAAGATGTTTTCTTAAAAACATTGCAAATGTACTAATGTGATCAAAAACTATGTTGATATTTCCATTTAAACTCCCGGACATTAGGAAGTCTGGTAATTTTTCATAGGTTGGTAGAACTATCCATACCATATGCTCAGCGTCTGTTGGTTCAGCCCAAACCATTTTAAAGGATGTATAGCGTGTCAAAGACATCGACTCGATTATTGGCAAAATCGCTCAATTTTTTGCTCTGTGTGTGTCTGATTTATAGTTTTTATAAGTGTTTTTTTCCTAGAAATAGAACCTTATTTACTATCAAACATATTTATTCTAATTAAAAAAAAGTTAATTACTAATTCAAAATCTCATTTCGCTTTCAACATCAAAAGTCACCTATATCGTCATTCTAGGAATAAATCGCAACGTGTACTTACAACTGATGCAAGTTTTAATTTGCAAAGAAATCATTTTGAAAACTCTTGAAAACTTCAAGGGTCATTCCCTATTTTCAATCTTATTTCCCCATAAAAATCTCCCATTCAATACTTTTTTTAATCACACTTAAGGTTATTTTAAAGGAATGCATTTTTACAGGTAACTTCATCACCACAGTCGCTCTGCTCATGCACCCCAAGCTCAGGGGTCACGTGACCACCATGTTCGTTCTCTCCCTCTGCGTGTCCGATCTTCTGTTCTGCAGCATCAACCTACCACTTACAGCCAGCAGGTAAACTATACGTTTGTTTTAAAATTACAATTTTATTCAGGACCTCGGCTTGGTCTTGTCTTATCTCAGACTGGTTCCCGTAACCAAGCGGCCGTGCGCTTATTTTGCGACCAATTCCTCAACAGACCCTTGATGTTGAAGACGATCTCCATCTCCAGAGACCAGTAGCCATGTAGGGTGCTACTCCCGTACACTGAAGTAATACGTGAGCAGCAGTCTCGTCCTCTTCCAGACACGCTCTGGACAAAAGACTGTCCGTAACGCCTAATGTAAATAGATGTTTGCTAAAAAGATCATGACTGGTTAAAATCCCTGCCACCAAGTGCAGCCGGAGCAGGGCGTTAGAACCGGCAGCTTATGGTAGGCATAGCCTCTTTTGTAAGTAAAGGACCAATATTTAGCTACTTCCGCACATGCAGCGGTAGTCGTGCAACAAAGTCCAGCCCGCTGATAAATGAGTATGCGGTAAACAATGCGAATTACACAACTGCCACCGTTAAACCTCTCAAATTGTTAGCTAAATATTGGTCCTTTTCTTACTTAAGATGGACTTCCGCAAGGTAACGCCGTATTCCATTAAATATAGCCTCTTTTGCTTGTCGGCACTCCTCATGGCTCGTCCATCACTGTGTTGACTCCTAGTACGCTCCGATACTAGAGATCTGGCTTTACCCATTGGTAGAGGGATGAATAGTTCCAGGCGGTAAACGACCATGCTGGAGCTCTTCTGGGGCAGCTTATCTGCAGCATCATTGCCTCTGGAGCCGCTATGACCTTTTAATCTACTAGTGTTACAAGGTTACGTTATTTATTATACATAGCCTATTGGCAAATTGAAGTAGCAGTCAAGGAAATTGGCACGCAGAACTGATGCCCCCTGGAACCTTAAGGTTCTGTAGACAAACAGCGTTAGACGTCCACCTTGACAGACGATCTTTTTCAGGTCGTCAGAAATCGCAATAGGCTTCTTACCGGTTCCATTTTAAATTTATAATCGCCATATAGTATCCTATAGCTACAATGTTTTAAAACAAAAGGTGGTTGTCTGAGTGTTTAATCGAAGATGGTTTCCGGCAACCCACCAAGATCTCCCTATCTTTGATTCATTGACGACCAGTAACAAGTGTATCGGGTCCTCCTCCTTGAGATCTCACACGCAAGGACTACCTTTCAGCCGGAGTCCATGCAGTTGTATCTGTCCTATTGGATGTCTTATGGATTTCTGGTCAGACCAAAGGCAAACTCATTGTATATACAGTAATACCCCGCTTTACGCGACCCCGTTATACGCGGTTTCACTATAACGCGAATTGCAAATATCGCGCTCAAATGCCTCGAATTAAGCGAAAGAGTGCGTATAAATATAATGTAGACATCAACTTCTCTATGGTGTCTTGACCATCTGTCAAACAATTAAAAACAGTGTTGGGTGTTATGAACGTATTTTACAAGGACGTAAACAAAACGTTACCCAAAAGACAATAGATGTATTTTTCCGTAAAAAATAAGAGTATGTGTTGCATAGTGTTCCTAGAATTAAAGTGATTGATTAAAATGATTTGAATTTTTTTGTAATAATTTTTGACTATGTTTAATCATAAACCTCGTTATACGCGAATTTCAATTAACGCGATTTTTTTTGGAACGTATCCCTCGCGTAAAGCGGGGTATTACTGTATTTAGAAAATCAAGTGTTTATTAATTGATTTCTTTTTATCAGGTATATAAAACAGAAATGGACGCTGGGCGCTCGACTATGCCAGATGTTCGCTTTCGTCTTCTACGGCAACGAGGCAGTGTCTCTATTATCTATGGTCGCTATAACAATAAACAGGTAATATTTTCATATTAAATAGTTAATGGCGTGAAATTCTAAAAAAGTACGGAACCCTCGGTATGTATAATTTTATTAGAAGGGAGATTAATTTGATTCTAATTGCAATCAAACCGAGCCCTTCTAGTGTTCCTTATAGTATATAGCCCTTCTAGTCTTGAAGTATAGAAGTCATGAATAAAGGAAATACAAGTATATTTAATGGAATCAGGCGTTACCTCGCGGAAGTCCATTCTGAGTAAGAAAAGGGCCAATATTTAGCCACTTCCGCACATGCAGTGGTAGTCGTGCAATAAAGTGCACCGCCCGCCAGCCCGCTGATAAACGCGTATGCGGCAAACAATGCGAATCATACAACCGCCACCGCAAAATTACTCAACACGTGTTTCACCCCTCCACGGGGCATCTTCAGGAGTTATGTTACACCGATTAGTGCCAAACACAGAGTCTCTATAAACTACGAAGCCGAAATTAGCCAATTGTCTCTTTCCAAAAGTCGATGTGCAATATTTGTCACCGGGTACTGTATTACCTATTTTGTCTACCTAAGCGATATCAGGCTTCGTAGAGCACTATCTCTGTCCCGCACTACCTATGTAACGTTGTCAGTCGGTGTGTTTCGTGCGACAGAGATAACGCTCTACCAAGCCAAAATTAGCCGATTGTCTCTTTCCAAAAGTCGATGTGCAATATTTGTCGCCGGGTACTGTATTACCTATTTTGTCTACCTAAGTGATATTAGGCTTCGTAGAGCACTATTTCTGACCCGCACTACCTATGTGACGTTGTCAGTCGATATGTTTCGTGCGACAGAGATAACGCTCTACGAAGCCGAAATTAGCCGATCGTCTCTTTCCAAAGGTCGATGTGCAATATTTGTCGCCGGGTACTGTATTATATTTTGTCTACCTAAGTGATATTAGGCTTCGTAGAGCACTATCTCTGTCCCGCACTACTTATATGACGTTGTTAGTCGATGTGTTTCATGCGACAGAGATAACGCTCTACTAAGCCGAAATTAGCCGATTGTCTCTTTCCAAAGGTCGATGTGCAATATTTATCGCCGCTGTACATATGTGCAACGTTACTTTTATTTTAAATATTTTACCTCGCGTGCACGCTTTGTACGCTAGGTATTTACCTGCACGCGACAATAAATGCCGGCATTAATGATGTCATTTTGCAATGTGTGTATTATGTTTTCATTTGGTATTTGATTAACATCATTTTTATAACATAGCCGTAATCATCTATTGTGTTTCGAATATTCTAGAAACGTGATTACATATCAAGAATGTCTCTATGTAAATATGCGTACATATTTTACGGAACCCTGCTATTTACAGAATTAATTTATAATTAGTGGTCGGTTATAAATGTAAAAGTTTTTTGATCATCCTGTATCATGTATAAAGAAAAAACTTTGTAATTTGTTACAATATTTTTTTTTCAATTGTAATGCGCCATACTATGTGTGAAATTATTTAAAATAGAAATTTAAAAAAAAAATTAAAAACCTAATGTATTACCGAAAATTTTCCCGATAAATAATGAAGAGGAGTCGTTAACATGGCAACATTTGAACTATAAAGTTCCCGAACGCTTTGAAAAGATGTCAGCTGTAAAAAGGTTTCATTTAAAGACAAGTGATTTATTATCTACAATGTACATGTGTTATATGTCAGTTTGACTTGCATAAATGTGTTACGTTTATTTTTAAATTTTATGATTATAGAAATGATATTTCGAATAGCGAATAGTTTGTTCAATAAGATCTTTTCATCATTCGTAAAATCAGTAAATCTTTTGTTGACATATGTCATTTCTTCCAATCCCACTCTGTTTCTTATTTTAGGTCAATTACACATCTCTTTATCACATTCTAACACTTTTTATAAAGTCAAATTTTGCAATTTTATTTTTTAGCAATGACATAATTTCTGATGAATTATTGTGATAACTTCGTACATTCCTACCAACACCCATTTTTTATTTCTTTAATTACTACATTGTTACGATACAAATTCTAAATTCTTTCTTGTCATCATTTTAACCGAAAATCTATAATTTTTGGCCCTAAACATTATTTATTCAAATAAATAAAATTGAAAGGTCTAAGCAGTATTAAAATAACAGCTTTTTACTATATACATATGAATATACACTTTACTTTTTACTATATACATATATACACGCTACATATACCAAAATTTTTGTCTGTCTGTTTGTTCTGGTTGATCTCTGAAACGGCTACACCGATTTTGACGAGATTTACACTGGCAGGTAGGTGATGTGATTAGGAGTAACATATGCTAACTTTTAGTAAAAAAAATTAACGAAAAAAAAAAAACAACTAATTTTTTTTCAATTCCACGCAGACAAAGTCGCGGGTACAGATAGTAAATAATGTATTAGGGAATCTCTTTCGTAATTTTGTATTGATAAACATGGTCTCTATATTAGATTCTTCATTTCGGTCATTATTTCCGTGTTCTATAAACAGGCTATAAAATATATTTTATTATATTTCCGTATGTCTGTTAGTGTGTTGTAATATCGGAAACGACTGAACAAATATTGGGAAGTGTTCGTAGAAAGTTTTTATATATATATACTATAATGACTTGTATGTATGACTTGTAAGGATGGAATGGTAGGAATTAAAAAACAAGTGTTGTTGAACAATTTTAATTATATTTCAATTCAACGGAGATACTTCCTGCTTCTTCTCCGCAACCATAACATTGCGAAGTAGTCATAAATAAAATAGATTAAATAAATAAATATATAATAAGTTGACGATCAATAAGATTTGTGTTGAAAGTTCCAATGTTGAATAAATGAATTTTATCTTTGACTAACATATATATGTTGCTTGGATTATGATCAAATAACTTAAAAAAATATGTGTCACTATTAAATTTTTATGTATGTATATATATATTCTTCTTTAGCGGTAGACGCCCACTGTTGGGCATAGGCTTCCCCTAAGATACCTATGGGGAGATATACCATAATCACCACACATGGTTGGTGGGTATCGCAGTATGGTATTTTGGTACACAGAAAACCTAGCTGCCCATCTTCTGGAATCTTCTTTGTAAGCTGTGACAATCTGATATAATTAATGCACAAAGTGTGAATTATAGAAGATTTTTATCTCGGTAATCGAACCCGTGACCTATGTTCGCAAGTCTCAGTTCCCCACCACTGAGCTACCATTGCTCAGCGGTAGGGAACTAAGGCTTCAAAGATATATATGAAGGGATATACCATAATCGATACACCTGAAAGGCGGGTTCACGATCGCAGTATGGTATTATGGTACGCAGAGGATGCTGCTATCTATCCTCTGGAAATTTCTTTGCGAGCAATGGCAATCCTATAGAATTTATGAACAAAATATGTGAATTATATAACATTGACATCAAATGATATATATATTATATTAACAACTTAAATGCCGATACGAAACGCGTGGTGTACGGACGTGAGGCCGGTCTCGCGCCGGCGCGAGATGCACACCAACTAACTTTAATAGTTCAATATAGCGCGGGCATCGTACGAAGTAACACGCTAACGTATCTGCATTATGTATTTTTTATTTTAATTACCTTATACACCTATCCCCCGATTTACACGGTAGATACGTTCCTGAGAAAAACGTGTAAATCGAAAATTTAAAATTTTCAAGTCAAAACCGTGTAAATCGAAAAACTTGCAGAAAATGCATAATTTCGCTATTTAACAGTTGTGATTTTTTTCAATATTTTTGGTGTATACAGAAATAAAAATAAAATGCATTGAAAAGTTAAAATATTTAATATATTAAATATATTACAGAAGACCAAAAATAAAACCAAACGTGTTTTATTATCCTTTATCACTGTCAGAAATTACTCTCAATCTTTTTTTCGGAATCGAAGGTTCGAATTCACTTTCATCACTCGAAGTTATTCGATGTTTGAAGCAGAAATATTTTCATTATGAGAGATGGTAATAAAATCGATTACTAAAACAAAAAAAAACTTATTTGGTTTAATTAACCGTGTAAAAGCGAAAACGTACCGTAAAGTACCGTGTAAATCGGGGGAAAGGTGTATATGCAAATAGAACTTAATTGATAACATTTGAATCATTTTAAAATAAATAACAAAAAATAAGGTTCATGTTCAAGACACTGGTATTGCAGCTGTTAAAGCTCTTATATCTATAACCAAACATCCTATATATCCCTGTCAACTATTACTAACTACAATAGCTATATGCATGTGTTCTTTGATATAAGTAAATGATCGCAGAATTCGTTGCAAAGAAATCTAATGAAGAGATATCAAAGTGCGCACGCGTCGTCTCTGGACAACGTCATGTCCATCCGGCTTTTACTTTATGTTTCGTAGAATCATAACTTTTCGGCCTGGGACAAGAGTGTAAACAATACTGGCAATTATTAAACACTTACATAATCTATATGATTACTAGCTGATCCCGCAAACGTTGTTTTGCAAAAAAAAATTAAAGTTTTTAATTAACAAATAAAAAATAAGGGTTGATCGTAGAAGGGTGAAAATTTATGGTTGTATGTATTCTTGTATGCTGTATCATAATAAAATAAAAACCAAAAAAATTGTCTAAAAAATTAAAAATAAAATTTAGGGGTGGACCACCCTTATCACTTAGGGGTATGGAAAATAGATAGAAGCCGATTCTCAGACATACTGAATACGCATATTAAATTTGGTAAAAATCAGTCAAGCCGTTTCAGAGGAGTTCAAGTTCGAACATCGTGATACGAGAATTTTATATATTAGATGTATTTAAATTTTATAACCTTTACGTCATTTGTTTTGGATTGTATATGTTTCCTGAACAGCCAGAAGTCCACAGAGCCAAATAAGGTGAAAATGGTGTTTGCGGAACGATATGTCTAGTTTTTTAAGAACCAGTGCACTATGACATCGACTAATCGCGACTTGATACGAAACATACGTTACAAATCACGATGAAATATCTTGAAATAACACAGAAAATCATTGTACGTGACTTAAAACAGTAAATATTAATATCAAGTGTTGCAATAATTAAAATTAACAATATGTAACACACCATTCGAAAGGCTATTAATAACATTTCACTTAGCGAGTAATTTGAGAGAAAACTGGCAACATAACTGAACTGTCATTACGAATATTGCGCGGGAAAAAGCATTCGGTTTTACAATTTCACGCATGCGCTGTCATTACATTTTTACATGCTTACTTTCCATCACAGATAATAAATGGAAGATATTATAATTTTTTACTGATAAATTTAGATCTACAGCGTGTTCAGTTATAGATTTAAAGGATTGAATATATAGCTGATTCATATGCAAAAATCTGTCTGAAACATATGTTTATACATTAATTTTTTTTTTCTCTTAGACGATGGACATAAAACTTTTGACAGTACAAAATCTACAGCTACAGATAATAAACAAAGATTAATTTTAATATGTATTGATTCGATTTTTGAAAACACTTTTTACTATATTATCTTTACGTAATTTATTTTTGAAACAATTTTTTTTGGACAGCTTTCACGTCGACAGCCGATCTTTTTTATAAATAAAGCCGCCATTACGTATATTGGAATCTGAATAAGCAATTTCGGAATGTTTAAATAACGTATTTACGTCTATTATCGAATTTTATTTCAAACTGTTTATTATTTTACTTTATACTATGCTTCTAATATTATACTAACGTTTTACGGTGGCTTTGTTTACATGAATCTTTTTGTTAATTTATATAATAATTTAAATTTCAAATTAATGTCAGTGGCCAAGTGGAATTTGGTTTGACTCGTTTGAAAAAATAATCTGAAAGCAGTATTAAAAAGTATAGAGTATATATGTATATGTGCGTGTGTAGGTGTGTGTTTATATGCGAGTCTCCATGTTATCATATCATCTGATATACACCCACTGCAAGTCATAGTCCTCAACCAAAGATATCTATGGGGAAATATGCCTTAATTAGCACGTTTACCATAAGGGTTTTCAATCTTAATGTGGTATTATGATTTGCAGAGGATGCTGTTACCCATTCTCTGAAAACTTGTCTGTGGCAACCCTATATAATTAATGCAAAAGGATGTATTATACAAGATTGCATCCCAGGAATCGAACCGGTGATGTACTATCGCAATTCTAAGCTCTTTCTCTCTAGGCGTCCACTGTTCAACCGACATTGCTCCGTTTTGATTTTTTTTTCATTAAAAAGGTAATATATACTGAATACACCGTAAGGTTACAAGAAAGAAATCAATAAATCATAAAAACGCTATTCAAAAAAAGAATTCAAAAAAAACTATTTTTAATCCCTTACAACGACATGGACTTTGACCTCCCCTATACACGCCGTTTCTTCACATGATTCGAAAAAGATTTACGTCTCCATGACATCTGTAAGCCGTGTTTATAATTTATTATACGATCCGGAACTAGCAAGGGTGACGATTGTAATGTTTAAAAAAATGTATGTTGTAACAACTCTATGGTATATAACTTAAAAATATTTTTATGGAATTATGTTGTAACAACTCTGTAGTGTGTAATATGTAATTTAAAAACGTGTGCTTAAATATGGTGGATCTTTTTAACAAGGTTTATTTTAAATTTTAAAAAGTTGTTACAAAATTGTGGCGCCAATAGATATATATTAATTTTAATAATTTATATAAGTTAATTAAATATCTCATTTACATTGAATATAAAAGTGATACATATGTGCTTAGATAAAAAGAAACAGAAAAAAGTAAAACTCTTATGTGGAAAATTCGTAACTTTTTCGGCTAAGACATTTGTCTGCTAAATATTCTATTTCGGGATTGAACTTGCTACATTTTAAGACCAAACGAGCGCCATTAAATTCATCTTGTAATCGTATCCGTTTTTTTGTCTTTATATATATTTGTACATAATTTTTCTTGATATACACAGGATGATTAGTTATGGGCCTAATAGTGAAGGGTTGAAATAGCTCGTTCATCAACAAAATGCTTTTATCTGATCACCAATTTATTTCATCTTCATATTTCGTAAGACATCACTCTCAACATTATACAGTATGATTTATTATAAACGTAAAAGCTGTAAAGGGTTGAATGCTATTAAATAATGCTTGGTACACATTATCAAATATGGTTACAAATATAATATACAAAGTAATATTTATTTAGTAAGAATATAGGTTACAAAAATCGTATTATCACATTTTAAAGTTAATTATTGTTTACTATCTCTCCCTGTACTGCCATAAATTATTGATCTGTCGCATTCTAATAGAAATAATAAATAAAAAACATATTTCAGAGTGATCATCACCTCCATGGTGATTTTAAATGGGAGTATAAGCTTTAAGTCTTTTTTATTTACAAATGAGCTTACAATCAATCACCCTGTATAAATAATGTTTTAGAAAATTATCATAAAAACACTACTGATAAAAATAGTATCTCATAGATTTATTTTAATATGGACTCCTCTGACTTTTTACTAACATAAGTGAACATTATAAAATATTCAAAATTCAAATATAGTCAATAAATGAACAAACAAACAACAAAAACAAACAAAAATTTTATCTCAAGCAAGATTAATTTAATGTACCGTAATTAAAATTTGTTCATAAAAAATATAATACTTCGTAACCCGCTATCGCTTATGCCTTGGACTCCACAAGTGTTGCTATAAAAATAAAACGGCGGGGCGGGTCAGTATCCGCTGTACAAAGAAGCGCTTGTTCGGGAGCTCTTGGCGTACCGATGATTGTTTCGCTTGACTTTCATTTATACATCATTATAAATGTTTAATTTATTAGAATAACTAAAATACTTTCATTTAATTAAATTATATTAACAATCAGTGTAAAAGAGGCTTTATTACAAACTTTTGAATTGTCGATTATTATAACACGTAGTAAATTACGTCGGATCCCTGATCTACTAAGAGCCGCCCGGAAACTGAACACTTTTAAATCAAATTTTAGAATTTATTGTGTACATTATAATACCAACAGTCTAAATCTGGTTATGTCTACATGGAGCGCACATCCCACATCCCACAGGGGGGCATTTTGATTGTTAAGGAGGGCAATTCACAAGTGGACTAACAAGTGTAAGCTTTCGCTTTAATATAAAAATTATGTGTTACATAGGGGGGCGTAAGAATTTTTGACTCCAAGATGTGGGCATGGCACATTTAATAACATGCTTTTAATTTTATATTAAAAAATTTGAAAATTATACTCAAGAATTAAAATTTAAAATGAGTTGGAAAAATCGTTGTAAGATATTAAAATATTATACAAAGATTAGAAATATAAAACAAAAATGTAATAAGTGACGGATGAGAGGCTGAAGGTGGAATAATGAAAGAAGAAAGAATAGAAGAATTAGTTCAGTATGGAAGAAGAATAAAATGAAATATGTATGAAAAAATAAATATGCAAAATTTCCTGTCCAAAATAAGACGGAGGAACTAAAAACATACAGGATGGCTCAATTTGATTCTGAAACAACGATACACGGTAATCCCGGAAGGCATTTATATTTCCAGAATTCTCAAATAAGTAGAACAATATGCCATAGAAAAGAATAAAACTCAGAAGTAATATTGGTTTAGTAAATAAGAAAAGATAATAAAATAGCTATAATTGTATAAAAATAAAACTAGAAATAATTGAGTCTAAACTGTTAACTGCAAATTGGTATAGAAACGAAGATGAGCGAAGAAAGGTGATGCATGGAAGAAGATTTGAAAGTGAAGAAAGAGATTGTGGAGGATGAAAGGAGAAAGTGTAATAAAATAAAACTGTAACGTTTCTGTGCCTGAATTTCGTGAAGAGCGCAATCCGCTCTGAACACAACCTCATTTGGCAGGCTAGATACGAGAGCTTGGCTTAGGGTCGACATACCATAGGACTCATCAACAAGACATCTTTCCATCTCACACAACTACTAAGCGGGCACGGGTACTGCAAGCAGTACCTGCACCGTATAAAATAATCGAAAATGAGACTTGCCCATGTGACGACTCCACAGTACAGACTTTTGATCACTTACTCAGACACTGCTCCCGATTCGCATCCAAAAGACGTAACCACGTGACCTTATGTGAAAACCCTAATATATCTCCGTTCAACTTACCGGACCTTCTCAAGTAAAAATCTACAGCAGAATCTTTTGATGAGTTGGCCCGGCACATTGTCCTAAATTTCAAGGCATTTAACGGTCTGTAGCGCTTGTGAAGCGACTTGAAATAAAATAATGTACCAACTATTATATAATTGAGTAAAACTTACAAATTTTATTGTTAATATGTATAAATTTTAGCTATATTTACCTATAAGAGAAAATTGTGTAAGAAAAATTGTAAATAATTATATAACGCTGTCGTGCCTCGCAGCTGAGAGATGAAAGATCCGTATCAAATAGCGGCAACCCTCTCCCAACCGTCTTAGTAAAAGCGAAAAAAAATATTGTAAAAAAAACAATATCGATACAAATTAAAATTAATAAAAAAAAAACGTTTTTGTGCCGCGTGGCAGGGAGAAATGAAAGGTCCCAAAAGGCGGGCTATAGACGCCCTTTGTAAGACATTTGCAAGACTTTCTGCAACCTTGACCATATTATCGAAGTGACAACAATAGTGGGAACTTTACTCATACCTTCTACTGGATTGCAGTCGCTTCCAAAACTTTAATAACAACAAAATAGCTATCATTCAAGCCTTTCGTAACAGCATTAATAACATTATTGTACATTATCCATATGTATAATTTTCTAGAACATTCGATCCCTATTAATAACCATGAGAAAATTGATTCTAGAACATTCTCGATGATTAAGACTTTTAGCGTGTTGCCGGGGCGTGTATTCCGAAAGCACTCGACTCTTATCCGGCGTGGGAAAGGAACTGTTTGCCCGGGATAAGATAAATATGTGGCGACCCTATTACTCCGGATCGCATTAATCGCTTTGTTAGATGATCAAGGAAAGTAAAGTCTGTAGTAAAATAAAGCTTATTGCTTCATAATAAAGTCTAAATTTGATTTACATATCATATATAAACATACCATATATAATTGTCGCTCAACGAACTATAGAGAGACAGAGAGAAAGAGTATACTTGAGTTTTCTCTAGGAGATTAAATCAGGTATGAACACATGGCCACCTGGTTCTATAGTAGACGACACATCGACCCAAGGTGGATATCCATTGGATCCAAGATAATCTATTTAGATCCTTCCATAATCTATTTAGACATAAACTTCTCTATCGGAAGCGATCTGCATCTGTCCTTGTCTAATGTCCCAGTGCAAACAAATACTGGTTTGAACTACAACTAAAGATAAAGATAAAAAACAAAGAAAAATTTTGATCTATTTTATTTTTGACTCTACTCTGCTTCGCAAGGTGTATAGTGGAGAAGAAGCAGGAAGAAACTCCGCAACAACACCTTTTAATAAAGTTTAACACAGATTTATTCAATGGAATCAGGCGTTATTTTGCGGAAGTCCATCCTTAGTAAGAAAAGTACCAATCACTCAACACGTGTTTCACCCCTTCACGGGGCATCTTCAGGAGTTATGTTACACCGATTAGTGCCAAACACAGAGTCAACTTTAATTTGTTTAATTTAACGGTGGTAGTTGTGTAATTCGCATTGTTTGCCGCATGCGCATTTATCAGCGGGCTGGCGGGCGGTGCACTTTGTTGTGTGTTGTTGCACGACTACCACTGCATGTACGATTTGTTGACTTATTCATATACACTTTATCAGATATAGACTATATTAAATCAAAATAATCAGGCGACATCACTGCCAAGGATTCTTATCATTTAAATATTCCTTTATTGAATTATAAACTAGCTATCTTCAATAATGATTTGCGGTATTTTATTAAAAAACCTAAACTCATTTCGTTGTAAACATGAAGGTTACCTTTACAGGTAAAAGCCTTACATTTCGGTCGACTGTTTGACACAAGCCTTACCTGCAATTAACATTTGCCGTTTTTTTTTATTCAGGTACACGCTAATTGCGTATTACGACATGTACTCCCAGATCTACACCAGCACGAAGATATGGATACAGCTGCTCCTGATCTGGCTCGTGTCCTTTGGTCTCATGGTAATATATTTCACAACTAAATTTATATGTTATATTATATATCTCGGCTTATGTTAGTGGGACCGGAAAGTATGTCGTTTCTGTCGACATATTTTAAAGAAAAACCGATTGATTTGTTACCGCTCCGGCATTGATTTTGTATGCTAGATGGCAAAAGGTTGTTAATAACGAAGGTGAATATATTGTTGATTAGAAATAAAAACTTGTTAAAATGTAGTCGTGTGAATTTAACTTCTGAAAGCGACATTACTTTCCGGTCCCCCTAATATATAACAACAAAATTTTTACATTTACAACTAATGTATAATAAAGTTTCGAAGAATCCTTTTACATAGAGTATTGGAGATAGATTTAATTTAAAAATCTGTAAACGGATATATAGCTTATTTGTAAGCAAAACTCTTCAAAGTTTGTACATCATTTTCCGATCACCCTTTGTTTTACGCATTAAAATACGACAGGCAACTAACTTCTGGCAGTACAAAATCTACACGGACAAATAATAAATAATAATTAATTTTTATTTGAAGTTGTTCGTATTTTTAAAACGATTTTTAATACTATACTATTATTACGTTATTTATTATTAAGTTATTTATTATTACGTTATTTATCATTAAGTTATTTATCATTACGTTATCAGACACCATTGATTTGTAATTAGGGTTTTTATACAATATATTTATTGACAGCAAATGAGCTATACATTCGCGCCTTTAGAGCTTTTATACCTATAACCAATAGGTCTATATAAAAGGATATATTGTACACTAGATTTCGTATCAATATACGTCATATTTCGATCTTATTTTTCCAATCCTCAAATACCTAACGTTTGAATTACGAACGCTATAAACGACGTATATTTAAATTGATCCTTTGAATTTAAATAACATATCAATAAATCATATGCTAATCGTAGATTTCAAGTCTCGAAAACCGACGATCTGATAAAACGCGTTGCATTTCCTCGTTCAAAGACACGCACTTATATATTAATAAAACATTAAATTGTTAATGGCGTCGTATTGTTTAATTGAACATACATTGTCTAGACATAATTTCTGTTACAAAGAAAATATCCGATAATTTCTAAAAAAAATATTTTAAAGTTTTATATGTGATAATGTGAAGTGAATAAATACATTTAAAAAACTTTTAATTTAAACGGTTTTTTGATACCCATATTGTGGTGGTTGTGGAAAAATATGTACCTAGTCCGCCATATTGGAACGGCGTCCATCTTGAATTTTAAATTTTGACATAACTATCGTGTTTTACTAGTATAGCCCTTTCATTTGATACCCATATTGAGGGGGTTAAGGAAAAAATACGCAATCCGCCATTTTGTATCGGCGGCCATCTTAGATTTATAATGTTATTGATTTTATTATATTGTATTGTCATCTAAATTAAATGTGTGTACAAAATTTCAGATCAATCTGACAACGGGAAGGTGCTTAAATTTCAATTTCTAATTTTGATCCACATAAATTTCGTACGGGTCGAACTAAATAAAACCGTTTAAAAACATATGTTAAAGTACTGAACTAGTTATTCAAATTGTCTTCCCTTAGCTTTAATACACGCTTTTAAACGGTCTGGCCATTCGTCGATGATTCTACGAATGGTTTCCATTGGAAACTTGGTCACTGTTGTTTTCAAAGATTTCTTGAGCGACTCGTTATTTGGATGACGCTTAGAGTAGACCATATCCTATAGCACAGACCACAATTTATAGTCCAAAGGGTCTTAGTCCGGACTAGCTGAAGGTCAATTAACAGCCTTTATAAAGTCTGGAACATTTTGATCGAGCCAAATTTTGGATGGAATGTCCATATTTCGTTTTTGAATTAGGTGTTGTTGAGAGATAAATACTATATTTTATATACTTTCGTTATCATTTTAGCTATATATCGTCCACTGGTGGACATAAACCTCCACTATATATATCCTATAGCAGTAGGTAGCGGCTTGTATGTATTTTTCGTAGACTTTTATCTGTCTACTTTACAAGTGAAATTCCATCTATACCTGTCTGTGGTCTTCGTATAAAACATCTATATCAAATAGCAAAAACATCACACTGAACCTGTCTAAACAAGGTTAAAAAAATATTGTAAACAAAATACACTAGCGATACAAATTAGAATAGGTTAAAAATCAAAATTGTGTCGGATCTGCTATTATGAAAATTATAAGTTAACATGTTCCGTGCCGCGGAAATTTTTGAAGTTTTTCCATTCATGTCGCGTATGTCGTATATGACCCACACTTTAATAATTAAAAAAAGTAGTTTAAGACGTGCTTTACACTTATTTAATACTGCAAAGCTATAATTATCGGGTAAAAATTATAAATTTAACTATGCAATACATACGCGCATATATGTGAAGTTATATATATTCGAGCCTACAATTCATTTGTTTAAGAATCCTTTGTTTTTCAATGGGAACTGCAAATGGCCTGAACGGAAAGTGCAGCGGGGGTCGTATATGCCCCACATACCATGGAATATGTTAAGTATGAATAGAAAAGTTCGTTCGTGTATCGACATCGCGATTGAGATTTGTAGTCTGTTCGACAATATATTCTTGTGTCATCCGACGGCTGGGAATCCATCTGAATACAAAATCTCGGGTCAACTATTAACATTACAGTAGTAGGGGGACCAATTTGTGTCACTTCCTTTTCATTTTATCCGTACGTTTCATTTATTTTTCTCCATTTTATTATTAATCTCATCAGATAATCTGGAATTAAAAATACCGGTGCATTCTTCCTCGTTTATGGCCAAATCTTTCACCACGCAGGCCGTTCGATTGTGGAATGATTTACCGCTGAATATAAGAAATATTTACTAGACCATAGATTATCTATCTGTTAATTCATTTCTTTTTCTTCTGTTTCTTTCTGAGGCAAGTGCGATCGAACCAATACTGATCGAAGTCAATTAGATGTTTTTATTTATTATTGTATTATATTTAAAATATGTATTAAACCTTATTTATTATAAGTATATATGTTATATACGTATGTATGTATGTTTATGTTCATTTGTTTGTGAATATGTATTTTTTGTACACGTAAACTACCCTTTATTAGTACTTTTGCCTTTTCCATACTATGGTTGTCTGTAAGAGATTGCCTTGTGTGATAAGACCGCCCATTGTACTTTTTGTATATTATTGTAAAACTTATTAAAAGTTTCTTAACGTGTACAATAAAGAATATTAAATAAATAAATCTTATCTATATAAACTCGAACTAATCACTAGAAATATATAAAATAAATATACTTTACTGTAACCTTGATATATTAAAGGAAATAATTTTATCTGTGCGAAAGTTCCTAATTAGTCAGCAATATGCGTAATTCTCATAAAATCGTGTCATCCATTTCGTTGTGCAGAACACAAGCGAAATAAATAAAGTTTCGACATCCTCTCTCACATTTGTTAGTCACGTCTTAATGAGTCATTAAAAAATAAATAAGAAGTTCTATCCGGAGCCCGTTAAGTGTCCGTTTCCGATCGCGAGCGGTTCGACAGTGAGTCAAAAGGCCAGACGTTAATTAACTCCTTTTCACTGTAACAAATTAAAAAAAAAAAGAAATGTCAAAGTTAACTTTGACTTACAGCGCTCGGTCACAGATTATAATTACTTACATATTATAAATATTAAAGAAATATTTATTGCTACAATATATAAACCTCTTCACTTTTCTAAACCTCTATTAAATTATATATACAGATATTGATTCAAAACTTAATAAATATGTGGAATGAAAAAAAAAGTAAAAAATTTCTCTCTTCACTGCTCATAAAGAAGTTTTAAGAGGATGGGCAGCAGCATCCTTTGTGTAATATTATACCACATTGCCTGCCAAGTTTGGCGATTATGGTATATCCCTGCATAGATCTTTGAGGAAGACCTTCCTTGCAGTGGAATGTCTTCGGTCTGAAACGACAAAATAATCTCTTTATTGTTTACGTGACCCCTCCTGTCCTATCTTTTGTTACGTTACACTAGCGGTCCAGTGTTCTTCTTTTGAGGCGACAGTTGCCCAGGAATAGGCTTCAAATCCACCATAATCTTCGGTCTCGTGCTCCCTGCATCTTGCAACATCCCGCGACCTTTACTATATGTTCGGTATATCTGATGGAGGGGCCTGCCTTTTTTTTGATTTCTGGGGTGGGAATCTTCCGGACGTTCACGATGCCCCGCCTCGGAGAGAGGACAGGGGTATGTGGGATTCCTACCCACTTGCCCCCCCCCCCCCTGGTGATCGCCGTCGGCGTTATACGGGGGACCTCGGTATCTCCCGGTCAGGGATCGCCACGCGGTCTTCCCTCGCGCCGTGCTATTTTCGATAGCCCGTCTCGGGGTATGTGAGTACACGCTACCTCCGAAACCCTCGTGATGCTATCACGATGGTTCGAGACCACGTCGAACCATCGTCCGCTTCAGAGTCGCCGAAGCTAGTGGGAGTTTAGGGCCCCCACCCTAAACTCGCGCGACTCCGAAGGCCCCGTTTATGGTAGGGGGGCTCCATTCACCAGAGTGCCGTCGCGAGGCGCGTCCCTGCGCTGACGGTGTCGCCTCCGAGCGGCATCTGGGGGGCCTGCCTACTCTATATATCTATATCTCTGTCCCACACTACCTATATGACATTTTGTCAGACGTGCGACAGAGATAACGCTCTAGAAGCCGAAATTAGTCGATTGTCTCTTTCCAAAGGTCGATGAGCAATATTTCTTGCCGGGTACTATAATTATTTATTTAGTGAAGCACGTATTACACGCATACAGAATGATTTTAAACATAACACGTCGGTAAAACAGTACTACATCTACTAGCGCCATCTAGTATGTTTTTAAAGAAAATATAATATAATAAAACATGAATTTACCAATTACATTATACGTTTTAAAATAAATCTGTAAAGAATTATAAGTGTGTTTATTGATAAGGAATTATGGAGACAGCTCCCTTAGTTATGGCACGTTCGAGCCTGCGCATACGCACTTCGGATTAAGCGGGAAGTGAGAATTGGTTCAATGCACCTCCACAGTTATGATACGCGTTTAATTGTCCTAAATTAACTAACATCCGTGTTGTTTAGAACCGTAGCACCGCACGCCATTGCCTCTCATATATATTTATTTTATTAGTTCAATTATGTAACTTTTTTACATGCTGGTATATATATATGTATATATATATATATATAAATATATATATATATATATTAGCTGATCCCGCAAACGTTGTTTTGCAAAAAAAAATAAAGTTTTTAATTAACTAATGTTAAATTGACAAATGTAAGATAAGGGTTGATCGTAGAGGGGTGAAAATTTAGGTTTGTATGTATTTTTGTATGCTGTATCATAATAAAATAAAAACCAAAAAAATTGTCTAAAAATTAAAAATAAAACTTAGGGGTGGACCACCCTTATCACTAAGGGGTATGGAAAATAGATAGTAGCCGATTCTTAGACATACTGAATACGCATGTAAAATTTGGTAAAAATCGGTCAAGCCGTTTCGAAGGAGTTCAAGTTCAAACACCGTGACACGAGAATTTTATATATTAGATATATATATATATATATATATATATATATATAATATATATATATTTATATATATATATATATATATATATATTTATATATATATAGTTTCATTGCAGTAAAAAATAAAGATAGAATAGAATACGTTTATTCAACGTTGGAACATTTAACAGAAGTCTTATTGATCGACACTTCTTATCTATTTTCCGCGAGGTTTTATAGTTGTGTAAAAGAAGCAGGAAAAAACTCGTTGTGGAGTTTTTTCTCACAAATATCGGAAGACTGCATCTGTCCTTGTCTAATGTTCCAGTGCAAACAAATACTGGTTTGAACTACAACTAAAGATAAAAAAGATAAAAAAAATCTATTTTATTTTTGACTCTACTCTGCTTCGCATGGTGTTATAGTTGTGAAGAAGAAGCAGGAAGAAACTTCACAACAACATCTTTTAATAAAGTTTAACACAGATTTATATATAGACACTTTATAAGATATAGCCTAAATGAAATTAAAACAATCAGGCGACATCACTGCCAAGGATTTCTGTCATTTAAATATTCGTTTATTTGAATAATAAGCTTTTTTCAAATCAAACTTTGTAACAAAGCCGATTTATCACTCAACACGTATTTCACCCCTCCATGGGGCATCTTTAAGAGTTATGTTACACCGATTAGTGCCAAACACAGAGTCTGTGTTTGGCACTGGCGGGCTGGCGGGAGGTGCACTTTGTTGCACGACTATCACTGCATGTGCGGAAGTGGCTAAATATTGGTTCTTTTCTTACTTAGGATAGACTTCCGCAAGGTCCGGATTCCATTAAATATTTATGACCGTTAAGAGACTGGGGTTATAATTCTTGGGGAATAAGGAAACCGGCAGATCGGCCTGTGTCAAACACCCTGTATAAAACTATAATAAAATAAATTAATATTATGACACTTTCAAAAATACACAATTACAGTACCCGGCGATAAAAATTGCACATCGACGTTTGGAAAGAAACAATCGGCTAATTTCGGCTTCGTAGAGCGTTATCTCTGTCGCACGACTGACGAAACGTCACATAGGTAGTGTCTTTCCAAATTTCGATGTACAATATCTATCGCCGGGTACTGTATGTACTTTTGATTTGTTAATCTTCTGTGAAGAGCCGGCGAGAAACAAAACAGTTTCACATCTTTAACGAAATTAAAATTTAATTTATTTCTAGTGATTACGTCAAGTGTACATAGATAATATTAACTTAAAATGGAGAAGAATAAATAAAAGGTACGGACAAAATGAAAAGGAAAGAACACAATTTGGTCTCCTAACCCCCACCTTCCCTCACTGTGATGTTAATACTTGACCCAAGATTTTGTATTCAAATGGATTCTGTCGCACGAATTTGAACGTATGACAAAACATCACATAGGTAGTGTGGGACAGAGATAGTGCTCTACGAAGCCGAAATGAGACAATTGTCTCTTTCCAAATATCGATGTGCAATATTTATCACCGAGTACAGTAATACCCAGCTTTACGCGACCCCGTTATACGCGGTTTCACTATAACGCGAATTGCAAATTTCGCGCTCAAATGCCTCGTATTACGCGAAAGAGTGCGTATAAATATAATGTAGTCATCAACTTCTCTATGGTGTCTTGACCATCTGTCAAACAATTAAAAACAGTGTTGGGTGTTATGAACGTATTTTACAAGAACGTAAACAAAACGTTACTCAAAAGACAATAGACGTATTTTTCCGTAAAAAACAAAAAGTATGTATTGCATAAAGTGTTCCCAGAATTAAATTGATTGATTAAAATGATTTGTATTTTTTTGTAATAATTTTTGACTATGTTTAATCATAAACCTCGTTATACGCGAATTTCAGTTAACGCGATTTTTTTTGGAACGTATCCCTCGCGTAAAGCGGGGTATTACTGTACTGTATTTAAATTTTTAAATTAATGCGATCGTTGTGTCAGAAATAATGTTATTTTTTATTAACATATAGTTCTTAATTGCCCAGCATGGGGGCAATTCGTTTAGGAGTGTGGCAACAATTTATTTCAATTGTTCCGCGCGCGCATGGCGGGAAAACCGTGCGCTTTATTGTCTGTTGTTTTATTCATATCCGTCGACCGGTGAGGTCTGCCCGTACGGGCGGCGCCATGTTGATTTGTATATTAACATATGTAAATTATTATTTATGTAATTGGTGCCTAAATTGAAACGGATATGCGGGATTTATTAATATGAATTACGGAAATCCGATGATGTAATAGACATAGGTATATTTTTCTGTATTTCGAATCCAATTTATCTGATTTCAATGCTGATACTAGTCGTAAATATTGAAGATTTCTTTATGATTCTCTGTGTGTCTGACTCTGTGTTTGGCACTAATCGGTGTAACATAACTCCTGAAGATGCTCCGTGGAGGGTTGAAACACGTGTTGAGTAATTTGGTGGTGGCGGTTGTGTGATTCGCATTGTTTGCCGCATACGCATTTGTCAGCGGGCTGGCGGGCGGTGCATTTCGATGCACGACTACCACTGCTTGTGCGGAAGTGGCTGAATATTGGTCCTTTTCTTACTTCTTTATGATTAACAAGTGTTCAGAAATAAGAAGATATGTAGTAATACGTGGTTGCCGCCTTAAAACTCTGGATGCGGGCAGTGCGAGGTCACTCCCAAAGATCCTCTCCCTCTCTTCTCTTCCAAGGAATACCTTGCAGTAGGCGTCCTATTGGCTAGAAAGGAGAAGAAAACTAAATCGTTTAGTCCAACTAGAGCTGATACAAGAGGCTTTACATTTGAAAAACAAATTGTTTCGTCCTTTCAGTCCATAGGCGTCCATTTCAGGACATAAACCTCCTTCAAAGATACTATAGGGAGGGCCAAAAATTTTTGCAAATAGCAACACTTGATTTCTCAAAAACCGTGAGAGTAAGGGGCCAACGGCGAGACAGAGCACATCTCGACGATGTAATTTTAAAAAAAAAATTTTTAATAAATGATAATCACGGTAAATAAATCATAAACAAAATAGCATTTGTACTTTTATTTCTACACATGTTTCAAAAGTGCAAAAATTTATGGCCCACCCTTGAATATACCATAACCACAGGCGGGTTGGCGATGTGGTATTATGGTACGCAGAGGAAGATACTGCTCCTTGGCAATACATGGTGTGAATTATATAAGATGGCATCTCTAGAATCGAACTAGCGACTTTTGATCGCAAGTCACAGCCCTCTACCGCTAGGTTACCACTGCTCTTATACTAACATGTCTTCTTCTTCTTCTTGAAGTGCCTCTCCAACTAGTGGAGGTTGGCTATCAGCTTCCTACTCTCTTCCTTATTTTTGGTTCTGCGTAATAGCTCAGCAGCGCTGGCGATTCCGGTCCATTCTCTAATGTTACGAAGCCACGACTTCTTTCTCCTACCAACCTTCCTTTTACCAGCGACCTTTCCCATCATGATAAGTTGAAGGAGATTGTATCGTTGGTGTCGAAAAACGTGTCCCAAGTAAGCGATTTTCCTTCGTTTTACTGTGAGCATAACTAACATGTAAAACTGTAAAAATGTCTTGATTGTATATATGTGTATTATTATAAAAAATCTAATGTATTTGAAATAAATAAAAAGGAATTGTTTCTTAATATTTATAGATACCACCACTGCTCGGCGTTTGGGGCCAGCTAGGCCTGGAGCCAGATACATTTTCATGTACGATCCTACCGAAAGACGGCATGTCTCCTAAGAAGTATCTCTTCGTGTTCGGTTTCGCGTTGCCGTGTGTGGTCATCATTGTATCATATTCCTGCATCTACTGGCGCGTGCGCGAGAGTAAGAGGAAGCTGGAGGGTCGAAGGTGTGTATGTGGGTGAGATTCGTTTTGATACACAAATATATCTTCAGGCCAATACGACTAGGAGAGATACGACTGTAATTCTTTAATGGCGAAACTCATCATCATATTAGCTAACAGATACCTTCCCCAAAGATCAGCACAATGACCGATCTTGCACTGCATTCAGCGACTTCTCGTAATCATAACTATATCATCGGTCTACCTAACACAATGCCTATCAAAGCTATGTCGACTGGTTCATGATCGTCACGTACCTTTCTGTCCAGACGGTCATCGTTGTGATGTTCCCCTACTGCCACTTTAAACAAGAAATTCTTCGAGCTACGTCGGTGGTCTTGGTTCTTGGTCTCCTGATCTAATTTATGATTAAATATCGCAGCGAAGCTCCCGAGCATTGCACGCTCCATTGCTCTCTGGATGACCTCGAAGGATTGTAACTTGTATCCAGTACTAAGTCTGCAAGGACAGATAATATATAAAAATTAATTTAAAAATATTGTAATACGAATTTTTAAAACGCGTTTACTTACTATATTAATTTTTGATTTTTGGATTGGAGTTTTACCATAATTTAACTGACAGCAAATGTATAGCGTATATTCATCCCTTGAAGCTTTTATACTTAAAATCATCCTGTATATTTGCAGCAAACTAAGCGGTCAGACGGCACGGGAAAAGGAGGAAGACTCTCGTCTCACAACTCTCATGCTGACCATTTTTCTTTGCTTCCTTGCGTGTTTCCTGCCCCTCATGATAATGAACGTAACAGACGATGGCATCACCTACCCATGGCTTCACATCATAGCCTCGATACTGGCCTGGGCTTCTAGTGTCATCAATCCACTGATCTACGCTGCAACCAACAGGCAGTACAGAGCTGCATATGGCAACCTATTAAAATTCTGCAAAAATAATCCAGTGACCAAACGCACGACTTGGGGAAGTCGAACAGTAGGACATTCATCTAATTCACCGAATTACATAGAGAAAAGAAACCCGCTCAACAATCAACCGACTAAGTTATGAACATGACATATAACTTTTATTATCTGTAAATATTGTAAATAATTATATATAAAAAAGTAATATTAATGGCAACACACATTATACCAATAATTTTAACCAAAGGCAACATTACTCATATGTCAACACGCATTTTTATGTATAGTCTATAAATTATATTTAAAAATGGCGTTAATAACATTTCATTTAATAATTAATATAAATAGAACTACATATCGCAGTTATTAGTTATTAGGATTAGTAATATAAATAATTTTCGGACAATGAGAGAAAAAAAATCGCTGCGAAAGGATTATCAAGGTTTGTAAATATCTTGCTTATGGATGCATAAAATATTAAATTTCAGCTTTAAATGTAAAGGAGACATGTGCCAGTGATGCGATATATTCTGTAAAGGGGAATAAAGATAATCGATGAATATATTCCAAAATAATCAGAGAAATCATTTTTGAGGTTAGAATTTGAACATATCGCTTTTTTCGTGTATGACAACTCAGGTCCCATTAATTATAAATTTATGTTCGTAAGGGATATTAATTATACATTCCGAATGGGGTTAATTTTGTAACATTATAACTTCTAGCAAATGATTATAATAGAAATTGGACTAACCAATATTTTTATTTAATCATATAAATGTCAATAAAGACGAAGCAAATGGTTATATTTTACTTTAAAATATCTGATTTACCCGATTTCTCGTAACGCATTTTAGTATAAGTAAAAGAAAATCAAAAACTTGCTATAGATCAGTTTTGTTTTTAAACAAAAAAGCTACTTTGTTCATTTATAAGTTTATTCCTTATATAAGTATTCATGTCAATAATGTTACCCTAAACACATCTCACTAATCTTTGCCAAGACTGATGCGAAAAAGTCAATTAGAACTTAATTATGATAATTATACTTAATTATTGCGACTTTAATCACAAATATATTTAGGTTATATATAATTTATTTCTAGAAATTAATGTAAACATACCAAAGGGAAATAAACGTATTTGTATAAATTATTGTGTATTATTTTCTAATGCTTTATTACATTTTTGTAATTTTTTTTAAGTGCGCATTAGTAACATTCTACGTGATCGAGTACAACACTAAAAAAGCTGCAAATTAAAAATATATAGATAAATAGATGTACTTCTTTATTTGTATCTGTTGTTTTATATAGAGGGCGTAGGTGTGTTACCGTTTGGGCACGTATCTGATCTTCCTTCGGTTAAGTATACGCGTTTAGCGGGCGAAAATGACTTACCACCAGAGCTCGCTGAAAAGGAAAATGATAGCCAAGAGATTGAAGAAGGTATATTCACACATGTATATAGTATTTACAACTTGCACGACGGCAGCGACCACATCATTAATGGCGCCCGAATGTAAATTGAGGTTCGAATTTGTATTCAAACACTCAAGAATGATTTAACATAAAATTATTGTGGCTGTAGTAACCAACAATATAGAGTCTGAAATTTAAATTATCCAGAACCAAAAATATTTTTTTTTAAATTACTACTTTTTGTGTATTTAAATAGTGATTAGGTCGTATGAGCGCTGTACATGTTTTCGGAATATCAAAAACTGCTTAATATGTAGTCTACGCTCGCAATCTATTGAGACTATATAACTAGCAATAACTAATAACTAGAGCGTATTTTGCTTTAAAGGTATATAATAAATTATGTCTAACAGAATACAATGTTATAGTACCCGGCGATAAATATTACACATCGACCTTTGGAAAGAGACAATCGGCTAATTTAGGCTTCATAGAGGGTTATCTCTGTCGCACGAAATACAAACAGTCCGATATCTATTAGGAGTTGTAAAACAAGTATCATTTGCTTTTGATAATAATTTGTAATCTTTGTATGAAATTCACCAATTATACCTATTTTTATTACAATGTCTCATTTTAAAATAGGTATAATGTCTTTTATTATGTACAAATTTCCTAAATAATTAAATACGTAAACATAATGTGAACATATTTTATTTTACCCCAACCTAAAGCTATCATTTATAGAAAAATTGGTGTATTTTATACGAAGAATAAAAATAATTATCAAAAGAAGCAAATGATACTTTATACTACTATCAATAATCGACGAACTCCAACAATATACTCGCCATGAGCAGAAATTGTACACGCGTAAAAGAAATTGTTATTTTTTTAACTACATATATAAAAACGTTAACATTACATAATTATTTAATTTATAAATATTTTTAAGAAAACATTTGCACATTTTTATAATATCTTAACATAGAATTTATCCAATTAAAAACAGTACAAAAATAATATATGTTAATAGAATAAAATACGATAAATATGATATGACGGTTATTATTGTAAGAAATAAAAATTAACTATACATGTTTTACATTTTTAAATGTAAATAAGTCTTATTATATCTCTTAGACGTTATCATATTATTGGATAATAGTTATATGTATGGTAACACTGGTCATTTGTCTGACTACGAGTGACAAGTGATCCGAGGTTCGTTAGACTGTAGAAGTTGTATTGAATTTATGCAAAATATGGCGAAACGAATCGCTCAGAGCTCTGTAAACTGGGCAGCGCTTGCAGAGCGTGTACCTGCTGAACAGAAGACCAACCTCGCAGCCTTCAAGATCAGGGCTGACGGCTACCTCCGCAGGTTAGTTGCACAGCGATGTTACATAATTTACGTCATGTATTTTCTAGTAAAATACACTTTGAATATATTTTCTTGTAATATTTCAATGGGGTATACCATTAAATTGCAACTAACAATTTTCTAGCAACGTAATCATGATATTTTATAAAAAAAAAATTATATTTTTTTTCTATAACCCTTAAAATTCCTATGAGATTATTTATACATAGCACCTATTCATTATTACACTTTTATAATAATTAACGTGTCTATTACTTTAGTATGTATCTTAATACACCAAGGATTATAATCATTGCAACTAGCTAGCTTGCAGACATTTTGAAGTTTTTTTTTGTTTCTGCCGGTTTTCCGTAATCTTTAAAGTATTTACTAGACATATTTGTCTCTTATTGAAATGAAACTAACTATTTTATGTGAAATGTTCATGATATCAGCCCATAGAGGCCCATTGCAAGGCATAGGCCTTAGAGATTACTATGGGTGGATACAGCAGAATCATCACACTTGGCAAGTGGAATGGCGATCACAGTATGTTGTTATGGTAAACAGAGTATGCTACTGCCCATCTTCTTTAAACTTGTTTGAGATCAATAGCAATCTTATATAAATAATGCAGTGTGAATTATATAAGATTGTATGCCAGGAACCAAGCCTGACTCTTATGATAGCAAGTCTCAACAATTACCAATGGGCTATCACTGCACTTATAAAATAGTCATAAGTAATATACTAAATTAATATACATGTATATTTTGTCTTGTGTATATGTAAGCACTTAACTGTACAAAATAAGAAAATATTTTATATGTAATACAGATATATAACAGATAGGGGAATTAAGAAGGACATAAAATTATGTTATAAGACTGATTGCGCAATTACAATGAAATAATTGTCTATTTAAAAACCATTTTGTTAGAAATTATTAATTTGAATATTATAGGGATCTTTTGGAAACATGCCATGTTACTTCCTACTAAACAAAGTCTACTATAAGATAAAGCAATTTTGCTAATAAGATTCTTAAATAATTGTCCATATGGACTCCTTAATTTCAATATCGTTTTTTTTATCCTAGATTTATTTTATTTTATTCTTTTATGTATTATGAAAAACCCGAAAATTTCAGTAAAGTTTTTACAATCTTCCTACTTATAGTTTGTTTGGTCTGGTAGACATTACATTTATGCAATAAATTCAACTTATTGACACTTGTATAGGCAATAGTTTAGAAAGACAGTTTATTTTTCCTGTTAAATATACATTCAAATCAGTTTTTGTGGTAGTGGTGAATAAGGGACTTAATATATCACTAATACCAAACTTCTTGAGTAACTATAAAAACAATTATGTAGTATTTTCACCAGTTTCACATATGAAATAATTTAAAACCTTAGGACTTCTCACAGGTCAAAGATCTATAAAGAAAAATCAGATGTTCACTTTAAGTAACTAACTTACTTGTTTTGTTTCAACAAAATTATCACATTAGCAAAAAAACCAACATCATTGATCAAGCAGACACAATAGATACATATATGACGAAATAAGTACACATTAAATTTTATTAAACTAAATGGTAGAGTGAATTGTTTTTTTTTTTTATAATATCTCCATAACATACAAACTCCACAATAACATATTTGTGTGTGAACATCATGTTATTGTATAAAAGCATTAAAAGGTTTAAATTAATATTCGCAGAGTTCTTGCCAATCCCCCGGAGCCGCCAAAGATCAACTGGAGCCTCTACAAGCAGACGGTGCCCATCCCTGGCATGGTGGACAACTTCCAGAAGCAATATGAAGCCCTGAAGATCCCTTACCCTGCAGACACTCAGACAGCGCAGGTGGAGGCTCAGTGGAGCCAAGTGAAAAAGGCTATTGAAGCATTTGTACAGGAGTCCAATGCCAACATTGTTTCGTGAGTAGAGAAAAACTTTAAAATTCAAAATATTATCATCACTTCTGCTGTAGGAAGTTCATTGACATAAGCTCCTCCCCATACATCTCCAATAGGATTAGTTGGTATAGGTGTGCATCCAGAGTATTCCAATGACCTTAAAGTTATCTGGTCCACCTTGCAGGCATGTATAGTTATACATTGAACTTGTCAGAACACGCATCTGACTCTATGATGGTAGATTAAAAACATTTTTTTTTTTGTTATTTAACTATTTATTCTTATGGAACGCTAGTAAAATTAATAATTAAGGATGAACAATAGGCAGCCTTTTTGTAAAGTGATGTCTTCCAAACAATTTTACATTATTCATTTTAGTAAAAA
This sequence comes from Battus philenor, assembly GCF_028537555.1. Classification (NCBI taxonomy): domain Eukaryota; kingdom Metazoa; phylum Arthropoda; class Insecta; order Lepidoptera; family Papilionidae; genus Battus; species Battus philenor. The sequence continues at coordinate 13,631,277 of NW_027181678.1, read as the reverse complement.
TTTTGATGTACTTGGTCCTGACAAAGCTGTAAATATCATCATGTCTAACAGCATCAACATCTTCAGAGAAAATAGTATTAAATTCGTAACATATTTTTTACATATTAGGTTTAGAGGTCATCTAAAATGACCCATAAACCAAATTAATCAAATTTTTATTTTTGAAATTTTCTGTATTTTCTGTATATAGTTTATGATGCAAATTGGCTACTAATTTTGTGGTCAGACACTGCATTTCATTTTATCATCATTTCAGCCACAATACATCTATTATTCATTGTCATCTCATTTCCAATGAAGCTGTAAAAGCTCCCGGAGCTCTTAATAGTAACAGCATCCCCCATAATTTACCAACTAAACCAGATCATAAATCCATCTTTTGTAAGAGAATTATGCAAATTATGTAAGGGTAAAACATTCTCAACAGGTAAAGCTATTTTTGGGGCTTGCACAGTTTTATTATGACTTTTTAAAAAAAAAAATCTAATGAGATTTTGCTATGGTTTTATAACAAAACTACTTTTATATTATTCATAAAAATGTTTAAGTGAAACAATTCATAAACAGAAACAAAAATTACAGTCAACTATCACTCTGCCATAGACTTTTGACATACTGGAATCTTATTTGGTAAGCATGCTAAAATGTACTATAGATTTGTGAAACTTGTTCCAATTGGTAACTTTGTTGATTGACACTTCAAATCATCATCATTTCAGCTATAAGACATCAGTGCTGCAACATAGGTCTTCCTCAGATATTTATAAGACTGGTTGGAAGCTGTCTATATCCAGTACCTTCCAATCACCGCAGTAAGATTGTCTGTCCACCTGGTGGTCAGACGTTGTACTCCACCCTTCTCGTTACATGATCATTTCAGAATATTAACGCCCCAGTTTCCATCAGCTCTAGTCTAGATAGATATATGGAATGTTGTAGAACCAATCATCTTGTATATAGTATTAAATAAATGTTACATTACAGGTATGAAAAGCAAATCGCAGAGATCAAGGCTCTGCTTCCATATGACCAGATGACCATGGAAGACTTCCGCGACGCCTTCCCAGACCAGGCGCTCGACCCCATCAACAAACCTACCTTCTGGCCACACAACCCCGAGGAACAGCTGGACTATGTGGACCCTGACAAGAAAGCCCACGCCTCTCACTAACTTACCAATGTATCTTTGCATGATGTCTGGAGCATAAACTTATAATATTCATGTCAAATAGCCTGTTATATAATTTTATTTAATACCTTTAAAGTTATAACAGGTAAAGCTATTATTTTTGGACTTATGCAAAGATAGTTGAAGCAGTCATGCAATTCTGTGTAAATTATTGTAGGAATAAAGAGAATAAACAAGTTCCATTAATTTCTTGTTTCCATTAAATATACCCTTCCTTGGCAATTCAATGAATGAGATGTATATTTAATATATATCCACTGATATATATTATAATATATCAGTGGTCGACAACCTATGGCTCTGAAGGATTATTTATGGCTCTTGATATATGAACAATATCACTATTAACCAACCAGAATTTGAAAATTACTAAAGTGCTATAACGAAATATTCATCAAAAAAATTGTAATGAAAAGTAAAATATTAGTTTATTTTTAATTCAAAACCTATTTAACAAATTTATAATTGCGACTAGCGAATAAAAAATGTTCCAAATGTCCAAAAACTTGCTATCTCTTACATATACCAACCTGAATTAATACTTTCAGGGAGCAGTGTAAATATAATCAATGTTTTAAATGACTACTATATCCAGTGGCGTAGCTAGGGGGTGGCGAGCGGGGCGGCCGCACCAGGCACCACAAGCAGGGGGGGCACCAAAGTTGAAAATCATTAATGAATAGTAAAAAGAAAAATGAAAACCATAATTTCAAGTAAATAACATAAAAAGAATATCGAATTTTACTATTTTTGTGCTAAAAAAGTTGTTAAATAATATGAACAATAAAAAAGTAAACAGTTACAAAAATATAATATACACAGTGTTAAAAGGGCCCTAAATGACAAAATAATAAATTATTACATTTTTGCAAGATGTGTTAATGACAAATAGATTAAATAATCTTGCAATAATGTCAATAGAACATGAACTAGTCGACCCTATTGATTTTGAAAATGTGATTAATGACTTTGCAGGCCAAAAAGCCTTTTCCCAATAAATTTTATTAAGATTTAGTATTATATAATTATTTTAAATATATTTATTATTATTTTAAATATAACTAAATATTAACTACATTCTGTTCTGAATTATGAAATTATTTAGACTCTTTAGGGGGGGGGGGGGCACCAAGCCCTGATCTGCCCCAGGCCCCAAATACCATAGCTCCGCCACTGACTATATCACATACCTTTTTGTATGGAACCCCAAGCCCTCATACTATTATATATATATGAAATATGTTTCTTTGTGGCAAGCATATATCATCATTGATAAGTTTAGAAAAAGGTCAAATGTTTTGCCTTGTTGATAAAGGTTAGAATTTATAGATCAAAAGTAATTAATTCAAATATTTTATTTGGTACATTGCACATTAAAAAAAAACCATTCAGTTCAATATATAATTATTGCGCAACATGTACAGTATCCCACAGTTCATCACCGCTGTTGTGGATTTAATCTATTACCATTAATACAATGAATAGTAACAACTACACACTGTAGAGAGTACTAAAGTAAAACATAATACATTGAGGGTAGTTTGAGAATTATATAGACAGTGAGAAATACTATTGTAGTGTTCCATTGAAGCAGTAACAATACTTCTTACTTTTAAAAACACTTAGTTCATCACATATGTCCAAATCGTAAACCATCATCAGATATGTGAATTAAAACATTTTGAAATCGCTTCCCATAAGTTTTGACACCAAATAGATTACGCAGCTTTAAGCTGATATTCACTAAATATTTACACCCAACTCTATTTTTACACGACTTTGGAATAACACTGTCCATCAGTACAAATAAATTTATATTTTTACACAAACCATACACATACCACAGATATCTTACATGATTTTTCTGTGATTTTGTGGTCCGTCACCAAAAAGCCACCTAAATTATTCTTATAACACATGGGGTTCAACTAATAGTTTAACATTATAACCATGCCATTGTGACACCCACACCGCCAGGCCTCCGCTCCAAAGATTTCCACGATGATTAGATAGCTCCTCACGCCGCGTCTACCACCAAATTTATCTTGTTTTATTTTAATAAACGGTTTTCCTAAGAGACATATCAACCATGTAAAAGAGTTGGGTGTACTAACAAAACTAATATGGAACTAATATATACCTACAAACCTATTTAGCTCCGAACTTCGCAGCTGGAGGAGGTGGTGGTTGTGAATACATGTTATAGTATGATGTAGGCGGTGGTACATTGAAGTTCTGACCCTGGAATCCAGTAGCCTCGTTCTGATTGAAATTCTGTCCTCCACGGCCGCGTCCCCTAGGTGCTCCGCGTCCCCGGAAGCCTCCGTCTCTGTTGCCGAAGTTCGGCCGTGCATCTGACTGCCTGGTGTTGTATCCCTCCGGGCGGTTGAACTCCGGCCGCTTGTTGAAGTCTGGCCGATTGAAGCCAGCACCTTGGTTGAAGTTACTAGAACCGTTCTCGTCCCACCTCGAACCTGTGTTTATTAAAACTAATGAACCTCCTTAAGTTCATAATCGTATAATATACAGGATGATTGTTTATAGGCACTATGACCTTTTATATTACATTTTTGTAGAACCGAGTGGTTTTCTATGCTCTTATGAAATTTACCAGGGTGATTAATTATGGCTGTAAACTTTAAACGTGTGAATTTATATCTAAGTACATCTTGTACAAAAATACACAAATATAAACATTCAATAAAATATAGATTTATAAACATTTTTACTAAAAATTGCTTTAAAGGCCAATCATTGAATAAAAAAGGCAGTGCATGCTCCATTCAACTAAGGTATCATATTTTTTATTATAACCATAAATGGCCATTTTATAAAAAATTTACAACGTGATTTATATAAAGTTCTTCGGATATTTTATGTCACTTGCCCGAGGCGGCCAACATGTATTTGTTATTATGCATGGGAACAAATATCATGTATATTTTCTTTGCATTAATATAATAACATTATTTTTACATGTCCTGTACGGCATTAATTTGTTCGAAGCATTACAGGACAATGGTATTCTTTTGAAATTACGTATTTTAACCCTTTCCTTACGGCAGTCTGTTCCGCCGAATTGACTACTGAACCGAGCAGCGCGCCGCGAAGTGTGCACATTGCATGGCGGTAGGCTGATGTTCGAATTTTCTCATTTGTGTTACATATTTAAAGATTTTACTGGTATATTAATTTAAAATAGAAGTAAAGATTATTGTTAGTAATTTATTTGGTTGTGATAAATATTAAAACAGGGATCTACACATAAGCCCACATTACAAGGTGGATGCCGTCTAACCGGCGCTGGTAACAAATGGGTTAATCACCGGTGGCACCCACGGCAGCCAACGTGTTTAACTAATTAATACACATTTGCCAGAACTCTAAAAATTCCGAATTCCTGGAAGCGTATATATATTAACATAAGCCTTACTCATAATCTTCAATTAAAAAATAAACATACATTTCTGTTCGTTTACAATGTGACGTCACAAAAATGGCGTACGCGCCTCAACCAATATACTAATGAATGTCAACAGATAACGTTACAAGTTCATTTAATGTAATTAAAATCAAACATTTCAGCTTAACTGTATTTGCAATCACTAATTACAAATTGCATATGTAATGAAATGTTTAAACTGCTAAATTACTTTGAAGTTATTACAAATATTGGTGTAATTGTATAAATATAAGCTGATACCTATATAATAAAAAACCTGTGGTACCCCAGTAGTAGAGCACTGAGACTTGCGATCTTAGGTCACGGGTTCAATTCCCAGAATACAATCTTATATAATTCACACTTCGTGCATTAATTATATTGGATTATCACTGCTCGCAGACAAGTTTCCAGAGGATGGGCAGCAGCATCCTCTGTGTACCATCATACTATCTCACTGCGATCGCCAATCTGCCTGGCTAGCGTGGCGATCATGGTATATCCCCGCCACAGATATCTTTGAAAGCCTATCCATGGCAGTGTGCATCTGTCAGCTTAAAAGAAGATGCTGTCCACATACCCATACATCCAAGACTTGAAGCCAAGATAAAACTCTATTTGGTATCTTCTAAGACTAAACTCTAGTTTAAGTGTCGCAATTGATATGAGAAAGAGAGAGAGGGGAGTGAGTGACCTCTGTCGGAGAAGCGGCCGCCACGTCCACGGCCCCGGCCTCTATCGGAGCGCCCGCGGTCGCTGTCATCGCGCTCCCGGAACCGGCCGCGACCTGCCAACATACATTTCAGTTAGATTCCGTTGAAAAAGTCTCGCAATCAAAAATTTGATAAGATCATCAAAATATTTATTCTAAAAAAATCTTTCACATATTAATTTTTATTAAATTAAATGGGCAAGTAAATTTGGTTCCGTTTTATCAACCCTCATCATCATGCTAGGGTGATGACATTGCCATGATGTCATTTCAGATTCCATCTCGCAGCACTCTCCATTATTCTCAGAGTGACCTTGAAACTTTAATTGAGATCTAACATTGTTCAATGTATTTTAATAATTACATGTATTTATTATATTTAACATAGATTTAAATTTAACTAAATTTGATCGTTGAGCTACAGGCAGCTTCATTAGTAAAAAGTCCCATACCATATTTCCCCTTGAAGCCCATTCCGCATTGAGCGAGCTCCAACAGCCTCGGATTCACAACCTGGTTCGCCTCCTGCAGTACAGACATCAGATCCTTGGCCTGGAATACAATCAAACAGTTCAATTAAACATCAAATTAAAACCAGATTTTCACACAATACAGAAGTTAACAATTTAATACGCATAACTCCCTCTATTTTCTTAAGAAAAAAACCTGGTAAAGTTAATCAATATACATATTTTTTTCTATCATATTTATACAATTTTATTCAGTGTATTTTAGTTATTTCTATGGATTGATGCTTTGGGATATTGTTTTGGTGTGTTTAAAAGTCATAAAACACTGACAAATAAACTATTCATTCAACACTTAAGGATTATTACACCTGTAATCAATCACCATCTAGTTCTACCAATGACAATAAAAGTCACACACAACCATGCCCATGCCATATAGATTTATAGGTATTATATTTGTTATAGTTCACCCATATATAGAAACCTTTTTTTGTATTGAATTCACAATTTATGCATATTTCTAAGCTGGCTTTGAAAACCTATCGTGTTTTCTGTGTTACAAAAACGTGACCCGCCGGCGACCTCATGGCACACCGAGTACTCTGTTGCCTTTAAGTGCCATGAAGGTACCGGCGGTCTCAGTACATAATGATATACATAATGTGTTATATTCATTCATAGAATGTAAAGATCCCAAATTTTCACATAAGGAAAGCCTACACTTGATATTTCCATTTGGCATCTGAGGAAGTCATGGCCAAATAGCTTGGCAGTTAGAAGGTTAAAGCTGGTGAGACATGGTTTTGTTAGGCAGGTTCACAGGGTCTTAGACTTCTTTTGTGTGTGGCAATAAAGTCTTGGACAATGTCCGACTAGGACACTCTGGTCAGGGTAGTTAAATGAGTAATATCGGAATGGGTGACCACTGACCTTGGCAGAGTTGCTGGGCGTGAACAGCGTGTAGGCGGTGCCCGTGTTCTGCGAGCGTCCCGTGCGTCCGATGCGGTGCACGTAGTCCTCAGAGTTGTTGGGGTAGTCGTAGTTGATCACGAACTTCACGTCCTCCACGTCTGCCATACATGTACCAGGTTATTACGTCATCAAAACAGTCACCATAGCATGGTCTAAACCAGAGGGTTTAAAGACTTTATTCTCCTAAACCACTTTCAAAATCCAACTGGTTCCAGTGGAACTCCTGGACTTACATTTCTAGCATATTCCCAAAACTCAATAACATATATAAATCGCAAACATGCAAACTATATACATATATATTAATGAAGTCAAGCCAACATATACAACTTTCACTATTGAAACCAAATAAATTTTCTTTGACCTCTTACAAACGGAATACCTACACTGAGAAGTAAGGGTCTTTAAAAACAGACATCTTTAGAATTCATAACATATACTAAGATCATTAAAAACCATATAGTATTACTGTCATAAATGTAAATAAATGGTTATACATATAAATATGAACTTACAAACATAGCCACACAAACACTACCCACTTGCATCATTTAAATTTTAAATATCATATTCTTGTATTAAAATAAATTTAACTTAGTTGTATATTATTCTTCTATATAACAGTACATACCCATCCAGTTTAAATATTTAAATTCATATTTATTATACTTCGTTCCTAAATTATTTCCGTTAATATATATACATAAATGATCCATTATTTAAATAAGCCATATAAATATATACCTAACTTTGATAACATTAAATAATACAAAAACATACAAAACTTTGTGAAGAAATATTCAAGACCATAGAACAGGGGTAGCCAACCTGTGGCTCTCTGAAAGATTATTCGTTGCTCTTGATATATGTACAGGAGCCCATTTTAATTTTTTGTTATACATATATATATGTGTGTGTGTGTATGTGTGTATATATATATCACTGAAAAATGCTGTCATCAATTAGTTATCAAATTTTAATGTGTTTATTTTGCAACACCTTGTATTTATGTTGTCAATAAATATAATTACTGGACTTTTTAAACACTTTTTTGCATACCGTAGGTAATTCAATTTAAAAAATGGGCAATACTATCAATGAGGTTGACCGCCCCTGGTATGTGTAACAAATATATAGAACATATATTTACCTCATGGAAGCAGTCACTCGGCTAGACAAGTAGACACGGCTGGAAATAACTGTATTATGCCCTTCAGTGGTCCCGGAGTGTTGTAGGCCAAGAGTCGAACGGTGTGCTGACTTTTATCCTCTTGTTCGCATATATCATTCAGTTAATAATATTTTGTCAGGTTGCGTAGGGCAGGCCCTTTAGTTTTGTTCGTTAAATCTCTCATGACGCATTAACCAAGCATATTATAAAATTATCTAGCAACAAAATCCAAAAATATGGATTTTGATAACAAAATAATAATTAATTTCTCGTTTTGTCAATGTAAATTTTACAAATTAAAAATCCCAATTTCATTGTTTAGAGGCAGCATGCTCGTTAAATACAGTGTGCGCTGACAGTGATCATTAGGCTGTCATTAATGATTCATTTATTCATTGCTATCATTAAAAATGACGTTTACAGTTAACAGTGAAGTCAGCAACACACCGCAAGACTAGCCCATATCTCTGCACGCATGCGCCTCTGAAATAAAAACAATGCGTAATGATGCCAAGTCAGTCATGGAAATTTCTCGCTTCAAGTCCATCCGGAAACCGTGTAAAAAATTCCACCAAAAACCAATACATTCAACCTTCTTATTATAATATTCTATACATATATCTAATGTTTGTCTGTATAAAAGAACATTGGAGAAAATTCAAACAAATATATTATTACAGGACATCTTCTACAAGATTTTCTCGGATGACTGAGGAACATTTCTAATGGTTTCAGGGGCCATTGCTTTATCAATATTGTAAGAAATTCCAATATTCACCTTTGACAATTACAACAGTGTTACCATATTATATTTAAAATTAATTACATTCAAACATTTTATTGTCTTAAAATTGTGAATACTGGAATAATATAATTTTTTTCAATTGCTTCCAAATAATAATTGAAACTAAAACTTCCAATTTTTTTAATCCAGCAAATAATTTTTTTAAAGGTACAGTATAAACATACAGATAGTTGGAAGTTTTAGTTTCTTGATACAAAGATAGGTGTACCACAAGGCACGGTTGGAGTCCACAATTGTATACAACATCAGTGAGCAATGGCATCAGTCACCTAACTCTACGCCCCTGACACATCTCTTAGACCTTTGTAACACCCCGGTATAACAGTTCGAGATGATTTAGTACCTTCACATAGCGGCAGACACAAAAAATCTCGCAACTGTCTCGTACAGAATCTTCTGTTTGATGCCTTTAGAGTACATTGGCGGGTAGATTTCATCACCGCTCCCACATGCACCACATTATTCATACAATTTACTTATTAATTCGGTGGCACAAACATAAGATAGTCAACTTCTGGGCAAAAACAGTAATTGACCGATTGGTCAAACTGGGTGGTTACCCCACATAGTTATCCGATGTGGTATGCAGGGAAGACTTACCGAGGCCTCTCGCGGCGACGTCGGTGGCGACTAATATCCCACCGTTGGACATCCGGAACTGGCCGAGTACATAGTCGCGGTCCTGCTGGTTCTTGTCACCGTGGATAGCTAGCGCACGCCACCCGGCGCGGTTTATTGTTTTTGTGATATCGTCCACCTAATTTAGTTTCACATATATAACATCACCACATACTTCAGAGACTTTTAAAGAGTTCATAAGATGTAATATTCTCTTGTGATTAAGGAACCCCTTTTGTATAATTCATGTTAGATATTGTGCAAAAACAACTATAATAATGATTTGTTTTAAGCAAAAATAGTAAAGTGACTATTGTAAGGTAGACATATCATCATATCAGCTGAGCGATGTTCACTGCAAGGCAAACATCACCATGATAACAGGCCTTGTGCTGCCCATTCAGGTAGTGGGGTCTTCCCACGCCATATCTAACGACTCGTGGTACTCCAGAACCTTTCGCCCCCAAAGGCTATCGATTACATGAACGATATTTCATACATAACAAATTCATACAATCGATCCAGCCATTGCAAATTCATTAAAAAAAAAAAAACTAATTCAGCTAATGTTTATCAAACCGTCAATCTTTTGGTTTCTCTCTCATTAGGAGGCACAATGTCTGTTATATTTTTTAAATCAGTTCAAAATTATAGCTTTTCTATATTTACTTAGGTACAACAACATTACATATTTGTCAAATATATAATAAATGTTGCATCATAAGGTAACATATAATATTAAAAATTTTCAATAAACAACATCGAATGCTTTACTAATTATTGTCTAAAATGAACAATAATGTGTTTTATTAGATTAAATACAGATAAAAAACTCACCTTCCGCTTTGTCTCTGCAAAAATGATTGTTTTAGTTTCTTCCTCTGATGATATCTCGTTGAGCAAAGTGAGTAACTTCTCATTCTTCTCCCACTCTTCGCACACGTCGACAATTTGCAGAATGTTGTGGTTAGCAGACAAGGACAGTGAGCCAATGTTGATTTGTATGTAGTCATGCAGGAACTCTTCAGCCAGGTTCTGGACTTCTTTAGGCCAGGTCGCTGACCACATCAGCACCTTATAAAAACAACATTATGTAGTAAATCTTTGTGAGAATATCTACCAGTCTAATACTCATAATCATTTATAGCTTCACTATATACGGGTTGTATAAATCTATAAACGGAGGAGAATACAGGTCATTTGTCAGCAAAAACCTACTTCCAATCATCTTGCATGGTGATCAATCATAATCATGTTACATTTATTTATTTACTTTATTGGAATTGGACAGGTCAATAACTTCTGTCATTACAAAGTTTACACACATAGATAGTCAAGTTTCATAAATCTGAAACTTTTCAAAGTCATAAATGTATATATATGTCTTATTCTATTGTTTAACTTATCAAGAGTCCATTTTGGGACTCTGAGTCTGAGCTAGTGCTCTGATGAACAGCAAATCCCCCGGTGCCTAACACAGAACTGTCGCTATGACCATTTGTTGTCCTTTACATATGTTAGTTGACTTTCTTGGAAGGGACATCAGATGCTGATCATTTTGCAGACAGCTTATTAGTCAAAGTAATCTAGGAAATAAATATAATTTCTTGCCTAATTTGCGCGTTATTTTATAATAAGCTGTCTGTTGGTATTATAAATAGATAGTTAACAATAATTATTTTAATATATAATTATCCTAATTATGAAAACTATTTTTCTTATGAGTTATCATTGCATTATTATTTGAACTTTCAAATAAAATATTAAATGTAATCCCAATTTATTTATAGAAAATTATTACACGTTTATTTTAATAATTATGTAAATACGTAACGTTTTTCAAAGACAAAAAGATTTTAATTTTTAGTATGTAATATTGATAGCTTATTATATTTGCATATGCAATGCTATCAATATTACATTCATATTAAAGAAATACATATTAAAGAAAATTCAAAATCAGAGTAACTACATTCTAATTTTGAAAACACTTTCTTATGATATTGTCAACATGTTATTTATAAAACCATTGACTTTTTGAGCTATACATTCACCACTTTAACATATGTAAATATTCACCCTGCAAGTGTTTGCTCTGAACATTTTTTTATTAAACTACGACAAGTCAAATGCTTTTACCATCAATAAGTTAAATAACAATAATCATACCTGTCTGTCTGGACGTATTTGTTCAATGATCTTCCTGATTTGAGGTTCAAATCCCATGTCCAACATCCTGTCCGCCTCATCCAGTACAAGGTAAGTACAACGCCGGAGATTAGTTGTATCTATGGTAAAAAAATAGTTTGATTTAACACTTTGTTTGTCGATTTTGGAAATTTATTATAAATCATTAACAGGACAGGCCCTCCAATAGGTGGACTAACTACATAATCAAGGTCGAAGGCAGTGCGAAACAGGTCTTGAGGCGGTTTTGCAGTGAGTGAGATAAATTAGTCCAGCTAAGCTAATATAAGCCAGCTCCGGTGGTAATATTAAGAGAATCTTATCATAAGTTACATCACCAAGTTAATATGATGCTTAATAAGTTGGCTTAAATAAACCATAGCCTTACCCACCAACTAGATTGCCAAGCCTGATATTTGAGTATATTTTTATTACTAAAAGGTCATATTGTTTAGTAAGTAGTATATCTTACCTTTCTCCAAAAAGTCTATCAATCTTCCTGGTGTAGCGATAACAATTTCAACTCCTCGCTCTAATGACCTGCCCTGCGGTCCTTTAGGGGCCCCACCGAATATACATGTGTTACGGACTTGAACATTCTGACCAAAATCTGTCGCAACCTGAGAAATGAAACATAAGTCAATTATGTCTTATTCTTAGAGACTATCTACAAACATCAAAACATATTAATAACAAAAAAATAAATAACAGATAATAAAATCTACTGTTTAAAATAAATAATAAGCAAAATATTTGCAATGTAACATGAAACAAAGCTAGATTAAATAAATTAAGATTTTAAAATTGCATAGTGCATGTAATATACGATATAGATCATATATTAAGAAATGTATATGGTTGAATCAATATATGCTATGTGCAAATAGTATATTTTAAACACAAAACAATTTCTTGTTATTAAAGCACATTACATTCATATAAATTTTTTTACAGAGTAGTTAAACCTTTGAATTATAAGAAATCATATACTACCTAACCTTTTTTTGACAATTATAACTGACATGTTCCTTTACCCTTTTAAACATATATTTAATCTGTTTACATTGGATTGAATACATTATACATGCCCCAGGTGTAACAACACACTATAACTGTTATATATTATTTGACTGCAAAGCAAAAGCCTACCTGAAAGATATCTGAGGACATATACCATAATCGCTAAACTTGGCAAGCAGATTGGTGACCACTTTGTGATATATACACAGAGAACACTGCTGTCCATGGAAATATCTTTATGAACAGTGAAAAACCTATATAATTAACACAGTATGAATTATATACGACTATATCTTAGGAATCAGAACCAAGACCTCTGATCACAAATCTCAGTGCTCTACCACTGAGCTGCCTTTACTCTACAATTAAATGATTTATTAAAGGGACACAACTTCTCAATCTCATTTAACCCATATTATTGTAGGAGTTGCCTAGAGTGGCTCTAGGCAAACTATCTATTTGGAAGTTTCAAGAGGGGGGGGGTTCTTTTAAAATGCATTGGTATTCACTTTCACTGACCTTCCTCTCATATGAGATACCTGTTCCAATGAGCTGATATTAACTCAAGCTTAAATTCTTCAAGTAAATTTTGACTAAGTTATTGTGTACAGATCTTTAGATATATTTGTTAACTAAGATTGAAATAGATATTATTTGAAAAGTTTCCAATTCACATATAATGAAATTAATATTTATTTTTTCAAATACCCTTTGCTAAGCAATTTCAAAAGCGGAGACATTGATACAATGTACATTTAAATATATGTTTATATATCACTGCCAGGTACAGAATGTCAATTCTATTGAGAATAGCCTGGCATGAAACTCCATACTAACTCATTTAATACCAAAATCATAATTTTTTTTCATGTCATACATAGTCTATTTATCACATGAAATTTAATATCATACTAATCCCAGGCATTTTTGTCTCCTATGTAATATTTAATACAATAATAGGCTTTATTAATCAATGTTGCCTTAACATACTTTGAATTTTTTGTAAAAATATTTATAATTGCTTCAACGATTTTATTATAGAAACATATACCTTGTCTCAAAAATATGAATATACTTTATATAAACGAAAACTTGGTATTGAAATCTTATCATTCTGTCTAGTATTAAAGGAATGGTGGTCGAGTATTTTTTAATTAATTATCTGTATTGAATAGTGTTGCCATTATGAGTATATTCTTAGCACCTACTGTTCACAGGTTTCTGGTTAAAAAATATTGTTAGTTTTGAATTGAACAAAATTGTATTCTCAAAAGAAATTATGCACATAGCAAATATTGTTTTGATTACTGATGTGTCCCATAAATCAACGTCAATCCAAAATCTAGAGAGACAGCAGCTAATTGTTGCCAACCTTAGAAAACTAATTTTAAAAAATCTATGACTAGTATTATTAAAACTATTGCCATTTCAAAAAAAAATTAACTTTGCACAAGTCTAATGTATGTAGATTTTATAACTGACTTCTTTTATTTCATGATGCCACAACTAATCCTGCTGATGATGACTAGTGGACATAGTGATGGGGGATAGGGGACATAGTGTATAGTAGCGATTTTGAGGGAGACCTATGCTTGCTCCGACCTTGATGGCTGAGGTCTTAACTGGTATTGGTCTTTTTAACCAACATCTGTTTACTTTAAGAGTTACAGTTCTCTGTGCAGGTCACGTCTGGAAGACGAGACTGCTGTTCAAAAACTACTTCGGCGTACGGGGGCTACAGGGCTTCCCAACCCGGATCACCGGGTCATCATAACCCTGCTGGGATTTCTCTAAGAGTTGGGGTGCCATGAGTAAGGCTAACCATGACACGAAATGAGCACAGTGGATCTACAAGACAAGAGGCCTACGCCTTGCAGGGGAAGTCTATTAACTGACATGATGAAATGACAACAGTTTATATTGTGATGACCCAGTTATTAGAGAACTCTTATTTTTTAAATTATTTTTGATTAGCCACTAAAGTGCGAGTGCAATGATAGTCACTTCCTCAGATATGTAAGCGGCAGGATGGGGAATGTAGACAAATTTCAAACTGTCTTTTGTCTCTTATATATCTCGTGTGCATCTGGTCAATCTCGCCTCACATATGCCTTACTGCTTGACATTGATTTATAGGACACTATGAGATAATACAAGTGGATACTCTTAATATAGAATCCTGAAATTATAACTAGGATTACACAAAAAAAATATAACAAACTGAATATAATAAACCCAAATAGTGCTAACTAAAAGGTTACGTTCAGAAACCGTACCTAAAAATTAATTAAAATTTGGAATTTTGAGAAATTAAAAACTCGAAACGGTTGATCCAGTGAAACATTTAGGTTTTCGAACATAGCCTGCCCGTACTGCTAAGTTCTACTGTAATATTGAAATATGAATTTACTATGTTGCAGTTGTTGGGATCCGTCATGTTGGTTGAGGTCCCGTTCATCGCAATGAGAGCCTTGTGCGCATTGATGAAAGACAAATGTTATATTAATTTATATGAAAACTAACTTAACACATTATTATTTATATATAAATGTAAATTGTAAAAACCAGGCTTCATTTATTTCAATTTAAATTCTTGCACAAGGCTCAATGAATTTTTTTCATTTAAAAGCCAATTATAGTCGAATCTTTGCAATGCTTTCAACAAAATAACAATTTACATTTTTAAAATCATATAAAATATCACATATTTAGATGCATACATACTTTGTGTTGGTTTATAGCGGAAAGCATTTTTGTATTAAATAAATTCAAATACCAGAAAGCAAATGGTAGAATCAAACTTACTTGTTTTAGGTTAAAAGTTGTGTGAACATATAAACGCTTATTATTTGTCAACAAAACTTTTTATGCTTTAACTGTGAAATTAGATATACTTTTGCCTATTTTGAATCACTCTGTATATGTTATCACTATGAAATATTAGGGGAACCAGAAAGTAATGTCGTTTCCGTCGACATATTTTAAAGAAAAACCTGATTGATTTTTACTGCTCTGACATTGATTTCGTATAATATATGGCAAAAGGTTGTTGATAATGAAGGTGAATATATTGTTGATTACAAATAAAAATTGTTAAAAATGTTGTCGTGTGAATTTAACTTAAGTGACGTTAAGTTCTGGTCTCTCATATTATATATGTTATATATTAATTTTGTTAACCTATTCTAAATCAATGACTTGGACTTTTGTTTCAAAATTTTCAGTACATTTTTTTATAGGCATTCTCGTCTGTCATCTTTTACAAGTTATTTTACTATATCTTCTTTCATTCTTTACACCTTCTTGTATACTCTTTTCTTTCAATCACAATCATACATGCATCACCTATTTTACTTCACCTTTTTCTTTTACTGTCACAATTAAGAGTTGATGCTATAAAATTCTAAGATATCATTACACAATATCTGCAATAGTATTTGTTAAAAGTAGGTTAAAATAGGGTTGTTAAAAATGCAGTCATGTGAATTTAACTTAAGAAAGCAACATTACTTTCTCGTCCACCTAATACATTACATTAGTTTATTTTCTCTTGAAATACTACAGGTCTATAATTTCTACTAAACAATAATTTTAATATGTAGTAATATATATTTACAAAATGGTTTCTTTAGAACAATTATGTTATTTATTATTTCTGAAACCATTTATTTATATAAAGGGTGTACCATACAGTAATTAACAATTAAGCTATGCATTCACACCTTTAAAGTTTTTACATCTAAAACCCATTCACTCTGTATATATTGCGAGGTTCTATTAACAATAACACTTGTAACTAAATTATCTGTTTAATTTATTGTAGCCAACTCTCTTTTTCTAAAAGAAATCTTCAACCTACTTTCTATTGCATAATTATTGTATTTATTCCTTTATTATTGTCTATTTCTTTTATTTTTTGTTATGCTCATTGTCTCAAATGTCATGATTTTTTCTTGACATGATTTACACTGCGGTCCAAGTGACATTTGCAGATTAGATTCCACTGGTTCTAGGGAGCATAGGATAGAGGTAGCACAGAGGGTACTCAGACTAAATTCTCTTTTGGTATTTATGCAATAACACCACTAATAGTAGGTTAAGTTTGTCTAGTTTCTACATAATTATAATTTTGGAAGTGTAATACTCCCCCACACATGACTTTAATGAATTAACCACACAAACCATAATTTAAGATACATCATGTACATTGTGACCTATTTTTAAGAATATAGTAGTACATATAAGTGTAATGAATTAGACCGGTGTTTCCTAATGTGGGGTCCACAAGAGCACAATTCAAAAATGACCCGAAAACCTTTTTCTTTTCATATAAAAATTATATATGTTTCATGGGGGTTTATAAGAATTTTAGAAAGGTTTTAGTGGGTCACGGAACAAAAAATGTTGGAATATAAGCTTAGAAGCTATATGTTAAACACTTCATGTTTAGCAAGACATAAAAACATCCAAATCTGTAGCACTGGTGGTGTTAATACATAAGTACCCCTCTTTAAAAATAGTGAAGATCCAGGACTTGGGAAGCTTTAGGGGCCCTTTATATTCTGATTTCAATGGATTGGTGAAACATGCTTTAATTTTAAGATTAACCAAAATATACTTGCATATGTTTATGTGAATTAAAAATAAAATAACTCTTAGTATATATGCATCCAAATATTCAAACTCCGCTAATATATAATGAATTATATTAGAATATTACCTGTTGAATCTGCTGAGCTAATTCCCTGGTCGGAGCTAAGACAAGGACGATGGGCCCTTCATCCCGTAACAGTCTAGGTTGATTGATGATATGCACAATTGCTGGCAATATATAGGCCAACGTTTTCCCTGACCCTGTCTGAGCTATCCCCACCAAGTCTCTTCCAGACAAAGCAATTGGCCAGCCCTGTGCCTGAATAGGAGTGGGGTGAGGGAACCCTTGCTTTAAAATTTCCTTCATTGCGTAATCAGGGAATCCGCCCTCTTCAAAATACATACTAGGAGCTGGTACATCTCTACCTTTGACAGTGATCTGGTTCTCGCTACGATACGCCTCGATCTCAGCGGGAGTGCGTCTTTGGACATTGGGGTGAGGCACGTAAAAGTTCTTTTGGAATGGAGTAAGGGTAATTGATTCCCAGCGTATTTTCCTCAAATTGCCGCCAGGCTGATCGTTTTTGAAACTTCTGAAGTCGTCGCGTCCACCACCGCCCCGGTTACCGAAGCCCCTGCCGCCTCTACCACTGTCCCTTCCTCGGAAACCAGATCCAAACCGGCTTCCCCTATCCTCAGATCTATCACTTGACCGCCCCCCACGGGTGCCTCCTCTTCCACCTCGACCTCCGCGACTCATACCGCGGCCTCCGCCTCGTCCACCACGTCTATCGTCGTACCTAATAAAATAATACTCATAAGGACACTTTCATTATAAATACATAATTAAGTTTTCCGATACTTACATTTTAAATAGGTATTAGAAATGAACGAAAGAACAATTCTTAATATATTATGGAATAAAGTATAATTTAACTAATATTTAACCTATTTAACGGTACTATTTTGGCAAAGCTTCTGAATAAAACAAACTCCAAGCTACTAACAAGACGCCATATTTTGTACCGTTTAGTGTTGCCCGCAACAATAAGTGCGACGTGTCATAATTAGTATCAATTATTTTTAAAATTATTTTTTTAAACCGACAAAAACATATTTATGATAGTAAGTCTGGTAAGCATATTTAATTATTTAATATATTTGTTATAATTGCTTGTAATAAAATATTAGTTATGTATTAATGTATGTAATTAATATAAATACGTTCTAATATGTATTACTACTTTCTGAATGTCTAAAATAAATAAATCTTGAAATTATTTTTAAGTTATTATTTTATTAATATTTAATTACACTGATGATATTACTTTCTCTTTGAAGCGCCGTATTGATCAAACATATTAACAATCACTGAAAGTGGATTACAATTTAGAGCTAGTATAAATTAATATTTAAATATAATGGATTCATCCATTCCCGTTTTTGAAAAGCCTCATTCACATCTTAGTGTTCTTGATTGGACACATAATATTCAACGACTTCAAAACGAGGCTAGATTGCGTAGGTTTGAATCGTACGAATTAAGGCAGAGGGCAAATCAACTCCGCAATGAAGCTTCTGTTACTACTTATTGGGACAACTATACTAACAACGAACTATTGAGAGACCGGTATAAACTAGTTAATTGTATTTTTAATATAAATGCCCTGCTAAATTATCTGCTTTTATTTTGTATATATAACACTCAAGTTTCCTCTTTTTGATTTAGTACCTTAAAATAAATTGAAAATAAATAGTGTTTTTCAGAATTTTCGAAGTTCAATCATGGCGAGAAAAACAAAGATTTACAAGAGAATGTGTGAGAGATGAAATAAGAAAGTTAAAAGAAGAAAAGAATGCTACTGAGCTACTCTTAGAATCACTACAGGTGCCATTAATGGTCGTGTCTCAATGTCTCTCTAATAGAGACCAGAGAGTGCCTCAAGAATTGACAAGAGATCAATTAGAAGAGGAGTTGAGAAAGGTATATACATGTTTAAAATTGTACATCACGTTCTTTAATGGTATCTCGGCGTGTTAAAATATAGTATTCGAGAACCAAATAAAAACTCATTTCTTTCTAACAAAGTTTTCTCTTAAATTAAGTTTCCATTATTTAACCGTTTCTTTACAAAACATTGCCAGTAAACAAAATTATATAATATGCATAAATTACAATCTGTTAAGAAAAATATCTGCTACCCTTGAATATTCAATTAGCTACAGATTCTGTAAAAAATTCTAATAATTCTTTGAATTGTATTACAATTGAGTTTTCTGAATATATTCATTTATTTAAATAAAGTGTGTAGTATTTTCACAGATTAATTTATACGAATCTATAACCAAGGCAATATAGCTATTTTATATGTGACACTAACTGTATTGTGATGCATGGTCGTAAAATCTGACTGACTGTCCGGTGTAGGTAAAGAGCTGTCTCATCGGCCCACATGAATGCCCACATCTGGGATCCACATTATTGACAATAATAAAATACCATGCGTCTTACAAGTGTTAATTAGTTAACTACGTTTTACTGAGACCGTGACATTTACTCAAGTTTTTATATGACGCGACGACTAAAAGCCACGTACACAGCACACTGCCTTCGTCGCCATTTAATAACCAACCAGTCTCGTCGGAAGCGAAGAATTGTATATCGGGGAACGCAAACACATATCATACTTGATAGAAGCGTTGTTGGAGTTTTTTCCGCCACTTCTTTCAAAGCTAACCTTTTCCGAATTGGCAGTAGTGATATTAACCAAGAAATAGCAGCCTGTCAAACTGACATTCGATCCTCTCAGGCGCACTTGTGTCAAAATGCTAAGCGGGTAGTATTGACGAATGATATCCCAAGTCGAGATCTTCTTGTCGGAACCATGAACTTTTTTTTTAATGGCCCCCGTTATTGGGGCCTCTCGTACTCCATTTTTTGGGATTAAGGACAAATTAATTTTTCCTAAATTAAATCCTTACAAAATGAGTTTTTCAATTATTTTATCTTTATTCTTCACTCACTTTCATACATCTCAATTTCATTTGTTCTTACCTTTTATCCTTTACAACATCTTGCATTTTTTTTGTTCTTTCATTCCTTCTTGCTTTCATCGCCTTCCTTCCATCATCTTATTACTCTTAGGTGGCTAGGTACATTTCTTTTATTCTTTATTTTATTACTTATCCAATTTTTTATATCACAGTTTTCTTTTTTTGGATTTGACTTTTTTATACATTACTACACTTTTCTTATTCTTTTTTCAGTCTATTTTCCTATTATTAATTGACTAGTTATTTTACGTGCAGTTTAATTGGTACCTACTTATCTATACTGTTTTATTCCTATTAACAGTATCCCTCACCACCCTGCGAGCAAACGTTAGGAATGATGGCGAAGGTTGTCGTCGCTCATCATTGGGTCCATGAGCTTAGTCAGTGCATGGAGCCATCACCGAAATGATCTAAGAGCACAGCTGTCTCCCAATCTGGTACAATAGTGGCATGTGGCAGCCTGAGTCAAGGTTGCCACGAGAGCACTTGAGCAATGCTATTTCAAAAGAGGTCTATGCTAGGCGTTCTCTACGCCCTGCCACCTCAAACAAGCTGAACTTGCAAATGCCGTTTGAGCAGCAGTTAGATTTCAGAAAACTATGTTAAGCCAAAATTGTATTTTTTATATTCTAGGAACTCCACTTAATAGAAAACAGTAAGCGGGTGTTAACTGACGTCTGTCACATGGGATGGGAGAAGATAAAAGAATTGCAGAATGTATTATGCAGACTGGAACGAGAGATACATAACAAAGACGAAACATTACAATTGGAATGTCACGTGAAATATTTAAATAGAGAATCTTCAAACATTTCTTATCAGCTAGATCCTACAAGAATACCTATGGAGTAAGTACTGTATTATAATACAAAGGGAAGGGAGAACTGAGCCTCTTTGAAGGATTATTCGTGCTTCCGAATAAATGTTTAAATGGCGGAAGTAGCTATATATTCGTCCTTAGTATGAAAAGGACCAATATTTAGCCATTTATATGCCACCTCCTCCCCCAAGTAAATAACAAGCGGCGACGGACTTCGCTCATTCTGTGTTTGGCACTAATCGGTGTAACATAACTTCTGAAGATGCCCCGAGGGGTGAAACACGTGTTGAGTGGTTTGGCGGTGGCAGTTGTATAATTCTCATTGTTTGCCGCATACGCATTTATCAGCGGGCTGGCGGGCGGTGCACTTTGTTGCAAGACAACCACTGCATGTGCGGAAGTGGCTAAATATTGGTCCTTTTCTTACTTAGGATGGACTTCCGCAAGGTAACGCCTGATTCCATTAAATATTCGTCCTTATCTTAATTAAATGTATTTGTCGGCGGTTGGGATCCGTCTTGGATCCACCGTCAAAATCATCCATCTTGTACAGTTAATTCGGGCGTGATTAAACGTTACCTCCGAAATAAAAGCTTAGATTTCACACTTACAAAGCTTTAATTAAATTCCGATAATGAATTACATAAAACAATTTAAATTAACGCGGATTAAATCAGATTTCGGTTTAAATCTTAAACTGTCAAAATCAACATCGCTGCACTGTCATTCTGACGTTACACTGGAATAGAAACTTCCGGTCGTCAGTGTCAATCTAGTCCACTTTCGGAAGGAACGTTTTATCCTCTTGTACTAGATGACGCCACCCACCCGCCATCATATTCGAATTAAATTTAAGATGTAAATGAAGAATTATATTTCTTTGGAATTCCCCTTTTCAATGCACCGCTGTCAATGACGTATTGCTCCTAAAATGAAAAAAAATAAATGTAACATATAAGTGATAGATTGATTGGAAATAGGTATGTGCAAGTCTTTTAGCGAGAAATATACTATACATTAACACTTTTAAAGCCTTTAAACCAACAAGTGAGGGAAGACGGCTCGATCCGTGGCAACTGAGGTGTCCATGACCTTAGATTATATAAAAAGGTTGACCACATCAGCGCTCTGCTCGTTGAAGCGGTAAATGACACTAGGTATTGAATATTTCACGGTGACAAAATCGTATAGGAGTAATATCTTCGTCGTTTGAGCTGTGATAATAAACGAAGCTTTTTTTAAAAAAAAAAGCCTTACAGTACCCGGCGATAAATATTGTACATCGACCTTTGGAAAGAGACAATCGGCTATTGGGCTATTGGGGGCATTTCGAGCTCCTATCTTATTTATGGCACAGGGACGTTTTTATCTTTTAATGATTCACTTTCTTTTCTGTTTTATTTCCATAATCTTCTGTCATACTTCACATGATCTTTCTTCTACTTACATTCTACAATTTCTATATTTCTTTTACTTACTTTCTACCGTTCATTCATCGCCTCACTTCCTTCGCCTCGCTATCACAGCTTTTGGTTATCATATTATTTTTACTTTATCTTATCTTTTATTTCACATTTTATAATTTGGTTATTTTACATTTTATCACAGGTTACATTGTTTTTGTTTTATTTACTTTATAATTATTTCTAATTGTTTTTAGCTACTACCTGTATCAGTTTTGTTTACATTTATTAAACATTTGTTTTTTTTTTGCAAGAATCAAGGAACACTAGCTTGTCGGGTTTTTCTTCTATTAATGGTATCCTCACTTATTTTTTAAACAATCTGCTTTCGAAATCATAACGAAGTCCTCCGAACGCGAGACAGTGGGCTACAAGGTGGATCACGGTCTGGTCCACGCCCGGTTAACAGAAGCAGGAGAGGTTGTCCTTGAGCTTGAACCGGTGAAGGTACTTAGAGAACTCCCCGTGTCCCGTGAAGAGCTAGACCAAGACCGCGTCCACCTCGACACTGCGGAGCACGCGGTAGGCTGTGACGGCGTCCGGGAAGGGCTTCTATGGTTGTCATAATGATGATATTCTGTTTTAATAAAGAACCTTTTCTTTTTAGATCCATGTCAGAAGAGAGTTACGCGCATTGCATAGAGAATACGATAAAAATCGCAGACCAACTGATGGTGGAGTCCAAAGGCTTGAGGGAGTCCATGTTCAGAAGCCGCGAACAAGCGAAAAATCAAATGCACGCGCAGTCACAACAAGTCGAAACAATTATGAGAAGGAGGGTTTACGACATACAAAATGCTAGGAACGAAATGGAATGGCAAAAGTATAAGGTATTTGTTATATTTAAAACATTAGGGGGAAATGGGGGGACCTATGCTTGGAGGTGGAACCTGAGGAACCAAGGTCACTGACAGCGTAGCTTGAAGAATATTCTCCAACGATCACGCGTCGTGTAAGCTCCCCACTGGATAGATCGATGACAGTCAAGGTGGCAAAAAATTGTTAGATGTGGGTAGCACAAAGAACTCCTCGATATTGGTCATCTTATCGGGAGGCCTATGCCTTTAGATGATCATCTATCGGCTGATTCATTAGATGATGAACTGAAACATCTATACGCATTTAGAGGGTTAAGATGAATTACCACCAGAGCATGCATCTGATACTTATATATGACTTGGAAAATGAGAAGCAATACTGATTGAGATGGTATATTTATACAAGGACTACACCAATACCTCACTATGCGTCGTGGTTACGTTCCAAAAAAACACGACACAAATTGAAACGCCGCAAAGTGAATTAAGTTTTTCTATAGCAAACCATGTAACGATCGGTAATAGGTTCCAGGGTCACGAAAATACTACTTTTTAAAAAGAAAATTGAACAAAGTAAACATTTAAAAAACAAAAATAAAGAGTTAGCGTCTTATTAAAAGATGTTTGTAACACTTTATCAATTTATTTAACACACGAACACATTTTTATTAGTGCTTGAGTGCGAGCAAAATGCACGTCGCATTGGTCGTAGGACTCTGGGGCGCACTGTGCTCTGCGACCGAGTGAAAGCGGGCAATAGAACAAAGGCGCAAAAGAAACAAAAGAAACAAAAGAAACAAAAGTAACAAAAGGTCTGCGCCCGCGTCACCGGTGCGTGCATGTGCTCGCTGCACTAATTCGGCACACTAAGTTCGCCCGTCGGCTACGCTCGCCCACAAAATCTTACACCTATTATTCATTCAGACATCACATCAGTATATATACGACTCCCACAAAAATAATATAACTCTGCCAATAAATAATTGGAAAAATATACACCTTTTTTGTAACCAGAAACAACATGTAAAAATTTATATAAATTTATTATTCTCTTTTAAAAAAGCACAACACACTACGTAATTGAAACTGAACTCTAAAATTAGCAAAACAAAGTGAAAATAAAACTGTATTCAAATTGCGTTGATTTTTAGTTAGAAAGGGAATCCTCGAGTTTTGATGACATGGCGCAATTAGAAACAAAAGTGTTGCCGTCTTTTAGAAAAAAAAGAAAATTAAAAAAAATTTAAAGACTCAAACCCAAAACAACGCAACCTCGAAAATCTAACGACGCACAGTGAAAATTAGTACTAATTAAGCAGCGACGTAACTTCGAAAAAAACGCAAAATGAAACGACGCAAAGCGAGGTATTGGTGTATTTAAAATTTATAAACTACAGACCACATCATTAAACGCGTTTGAATTTATAATTGGAATACGAGTTTTCGAACGCGTTAGAATAATTTAAAACAAAAGAGTAGCCATATTGGCCAGTGATACGGTATGTTCTTACGTGAATGCTATACATGACACTTTGATCAAAAAGTAAAGTGAATTTGTTTATAAAATGTAAATTCTTCATTGATTTTTCCAAATCAATTTCATACCATTCAAAGTAATCCTTGTCCAATAAAATGCAATTTTGCCAACGCTTTATCCAGTTGTCGAAACATTCTGAATTGTCTTTTCCGTTATAGCTTTCAATACCTTCGATTCGGTTTTATCTCCTCAATCGTATTTAATGAAATCAGGCGTTAGCTTGCGGAAGTCCATCCTAAGTAAGAAAAGGACCAATATTTAGCCACTTCCGCACATGCAGCGTTAGTCGTGCAACAAAGTGCACCGCCCGCCAGCCCGCTGATAAATGCGTATGCGGCAAACAATGCGAATTACACAACTGCCACCGTTAATTTACTCAAAACACGTGTTTCACCCCTCCACGGGGCATCTTCAGGAGTTATGTTACACCGATTAGTGCCAAATACAGAGTCTCCTCTATAGTATCAAAACGGCGTACTCGCATCGGCCATTTAAGTTTAGTGAATAGTCTAAAGTCACACGGAACCCGATCAGGAATACGGTGGTTGCGGAACGATATCACTAGTTTTTGATATTTTCTTTTCCAAAAAAATAAGCGATTTTGATACCAAACCAAATCTGACGCGTTTAAAACACAAAACATCCTACAAAATGGCTTGGACTGAGCCAAATGATGTTCCAACTTTTGACAAATGTTATAGACAGTGCTACCAATCTAAAAAAAATTACCTGCTTTCCTAATGCTCGGGAATTTTAAATATCAATATCACTTTACTTTTTGATCAAAGCTATAAATAAACAGATTTCTTTTTGAGAATGCCACATAACGTTCAGAACGGATCGACATTGATGTCTTTAGAATTTGGACGGGCAAGCGAAGCGTAAGATGTCCATAAGGTAAATCCAGACTGGGAATAGGTTCCATTGGAACCACGCTGTACTTGTCTGTCCGTGACCAAGCATAGCTCTCTTCTGGACTCATTGAGCAACTGTGGTCTTGCACATGAGTTTCGAATTGAAAGCCTTTTTTAAAATTATTTCAGTTGGAGACAAATCTTCAAAAGGTAGACATGGAAATAGAGTATCTTCGAGCAGCGGTAGCGGACAAAATAAACCCTACTAAACTGGTGGAGACCAGATTAGAGATTCGTACACGGAGACCTGTTCTAGAAAGAGTGCAGGTGCGTATTATTTATGATTAAAATAGCTAGAGAGGGCGACAAAGTCCTCTGATTACGGATAATATATATGTAACTAGCTGATCCCGCAAACGTTGTTTTGCAAAAAAAATTAAAGTTTTTAATTAACAAATGTAAGATAAGGGTTGATCGTAGAGGGGTGAAAATTTAGGTTTATATGTATTTTTGTATGCTGCATCATAATAAAATAAAAACCAAAAAAATTGTCTAAAAAATTAAAAATAAAATTTAGGGGTGGACCACCCTTATCACTTAGGGGTATGGATAATAGATAGTAGCCGATTCTCAGACATACTGAATACGCATGTAAAATTTGGTAAAAATCGGTCAAGCCGTTTCGGAGGAGTTCAAGTTCGAACACCGTGACACGAGAATTTTATATATTAGATGTAACTGAAAGGTTCTGGTGGTATACGCGCTGTGGGTAGGGGCTCCACTAGGTAGACCGATGACTTAATTCAGGTCACGGGAAGTAGCTGGATGCGAGCAGCGCAGAACCGGTGATAGAGGAGAGGTGATGTTTGGGACAGGCCTATGCCCTATAGTGGGCGTCCATCGGCTAAAAAGACGAAGAATGTAACTATAACGAGTAGAGTTTACTCAGGTCATACCATTTCAATAGACGTCAGATGTGCTTTGTAATTTCTCTGTTTTATAAATTTTCTTCAAGGATAAACCAATGAGAGGACTCATGGAGGAGTATGAAAGAGTACACATGAGTTCAAACATGTTGGAGAAGAAATTAGAAGAAGCCTTGTAAGTGTATTTATCTTTAATATTTAATGGAATCAGGTGTTATTTTGCGGAGGTCCATCCTAAGTAAGAAAAGGACCAATATTTAGCCATTTCCGCACATGCACCGATTAGTGCCAAACACAGTCACTAATCGCATTTGAGTGATTTAACTGTGGCGTTTGTGTTATTCGCATTGTTTGCCGCATGCGCATTTATCAGCGGGCTGGCGGGCGGTGCATTTTGTTGCACGACTACCACTGCATGTGCGGAAGTGGCCAAGTATTGGTCCTTTTCTTACTTAGTGTATTTATCTTTATATACTTTTTATTAATCTAACAGTGGCCGTCTTCTTTTAAGAATATCCTTATTTTTAATCATCTCATCTTTCAGCAGCAGTAGTAGCTCTTCAGTAGTGGACTGAGATTTGCGATCGAAGTTCGCGAATTCGATTCCCGGGATAGTTTATATATATAGGATTACCCTTGTCATAAACATGTTTCCAGAGTTTGAACAGTAGCGTCCTTTGTGTACAATAATACCACACTGCGATCGCCAACCCGTGGTGATTATGTTATATCCCCCATAGGTACCTTTGGGGGAGGCGAAGAACCTTGCAGAGGACAAGGAGTTAAAACGACGAAGATTCCTCTCTTCATTTCTGGAAGTCATATCCGTCTTGAAACTCCTTGATATAATTGATGATAAACTCTATTCGTGCTATCCTATATTCTGCATTCCTCAGTACAGTAGTAATGGAGAGTCAACCTATTGGTTTCACTTGATCACCTGCTAGAAAGTGATTGCCCATCGTCTTTTATTATATATTTTAAAACTAGTGGTTTATTGAACTTATCTAATTTTGACCACAATAATTTAGAACTGGTTTGTGGAGCCTTGTAGAGAACGAATATGACTCTTTGAAATTTCTTTTTTTATATTTATATTCTCGAAGTTTCAACCGTAGTCGTATTATTGAAGTGTTTAACGACCTTATGTAAGTTATTATGAAGAACCTTCAATCATGTTATTCATATAACACGTCAGCTTAGTCTGTTAAGTAATGATTAATATTAACCGCCCATAATGTTTTGTTATAACAAAGAGAATATTAAAAAGATGTTAACCACAAAATATTTGACGTATATCACCATCACCATGTGGAAAGACACCCACTGGAAGTCATAGGCCTCCAGCAGAGAACGCCACCATGACCGGGTTTATGATGATCAGATGATAGCCAAGAGTGATGAAAGGTATTACCATACGTACAAAGATTACTTACAATTTACGCGACCCTACCGCAACGGTTGCGACGACAAGATGGCGTCCGAATTCAAATCGGCGTTTTTTTAATTCAAAAGATCAAGAATGTTTTTACATAAAAGTATAGTGGCTGTAGTGGCCGGTGATATGAAGCGTGAACGCTAATCCTCCAATGACTTCTCGTGATTTGTGTCACTGCACCTAACCTAACTGAAATGATTCTAAAGAACCTAATCCGGTAAAGTAGTGGTCTGTAGCGGCCCAAGTTAGGCTCCCCGGAAGCTTCGATACTTAAAAAGAGGTCTTAGGCCAACAGTGTAGGTTCGGTACAAAAAAAATTTAACATTTGTTAAATATGTGTCTTAGAAGTGCGTTTCGAATTTCGAATTTTCTTTTAAAAACCTACTATAAAATAAATATATCTTACAATAGTGGACGAAACAAGAATACCTATATCCGAAATTTAAAAAAAATTAAAAAGGACGCGGATAACATCGTGTAAAATTTTTTTTTTAAATTAAGAATTTTCATCATCGATATTTGAAGTGTCAAATTAATTTTTAGTTTTCTTTTATAAACTGTTTATAATTTAAATAGTAAAAAGATTTTTCACATTAGTCGGTAAAGCAAGAAAAAAGTCGTTAAATAACTTTTTTTTTCAATTTCTCTTATCAATGTTTCAAATGTAAAAATAATTAAAAAAATTAATAAACTTCTCATTTATTCTTATTTTTTTAATTATTTTTACAGTAGTGGATGAAGTAAGAATAATGCAAAAAATTTATAAACAATTTATAAAAAATATGTAAAAAAAGCGGGAACAGTTCTTTTTTCAAACTGGTCATTAAATAAACAATATAAAATATCTAGCAGTAGATCAATATCCGTAATATTTTAATTAAAATTAAAAAAACGTGGGTAAATCTGTTTATTTTTTTTTCACAGAACAACATATCACGGAATGTATAATCACTACCAGCGTATTAACAAGGATTTGGAGAACAAGAACCAGGCTCTGGAGACAGACAGACGCCTCGTAGAGATCAGGAGACCGCTGCACGGACCTGAAGAAACTGAATTTAAAAGAAACGTTGGTTACTGCCATATGGCAGATGAATTGGTACCTGAATAGTGTACTATTTGGATATATTTATATATTCTACCATATATATATATATATATATATATATATATATATATATATATATATATATATATATATATATATATGTGTGGTAGAATATGGCAATTTATAACACATTTAATAAAATTATTTTACGTTGGCAACACCATCGCTTCCTTTTTCAAGTATCGGTACAATAGTACGATTACGTAGATAATGTAAGAAGTTCGGAATTGTTACAATTTTATCTTTAGGATGATTGATTATTGATTTAAACTTTAAAGGTGTGAATTTAAAGTTTATTTACTGTCAATATATGACATAACATATCCAAAAATATGTCTTTGAATAAGTATACAGGATAGTACAGTAGGAGAAATGATTTCAGTAAGTTTTTTAAAGATCTATATCAAGCTTTGGCGACAACACTAATATAAATTTGGTAAACACATCAAACTTCACACATCAACAGTTCAGAAGATTCTCAATAGTTTAGAATAAGAGTGTAGAATTCATCCTAAGGCCGGCAATTCTTGGAAGTAATGACAACACGAAGTCCAAAGTAGAAATGTGCACATTGATTTGTAATATTTCAGTCTTATAATAGTTCATGTCTTCGCTGTTAGCCCGGGGACTTTTACAGCATCGTCTGACATGAGTTCACGGAGCGGAAGAATCCGTGAACTTGTACTCTAGTTCCACGATGACGTATGCATGAAGGTAATAACAGCTCTAAGCGTGAAGATGTGTGCGTGGCTTAGAACGCCAGCGTGAACCACTCGACAATGTAAGTGAGGGCGCTGCTAGCGACTAGGGGGCAGGAGCCAACTGCCCCCGGAAACGAATCGTGGTATATATTGATCGAGTTTAGTCCATATTTATACTAATTATTAAAATTTAGAAAACAATAATCAAGTAAGGAGAACCGTCAGCCAATCAAAATGCGTGAAGTATTGTAGATCGCTCTGGCGTGGGATTCCCCTGTTCGATGCGCCGCTGACGACGACGTATTATAACTCCTGCTCGTTGAAAAAGATAGGAAGAGGACACATTAAAAAAACTTGTATCCTAATTAAATTTAAATATTTTTAATGACTTTAAAGGATAAAATCAATTTAATCGATATTTGAACTTTTGAAAACCGATTTCATTTATGACTAATCTCTTGGTCAGGCTGAAACATCCACTCCAGGCCGCTATTCTACTACTGGCTTTTTCCAGCAGGGTTTCCCCCTGGACCAGTTTGTTCCTCCATAGGTAACCTGAAATCTTCAAATTCCTCTGGAGATTTCATATTGATATCAGCTTTTGTGTGGACGTCCAGTCAACATGGGACACATAGCACCAGGACTGCTGTTCTCAATCCATCCTGCAAACCTGACCTCCGGGGAGCCGGATAACAAGGAACGCCATGCTTCCAGTCTTTATGAGGGTGTCAAAAAAGCTGAGAGCAAAAAGAAATTATGAAGGACGCAAGAATAGAGCGTGGAAGAGATTGAGATGGATAAGAGAAGATAAATGTAAAATAAAAAATAACTTGTTTAGAAATAAATCTCTGTCATAGCATAAGGTGACTATGAAATAACAATATCTATCATCTGAATTTACGACGTAGGTATTCTAATGATTAGTCGTATTAAATGTAGTCATTGTTTTTTGTTTTAAAGTAAAAAATAATTAATTGTAGATAAACCACGTGTGAACGCAGAATAAAACACATTTTTAAAATGAATATTTTTATTTAATTACACTGAAAGTTGAGAAAAATATTAACAAGCTATTGTGAATATTTTAGTGCGTTGCGTAAAAACATTTTTTTAAAAAAAAGAATTTTCACTAAACTTTTTTTTCAACACAATATTTATTCAAGGCCTATCAACTGTAATATAAGTTCAATAAATTTTTATATTGTAAGGCCAATAAAAAAAGTATATAATCTCAATGATCTATATAAAAAAGACACTTAATGATAAAATTGCAGTAAAAATATTACATAAACATAATACTTGATAAATGCAAAAAAAATTAAATTAAGTTTTGAGGTGTAACATTGTTCTACTATTTAAATTACATAAAAAACACATTTAAATTATTACATTATACAAATAACCAACAGATAAATAAAATACTTTTAAAACTATTTAAAATGTTTTTTTTTTTGGCGGGATAATGTCATCTGTCATACCACAGATAAATAATTAATTTTTTATCTGTAAATCTGACTTTGGTGTGACGTTTTCATAGGCCTCATCCAAAAGATTGCATATCAATGATATATTTTCATCATTTAATTTTCTACTAGACGCCAACCTGATGGAAGGTTCTGGACAATTTAGTTCGGCGTCTCTCAGGTATGAAGCAACTGCGAACGCTACACCTTTCTTCATGCAGTAATTGGCGATTTCTCTTAGATACGAATGCTTGAGACGATCCGTGAGATCTGAATTCTTGAGATAAATGTGTTTAACTGGAGAAATATCTTCGCCGCGGAACGTGAAGTGTTTAAGCTGTGATAATGCTCTGAAAAACAAATCTTTTTTTACTAAAAAAGCCTTACAGTACCCGGCGATAAATATTGCACATATCCTTTGGAAAGAGACAATCGGCTAATTTCGGCTTGGTAGAGCGTTATCTCTATCGCATGAAATACAAACAGTCCGGTATCTATTAGGAGCTGTTAAAACAAGTATTTTTAATTTTATTAAAATGTCTCGTTTTAACAATAGGTATAATGGTGTTCATTATCTACAGTTGTAATTTTCCTAAATAATTAAATACGCAGACATAATGTGAACTTATTTTATTTTACCCCATCCTAGCCACCACTTATAGAAAAATTAGTGTATTTTGTACAAAGATTAAAAATAATTATCCAAAGAAGCAAATGATACTATATACTAGTATCAAAACGAACTTTTCGTTTTTTTATTTTATTCTGCCCCAACCTAAAGAACTTATAGAAAAATTGGTGTATTTTATACAAAGAAGAAAAATAACTATTACAACAAGCAAATGATACTTGTTTTCAGCTCTTGATAGATACCGGACTGTTTGTATTTCGTGCGACAGAGATAGCGCTCTACGATGCCGAAATTAGCCGATCGTGTCTTTCCAAAGGTCGATGTGTAATATTTATATAATTGTAAAACAGGTAAAATAATCCAGAATATTTAATAAATAAAAATATCGTGGTCGTTACAATGACAATGGAATACTGCGTGACAATAAAAAACACAATGGTTTAATTTCAATAAGCATAGAGAAATAACATTTAAAATTTTATTTCATTTATAGATGAATAATATTGACGTGCAGATCGTGGGTAGTTTAACAAAACTCTAAAACTCGATAAAACCTTTTATAGACGCGTTCGTACCGATAATTTTTATAGTTTGAACGTGATTGCTGTATTTATGTATATGTCTACACTTATCAAACATTTACGTAACGATGCCATTGTTCGATGTACTTTTTAAATTTTCGAACAACCTCATACACAGGAGTTTTTTTTTAATTTTTCATAGTTACCTGCAAAGGAATCCTAATGAAAAGTATAGTAAAAGCGACATTAAAAAATGCGACCAAATTCCTATATCGCTAAAAATCTCTTTATTCACAAATGTAAAACGTACATACATTATAAAAGTATTCCAATGGGTATCCAAATATCCTTTGTAAATTACGACAAGAAGAGGCTTCAACAAACGCTGAAAACGTGGCATTTGATTTGAAAAATCCTGGCGAAGATTTAATAATAATATAAACTTTGCGATTTCTTTATGAACATAGACAAGTCTATAGAACGAAGTCTTATTTTTAAGAGGCAAAATGCTAATGCGACTGCTTCGTGTCAGTCTAATTTGGAACTTTTAAAAACTGCCAAACCAAATTGATCAAAAACTTCAATGGTGTGGCGGGCCGTGCACTTTGTTGCACGACTGCTACTGCATGTGCGCAAGTGGTTAAATATAGGTCCTTTTCTTACTTAAAAATTTCTTAGGCATACTTTAGCGACCGTAGTTTTTCAGAGGGTTTCATTTCTGATCTAGCACCGAAGCTCCAAGTACACTTTTCTCAATTACTCTTTTGGTAACCATGACTCTTATAGGCCTATCATAAACAACCAGGTATCAAATCCAGATATCATCACCTATAGCACACGCTGATGAAATACCTTCTTCACACATTGCGTTTTAGACGAAAACGTTTCAACATCAATAATATATACTCACTTGTTCAACTTCTTGGATACTTCATCTAATTCCTTGAAGATTTCTGGCTTCGCCTCCAGGATATCAAGAGCTGATATAGCCGCTTGCGTCAACATCGGTGGTAAGGAAGCGCTGAAGCAGTAACCTGAGGAAGTACTTAGTTATAGTAGTATGTTGTATGTATTGCTAGCTGTCCCCAAGCCGTATCGTGAATTCAATGTACCCTCAGTCAAACCTTCTTGCGGGTAGAACGACAAAACAGAATTCCTACCAAATTTCAAACCTTTTAGCCTTATTGGCAAAAGTCCGACGGGATATATAAAGGAGTATACTCGGAATTTCTCTAAGAAATGGAATCAGCAATGATCAAATTAGTAGATGAACAAAAGTAACCAAAAATGATCAGCGAATTGACAAGTTGAAACGTAGTTAGCGGACTATATAACAAATTCCTAGGGCTTCAAGACTGGATGGACGAAGACAGCTTTGAATCGATTTCATTGGATATCAGAAAGTCTATGTCCACGATTAAACGGTATTACATTTGAAACAATTGTTACAAAACACGAGTTACAGAACCCCCTAAACAATAAACACTGAACCCTAGGATCAAGAAGTGTAGTAAACACGCGTGACCTTGAAGTTATTTATAATTTTTTGTGTACGGTTCTCGAAAATTCTAACCGAGTACTATCGCGAACTTACCAGAACCTTCTCCGTAGTATAAATAGGTGTACTTCCCATGTCGACAGTTCAGTGTTGTTTTTCGAATTATAAGATCAAGATCTATGATCAGTGATACAAGTGACTATTTGGTAAGTTATTTGGACAGTGATTTCTTGAGCAATTTGGAAGCGTAGTTTTGGACTAAGCGAAAGTATACTTTTTAAAGTAGGGTGACCATCTGATATGTGAATAAAGGACTCCTTGTGAACCAGAGGTGTTTCATTTCGAGTCAGAACCCACAGTACATAGCACTATGATGGTAATTATGTATAAGGTTCTCTTACTTTATTAAAGACCATATCTCTCACGGATATACATTACTATCTCCAACTCGCCTACTTCGCAAACTTAATAGATGAATATATATTAACTAATAAAAATTTAGTACTTTTTTTAAAATGACAAAAAATTATTATGGCTAAATTTTGTATCTTTGAGTGAGAGTTAGTAAGTTCAAAAAAAAAGTAAGAAAAAGAACCAATATCTAGCCACTTCCGCACATGCAGTGGTAGTCGTGCAATAAAGTGCACCGCCCGCCAGCCCGCTGATTACGACTGCATGTGCGGAAGTGGCTAAATATTGATCCTTTTCTGACTTAGGATTGACTTCCGCGAGGTAACGCCTGATTCTATTAAACAAAAAAAAAGTTTTTTTTTAATGGTCCCCTCGGGTCCATTGCGAATAAAAAGAAAGGAATGTTCATTCCAAATTTAAACTCTCCAAGTGTTACGGTTCCAGAGATATTGTAATGACTCTATATTTGTGGAATTCTCTTACGTATAAATAGATTATCACAGTAGATAGGATGTTACCAAGGCCGGAGAGTCGTTGGTGCTCCACTATGAAGTTGGTGCCGGCGCAAAAGCCTCCGATCGTCGCGAACGAGTGCTCCAGCGAGCCCACAATCAAGTCAATCTCGTCTCGAGGTATCTTCAAGTATTCGGTTATTCCCCGACCATGTTTTCCTAACACCTGCAAATTTAAATTTTAAAAATACTTCTTGTCTAAATATTGTGACCGCGTTTTGGGCTATATGTGGCCGTAAATTCTTCAAAACAACTTTGTTTAAACCTTAAGATAATTAATCAGTGTTCAATAACTTCATTTAAATTGCTTTTTATAAGTTTTTTTTATTTTGTCGCCTGGCAACACGGTGTCTATTCGCGGCATATACACCAATACCTCGCTTTGCGTCGTTTCGTTTAACGTTTTCTTCGAAGTTGCGTTGCTGCTTAATCAGTACTAATATTCACTGTGCGTCGTTAGATTTTCGAGGCTGCGTTGTTTTGGTTTTTTTTTTAAATTTTCTTTTTTTTTCTAAAAGATGGCAACACTTTTGTTTCTAATTGCGCCATACCATCAAAACTCGGAGATTCCCTTTCTAACTAAAAATCAACGCAATTTTAATACAGTTTTATTTTCACTTTGTTTTGCTAATTTTAGAGTTCAGTTTCTATTACGTAGTGTGTTGTGCTTTTTTAAAAAGAGAATAATAAATTTTTTTTTCAATTTTAGCGAGTTGTTTCTGGTTACAAAAAAGTTATATATTTTTACAATTTATTTATTGGCAGTGGTATATTATTTTTGTTTTTTAAATGTTTACATTGTTCAATTTTTTTTTAAAAAGTTGTATTTTCGTAACCCTGGAACCTATCTTCGATCTTTACATGGTTTACTATAGAAAATCTTAATTCACTTTGCGGCGTTTCAATTTGTGTCGTGTATTTTGGAACGTAACCACGACGCAAAGTGAGGTATTGGTGTATATGGAACATAAACCCTGCGAGCTTTTACTGTAAATAAAAATAACATTACTCATGGTAATCTTACCCCAATAGTAAGGCTTTCATCCAGAATTATTCTCAACTTATACCTTCTTGCTAGTTCAACAACTTGCTTCAACGGACACATCTCTCCGGTGTTAAAATAAATTGCTTCCACAACAAGGAATGCTCTTCTTTTAGGATTCAACTGCTTCTTCTGTGAAGCCTCCTCCAGCAGTCGCTCCAGGTCTTTGGCATCGTTGTGCTCGAAATAACGAACTTCGCTTCTAGATGCTTCTATACCTTTCTGTATTGCAAACCAAATCGCTTTATCTCTGTAATCATTAACTATTGTTACTACATTAATAACTAATTTTAAATATAATTAATAGTGAAATTTATTTATCCGATCCTAATCCTAGCTAGTAATGTATCGCTTGATGCTTACTGTAATACATAGGCCTTCCCCAAACATCACAACAACTATTCCACATTTCAAAGACTTTGATACTACTCAGAATGCCAAGTAAAACAATAAGCGAGGAACACATAACCTCACTAATGGGAGATAACAACGATAGACCAGCATTCCTCAAGTTATGCAGGACGATAGTGAAGTCACAATAATAAATAAAACAAATACAGGTCGGGTAAGCCAATGAGTAAATAGGATGTAGAATTAAAATTAAACTTAAAACAAAATAAATAGTGATTTGTGCTAAATTTGTGTAATAAGGAGGATAAAAATGTAAAATAACATAAGTAAACATACAAATTTGATAATTCTGTGATATTTGAGGGACGAGGCAAAGGAAGTGAGGCAATTAATGAATGGAAAGTAGTATGGAAAAGAATGAAAGAAGAAAGATAGATCTTAAGAGGACAGAAGAACATAAAAATAAAATAAACGATATGAAAAAAAAAATACAACAGGAATAAAAACTCAGTCTCAAACAAGATAAGAGTATGAGAGGTCCCCAATATTGGGGACCATATAAAAAAACAAGCAACAATCACCATCCAGTGAATTGCCGTGACCTTGACTATGCAGTTGATCCACCCAGTGGGTAACCTACCCACACCAATGACTTTGGTTCTTTTGTGGTCACAAAAATAACTCAAATAATTGCTAGTCTGAATTGGCAGCGAGCGAGGCAGATTGCACAAACAACAGCTGTTG
Organism: Battus philenor; assembly: GCF_028537555.1. Classification (NCBI taxonomy): domain Eukaryota; kingdom Metazoa; phylum Arthropoda; class Insecta; order Lepidoptera; family Papilionidae; genus Battus; species Battus philenor. The sequence goes on along the minus strand of NW_027181678.1, from coordinate 13,594,206 downwards.
TAGCCGAAAGGTATTTCAGTTGTAACCACAAGCCAGTAGATGCAATGTGGGTAGTCCTCCACTAAAAATATATATGTTGCATCATGGGGAATAAGAATTTTAGAAGGGCTAATGTAAGACTTAACACATAAAAATGTTAAAAAATAAGGCTATAGAATATACAAGTCTAATAATCTTCCTTTTTAAACAAATAAGGATTAATTTACTCTATAATTATTGTTATATTAATTTATAACACAAGTGTTCTCTATACTAAGCCAACAATACAATGTTAGGCATATATTAATACACATCAGATCTCTGTTAATGGTGTTAAAATGATAATTGTCTCTGGTACTGGTGTTTTTTTGCTGTTTTAATTAAAACAGCAAAAAATATTCAAATTTAAGACTGTATTAATATATCAACATAACTGAGAATTAATTTTGAATTTGAATGTGCATTATTGTAATTAATATGAATTGTAATTAGACAAAAAAAACGATTATTTTGAAAATAAAGTTTACAACAATAGAAATAAATCAATCTTTTTTTAAATGACAATTAAATTGGTTATACCTCGAGTGACAATACCTTGATATGTCATTCTTTAGTCTTTTGACTACCGCAAAAGACATTTGAATTTAAAAATGTACTAAATTATTTAATTAAGGTGCTTAAGGATAATTATTTTAATTTGTAAATTTTAATTAAAAAAGCAAAGGAAAAAGTTTATATAATTAATGAGGTTAATAAGAGGAAAATCGAAATATTTACAGAGGAAACACATATTAAGGGAAAACATGTCAAAAACCAATACATTTATGTATAATAGGTCTTCCTGTTTATTATAAGACTTACGCAAATATGATGTCACCCTTCTTGGCATATGCAGGGATTGCACTCGCTATAGTAGAAAATCCATATGAATACACACAGGTTTCCTCGACTTCCAAGAATTTCGCCAGGCGCTCCTCCAGCTCAAGATGAACATCTATCGTTCCGTAAAAACCTCGTGGTCCACAAGATCCAACTCCATACTTATGTAAAGATTTAATAGCATTCTCCATAATTTCCTCCTCTTTGTCAAGACAGAGGAAACTGGTAGCACCAACATTTAAGACATTTTCGTCTATTTTTCCCATTATAGGCGGCTCCTCGACGTCTACGTCACTCTCAATCAGTGGCACTGGATTCCATTCTATTGGCTCATCACTCATTAGTGGATCTTGGTATGCTTTAATTTTTCTTGCACGTAAGAAGTATACAGAGAGGATAATAACTTGAATGGCTACGACAAATGTCCACCAGCTCATCTATTTAAAAAAATAGTACTTAATATTTAACTCTAAATAATATTTTATGAATTAAAATATATGTATTAAACTAAAAGAATTATCATATTTGAAATTAAAAATTGTCAAGCTCACCATATCGTAAATATCAATTAAAATCATTTTTATGTAGGTACTGTTGTTCTTAAACACTTAGTTACGACTGTATCAAACACGACCAACTTTTTAGTTATATTGAAATGCTTTACTATATATTCTATGGTGTGATAACAAATAGTGACATTTAGTGATGGGATGCAGTGGCAGGTTATGCATAAAAACCGTAAAAAAATTATTTAACCGATGTTTATAAACATTTGATTAAAAATTTTAGTTCAATCATTTATCTTAATCCTTTATTTTTAATAAATTCTTTAAATGTGTTAAAAAATTGTAATATTGCATTTTATAGTGAATTAAAAACCCCGATACCTTATAAGAAAATTTTTAAGTACTTACGTCCATTAATATTTTTATTGTAAAAACAAACGTCTTAATTTTATAAGGTTTATTTTTTATTGAGAAAACGAAATTTCTAACACCATTATTTAAAGATTGATTATACAACAAACTTCGCGTATACCGTTGATTAACATTTTCGGACTGTATATATTATTGTAAATTGACATATTGAGACTGTCAAAAACAACTGGTTGAGAAATAAAAAAAAAGTTCATTCCTAGTTTATTTTTATTAATTTATTAACGATAAGAAGCACATATATACGAAATGAATTTCGGCGGAACTTTAAGAATAAATAAATTCGCTTGTTTTACGTTAGCTTTCGTTTTGTTTCTCATAATATACTGGCGTTCGGGTGGGTCGAGTTACCCGACCGACAAGAATGATCTTATTAATCTGAAAACTTTGCTGAAAGCAGCGATTCACGCAGCTGAATACGGCGGTGGAAAAGTCGCCGAGGGTACGAGACGAGATTTAAACGTTAAGAGTAAAGGGAAAACCAAAGAGGGAGTCAATGACCCGGTAACGGATGCCGACTACGCATCTCACTGTGTTATGTATTACAGTTTAAGAAACACATTTCCTAAGTTAACTATAGTGTCCGAGGAGCATTCCAAGAATGATCCGAAATGTGAGAATCAGATGCCATTCTTAACCGACACGCTTCCTGCTGAACACCATTCGATATATTATTTGAACGATGAACTGGTTTTCGCGAAAGACATCACTATATGGATCGATCCTTTAGATGCTACTAAAGAGTATACAGGTTGGTAATCACATAGTATACAGATTTTTTTTTGACTAAATCATCCTACTTTGATATCAATGTTATACCTTACATATGTCAAATCTCACATTTACAAAAACTATTAGATGCCTTGATAGAAGGAAATCGTGTTTTTTTTTTTAATTTTATTTTACACAATAATCCAATTTCTTGGAGGCCATTGCAATGCCTTATTATCATTTCTCACTTATACACTGTCTGAAACTTTTCTCAATTTTTAGTCTAGTTTGAGAAAATTTGAGGGTGAACAATCATTGTGTAAAATAGAAATATTACAGTGCTACTTTGAAATTTGTTATATTATTGTCAATTCTATAGGAACATATTACATTATAAAGTTTTTTAAACATATGATGGACCACATCTCTTATTGACTTCAAGCCTACTGCTGAGGTATTTACCATCTAAACATAAATACCTCAGATTTTAGAATAGCAGGCAAGAGAAATTGGAAAGGATTTTCATATTATTAAACAAGGGAGTACTAAATTTGGCTCCTGGCACACTTCATATGTTTTCTTAAAAATGAAATTGAAAAATGTTCATATGCTAGTTTATATGTTCTTAATTTTTATATTTGTTATCTCACTTCTCATAATCCAAGTGCTCTTTAAGTGCATGTTTTATATATCAGCACTTAGCATAGAAACACTTTTATGAAGCTTTTGGAATCAATATAATGTATATTACAAACTAACTAAATGTAATATATAACACTAGCTGTGCCTGCCACTTCATCCATGTGAATTTAACAAAAAAATATTTTGTCTATTTATATGTCTTTTTTAGTAAAATAATTTTTCTAGCCTAAGATTCTCCTTATTATTTTTTTATATTTAATAATTTAATATTTAACCAGTCCACCCATTTCAGAGATTAGCCAGAACAGATGGACATACAGAAATTAAAAAATGTAATTTTGGTATAAACACTATATATGTATTCATAAACATGTAGTAAATGACATTTATTTCTTTGTATAAATTGTAGCCAAACTTTTAATGTTATATTTAATTCTTTCAGAGGGTCTCTATCAATATGTAACAACAATGGTGTGTGTAGCGTATAAGGGCATACCAATAATCGGAGTAATTCACTATCCGTTCCCGACACAAAATCCACAGACTTACTGGGGCTGGTTAGCGAAGAAGACTTCAAGTAATGTCGCCAATGTTGCCCATGTGAGTAATGATTCATGTTTAAAACTATTATTTTAAAATAAACATTCCGCCTACCTCCACCATACAAAAATTCACAATGATTCCTCAAAATATTGTTTTACCATGGGTTGTAGATAGGGAAACACAGACTCAAGAAAAGTACACCTTTTACCGTTCTAGAGTTCAGGAACAAAACTGGCAGCAAGTCCAGACCAGCTTTATTCTCACAGTTCTCACCATTATGTGTCTTTTTGTTTTTTTACTTCTCTTCAGGATGTAGACTGACTTAGAAGGGCCCCACTGTTGGCATGTATAGTCATCAACAATATTGAATCGGGTGTTCTAGTATGTAATAATTTTGATATTTGAAAGTTTGAAAATAATGACATTTTCAATTTTCTTGCAAGACAGCTGCGGTATACAACTTCGGCAGTCATTACAAAACTATAATTTGGATACTCATTCTGAAGGATTTTGGTCATATCAACTTCTTGAACCTTTACTTAACATTTTGTGGATGACAGCTATATTGACGTTTCCTGCCTTAGTGATAATATCTTAAATCTTCATTTATTTAGTTTTAAATCATAAACTAAAATAATATTATTAAATAAATCCTTTTAAAGCATTAGGTTTTGATTGAAATATGACAAACTAGGTTTGGTGTAGTTATTGACAGGGTTGATATATTGTTAATTTTCATATAAAAGATCAACTTAAATTTTTCTTTTCAACTTTAAGTTTGTAAAACTTAAAGTTATATATAAAAAAGCTTAAAGTTAGTTCTAACTTCAAGTGCCCTATATTAATAAATAAATATACTTTTCTCAAAGCTTCATAAAATTATTAACTCTTGTAGGAAAACATATGTAACATATAATGTATATGAAGTTTCCTATATAATATTTAAAAAGTTTATTAAATATACAAACTCATATAATTCTATAAAAATAGTTTGCGCCTTTAGCAAGAATATAGTTAGTGTGGACATACAGAAGGATAAAATACTTCTTAGAAATAAAGTTACTCAATAAGTTAAAGAATATTCACTTTATTCAAATAAAGAATATACACTTAATTAAAAGTTCTTTGACTAATTCATCTAACCTTTGAGTATAACAAATATCTTGCATAGATTGTACCAATGAGCACTTTATTCATTTATTTAAACTTTTTTTTACACCATAGACAATAAGGTACAAGAGGCAGTAGTATTGTAAGTAAAGGACTAATATATAACCTCTTCCGCTGAGCAGCAGTAGTCGTGCAATAAAGTGCACCACTCGCCAGCCCGCTGATAATCGCGCATGCGGCAAACAATGCAAATTACACAACTACCACAGCTAAACTACTCGACACGTGTTTCACCAGTCCACGGGGCATCCTCAGGAGTAATGTTACACCAATTAGTGCCAAACACCGAGTGACCTTTATTGCATGACTACTGCTGCATAGCAGAAGTAGCTATTTATTATTCCTCTACTTACTTAGGATGGACTTCCGCAAAGTAATGCCTGAATCCATTAGGCAGTATTATTGCTCGAAGTGATTTTATAAGTTACACAATCATTATATGTGACAAAGCTATATGACAAGACTATTGCTGATCATATTATATTCAGATCCACCATAAATGCTAAATGTTTCACTTTACCATACAGAAAGAAGAAAACAAGGAGCACCCAAGAGTAGTTGTATCAATATCCCACCAAGGAAGAGTGTCAGATATGGCAAAAGAAGCATTCGGACCTAAAACAACTGTCTCAACTGCAGCAGGAGCTGGTTACAAAGTTATGGGTGTTGTAAACGGAACATATGATGTATATCTTCACACAACAGCGATTAAGAAATGGGATCTTTGTGCGGGTGATGCTATAATACGGACTGTTGATGGTAAAATGACAACCAGTAATGGTGAACCTATAACATATTACCCGGATGCAAATGAAAAAGTAACAGACGGTGTTTTAGTGACTCGTTATGACCACAGTTATTACTTGAGTAGGATATCCAAGACTTTATCAGGACACCCATAAGTATGACATATTGTTTATAAGAGGTATATGTTGGTAATATATTTAGATAGTGTAAGCAATATATATGTTCCCACATAGCATTGTCTTCCTTTATATTAATAGATTCTATATTACAGATGATCTGTGGTATATAAATGACTTACAAATCAACAACGCCATTAAGAAATCATATAAACCATGTAACTATTAGTAAATTAGTTGTATTTGTTTTATTTTTTCTAATCAGTAAAACATAGTAATTTATCAGTTTAAATTCGACATATGTTATCAGATAATGTTGCAATGTTAGAAAAATTTTTACCATAAAATATTTAAACACGTACAATATACCTAGTAGTTACTCTATGAAGTTGCTAAAAGCGTAATTTTTATAATAAAAAACGATAGTAGAAAATATCTAAAAATTGTTACTGTTAATGGTAGAATGGTAGAAATATACCAAATCTTGTAAAATTAAAAAGAATTTTTTAAATTATGAGTATTAACAAATAAACGGTTATATTCTTAATATATTAATTCCATAACTAAGTTTTGTACTGTCTTTACATTCGCTTTTCTTAATTTGTGTAATGTTTGATTATAATACATCAGTCGTTGTGTTGCCAGTAAAACAATTTTTTTTAGTACATTTATGTAGTCTATCTTTTTTATTATACTATTTAATGCAACAAAGAGTATATTTTTAATTCGAAATCACAACAATATTTTTTAAACAGGTTTTATTGTTTACAGGGTGATTGGTAATAACTGTAAAATCTTTAGTCGTTAATATGTAGCTCATTTGTCAGCAAAAAGCTTTTATATAACGTTCCAATCACCCTGTACCAATTGATCAATCTGAAATATGTTACATTAATATATTTTTTCTGTTGAATGCGAATGGCCAGCAACTTCTGGCAATACAAAGTCTGCAAGGGCAGATAATAAACAAGAAATAATTTTGATATGTGATACTCCACATTGACCAAGACAATGATTTTTGGAAACAGTGTACTTAACATTAATATAAAATGTGACATACATTAACCACTTCATAGCTTTTTTACATCTTTAATCAAACACTTGGTATATCAATTCTAAAAGAGGTTGTATTTGATTACATTGTCAAACCTATTTGATTCTTTTTATGAAAATGTAGTAATGTACAATATTAAATCTCATATTAATGCGTTAACATTATTAAAAAAGTATGAAAAAAGGCTCAACGTTTAAATTTTTTCTTAAACAAAAAATTGGTAGAAATTAAAAAAAATTACAACACAGTAAATAAAATTTAATTACTAATATATTGCTTGTATGTATCATATATATTGCAAGCGAATTTAATATATTATTGCTGTAGTGTAAATGTTCATTTGTGCATTGCGATTTTAAATGTTATGTACAGGTGATTGGTCATAGGTGCTTTATAGGGGTGAATATATAGCGCATTTATTAGCAAAAAACTTTAAATATATTATATCTATTTCTAATTAATATATATTTATCTTTTTATTGGAATGAGACTCACCAATAATTTCTTCCTGTATATAGTCTGCAAGGACATTTTTGAAATCACTTTTTTACTATATTATCATTGAGTTATTTATTATCTCTGAAACAACTGATTTTTGAATAGGGTGTACCATACAATAATTGATAGCAAGTGAGATTAACCTGTATACAATAATGTCCTTACAACACAGTGCTTTTATAACGCGTTTTCATGGTTTTTTGGCAAGTGTTTTCTACTCTATGATCCAGTAATTTCACACTTTATATCTATGTTGTAAAATTTATGATGTGTATCTGTGTTTAGGGGTCCCAATAGCTGGAAAGACGACATAGTTTGGGGCATGGGAAGAAAATTTTTGATAATTTTATTGGGTTGATCAAAATCTTTAAAACCATCAATTTTAGGACGGATTGTACAATACTTCAATTGACAGCAAATGATATATATGTTCACCCCCTTTAAAGATATTACAACTATAACCTATCACAGTGTATATATAAGACGCAATTTGGTTAATATGACATATCTAATTGATTGTGTTCCGTCCGCACTGAAATCTTTGAATCTGGCGTGGATCATATAAATTATTAATATAAAATTTTGTTGTTCTGTTCTGTATGTTTGCTTCTTTATACATTATAGTATAGAATGTTAGATATTTGAATATAAATATGTTTGAAATGTATAGCAAAGAAATATAAAAAAATAATGAAATGATTTAATTTATTTGTAGAAATTCTAGTATATATAATCAGTTTTTTTGAAGTCCAAAATGATAGATTTTCATTTATAGTAAACCACATATATATACATATATATATATACATCTTTATATATATATATGTATGGGAAAAATTTATTTGTTAAATTGGGGGTGTAGGTGTGGACAGAAAATGACGAATCGATGTTATACGTAGCGAAGGTTACATAGATTCACAAGAAAATTAAAAACTTCGAGTTTTCCACGAGTCGTGTCTTGTGGAATCTTCCGAAGTTGAAGTGTCTATATTCGAGCTTCGCCCGTATTTTACCGATTTAAAGAACAATTTTATTTCTGTGGTATTCCCCTTTTCGATGCGTCGCTGATGATGACGTAATGTTGTCTTTAAGTAGCGCAAATGATGTCAGAGACAAAGGAGTCCCGTTTCGTTTTTAGGTTTGGGTGCGTTCAAATTTAAATACATGTACATTCAACTATTGCAGTAATACCTCCATTGTTTATCGGCTAAGAAAACATGGATCAGGCTTCAATGAATTCTAATACGTTAGTTGAAAAAAAAAGTTTTTTTTTCGGAGTTTCTATCTAAGTAAATTCTTCAAGGATCTGTGCGTGCGCATTTATAAAGTTCGTCAAGATATACACCTTTCTATTTTTAGTTTAAAATCTGAATTTAAAGGTATATTATTAAATAAATCTTATAGCATTACAATTTTTATTTAATGGATGCGTGTGGACATATGGATTATCATTCATCATTGTTAAATTTTATTTAAAAACATCAACTGTCGAGTTTCTGGCCGACTCTTCTTAATAGTGATAGCTTACTTAGTGTTAAAATAGTCGACAGTTCAAAAGTGCGAGTAAATGCATATTAAAGATAATTTGAATTTGAGCATTTGAAAATGCTATTCATAATAAACTTGTGTTTAAATATACTTGTGGTGCTTCTTAAATACTATACATGAATTTTTGTAACCATAATAACAAGTTGCAGTGTTACCAGTTTACAAAAAACCGGTTGATGTTTTGGCCTACCAACATCTTTCATGTGCATTTAAGTTTAGATCAAACATCAAATAAATGTTCTGTCAATATGACGTGACGTTTGACATGTACTTTGTAACAGACTAAAAATTTATACTTGTAAATAAATCATGTAAAAATAGTGACTGTTTTTTTTTTGTTGTAAATAAAGGGATTAGTAAAAATGATTTGTTTTTTGTTTTGAACGCACGTTACACTTAAATCGGATACTTTGCCCCTAGAAATATTTTCCAATATCCGAAACACCTTTAATCCTGAATCATCAATCTTCCTTACTTCTGCATACTTACAACACGACTAACCATTTCCTTACCGCAGTCCGTTCCGCCGAAGCGATGCTACTGAACCGGGCATGTGCGCCGCGAATGCACATTGCATGGCGGTAGGCTGATGTTCGAATTTTCTCATTTGTGTTACATATTTAAAGATTTTACCGGTATATTCATAAAAAATGGAAATTAGAATAATTCATAGTAATTTATTTGGCTGTGGTAAATCTTAAAACAGGGATCTACACGCCCACATTACAAGCTGGATGTCGGCTTACTCCGGCGCTGGTAAAGAAAGGATTAACTATTACTTACTAAGTAAGAAAAGGCCCAATATTTAGCCACTTCCGCACATGCAGTGGTAGTCGTGCAACAAAGTGAGCCACCCGCCAGTCTGCTGATAAATGCGTATGCGGCAAACAATGCGAATCACACAACTGCCACCGTCAAATCACTCAACACGTGTTTCACCCATCCACGGGGCATCCTTAGGAGTTATGTTACACCGATTAGTGCCAAACAGAGTGACTAATAATTGGCACTAATCGGTGTAACATAGCTCCCGAAGAAGCCCCGTGGAGGAGTAAACACGTGTTGAGTAATTTGGCAATTTGGAAGTGGCTAAATATTGGTTCTTTTCTTACTTAGGATGGACTTTCGCAAGATAACGCCTGATTCCATTAAATATTACTTACTAATCGGCCCTGACGCAATGCAGAGACCACATCACAGATAACCTTCGAATTTCAATTCAAATGCACAAGAACAATTGTGTGCTGTGGCCTGTGACACGAAGCTTGAACGTATAAACATATACAGTTATAGTTTTAGCATTGTCGCCTACCCGTTGGCACCCTCGCCTTTCTAAGGGAAAGCATTATAAAAAAACGGATTCCCGAAGCCGTTGTTATGGAGCAACAACCGTTGCTTATACAAATATAATTTTCGTCATAAATGTGGCAAAAAAATCTGTATTCCAAAGGAAATATTATTATTAGCGTGGCAACATCGACTGTACGTAGATAGTACATGAACGAGAAGCGCTCCGAGTGAAATTTATAATTGTGAACAATTACAAATTATTTATAACTCTAACATCGATTAATGGCAACCCCAAATTTTTTTACAATACACTATTAATACGATGCAAAATATATTCTCCTATTTATATGAACCTAGATCCTTTTGTTTAGAAATTTGATATATTTATATAACGCTATGAAGTCGCAGGTCTTTGACCAGTGTTGCTAGTAACAAATAATGAATTTAAGATGTAGTTTACGAAGTCTTTTAAGAAGGCCCAAGACCACTCAAAAAGCTCGTAGTTCCGAAGATCATATACCTAATGAGGATATCACCAAAGCAACAAGTCACCGACATAGCTTTAGGAATTGCTCATATGAAGTGACGGGCGTTGGGGCTATAAGGTTCTCCAGCTAGACATGGTGTACATGGGCCTGGTTGGTGAACTGACATCAAGGTCATCAAATGTCGATGGATGCTTAGAGCTCCAGACCATTCATTATGGCGACATTTGGGGGAAGCCCGTCTTACAGTGCATTCTGGACATACATCATATACTTCTCGTCTTCAATCTGCATGGAAAGAAAAACACAAAAACAATAAAAATCATATTTAATTATTTAATGTCAATAAATAAGCATGGGCATGCAATAAACAGTCGGTTACACCCCACAGTCCTTGAACTGGTGTGACGTCACAAAAGAGGGTTTACACACAAAAAAAAAGAATAATTTCAAAGGAATGTCTTATATGGGGGAACGGCACAGATATTTTAGTGGAATAACCGCTTCGTACTTACTAATTCTGTTATACCAATCAGATTTCTATGATTTTTTTTAAAAAACAATTTATACATTTTTACTCAATATGAAACAATCATTATTGCTGCAATGCAGATTTACATTTTATAGTACATTCTGAAAAGTTTACAAATAAACAAGTGATATTTCATTCAATGTTTACATCTAACTCATGTATATATAATCATGTTGACACTGTAACTGCATCTTCATAGAATATACTATAAAGCTTGTACAGATAATTAAATATCACATTTGGAAGTTTTCACCGATTGCTAGTCTGGGACAAAAATTATATTTAGTATGATAAGTTTACTTTATAAATTTCTTCATTTACAAATTACTTTCCACATCAGCACACAATATTACAAACTTTCGACATCTAATCTACAAAACTATGAATTTCACAAGATTATTAAAAAAATTATTCTTTGTGACCAAACATCAATGCTTAATTTAACCATGCCTCTTAATTAATTAAAAACATTTCATTTGTCTTTTATATGCACAAGCGCATTAGGAATACTTATATTTACTCCGATTCTTTGTCTTTGTATTACATAAATGTGTACATGCTTCTATGTATAATTTAATTTCATGTCATTTAGCATTCAGTGCATTTTAGGTGATTTATGCCGGTAAACAATAAAAAATAGGAAAGCGTCTATTATATAATTTGGTGTTCATAATACGCAGTATACCTAAATAGTGGGAGAAATATAAAATGTCTATAAACTGATTGAACCGAAACGGTATCTAAAAGTAAAATAATAAAAATTAGCACGACAAAGAGTAAATCTACAAAAAAAAAGGGGAAAAGTTATATATATATATATATACAAATTAAAAAAATCGACAGTTAATTTATTTGTAAAGCATAAAGTAAGCAGTTCAGTTTCCTTTCATAACCTATTACACTACTTACCATTTAATATATTATAATTTAGCACAGACAAAACCGTACCCGTCGAGCGGCTGCTTTCGACACCATTCAAAACTATTATTACATATATCCATTTTATAAACACCATCATCTTTCGTGATTTCTTATTTTGTGCGACGTCATCTTTGACAGCTAAATTTCCCGCCAATTCGTGCACGGAACGCAACTTTTTTTTTTTACAAAAGAACATTTTTAATATCAGTTTCAAAATGCACTATAGTTATTGAAACTATGGACGGTAATGCATGTAGATAATTTAATATTCTCATTGAGAAAGTTATCAAAATGTAATTTATTGTCAACTATTTATTTATAAGCATTTGACATTCACAGACGTTATAACATACAGAAAACTATGGAGCTATAATTTTTGCGCACTCTATGGAGGTGGTATATTTTTTAACCATATTTATGTTTTAAGTATATTTTGACTGTACTAGAACTTATAAAAATTATCGATATATATGCAAAATCACTAATTTATATTCGTAAATAATTATACTTTTTATCAAGTTTGATAAAATGTAATTATATAAATATGTATAAAACATGATTATAAGAAAAAAGCTCGTCATGTCCAAAACTTTATTTTACATCACTAAAAGTTCATTTTTTTATATTTTATAATAGCTTTGGTGCAAATTCATCTTTGACGCAAGATTATGGCCAGGCCTATCCATAATACGCTACCAATGAGTCAAGTTATTTTGGCCATAGCAATCGCAGACAACCAAATGATTTCGAAAAACTAATGGTTGTAAGGAAAGCAGATGGTAAAAGAGCACGTGGATGTTCACTGTTGGTTTGATCAAGCCAAATCTATAACCGAACTCTCCATTACTACTGCTCTGAAGAAAGCAGAGGTAAGTATATGGCATGGATATGGTATGGTAAAAGTCGTTGGTTTCGTCAAGGATCTTTAGAAATTAAGACAAGTCTAATAAGAAGAATAGCTTTAAAAAATCTAATTAATATTTTAGGTTTTTCAAGACTTTTAATTTTAATGTATATTTTTTTAACTTGATTTATAAACGCAACGCAAGTTTCCCCAAGATAAACAACATAATATTTATTAATACTCGAATAACTCAATTCCTCTTGTAAACTGATAGTTGATTTAAAAAACAATTATAATCACGTACGAAATATAAGCATTATTAGGTACGTGATTAAATATATCATACTATTTATTTAAATTTGAACACACTAAACGATTATTCCATTGTTAATATAATTTTTCAATGGTTCCACTTAAGTAGATAATATTGAAGTGTTAAAAAGCAACCTCTAATAGGTGACGCAATAATATTCATAGCTCCATGTTTCTCACTAACTTACGATAAGTGGCGAGATTTCGAGCGCTCTATGACGTGTGATGTTGGATTAGCGCGTTATACATTGCTCGTTAAACAAAGGATTACTGCTATTGTTGGGTGTTGAAACGCGCAATGTAACGCGTATTAGCCACTCATCCTATTAACATATGCAATGGATCGTAAAAGCGCGATATTTAGTGCGAAGTTTGGCGCGCGAAATTGACATGTTTTTTTTTAATTCGTAGCGGTTATGGAGACAAAAGCAGCCGCGGCGCGGGGACACAATTTACTCCACGTGGCCGATGACTCGCCGCACTCGCGTATATACATAACATCATATGTTAACATTTCCGTATCATAACACTTATCACATATTGAGATTTGAACGTCCGTGCCTGAAACAGCAGCGCCGCCCTCTGCTGTTAAACGGAGTCGTCTGGAATAATTAAACATACAATTATTATTTCGAATAGGATATTTGAAGTTTGGTTTTTTTTTTTACACCTCAGATATTATTGTCTGTGCCTTTGTTTATTACAACCAAAATTTACCTTTTTTCAGTGTTACTTGCTTGTGTTATTGCTTACCACCAAACTACTTCTTAACTATTTTTTTTATTTGATTTTTAATGTCATTTAAGTGGTCCTTTTTTTACAACTTTCGTAGATATAAATATGTTTTTATTATATCTCCACGAGATTGACTCAGAATTAATGAGATCGATAGACAAACGAATTTAACCGACATGGGCTAGCAGATTATCAAGATATGGTAGTGGGCAGGCTACATAGAGCGCACATTCTGGAGTCTGAATGGAGCACTATGTCCAGTAGTGAACGTCATACACCTGAAATGATGATGCTGACTCAATACATACTCAATATACTTTATGCTTTGTATAAGAAATAAAAAAAAAATATTTTTTGACTATTATGCGAGTAAAAATAGACAAATGTCGCCATTTTTTTTCTTAACGTTTACGTTACATACATATATATATATATATATATATATATATATACACACACGTACATATATATATAGTCATTATATGTCCGTTTGTAAATTAAAAAAAAAAATTACGTCGTAAATTTCTAATGGTTTACTAGTGTAATTACAGGTAGAATACAGATAAAAAAAATTGTTATACTATTCACATATGCATACATCTGTGTTAGTGACAAAAAATGCTGCAACACCTGGACTGGTGTTTTGAAGAAAAACAATCGCCATTTCAGCCGTATGACGGTCACAGCTGAACGTAATCATCCCACCCAATAAAGCCTTTTACTGTCTGTTCTGCAGAATGCGCTGGATCTTTGATCTCTGTTCGGTGATGTTTTTCTTCGTTTTATTATTGGTTGACTTTGATTCATTAAATGTTCTTAGTGATATAGTTAAGAAGGTAACAATTGTAACTAATTTTATATTTCAAGTTCGTACTTTCTTGCTGCCTTTTGTTACTGTTTGTCTCCAATAAAAAAAATATATATGATGTCATAAATTTAAAGTGCCAATAGGTATTGGAAATTCACATATACTATCGGTTCTTGATTACGAATAGATTAGATTGCTTGTTACATTAGATTAGATAAAACGCGTACAACACCGGTGCAGGTAATGTCGTCTGATTAAATTTAAAAAAAGATTGATAAATTATACATTGAATACTCAATGCGTAATTTATTATATATTTCACAGATTATATAATTTTTTAATCATTATTATTTCAGCCAGTATCCATTACTCTTGTGAGGCTCTTGAGGAGTAGATATAGACCAGAGTTGAAGCTCCTTCGGAAGCTGTTAAGGTTCAATAGATGCTCTCTGCTTATCCACAACTTCTAGCATTACAATGTGGTATTAATGTTATTTATCCATAAAATTTAACTGATCAAGGTTCAGTCATCTTGGCGCCCTTGTTTTGGAATGCTAAGCGAAGGCGGTGGTCCACTTGTGGGAGCCTTCCAATCCAGTTAAATAGTACTACGATGTGTAGTAGTTTAGTATGTGTAGTTTCCCAACGTGGAGCACACGGTCCACAATGTGGAAATTTGGAAGTGGACTCGACGACACCCTTTCGATTTAATATGTAATTGTGTATGTTACATAGTGGCTCGAACCGCGGTTCCCCTGGGAGCCCTCTTAAAGCCGTTAACACCCTGCCCCCTCTGAAATCGCGGAAGCTGCGTCTTCAGGTGACTGATATGTCTACCAGCTTGTCAACTTGTCTTTACTCCACAACCTTGACGCCACCGGCCATCTGTTCTACATGCTATATGGACTGCACATCGCCACAACTAGTTTATCGCATGGGGTATTCTCAGAGTACTTGTATAGGTTTAAGCTCAAAGGTAGTCCCTCGTGCATCTGTGACCCAGCGGTGGACAAGACCGTGGTCCACACACCTACTGTCCCGCATATGAAGGGCCTGTAGAAGTTTTTGCGAAGTGGAAATGGGAGAGTCACACTTTCTTCAGGTGTTGCAGGGTGATGGGTGACGTAATCAGGCATAACGAAACCGTGAAACAGGAAATGTGGCGAGGAATGGGAGGCGATGCGTGAATGCTGTATGCTGAATGATGAGAGAGGGAATGTGAAGGAGGGTGTATGCCTTTGTCCCGAAAACAGGATAAGTAAGGAAGAGTATTTTAAAAACGAAAAAGAATAGCTGATCATCTGGGATATATATCCATACGTCTTCGGACCCGTTTGCTACTGACTTCGAAGATAAATCCTTAGCATAACTCATCAGGTACAGTTTCAGCATTGTCGAAAGCGTACCGACTGTACTTACATCCTACCGTTTGAAATACGTAACATGTGTTTTTCAATAGTTACAATAACGTAAAATTAAATCACGTACCGTGATACCACCACTTGGTTTTCTTAGGATTTTTGTTGCACGTCTTCACGTAGAACGAGTTGTCCGGTGGTCGTTTCTGTAAAATATATACAATGTTTTAGTATTAATGGTCGATTTTATTTAACCCTTTCGCTGCAGATCGCCTAAAAATTAATTACTCTCTCAGTCAGTTGGCGATATAGTAAATTGTCTGTACGAACGACACGTATTTAGTTATGTGACAAAATATCCCCACAGGAAGCGTATGCAGTTGTCGCGCTGGTAACAAACAAATTAATTACCATGATCATGCAATTATTGGCACGATAATGTAAAACAAATGTACGCCGTTTGCTGAAAAAGTGTCTATTGTCGAGCGCTAGAAAGCGCTGTTTGCTGAGATCAAGTATCTATAGTCGAGCGCCAGAAGGCGCTGATCGCTGAGAGAAAGCGTCTATAGCCGAGCGCTAAAAGACGCTGTTTGCTGAGATCAAGTATCTATAGTCGAGCGCCAGAAGGCGCTGTTCGTTGAGAGAAAGCGTCTATAGCAGATCGGCAGAAGGCGCTGTTCGCCGAGATCAAATACCCATAGTCGAGCGCCAAAAGGCGGTGTTCGCAGCGAAAGGGTTAAGGCTTATATGATAGAACCTCTTTTATTAACCCATCTATGCGTATACGGTGATTGATGTTAAAGATGTGTTTAAACGGATGAATTTATAAATCATTTGCTGTCACCATCAAGATCACCGACATAGCTTAAAGAGCTTCTCATCTGAAATTGCCACAATGGGCGGGGAATAGAGCTCCAGTGATAAACGTAAAGAGAATAGGAAAGTAAAAATTGAATTATAAATGAATATAAATGTAAGAATAAAGCAAATGAAGAAATAAAAATATAGCAAAACAGAACAAAATGTAAACCTGTAGACTTCTGGTGGGAAAGGCGACGAAAGTGATGTAATGAATGAAATCAATGAAAGAATTTGTGAAGAATAAAAGACGCTAATAATAATGTTTCTTTTTGTCATAACAGTCCTTTTGTACCCAAGATAGGGGAAGTAAGAGAGGCCTGTAAAAAGGATGAGCCATAAAAAATCTCGTGTCATGTCTGTTTGCAAGTAAAGGACCAATATTTAACCACTTCCGCGTATGCAGTGGTAGTCGTGCAACAAAGTGCATCCGATTAGTGCCAAACACAGCACTAATCGGTGTAACATAACTCATGAAGATGCCCCGTTGAGGGGTGAAACACATGTTGAGTGGTTTAACGGAGGCAGTTTTGTAATTCGCATTATTTGCCGCATGCGCATTTATCAGCGGGCTGGCGGACCGTGCACTTTGTTGCACGACTACCACTGCATGTGCGGAAGTGGCTAAATATTGGTCCTTTACTTACTTAAGATGGACTTCCGCAAGGTAACACCTGATTCCAATAAATATGTCTGTTTGCTTTCGTTTAAATGAATCACCTCTTTAAAAATTGCAAACGACAATTGCCACCACGTTTATCTAAGTTGACGTCACTGTACCAAGATAACAAAGTCCCGGTTTTGACCATAAAAAAGTATTTTGATACAATAGAGTAAGTCGATGTAATTAAAATAAAAACCGGATTTTTTATCAAAAGAAATAAACACATTAGTTATGTAGCAAGATAAGGGGTAGGGAAATGACATAGTCAAGGTCGTGGGTACCTGGATTTGTGCAGCGATAGGCAGGTATTTTATTTATTTGATGAGTGCGAGGGGTCAGGGCATTCAGGGCAATAGACTCAAGTCTCTTGGCAGGAGTAACTATGACTCTTAGCTTTCACCGCCGAGGCCCTAACGTGCGGAGACGACGTTTTTACTCCTAGATCACAATACATGGGACGGTAGTCGATCGGGGTTTGACGGCCGGCCTCATATCGCTAGTATAACGACCCGTATCGGGGCTAGCGCGGGGGGGGGGGGATACGTTCGTCTCTCAACTCCTTACCGGGGTCTGCACGTGGCGCCGTTGCTTTTGACTGATCCGAGGGGGAGGTCCTCAATTAGTAGTTCTGATGGTGGCTGTTTTCAGGACTACCCCTCGCTGGTACCTCCATACAATGCGAGGAACGAAGCGCACTTACCACTAGTGCTATTTGTCTCTGACCTACGGCGCTAGTCAGGCTTGGGAGCGGGTCTGACGAAACCGTCCGGCATGCGGGAGCGCTTAGTTTCACGGCGAAGCATGTCCTGTGCCAGGTTCGAGCTGAGATGCTCGGATAGCCCAGATGGGGGGCACACGTGTCATTCAAGTCTAACCGTTGCCTTCGCGTTCGGCGTGCTACAACGGTGGGCTATCCCCTTTTAATAGACTCGGGCTGAGGACTTTCGACTCTCCCTACCGACCGGGAGGCAAGAGATCATTGCTGGCTTTTTATGGCCAAAAATAGGGGACGCTCTCGAGCGTCTTCTATATCGGGCTGCTGCGGAACTCCCAGGGATTGCTGCCCAATCCCGTCTCCTTGGCAGTCGCCATTTACCATCAATTTGGCACAATGCGTTTTCCTCTTGGAGAGTAAGGGGACATGTGGGCGCTCTCCGCGGTCCGTAACGATTATAGTCGACGTCTACTAAGACGATGGCATCATGATGGTGTACGCTGAAGGTAGCCAAGTTGTAGGGATCCCGGGGTAGCCTCGGCTCGAGCCACTGCATACCATTTGATCGGATCTGTCGGCCTCCACAAGGGGACCTCGGCTGGTCACTCATCGAATACACCCGTTTAGCTTCCAACATAAGGGCGCCAAGTGATCTAAACCACGACTTGGTTTTGCTATAGCCTGGCTTATACCATCACTACCGCCTTCGGAAAGCGCTGGGAGAAAAATGACGGAAAAGACTCAAGGAACTTTCTATCTATAATTATAGAGGATTGGCTATGAAATGTTTTGAACGATGCCCGATAAACGAAAAATAGAAATGAGGATAGGAATTTGAAATAATAAAGTAACTATGATAATAAACAATATGACGAAGGAGCATTATTTCTGTAGAAGTTGTTGCTGTTAGTCCGGGGGATTTTACGGTTTCATCGGTACAGAGTTCACGGAACGGAAGGATCCGTGAAGTTTCAAATTTTTTTTATTGGGTACTTGCATTTCTATAACACGATGACGTTCGTATAAAGGTAGCAGCTCTACAGCTCTACCTGTGTAGAAGTGTGTAGTGTATTGTTGTGTAGGCTTAGGACGGCAGCGTATACTACTCGGCTATCTCAGGGGGGATCCGGATCCTCCAGTTGATCACCCACACTGTTCACGGCGGAAAGCCGCCCACCAATGCAGATGCCAATGGTGCGTGATATTATGTATCATTATGAAGAACGCGGTGTCGTTTCGATCGTGCATTGTCTCGCACGTGCAGTGGCTTTTGAAGTTGTTGGAGTAGCGCTTACAGTGCAGCGTGTGTGGTATGGCGCCTGTTTTGTAGGATCTCTGTAATGGGCGTAATGATGGAAGTGCGGGGAGAGTAGCTTGATACGCTTTCTACGAGTTGATCTGGGTGGGAGATGGCTGACTCAAAGAAGGTCTCTGAGTAAGCCTGTGTCTGTCGTTGTGAAGAACGACATTGAGCTGGAACCGCACAGCGCCGGCAGCAATCCAGGTGAAGCGGTTCTGTAGCGTTTACAAGGGTTGGAATATTGTTGGCGAATACAGTGTTTGCGTAGGAGAAAACAGGTCTTACGCAAATTTTGTAAAAATGTGGCGAAGAAAGAGAGGCGATGAATGGAATGTTAACGAAAGGAAGAGGATAAAAGAAAATATTATGAAGGACAGAAGATGGTAGTAATAGAAATTGTAAAAGAGGAGAGTGGAGAACGCATATAAAAAATCAAAATTGTAAAATAAAGTTCCCGTCCCAAAAACGGCGCCATATAAAATTACATTCCTCATCATTTTTCCTTTGTTATCACTTACATACAAGTCCTTTATACAGTTGCCTATTTCAATGCAATATTGGTGCCTGATCACCGCCAACGCCTATTTGGTGACATGATGTGGAAGTCCAAGGAGAGCATACTGACCTTCTCTTTACAGCTACTAAGCATGGAGACGATGGACAAACACACAGACTGCACAGAGAGCGCCGGCGACCAGTCGTCCGTCAATATGGACAGACAGATGTGCCCGTTGGAATACACGTGCGGGTGCACCGGGATATTGTTACCGACGAATGTTACCTGTAACAATGCATTAGTATATTGTCTTTGGTGCAATCAAACTAGGTTACTTGATGTTACAAGTCAACATGAACATAGGTCCCACAATGTTACATAGGTACCACAATAACATCCGAGACATAAGGAAGCCGGTAGATTGTTCCATACTCGAGCTATGCGGAACAGGAACGTAGAATCGGAACACTTTGTACATCCCCAAGGGAGCTTCACCGTATAAGTGTGGTAAGGAGCAGACTTCTTTTCCTATAGAGTAACGGAGATGGTGGGAAAAGGGGTTCCGCAGGGAATTCTCCAAAATGAATCCTATAGAAAATTGACCGACTAGTTGCTAGCTTCTCGTACCCTCCTATCTATTTTGGGACAGGGACTTTGTTTTTATTTAATATTTTTCCGCGCTCTTCTATCGTTCCTCCTATGATCTTTCACTTCTTTATTTTCTTTCTTTCTACAATTCTTCTTTATTTCCCTTTCATATTCATTTTTCCTTTTATTCCATACCATACTTTCTTCTCCTCTCACCGTAACTATTACAATTTCTTTGTTTTTATTGTATATCACATTGTTGATCTATTCTAGGTATACATTTTTGTGTATTATTTTATTTACGTGCCTATTGTATGTATTTTTATATGTATTTTTACAATTCTATTTACAATTTTTTTAATTTTAGCTCAACTTGTTTCTTTTAATTACGTTTTCCGTAATCGTTCTGCACATTTTTAGGAACGTTGGTCTTGCTTCCATGTCTTTGATTAGCGATGCCATAGAGTCCTCGCTAACCTTATTGCCTAACCGGCATTCGAAGTCGACCCGGAGTCCACCGAATGCGGGACAGTGGGTTATCAGGTAGACCAGACTATCCTCGCCCGGTTCACAGAAGCACGAAAGGTCCTGCTTGAGCTTAAACAGGTGAAGATACTCGGAGAACCCCTCGTGCCCCGTGAAGAGCTGGATCAAATTCGCGTCACCTCGATACTGCGGAGCACGCGATAGATTGAGACGGCGTCCGGGAAACTTCACAGCTCAAAGCTAGCAGCTCTAGCTTTGAGCTGTGAAGTTTCATAGAAACTGACTCATGTATACGTACATAATCAAGAGTACCTAATCAAGAGCTACGATCTGATATTTAGTCGCGCCATCCCAAAGATGGCAGTAGTTCACACGGAATAATTGGGTATAGGTGTATAAATTTTAAAGCGGTGTATGTATTTCTAAAAAGAGTTTTTAAAGTACATGTAACTATATTATTGCGGCTCCGTTCTCGTTCCACAGAGTCGCGTTTCACGTTGACATTGAACTGTAGCGTGCCACGAGGGGATAATTCCGAAAAGAAACACGCAGGACGATGAAGTTAACAAAAACTAAGTGTTTACACTACACATATTACAACTAAAGAATTATAAGACTATGCTACGCTTCGAGATACCGTGTCAGAGAGAGAATGCTGTTGGTTACGGTGCCCCAGTCCCTGCTTTTATTTACACGGGCCTGTGCGCTGGTGAGAGAGATATCTAGGCGTGGGACGCGGGGTGTGATTCCGCGTTATCACGCAGGTGCGGGGCGCGGGGGAAGGGTTTTGCGTATGGCTGTCTGCGCAAGACCAGCCGTCCGCAACATATACACCAATACCTCGCTTTGCGTCGTTTCGTTTTGCGTTTTTTTCGAAGTTGCGTCGCTGCTTAATTAGTACTAATTTTCACTGTGCATCGTTAGATTCCGAGGTTGCATTGCTTGGGTTCGTCTTTAATTTTTTTTTAAATTTTCCTTTTTTTTCTAAAAGATGACAACACTTGTTGCGCCATGCCATCAAAACTCGGGGATTCTCTTTCTAACTAAAAATCGACGCAATATTAATAGTTTTATTGTCACTTTGTTTTGCTAATTTTGGAGTTCAACTTCAATTACTTAGTGTATTGTGCTTTTTTTAAAAAGAGTATAATAAATTTATGTAAACTTTAACATGTTGTTTCTGGTTACAAAAAAGTAAATATTACTCCAATTTATTTATTGGCAGAGTTATTTTATTTTTGCTTTTGAAATGTTTACTTTGTTCAATTTTCTTTTTAAAATGTAGTATTTTCGTGACCCTGGAACCTATCTTCGATCTTTACATGGTTTGCTATAGAAAATCTTAATTCACTTAGCGGCGTTTCAATTTGCGTCGTGTTTTTTTGGAACGTAACCACGACGCTAAGTGAGGTATTGGTGTATATTTACCATCAGTCCATGCAGATTTTGTACTGTTAGTAGCTTGTTCCAGTACAAACATTTCATATTTCAGACTTATTATTTTACACATGGTGTTTGAAAATAAAACGGCGTGCTTTTAAGCCTGGCAAATGAGCTATACACTCGTCTTTATATCTTTTATGTCTATAACCAATCACCTTTTATATTTCTTGATGTATGTATTATATCTTAAACAATTTTTAAACGGTTTCATTTAGTTCGACCCGTAACGAAATTTATTGGTTTATTTTGGTCAAAATTAGAAATTGAATTTTAAACACCTTCCCAGATTGATCTGAAATTTAGTACACACATTTAATTTAGATAACAATACAATATTATAAACTCAATAACATTATAAATCTAAGATGGCCGCCGATACAAAATGGTGGATTACATATTTTTCCTTAACCCCCTCAATATGGGTATCAAATGAAAGGGCTACACTAGTAAAACACGATGATTATGTCAAAATTTAAAATTCAAAAAGGACGCCGTTTCAATATGGCGGACTAGGCACATATTTTTCCACAACCACCACAATATGGGTATCAAATAAAACCGTTTAATTTAAAAGTTTTTATACCGATTTTTATTACTTCTTATCTTACTCTACCGGTGTCATTTCTGTAGCCTACAAACCCAAATAACTCGAGTGATTATTTGCCAACGCTCTGTTATCGAAAAGGACTTCGTTATAAAACCTTGCAAATAAACCAATGCAAACAGGAAAGTTAAGAGGATACTTCAAATATATTCAAACCTCATTACAATAGCGTGCAATTTAGATGACTCATTGTAAGATTTGCACGCGAACTTTGCAAGTGTACGCTTCAGGTGTTTATAGGCGAAAGATCTTTCTAGAGGTTTTCTAATTTCATTTTTTTACATTAAAGTCAGATTAATAAACTACACTGTACTGTAAAGACCAGGTAGAACTGATCTACCTCGGAGGCTTTCTTTACACTCTCCCATACTACCTTTGTGTCGTTTTGTCAGTCGTATTGCGTGCGACTGAGAAAACGCTCTACGAAACCGAAATTAGCCGATTGTTTCTTTCTTAAGGTCTATATGCTATATTTATCGCCGGGTACTGTACCATTGTTAGAATAAAAAATAAAGGACGAGAACATCATCTCACTGGTGATTAAAAATAAAATATATGCACGACTACTTCCGCTATGCAGCAGTAGTCGTGCAATCACCAAACACTTAGTGCACTTGGCACTGGTCGGTCCAACATCTCCTGAGGATGCCCCGTGGAAGGGTTAAACATGTGTAGAGTAGATTAACGGCGGTAGTTGTGTTTCGCAATGTTTACCACACGCGCATTTATCAGCGGGCTGACGGGTGGTGCACTTCATTGCACGACTACTGCTGCATAGCGGAAGTAGCTATATATTAGTCTCTTTCTTACTTAGGATGGACTTCCGCCAGGTAACGCCTCATTCTATTAGATACTCTAGATATTTTTTGAACATTAGAAAATACTTTAGCACCGGTACGTAATACCTGGTTGGAATTACTTTAAATTGGACACGAAAGATGTAGTTTTACTATAAGAATAAATATACTAGTTAAAAAAAAAAACAAAGTTAGATATATTTTTAACAGACCATCTTCTATCATCATAACAACACGCCCTCTGCAAGGCAAAGACCTGCAAATATATCTTTGGGGAGATATACCATAATCATCACTCTTGGCATGCGGGTTAGCGATCTTGGTGTTGTATTATGGTACGCATAGGATACCACTGACCATCTTTTAAAACAGAGTTCCTCAAACTTTTTTGTGTCGTAGACCCCTTGCCATGTTTTTCCCTGTTGGGTAGACCCCCTAATTACCTGATATTGATTTCATGTAAATTTCTAACTATTGAAGTTTAGTGTTAAAAACTTAAAGTAAAAACACATGTTAATTTATACATTTATTAATTGAATTAAATTAAAACTACTCAAAATAAAATTTTGTATCTGTTGTCTCTGTGTCACAAAGCGAATACCACCATCCTACAACTTACACAATTTTATAAACATATATAATAATTATTTTACTTCATAGGTACTTTTATAAATAATGTAAATGTTTTGATATAATAAGATAGTATGATGTAAGTAAATAGGTACTATCAGTGTATGTGTTGAGATCAACTATCATGGACCCCCATTTTCATTTCATGGATCCCCAAATTTTTTTTCGTTGACGTAGACCCCTTGTAGGTTGACATAGACCCCCAGGGGTCGATATGGACCACTTTGGGAATCACTGCTTTAGAACATAGATGCACAGACTGCGGCCAGTCAGTCGAATACTGGTGGCCCGCCGACAGCAAAAATAATACTCTCGTACATTCGAAAAATATTGAATTCTATTCCAGAATATAACCAAAAAAAATTTAATTACCTATACTTCTGGCGGCCGGCCCGCCATCAGTTCGTGATTTGCCCGAGTGGCCCCTAGTCTTAATAAGTCTGTGCAGCCATGATTTAGAAACTTGAACACAGTGTGAATCATATATAAGGCTGTATCTCTGAAATCGAACCAGCAACCTACTATCGCAAGTCTCAGTCTGCTATCGCTGTGCTCACTGGTAAATGCTTAAAACTAAACATACCATAGCGGGTCAAATGACCCACTTTTAACTCAGCATCAAGAATTATTATTTCTTTGTGTTTGTAATAGAAATTATCAATATACTATTCTGTTTAACTATAATACATTTTATTTTCCTGTCGTTCCTAATAACTATATTTAATACATTCAAGTAGGAAATATAGAGTCATTTTACCCGTTATGATAGAAATAAGTGCCTACTAAGTGTTGGTATGATAAGTGTTAATTATATAACCTAAGCAAAGGTTTCAAATCGATGCGAATCTATACAAGGAAAGAACTAGCTCTAACTATAGCATGTTAGCATCCAAAAATATGCAAGATGCTATAAACTCTGCTATAAATAGCGCATTCTGCCGTCATCATTGTACTGTGACTAATTACTATGCTAACATGGTTTATGTTAGCTAAGGTGTCGTTTGATCGTTGATCTCTTACGATAAATTCTTTATCCGATTTGTCTTTATGATTACTTTGAATTATGACTACTTTGTCTTTCAACTAATTTGTCATTGTTTAATTTTTCTTACGACTAATATTTCCTGCAACTAATTTTCTGTTATGTCGTTAGTCTAGTGATTAATTTGTCTCACGACTACTATTTCCGTGTTAATGGTTTGTCTTACAAATGGTTTGTGTTATAATTATTTTTTCTTACGACTGATTTGTTCTTAGGTGTTTTGTCTAGTGACTGACATAGTTTAATTTGTATTTCGACTAATATTTTCCTGCGACTGATTGGTTGCAATTTCGTTAGTCTAGTGATTGATTTGTCATTGACTAATTTGTCTTGCGACTAATATTTCCTATTAATAGTTTGTGTTACAATTAATTTTTCTTACGGCTGATTCGTTCTTCCGTGGTTTGTCTAGTGACTGACATAGTTTAATTTGTATAACGACTAACATTTCCTGCGATTGATTTATTGTTATGCCTTTAGTCTAGTGATTAATTTGTCTCACGACTAATATTTCCTAATGGTTTGTCTTACAAATGGCTTGTTACAATTAATTTTTTTACGACTGATTTGTTCTTACGTGGTTTATCTAGTGACTAACATAGTTTAAATTGTTTTACGACTAATATTTCCTTCGATTGATCCTTCTTACGACTAGCTTATGTTACGACTAATTTGTGCTATACATAATTTTCCTTAAGATGCATTTATTACACGATGTTTCTACGTAGACGAATGAAAGTAACCAACACTGCCCAGGGAATTGTCAAGATGAAATGCTAGCGGAAAAGCCACGTAGCGCGCGGAACAGATGAACATTTGGAGTGGAGGTCATGGAACTATAAAACCAGCGAAGGATATCTACCCAAATGGTTGAGACCACATAAGCGTAGGGCTTTGAACTATAAAGTGGACAGACGACATTGTTAAGGCGGTAAGGAAAATCTATGGTCGAAGCCATGCCCAACAGTGGACGTCTTTCGACTGAAACGAATATGATAATGCACACATCTATGTACAGTAATACCCCGCTTTACGC
Organism: Battus philenor; assembly: GCF_028537555.1. Taxonomy (NCBI): domain Eukaryota; kingdom Metazoa; phylum Arthropoda; class Insecta; order Lepidoptera; family Papilionidae; genus Battus; species Battus philenor. The sequence goes on along the minus strand of NW_027181678.1, from coordinate 13,567,440 downwards.
GAGGGATACGTTCCAAAAAAAATCGCGTTAACTGAAATTCGCGTATAACGAGGTTTATGATTAAACATAGTCAAAAATTATTACAAAAATATACAAATCATTTTAATCAATCACTTTAATTCTAGGAACACATACTCTTATTTTTTACGGAAAAATACATCTATTGTCTTTTGGGTAACGTTTTGTTTACGTTCTTGTAAAATACGTTCATAACACCCAACACTGTTTTTAATTGTTTAACAGATGGTCAAGACATCATAGAGAAATTGATGACTACATTATATTTATACGCACTCTTTCGCGTAATTCGAGGCATTTGAGCGCGAAATTTGCAATTCGCGTTATAGTGAAACCGCGTATAACGGGGTCGCGTAAAGCGGGGTATTATTGTATATGTAAGACGTTCACCTCATAAAATTAATGCCTGTCCATCATTGTTTTAACACATTGTCGGTGTTTTTTTACATCAATGTTGTTATCTCTGTCGGTGACCATGTAGTGCAATTATTCGTTAGTATATTACAAACTGTTTTTCTCGCTTATAAGAGCCGCCGAATCTTTTGTTGTAATTTTTTTTAATAATAATAAAAACGATGGTGGAACGCAATGAAGGATCTTTCAGTGATTATGAATCATTGTGGTAGCTGTGATGATGATATTGCAACAGAGAGCGACTCAGATATTAGGCCACCAAAATATTGAATAAGATGTATAGCATCAGATAGTGACGACGCTTTGAAAGAAGAGTGGAACGCACATGATGTTATACCAAACTTACGGAATTATTTAAATATTCCTGGTTCAACTATTGAACTTGGTGACGCTCCGACTGTCAGTACAAGCGGCGACGGACTGAGCTCACTCTGTGTTTGACACTAATCGATGTAACATAACTCCTGATGATGCCCCTTGGAGGGGTGAAACACGTGTTGAGTGATTTGACGGTGGCGGTTGTGTAGTTCGCATTGCTTGCCGCATACGCATTTATCAGCGGGCTGGCGGGCGGTTGCACTTTGTTGCACGACTACCACTGCATGTGCGGAAGTGGCTAAATATTGGTCCCTTTCTTACTCTTTGATTTAGTCGCCACACAAACCAACAGGGGCGTCTCTAGCTCGTATAGCGACCGTATGCAATGAAACCCTAGCGCCCTCTAGGCCTGACCGTTCCCCGGCTATAACTATCAACTTTGTCGTCGTAACAAAGAAAGTTTTATCATATTCCAACAAGCTATTTTATAAGTAGGTATAGCTTACAGTGTGGTGTTCGTTACGGCCTTTCTTCTTATGACGGCAGAATAACACTCATTGTTTTTATGCCTGTAGCACATCTCTGTTGCGAAGCGGCGAACCGCGATAGTTCATGTTTCGTCTTGTGTTTTGAGTTATATGGACAGCGAAACAGAAGCGAAATATATCGAATTTCTGTTCCGCTATCTCAGGGGGCGTGCGCATTGCACACCCTGTACTAAAGGTTTTTTTTTAATTTTAATTTTACATAACTTTCTCTAACATAGTCAAAGCCTTAATATCTATTTACAATTTCTAGACAGAGGGGAGAAATCCTCAATAGGACGCCTGGGAATGGAGGGCCCAGGCAGTGCCAGACTTTAACTGACTACCTCTCCTCCCCCGGCTCTGTTACAATTAAGTCTTTAGTTTTTTGCTTATTCTATAATATTAATTCTTATTTACTAGCTGATCTCGCAAACGTTGTTTTGCAAAAAAAATTAAAGTTTTTAATTAACAAATGTAAGATAAGGGTTGATCGTAGAGGGGTGAAAATTAGGTTTGTATGTATTTTTGTATGCTGTATCATAATAAAATAAAAACCAAAAAAATTGTCTAAAAAATTAAAAATAAAATTTAGGGGTGGACCACCCTTATCACTTAGGGGTATGGAAAATAGATAGTAGTCGATTCTCAGACATACTGAATACGCATGTAAAATTTGGTAAAAATCGGTCAAGCCGTTTCGGAGGAGTTCAAGTTCGAACACTGTGATACGAGAATTTTATATATTAGATATTACACTTATTATTTTCTTAAGCTACATGTATTTATTAATCTATACTGCACTATAGGTTAAGCCGCCCCTGCAGACAGATTTGTATCTTTCTCATATGAAAGAGTTAAATAAAATTTATGCAAGAACGATGCCCGGCCAGTGACACGAGATAAATCTTCAGTAAAATTACCAGGTCCACAACGTGTTAAGAATCACGTGACCAAATAAACTGACCTTTCGCGTATCTCAATGACCCACCAATTAACATCCATACGAGAAAAACTGCACAGACCTACCAACAAGTAATAACTATTTAAAATTCCACGTAATCATTGTGCGGTATGTCATCTTCATTTACATATCGCGCGAGTGTTCCGCAAGATAATGTCGTAATAAAAAAAATTCAACTAGACAATAATATTGCACGCAAGTGTACCTGTCCCAAAGTAAAGTCAGTATAAAAAAAATGTATTTCTTCTAAACATTTTATATTGCATGTTAAGTATACCTGCCTCAAAGTACAGTCGGTATGAAAAAAAAAGTATTTCTTCTAGATAATTCATATTGTACGCAAGTATATCTGCTTCAAAGTACAGTCAGTATGAAAAAAAATTATTTCAACTAGATAATTTATATTGCACACAAGCATACCTGCCTCAAAGTACATTCAGTACGAAAAATAATGTATTTCAACTAGATAATTCATATTGCACGCAAGTATACCTGCCTCAAAGTACAGTCAGTATGAAAAAAAATGTATTTCTTCTAGATAATTTATATTGCACGCAAGTATACCTGCCTCAAAGTACAGTCAGTATGAAAAAAAATATTTCAACTAGATAATTTATATTACACGCTAGTGTACCAGCCTTAAAGTACAGTCAGCATGAAAAAAAAATTCTTTTTTTCTAATTTATATTGCACGTTAAGTATATCTGCCTTAAAGTACAGTCAGTATGAAAATATTTATTTCAACTATATTATTCATATAGTACGCTAGTGTACCTGCCTTAAAGTACAGTCAGTATGAAAAAAATGTATTTTTATATAGACTACTACTACTAGGTAATAAAAGAGACCAAAGCTTGGAATTTCTAAAACATAAAGGGAAGGTCGCGAAACTAGATAGTTCATGGATTGTGAATGAAAGATGTTGCTGAAAAAAATTATTATTGTTAGATGTAATGACTGCTTCAAGCGGCAGAGGTACGAAGATGTAATAATAAATATAATATTATTAACATATCCCATGCCATGTGGGGCGTATACGACCCCCGCTGCACTTTCCATTCAGGCCATTTGCAGTTCTCATTGAAAAACAAAGGATTCTTAAACAAATGAATTGTAGGCTCGAATATATATAACTTCACATATATGCGCGTATGTATTGCATATTAAAATTTATAACATTTCCCCGCTATTTACAGCTTTGCAGTATTGACAAAAACTACAGCATACATCTTACGCGATTTTTTTTAATTTTTAAAGTGTGGGTTGTACACGCCCCACGAGGTCTGAATGGAAAATCTTAGAAAATTGCCGCGACACGGAGCGTGTTAATAGTATTGGTGGGTAACATCACTACCTATTCTATGATTACCCTCATTTAATAATGACTTGCACAAGCACCCTCACATCATTTTAATAAATATTTACAAACATTATCGATTAAAACATTCACTAATTTCTTAAGTTTTTTTTTTAAATTATAATCCAAAATATCTTTATTTAAATAGACATTTACATGCGCTTATAATCTGTGAAAAATTTTAACATTATAAGTAGTAAGCTACCACCGTCCAGAAACTAGACCAGTGATTCCCAAAGTGGTCTATATCGACCCCTAGGTCTACGTCAGCGAAAAAAAAATTAGGTGTCCACGATAGTGGATCCCAACACATACACTGATAGTACCTATTTACTTACATCATACTATCTTATAATATCAAAACATTTACATTATTTATAAAAGTACCTATGAAGTAAAAAAAAATATTATATATGTTTATAAAATTGTGTAAGTTGTAGGATGTTGGTATTCGCTTTGTGGTCGCAATATATTTTGAACATACACTAAACTTCACTACAGTTAGAAATTTACAGGAAATCAATATCAGGTAAGTAGGGGGTCTACCCAACACGGAAAAACATGGCAAGGGGTCTACGACACAAAAAAGTTTGGGGAACTCTGAACTAGACCAATGCTCTTTTAAATGAAATCTATCTATTTTTCACGTGTACATTATAATATCAACCATGTAAATGAGTCAACAAACCAAGTTCAATACATTTAGATCGAAACACTTGAATTCTATGAAGATTTATTTACTAGTACACCAATACCTCGCTTTGCGTCGTTTCATTTTGCGTTTTTTTCGAAGTTGCGTCGCTGCTTAATTAGTACTAATTTTCACAGTGCGTCGTTAGATTTTCGAGGTTGCGTTGTTTTGGGTTCGAGTCTTTAATTTTTTTTTTAAAAAGATGGCAACACTTTTGTTTCTAATTGCGCCATGCTATCAAAACTCGGGGATTCCTTTTCTAACTAAAAATCAACGCTATTTTAATACAGCTTTATTTTCACTTTGGAGTTCAGTTTCAATTACGTAGTGTGTTGAGCTTTTTTTTAAGAGAGTAATAAATTTATATAAATTTTAACGTGTTGTTTCTGGTTACAAAAAAGGTATATAATTTTCCAATTTATTTATTGGCAGAGTTGTATTATTTTAGTTTTATAAATGTTAACTTTGTTCAATTTTCTTTTTAAAAAGTAGTATTTTCGTGAACCTGGAACTTATCTTCGATATTTAGATGGTTTGCTATAGAAAATCTTAATTCACTTTGCGGCGTTTCAATTTACGTCGTGTTTTTTTTAACGTAACCACGACGCAAAGTGAGGTATTGGTGCATACTTGTCATTTTATATTTAAAACTAATAAATGAAGGTGGTGTCATGACCCATCTAGGCTTTTCTATAATTCCTACACCCTCCTATGTAACATACATAATTTTTATTTTAAAGCGAAATTGTTAAACTCGTGTCGTGTTTGCTTTTGAATTGCCCACTTTAATCAAATTGCCCGTCTGTGGGGCGCTGATACCACGTTGGGAAACTCTGGTCTAAAGCCTCTAGTGAAATTATATATACACCATTCATTTCAAGAAAATATAAACGAATCTATTTCAACAAGAAGTATTTTTCTTAAACGCATTTATTTTTAAGTTATATAAAGTTTTAAAAACAATAAGTAACTTTACACATATGCTTACATGGTCCTACCATGAAAGATTTGTACGAATTTTAATTTATTTTTATATCATATATTCATCGTGTCAATCACTATTTTTCATATATTTGAAATTATGCAGCATAATCAAAAACATCTGTTAGAGAATCTCTAGCTTTTAAATATAAAAATATATCCTCCATATAACGCAATAAATCACAAAAATATATCAATATATTAATGACTGTAAAAAAAATTAAAAACTTGTTACAAATTAAAAATGTTTGTCTAAAATGAGAATTGAACCCATAACGCTAGTCGGGTATTCTATCCACAGCACTACAATACCCGGCGATAAATATTGCACATCGACCTTTGGAAAGAGATAATCGGCTAATTTCGGAATCATAACAGATATGAAACCAATGACATAAACATTATGCTATATTTAGTGACCCAATATATGTTGGATGCCTTATCAAACATATATTCTTTAAATATGATAATGCATGTATTTAACTATTAAATAAAGTACAAGAAAGTTATGCAATTTCGGGAAAATTAAGCAAGATTGATTATTGTACAATTAGGATTTATAATTTAGGTATTTTTTAATAGCCCTTTGTTTTTGGGACCCCTTTGTTCGCTTCTATATGTGGAACATGGACTTTGGTTACAAGGATAAAATATAACATCTCTAAAACAGGATATTGTGAAGAATTTATATATATATATATATATATATACATATATATATATATATATATATATATATATATATATTAGTATGTTTGTATATAAGTCAATATAACACAATAATAAACAAAAACATTTTTATTTATTGTTGTGTTATATTTATAAAAAGTATTACACCATACTATGTATTATACCTTACTTATTAAAGCATATATGCTATTTATATATGTTTTGTATGTTTGTTTATGTATTTGTTGTGCATGTTAACTACCCATTATTTATACTTCCACCTTTTTTATACTAAGTTTATCTGTAAAACATTGCCTTATGTGATAAGACCGCCTATTTACTTTTTTGTTTATTATTATGAAACTATTTATATGTTTTCTATACAATAAAGCATATTAAATTGAATACTTCAACTTTAAAGTTTTATGCAGGCAAATAAGCCATACATTTATATTTTAAAACTTTTGCACCAATAATAAATCACCCTGTATAGAAGTAAATTCTTATTACTCCGAATCACACCATAACTTGAGCATGACTAACAATTTCATTTATCTTTTTTTCATACATTTGCACATTTTTATTTCAGACATTCTCTGCGTTTACATTTCCAAAGAACTACTAGCTTGTTATTTCAAAACGAATACCTGATAATTAAATTTTCCTGCACTGCATATGAGACTTGATAAGACTTATATTATTTAATTACGCTATTGAATCAAATTCAAACATACACAAGGAAGTTTAAACATAACCTGCTCCAGAGTGCAACACAATTTTGTTCCTCATATTCATAAACTTCAAGAGGTCTAAAAGATCTCCTAATACAATAAACATGTTAATATAGAAAAATTATAATATAACGTCGATATATAAGTTGCTTGGGAAGTCTGAGTGTTTGTGCATTTTGGAAATCCCGTTCTTGTATTCAAAAGGCATGAATATTATATATTTCCTCTCTTGATAATAAAATTAATGTTGAAGTGTAAATAAACACTATGTTTTGTAATAACATTGTATGTTAATGTTGAAATTGCCTATATATAGCTAAAACAATGTTTGTCTGGTCAGCTAATCTCTTACAGGATGATTAGTTATAGGTATAAATGCTTTACAGGAGATGATTGATAGATCATTTATTAGCAACCCTGTATAAAGTGATCACTGTGAAATATGTAAGTTTTTTTCCTTTAGAATATGACAAGACAATTACTTCTCTCAGTGTAAAACCTACAAGGACAGATAGTAAACAATATTAAACATTTATAGTAAACAATGTAGTAATTTGAATTTTAAGATCAGTTCTATTAGGGAGACCGGAAAGTAATATTGTTTCCATTGACATTTTTTACAGAAAAACCAATTGATTTTTACCGCTCCTTCTTTGAAAATTTGTACACTAGAATGTAGTCGCATGAGTTTAACTCAAGAAAGTGACATTACTTTCAGTCCCTCTAATATATTATTATCATATTGTTTATTATATCTGAAATTACTTGAAGGCTATGGTGTCATACATATAGTGTCAAGGCATAAGCTTCCTCAAAAAATACCTATAAGGGATATATCCTAATTGCCATGCTTGGTGGGCAGATTGGTGATCACAGTGTGGTATTGTGGTACACAGAGGATATTGCTGCCAATCCTCTGGAAACTTGTTTGTGAGCATTGGCAAACCGATATGATTAATCCACAAAACAAACTTTTAATCACAGGTCTCAGTCCTCTTCTTCTAGGCTATTACTGCTCAAATTAATTATATTACATTCAGAATATGGTATTCCACGATTGACAGTAAATGATCTATGTATTTACTCCTTTTAAGCTTTTACAACTGTTTGAATCACCATGCATAAAATTCAAGAGAGCATTTAGTGCACACCAATTGTTGCTCTGACTAGATGACTCTGTTTGGCACTAATCAGTGTAACATAACTCCTGAAGATACCCCGTGGAGGGGTGAAACACATGTTGAGTGAATTAGCGGTGGCAGTTGTGTAATTTGCATTGTTTGCCGCATACACATTTATTAGCGGCCTGTGCACTTTGTTGCACAACTACCACTGCATGTGTTTTTCTTACTTATCAATATTTCCATTTATTTATTGTTTTAAATTGCAAAATCATAAATAAGACTCTTAATTTTTAGTGATATGCAGTGCTTGTAGAGTCAAATCCCGTATTCATATGATTAAACATATAATTACATTAACTTACATAATATTTAGTCAAACATATGTATTGTGTGCATTCAAGCAAGGGTGGTTAGGAGAGCCCTGTGTTGCTTCCAAGTAATCCTTCCTTCACTACACTATACCTACATGGGTATATTCTCACACTTCTGAACCTCATAGATGTAACTGGAATACAATCAACCACGGTAAATTTTAAGCTCAAATTTGATACTGTATGAAGCCTATATCGGCTAGCAGCATAACAACAATTACATCAAATATAACTTATGTATCTCTTGGTTACTGAGAACTTTCAAAACTACCCACTTAAGTAGATGATCAAGTATAACTCAGATAATCTTTTTAACATCAATGGCAGACAATGGACGCTACCCATGTACAATGAGTCCAGTTGGAAATTTATAGGGGAGGCCTATATCTAGTAATGGATGTGGTATAGTTGAAGTGCTGATGATAAGACTTTAATACACTGTTAGAAGATTACCTATGTGTTGTATATGATTATTAAAAGCTAGTTTGTGTGAAAATAAACCTGGAAAAGGTTTTTGTGGTACTGTCATGTTATGTACATGAACAATACCTATCAGGTTGTAAAAATAATACTATATCTTACCTCCGGAGAATCAAATGGATATTTGTTTGTAAATTTGAACTGCAATACAAATTTCTCCCCTTCATATAGTGTGCCTGGAACCCCTTCCATGTGAACAGTCCACCTGCCAAATATTTTACTAGCATAAACAACCTTGTGTAGATCATACAACTCATTTTATTTTTCAACAAAATAGTGCATTTTTAACAGGCCCTAAGATCCCATGTGGTACAAATAGACACCAGAGGTCTAGTCTAATACGTAGTTTGATTGATAAAGGGTTGTTATGATATTAATCCAGTAATTTTTATAAAGGAACAAATCACAAGAAAATTGTGATTGAAATTTGAAGGTAGGGTCAAAAAAATTTTGTATAAAAAGAAAACATTACATTCTATGAGTATGCGACTGAGGATAATTTTAAAATTTGAATTTACGAGAAAACCTGAATGAAATACTATACTTACAGTGTTAGATTTTGACTAGCCTGGTCTCCGTCCACCGTCACACCTGGGGGAGGCTCTTTCATAAGAGACATTAATTCTTTCTGTAATCTCCGCTAGAAAAATTAAACAATGCATCTCTTATTAATGTATTTAAAAAGAATTTTGCAATCTTTTCCGCTTGACACGAAACGTATTTCAACAGAACAACAATAGTTATTCTGACAAGAAATCTTAAAAGATCTGTCAAAACAGTTAACGTTTGCTCCGAACATTTAACGTGTAATCAATATTGCGGGAAAGTAAATAATAATAAGTTACTTTTAATTATCAATTCAAATAAAAATGTTTACAAAAACTATTGTATAACGTAATATTTTTAATATTTTTACACACCTCAGACGGAGACATAGCCGCCATTATACCAATAGAGACGTTTGTTTGATGTTACTATAATCAAAATCAAATTTGGCATTTGTTTAAGTATATATTATAATAGCAACATTTTGAATATTTTTAAAACGCATAAATGACACTTAAATATTTTTACTTCGGGTTTCTTATTATTCCAAATCGACCTAATGTAAAGAAAATTTTATCCCAAAAAAAAAAGGAAAATAAAATTCTATTTAAAGAAAAAAAATATACTATGAGTTTACATTTAATTATTCTTCGATTTTTATATATTTGAATTATTAACCAAAAATGTTGAATTTATTTATTTCAAGCTGTGCATATCTTTTTGCAAGATTATATGCTAATAACGATAGTTCGATATTACAACAATCAAAATTAATGAAAAAAATTCGCGATTTACGTATCTAATACGTAAGTTACAACAAAAAATTTGTATTTGATTAACTTTGGAACATAATGAGGACGATATTTATGCCAGGAGATTAACTCTGATATTTATGTATTGGTTTTGAGTAACGATAAAATTTGTTAATATATTTAATTATCATAATTATATGAAAATTGATTAAATTTAACAATTAGGTTACTGTCTAAAAATGTATTATTTAAATAAAAACGAAAAGACTAACGAACATATCTAGAAAAATTAGAAAAGAACTTCTTGTTAAATTTTATTATTACGTTTATTTTTACTGTTAATTTAGAATTTGTCTAAATAGACAAACAATTTTTTCACCTGGCAGTCTCATTGTTGTCAATAAAAAGTAGTTTTTGTTTTAATATGAAACAAGCTACATGTATTGTAGGGGTTATTTAAAATATTTATCAAATAATATATGCAGTTAGAATTAAACTGTGATGATTTATTTATTTAATATCAAACAAGTGTAATTTCATAATTATTTGGTTCATGTCTGAGGGCTTGTTTTTTAATAAATTCCGCTATGGTGTCTTACCCGAAGAAAACATCAGCTGAATGGTTTATTGAACAATTAAATGTTGAAAATGCAAAATTACTCGCGTTTGTTCTTGTACTGGGCTTCATTGGTTATCACGGCATATTACATTTGCGTTACGGTAAGCATGTTTTTAGTTATGAAATGTTTTGCTCATTTTTGTTTTTGTTTTTATTGTTGTTGATGTATGTCAGGTTCAGAGCAATAATATAATGGTCTTTCAAACACACTTTTATTAGCAAATGGAAAGAACAGACAATTGACTTTTATGATTAGGGGGTGGCAACAACTAAATAAATTTTTACATGCGTTTACATGCGACTTTTTGTAAAATATCTTGTTCACGATCGTATTCTCAATTTCTTTTCTTAATAACATAATTTTTCGTCATTGTTTTGATTTTTTGGTAGTAAGATTTTGGTTCTAAAGTCACCAATACGCCTTTCAATCAAAGGTTAAAAATAAATCAACCCAAAAACCACATGTAAAGCAAGTTACGACCAATCGGTAAAATAGCTAGAGATGGTATGGTATTTATTCCACTTATTTGTGAGGTAGCCAAGCTCTTATGTTGCTAAGTCCATGTTGAGATTGGATACAAGACCTTGAAATGTGAAGGAACATAGACTGTGGTTTAAGAGAATAATGAATGAATAAAATTTGTTACAGGTCCTGATTCCTGCACTTGGTTGTTAACATCAGGCCGTTACAAAGGTGATCATGAATGGCAGCCATATGGATGTATGCTGCATAAATACTCTAAAACGTAAGTTGAATATATCTATGTTACATGAGTGGTCAAGCTTTTTCACCAAAAATTCATGCCATTGTTTGAAATTTTTAGCATGCCATAATATGAAATTAAAGTTTAAAAATTATATTTATTGAAATTATATGACAAAAGTAAAAAAAAATTGTGTATTGAAGTTAGATATAATGGCACACATATGACAACACTCATAATATTAAAGATGCTGGTTAGTTAATAATGATCGGTGTCAGGATTTCACTAATTTTATGGTGGATTAACAATAAATTGGTGGCTAGCAAGCTGCAGTTTGGCCTCCCCTGTTATATTATAATACTAATGTCTTGGATACTGTCTTGTCATGAATCAATGACCTGGTTTTTGTGTCTAAGTGACTTTGCACTTATTTTGTGTCAAGTTTGGCTTTAGTCTAGCCAACTCCTTGATAAATCCCAGTAGACCCTTGGTGTCATGATCTCACAGAGACTCCTGGTAAGCTGAAGAAAGTTGATAATTACTGGATAGATATGGTTACAGAGACAATAATATATCTATATTTTTTAAAATAATATACAGTAACCATTACCAGCCTGATGAGTAACACTGTTCACATGTAGCTGTAAAAGTCTTAAGGGCTAACAGCAATAACCTTGTCTGAGATAATAGTTAAAGACAGGTAACAGTAAGTCAAATTATTGGTGTAAAGTGTCAATGTAAAATTAATGTTACACTAAATTTTACATTTATATTATTTAAACACTAGGACATACAAAAATTTGGAGACAGATGGTGAAGGGTAAGATGTCTCTTGCTGAAGAACGTTTTAAACAAGACAGAGGCAAAGGAACAAGTCTGAGACTGATTGCATGGAAAATATTTTGTTTCTCCGCTTTGGATCACCAGTGGTCATTTCAAAACATGAGAGGAATGCTAGAGCTAAATGTGACATAAATTATAAACAAATTGAGGTCCATGAATCAAGGTCATTGCTTAACTTAATTGTAAAGTTACGAGGGTGCCAAAGTATTGTATTACAAATATTATAAGGTGATTATTTAGTTACTTAGATCCTAAAGTTGTTGAGGTAGACTTTTAAGGATCTATTAGTGGTCTATGTTGTAAGAGGGGGGTACATGGAAAACTATCAATGTAGGCAGATAATATTTTCAAAAGCTTGGCAACTATTGCTTGTTCCATCTCAAGCCTTGAGGATTACATGCAAAGGGATGACATACAACTTGTATATTTATTGTAATGTATGTGACAACTTGTATATTTATTGTAATGTATGTGACAACTTGTATATTTATTGTAATGTATGTGCTTGAAAACCATAATAAGTGGTAAAAACTCGGCTGCAATGCAAATTTCAAAGTTAGATCGAATTTTCAAGTTTTTCTCTGGGTTTGGAAATATGAACATTCAAGAAGCTAATTATTGTCGGGTTTTTGTTTACTAGAGTCTCAATACTGTCCAAATGGCATTTGCAGAGTCTGCAAGTCAGAGTTGGCAGAGCGTAACCTCTTTTAAAGTAGTGTAGCTTGAAATCCGGGGGCATCCATGGGCATCCTCACCTCGGGCTGCTACATATTACGGGATTGGGAAACCATTGAGTTTTAAGTTCGCTTTAGTGAATGCTATATTAAGTGATTAAATCCAAGGGCCCCTCACTAGGAGACCTTTGCTTAGGCTGTCACTTACTTGACATTCCAAAACAAGGGTGTCCATAAACGCTGAACCTTGACATGGTTGGTTGCTATTGCCTGGCTAATATCATTCTTACAACTTCGGAAAGTGTTGATGGGGGAATACCAAGAGAAGAAGAATAGAGACTCCAGCAACGCTTCTATCTAGTATGATTTGGTATTGTTAAAGACCCTTAAAACTATATTTGAAAACAGCAACTGTTGAGTTTCTCACTGGAAATTCTCAGCAGAACTGCTTTCCGAGCCATTGGTTGCTTCCTGTAGGGCTAACAATGCCACATTGTATGATGATTGATGATTTAAAAGTACTTGTAATAGCCCATTTGAATTAAGAATATTTTAACTTTATGGTAGAAATATGGCTGCAGGGAGTTCTGCAGAAGCAGCTATATTTTTAAAGTGCTCCTAGAGAACTATACTTGAAGATGTCTGTGAACTTCTTTTACCTTGACCTAATAAGACACTATATATGTATGTATTAAGGGTTTACATATATCTTTGAAAAGTGCACACCGTTTAGTATCAAATGTATTTGAAAACTAATAAATTTTGTAATATTTTTATAGCGATGCAAGGCGCTGTCTTCGATATTTGGCCTTCTGGGGCAAATATAACAGCTTCGCCTTTATCGGCGACTCACGACTGGAGCAACTGTACGAATATTTTATAGGTTAGTAAAAATTTAATTGTTAATCGCTTATCTGTGTGTTTTTTATAACTGGCTGCAATGTTATAGGACATACAGGTATTAGTACAGCAAATAACAAATAGCAGGTAGCAAATAGCAATTGCAAATAGTATATGGCAAATAGCATATAGCACATATGAAACAGCAAATAGGGAAAAGCACAAGTCTATAAAAATAGCATATAGCATATGACTGTTTGGGTTTAAAGAGTGGCGACCAGAAGGCGGTAAACGTGTCAAGTTTGCGCGTTGTATAAGACCGGTCATAGTGTGGAGGTCTTTGGGAGAGGTCTATTCTGTCATCAAAATCCAAAATTTTAGTTTTGTATTCTTTTAAATTTTAGGCCAAGACAACGATCTTTTTTTTTTTCATTAAAAAAATTCGGACGATCGTTTTTTTTTTTATTACAAAAAATATATCGGCTGACATTATGAAGATGAAATAACATATAACAAAAAGCACATAACAAATAGGATACAGCATATAGCAAATAGCATATAAGCATATACCATTCATATCCAGGGGCGGCTTAACCTATAGCACCCTGAGATAACTAAGAGCATCATCTTGGACCATCATGGTACAACAATGATATGACAGAAGCGTCCAGCCAGCGCGGTGGCGGCAGTTATCAAACGTTATCACCCTATGGGCGGCTTCTTTTTTCGAACATTTTATTTCAACACGAAATAAACCTTATAACACGTTTTTAAAGTTTAGAAGCGCCAGACAGCGCCGCGCCGATTGTGCGGCGGTATCAAACGCGAGCGGCTTCTTTTTTTACCATTTTAATCAACTTAAAATCAACCTTATTTCAGGTTTTTAAAGTTTATACTTGCATAAGGCGGCATTGCTATCAAAAGCACGACAAACATTGCGAATTCGGCTTTATTACAATGCAGTAATGTTAAAAATTTCTGTTGATATTGGAACACGGCTTATTTTCAAAATTATAGATGCGGGGTGGGGGGAGGGGTCAGGCCTAGGTGGCGCCAGGGTTTCATTGCACGCGGGCGCTACACGAGCTAGAGCCGCCACTGTTCAAATTTTTGTTGACTATTTTTCAAGATAAATTATAAGGATGTTTTAGAATTTGAAAATTTAAAATATTAGATGTGTATACATGCACATATTGTTTTTAAATGGTATAACTTTACGTTTTATAATAAGTGCACCTGTGTGTACCTTTTTTTTCACACTATGGCCTTAATTATAATTGTACACACATTATTACATTTTGCCTAAAGGTGTGTAATTCAACTTTGTTTTATTTTTACAGGTGTATTGAAAACTAGGCTGGATATGGACTCTTCATACACGACTGTTGACCATCGCATGCCTAACTACACGTACGTTGACAGCAAGCTGAAACTGTCGGTCACCTTCATTTGGAGCAACGATGTCTCCAAGACCATGGTCGATCAGTTCAGGGCTTGGTAAGTACAGTTTGTTTTCTTAAAACTAAGTCTTTGCATCATTGTATTTCTTTATAATTTGTTATGATCTTTTTAGACCTTCAGATTGTTTTGGGTCATTAAATTACTTATAGTGCTACCAAAATGGATGTAACATGTCTCAAATAAATAAAATTAAGTACGGATATTTAACTGCTGTAATAGTTTTTAACCGCTATTATTGTTATTTATCTGCTGTGCTATCTGCTATAATAATAATTTAACCGAAATTATGATTTAACCTCTATAATTATTATTTATTCGCTATTGTTATTATTTTACCGCTATTATTATTTAACTGCTATTATTTTTATTTAACCGCTGTTATTATTAGTTGACCGTAATTATTATTTCATCGCTATAATTATTATTTAACCGTTATTAATGTTATTTACCGCTATTATAATTATTTGCCTGCTATTGTTATATATTATTCGACCAGTAATTATTATACAACAGCCAAACGGCTGTTATGATGACGATCTTTTTCTAAGATAATAAGACGGTTGAATCATCATAGAATCAAATTTGAAGATGTGTTGTCTTTAAATGGCTTTCTTTCCATTCCACCAGGCAATACTCAGACAGACCTCCGTCGGTCATAGTCGCAAGCTCTGGTCTTCAGCTGGTGAAGAACCGTAATACAACTGACCTGATACTGGAGGAGTATAAAAGGAACTTGACGCAGTTGGTTCAGCCGATAGACTCGCTGGCGGCGCGTAATACTCAGGTGCTGTGGAAGCTTCTGGAGTCAGTGGACACAGCTCAGATAAAGGATGAGGTTAAGATCAGCAACCATGATATAGACCAATACAACAGTGCGGCGATGGAGGTACGTTATTTTTACATAGTGCAAGAATTATGAATTAAAAAATAAATTAGAATACAGAAGAGTAGGCGATATATGTATGAAATAAAATAAGAATGAATGAACGAGAATGTGAAGTTAAGAAAGAAGAACGAATGAACCGCCAAAGATTTGTGGTAGAGTACGAGAGGAATAAAAGAAGACAAGTTGTTATTTAAATCGATCCGAACCATTCCGAATTACATAGGCGTTTTGATAATATTCGGTGGACTTTAAAAAGGAAGTCGCAGGACAATAGAAACTTTTTTATCTCTCTCTCTCTCTCTATTTATATATATATATATTTTTTTGTACTAATGAATTTCGTATAACCCTGGTCAGATACTGCGTCACAGCGCTGCACGCGTGTGGGGCGCGGCGCGGCTGGTGGCTGCGGGTGCGGCTGGTGGCGAAGCCCTATCCCGCACAACGCTCCGCCACTGCGCGCAGATACTACTCAACATGTTCTGCAACGACCACATGAACTTCAACGACGGCTCGTGTTGCGCGCAGCCGGAGCCCTACACCCAGCTGCAGATGCTGACCTTCGCGCTGTTCTTGCTATGGTGACATGATAATACTTCTTAGGCCTCCCCCATAGATCTCCAATAAGATCGTTCTTGCGTTGCCAGCGTCTAGTGACCTCCTGTGACCTTATGTCATCGGTTCTATACTTGGCTCGTGGTTGCTAATCAGGAACCTTTCGGCCTCAACGAACATCTGTTACATGAGCAATGTGATCCGCCTACATACACTTCAGATGTGCAATTCTTTCGAGAATTTTTTTTGTTTGGCGAAAGTTCGATAGCCCTTTCCGTTGCTCTCTGAGTGACTGAGCCATTATGAGGTTCACCGCCTTCTCATAAGTTTGTTTATTAACGAATTTAATGATTTTTTTTAAAAAAAACCTGCAAATTATTTTTAATGAAAAAAATACGATCGTTGTCTTTGCATGAAATTGAAATGTGTAATTGTAATTTTGGATTTTGTTCCTGTTTAGAGACTGGCTGGATGTTTATATGTCTCATCCGTCCTAACGCTTACACATCCGAGAACATTTCAAACCAAGGTGGTTTAGAATTTCGTCATAAAATAAGACAATGAAATTAATTATTCTAGCGCAGTCGTAGCCGGTTTGAAGTGCGTGTGGCGCTGGTCCCAGGACCTCCGGCAGCGACTGGAGGGCTACGCCTTGGTGGGGCAGACAGCGGGGGGCAAGCCACCAGCTTCTCCTGTAGCCGCCGTCGCACGCCTCGGCATGATCATGTGCTACTTCTACCTCTGTGACCGCACCAACTTCTTCATGAAGGAGAACAAGTACTATTCCGAGTGGAGTTTCTGGTTGCCTGTTGGATATGTCTTCGCTTTGGGCCTGTTCTTCACCGATGACTCTAGATCTAGCAGGTAAGGATTTGTATACATGATTTCTTATATGAGGATCTTTTTATAAAATTAGTTCTGAAAGAAAAGGGAGGAGCTAAGAATACGTGACAATCACCGTAATATCTTAGAATATTTAGGAAACCTTTGTACAAGTGAACAAAAAAAAAAAAAAAAATCTGCTATTTATTAGTTTATTTAAATTTGGTAATTATTAAAAATATCAAAGTTGAGGTAAAAGTTGTTGGAAGTCGTTGAATATTTGTCGTTTCCGATCGGTTATCTTGGAAATGTAGGGGGAGGTCACCTACCGGTGTCTATGTCCAGTAGGGGGCGTCCTATGGTTGATATGATGTTAAAGTGTAGTGTTCAAAAATGAGCGCTACCACATATATAGACTTAAATGTAAAATATTACGAATTTCAAGTTCAACCCAAGCGTTAAATAATATTTTTTTAATATATATATACTAGGAGATAATCCTAAATCAAAGGGTCGACCACGCCAGGCTTTACCACCACTTGACGCACCGACAACTCCAAAATGGGTCAAGCACCGCCTCCCAAAAGCAGGGAAGTCACCAACATGAGTCACTATATGGACTAGAAAAACCCATGCAAGAGGGCTGTCAGAGGAAAGAGATTTAAGAATGAAACTTCAACACAGACAGCTGCAGAAGCAGCCAAAACGACAACAGCCCCCAACACCACCCGGACGAGAACAGGCTGAACAAGTAATGGGAGAAATTTTAATTTTAGCTCGAGCTCTGTGACCAATGAAGCTGGTAACAGCCTCAAAAAGCTAACAACGCTGACAATTAACAGAAACTAGAGATAGAGATATATTCAATCCCCTATTATCTGGTAGTAATAGATTTGAACTCCTGTGTTATGACATCACTCAACACATAATTGCGAAGGTTCCAAACGCACCCCTATATGAGCAGAGCCATTGACAAACTCAAACTGTTTAGATGTTCAAAAGTGCATCTAAAAGCCTACTTGAATAAAGATATTTGAAATTGGATTTTTTTGAATTTCGAATTGACGATAATAAATACCCACTCTCTACACACACATATTTATATATATATATGTATATAAAAATTATTAAAAAAAGCAAACGATACTCGTTGTAACAGCTCTTAGTAGATACCGAACTGTTTGTATTTCGTGCGACAGAGATGACGCTCTATGAAGCCGAAATAAACCGATTACCTCTTTCCAAATGTCGATATGCAATATTTATCGCCGGGTGCTATATAAAAAACTTACAAACTAAACTTGCTTTATATTTTTATTTAAAGGTATATAATGGAATGGTCAAAGTAATAAAAGTTAAAAATTATTTTCAGAGTCTTACATAGAAATCAAACTGACGAATGGAAAGGCTGGATGCAGCTGGTTATCCTCGTGTACCAAGTGACAGGGGCCAGTAAAGTGCTGCCCATCTACATGCTGGTACGGGCTCTGGTCTCCGCGTACCTGTTCCTCACCGGTTACGGTCACTTCTACTACACCTGGAAGACGGGTGACACGGGTTTAGTGAGATACTTCCGTGTGATCTTCCGTCTTAACTTCCTGACAGTAGTGCTTTGTCTCACCATGAACAGGCCGTATCAGTTCTACAGCTTCATACCGCTGGTGTCTTTCTGGTACACGCTGGTGAGTAAGGTTTTCTTTTCAATTTGATCCTGTTTAAAACAAACGTATATTTCTCTTTCTCTTCATATTGTATTCATATATGTATATATTTTTGGATATTTTCACGGCGTATGTGTGTGTATATATATACGTAGTGTGTGTGTGTGTATATATATATATACGGCAACGTAAGACTGATCATCGTGTCGATGTTTAGAAGGTTTTAGAGGTTGCCGTCTAGCAGCCAAAAAGAAGAAAAAGATAGGAATGTCCATATTACCAACATAATTAGTTGTAAATATATCCAAGTGTTTATTTTTTCTTAACAAAAGCACCAAAAGAAGATGCTCAATAATAATTAAGAAAGTTCTGGTAAAGCTGCTTATTTGAGGTGATCCGATTACTGTAACCATGACTCGTGTATACTCCAGGTGTTCGTGATCTTCGCACTACCCCCCCACATAGCACAGTCATCAGCTCACACGGTTGAGTCCAAGCCCTACCAGTATTTATACATTGCTCTGAAGATCATCGGTTTGCTAACCATAGTTACCGTGCTGTACATGAGCGAGGTCTTCTTCCAAAAGATCTTCGTCACCAGACCTTGGAAGGCGCTCTTTGTGAACTCCGATGACGATATCCACCAATGGTGGTTGAGGTGGAAACAGGACAGGTAAGTCACCCCACCACAGGTTTTCTTTCTTGGCCCCCGTTACGAGGGGTCTCTCGTTCCTCTATCTTGTAGAAGGACAGGGTGATTTCTTTTCGTTTAATATTTTTTTTACATCTTATTTTATTTCCGCACTCTCCATCCGTTGATCTTAAGTTCTTTCATTCTTTTTCTTACTTTCCACATTTCGTCTGTCTTACCCTTTCATTCCATTTACCTCTTTTCCGATTCCTTTCTTCCGTCACCTAATTATTACCACCATAGGTTAGATTTAAATGTGACACGAGGGTTTAGTCTAGAATAACAAAAATGTTCATCATTATTTCAGTTACAGAATGTCCACGGCTGGACATAGGCCCACCCTTAAAGGATGTTGCTTTAAAGTTCTAAGTTTGAGATCATGGACTGGCTTGCCAGTTATCCTGCAAGGAAGGTCTTGCGTGCCAGGACTGATGATTATTGAGGTCATCAAAAGCCCTTGTATGCAGACCCTTAAAATTGGTCCTATTGAAAATGTATGGGGGAGGCCTATGTCAGTCGCGCGAAGTTCACAGCAAACTGTCAATTGCACGATGTTCAATCCAACTGTCAAATGCGCGAAGTGTACAGCAAACTGTCAAATGCGCGGTTTCAGTAGTTGTAGATTATCTAAAATTTTCGTGGTACTAGAAGTTTTAAAGGTATTAATAATTAATTTCCCGACAAATGAATTATATACACGTTGCAAGTATCAAGTAGTGTTAATCTGACTGCATATTTCCAACGAATGTCAAAATAAAACTATTTTTGCAGGTACTCTATGGCTTATGGAATAATATTCGCCACCGCGTATCTCCTGGCCCAACGCTACAACCTCTTAGATGACAACAACCACAGCAACCTGTTTACTCCAGGGCTGTCCCTCACGGCTACACTCCTCGCCTTTATCGGAATTGGCAGCTACGTGACGTTTACCTTCCTCTGCAGCAACACCTTCGACTGCAACGAGATCCATAGTTACGTTGCGTTTTTGCCCATCGTCAGCTACATTATACTTCGCAACGTGTCAGGCGCTTTGAGAACGAAACATTCGAATCTGTTCGCATGGTTCGGCACCATAACGCTGGAGTTATTCGCCAGCCAGTCACACATCTGGCTCGCAGCTGACACCCATGGTGTTCTTGTCCTGATCCCAAGCGCTCCGATTCTCAACCTCATTCTAACATCATATATCTTCATCTTCACCGCCCATGAAATACACAAGCTAACTTCTATCATCCTTCCATACGCGGTGCCGGATGACTGGAGGTTAGTTCTTCGGAACTTTGCGATATTCCTTGCTATACTTGTACCGATTGGTATTCACGACGGAATGTTCTAGGCTGTGCGCTAATGCTCACATCTAGGATATACACTTTTGTATATATATGGTTACGTTAACTTATTTTTAGTGTATTTATTTCATTGTCAGTCAAGTATCAGTGCGATGTAAGTACATATAATTTGTGATTTCGGTATATTAGTGTTGGAATTACGTGAAGTTAAGTATTAGTGTCATATTTGGTACGGTATCTTTTGGTTCTGACCTGGTATTCCCATCTTGACGTCTTACCGGTGTGAGATCTTCAGAACCCAGATCCTATCCATGTATGGGTTTGAAATGGTGATGATATGATATATTTTGGTTATAATACACTACTGTCTTGTGTGGGCTATTTGAACTGTGATAAAAAATTTTGGTATTCGATTTAGCATGTACGGAGTTAATTTTTGCAACTGTCTATAGCATGATTTAGTTTTAAGGCGATTCTACAGTTTATGTGGGTAGTTTTGTTTTTGGTTACATAAAATTTCGCACACGTCTAGTAATATTATCCGTTTTTTAAAAAAAATTACAAGATCCGGCGATAAATATTGCACATCGATCTATGGAAAGAGACAATCGGTTAACTTCGGCTTCGGAGAGCGTTATCTCTGTCGCACGAAATGCAAACAGTCCGGTATCTATTAGGAGCTGTGAAAACAAGTATCATTTGTTTCTCTTGATAGTTATTTTTATAAAATACACCAATTTTTCTATAAGTGGTCGCTTTAGGTTGGAGTAAAATGAAATAAAAAAATACATGTTCACATTATGTCTACGTATATTGTTAAAATGTGACATAGTAATAATAATAGTTGTTTTAACAGCTCTTAACAGATACCGAACGAAACCGAAATTAGCCGATTGTCTCTTTCTTTCCTAAGGTCGATGTGCAATATTTATCGCCGGGTACTGTAGCTTTGACAAGCTTTTTTATGTCACTTGGTGGCACACTGATTCTTGAGTATCTTTACCAATTGCAACAGTTAACAATTTTTTTTGAGATTTTTTTAGAAATTTAGAAATTTTTAGATATTTTAGAAATTTATAGCAATGTGCACCTCCTCGTTTCCCAAAAAAATATATATAGCTTTTACGGAACAATATACGAAGGCATAATAAATATACATACATATATGTACTGAGGATTATGGAGTCACAGCTTGGACTTGTTTTATACTCGACTCCTTTCGGAAATCGTTACGATTATTATAAAAATTTAAATAGATCATTTTTTTTCGTAATAATAAATTGTAATTAGAATGTTTAATTGACATGTAGATATACTTAAGTCAGACATATAAATCGATCAAAAGCCAAAACATTAATTTTTTTTTGATACATTAGTTTTTAAAATTCTTGCTTCATTAATTTGTTTAAAAAAGTGTCTAGTCTTTTTTTCGGAGGTGTAAACTCTACAAAAAAACAAGATATGTATAGGATGTGTAAATAAAAACGTAAGTATTTATTGAAATATTGACAGCATCTTAAATATTTTAGGACTTACTTCTGGCAGCTGAAAGAGATAAGAATTTTATTAAAAAAAAATATTGATGAAGAGATGACTTATTCACAATGTCTTCTGAGATTATTATATAATATATTCAGAAGATATTAAAAAAGGGCTATCTAACCTAGAGAAAAGTAATCAACTAGTAAAGCCTTAAATAACTAAGAAAATTATTATTTATTTCATCGAAATTTCCAAAAATCCGAAAATATAAAAAGATGGACTTACCACATTGGCTTCTGAGCGGCTCATATATGAACATGCTTATGAGAAAATTTAAATAAAGAATTTCGAGGATTCGAAATTCTAAACGAACGGTGACCGTTTATTCTTGTTTATGTATAGACTGGCTGGATTGAAGAGAAATTAAAATAGATTTAAAATTAATAAAAATGGCGGTGATTTTTTAGTTTTTCACCATGAGTGTCATGTCTTGTCTATGGTAAGAACAGAAAATACATGTTTGCGTGTGATTTATAAAGTTATATTTTTTTTTTGCGCTAAAAATATCACTAGCATGTAGTCATATAGTATCACTAAAAATCAGGTGTCAATCCTAGTCGATTGTAGTATCCCGAGATATACACCTAAATGTTTTCCATATTAATTAAACGATTCAATGTAAAGGTGAAAATGCGTATATGTATAATACATTTTTATTACACGGCATCTGATTTGGCACATGTAAAAACAATTCGTGCTTGCATAATTCGCTACTTGGTATGTATATAGTAGTAAAAATCGGTGAATATAAAAGAATAATATTTACGACGATTTCTCATGCAAAATTGAATGCTGGGTATTATGTATATACACGAAATATTTTCATCTATGTAATGACTCATCAGGATATCTCTGGAACCATAAGACTTGGAGACTTGAAATTTGGTAGAAATATTCTTCTCCCCGATTAGAGGTCGGCTAAGAATTGATTTTGATAAAATCCTATCCGCAGGGGAGGGGTGGCTTGAGGTGGCGTTTGATGTGTTCGATTGGGGACAGCTAGGATAAAGGCATCAGGCGTATCAGATCAAATGTAGAACAAGACTTGAATAGTTTCACCATTACAATGGTTTTCTCTAATTGACATCGTAGAATACATTCACGGAAGGTCAATTGATTTGACATTTATACTTTGTGTTTGACTAAAGGAGAAAAGATTTAAAGGGGGTATATATAGGTCATCAGCAAAAATATTTAAATCTTTTACATCTATTTCAAATTAAATTATATTAAATGTATTACATTAACATGCTCCGAGCCAATTTTTGGAGATGTCCCATTCAAGCCGCGTGGGGTGTATACGACCTACAATTTAAAAATTAAAACAATGTTTAAGACGTATGCTTTTAAAGTACACGGCGATGAAATATTGCACATCGAATGAGACAATCGGCTAATTTCCACTTCGTAGAGCACTATCTCTGTCCCACACTACGTATGTGACGTTTTGTCAGTCGTATTTCGCGCGACAGAGATAACGCTCTACGAAGCCGATTGTCTCTTTTCAAAGATTGAAGTATAGTATATATCGCCGGGTACTGTACACTTATTCAATACTGAAAAGACGTAATTAGCGAGAAAAAGTTATAAATTTTAATATGCATTACGCACGCGCATGCGTGATGTGAAGTTATATATTCGAGCCTACAATTCATTTGTTTAAGAATCCTTTGTTTATCAATGAGAACTGCAAATGGCCTTGAACGGAATGTGCAGCGGAGGTCGTATAAGCCCCACATGGCATGAAATGTGTCAATATAATTTTCCATTGTAATACAAGAAAACAATTACCTCTATCAGTACAAAGTCTATATATATATAGTGTATACCATACCTTAATTGACAACAAATAAGCTATGTATTCTCCCCTTTAAAAATGTAACATCTTGTAGGTTCTGTGGATTTAAGATGGTGAAGTAATTTAGAGGAGACATAACCTAGTGGGCTTTTTGGACTCTCTGGTCGAACTTCCACTTGTGTTACCGAAATGGCTGTACCGTGAGTTAAAAAAGCGCGGCTGAAAAAGTTTACGATGGACAGGTATCGAAGTGCCCGATAATCACCCCCGTCCCCCACTCGCATTCCTAAGGCGCGGTACAGCGGTTGCGGTAGCACTATACCACTTGAAAATTGAATAAGTTAGAAAATGCTGTATGCAGAACTATTAGAATTCTATTGTGGATGACTACGTCTAGAAGTGGAAGCTGCAAATGTCACTTAGCAGAGTTGCCAGGTCAAAAAAACGTAATGGTATCTATGGTGTTGCCATAAATCATGTACTTAATATTTAGACTATTGAAACTCCAGGCAGACATTTACTAATTAAGTGGATGGTAAAATAAATGTGATTTTGTATGCGATGAAAGAGAAGGAAGATGTAAATATGTCGCCGTCAATATCCCGCGAATCAAATGCACTGTGATCATAGGAGACGCTTTATGTATTTTTTTGTTTAATAAAAGAATCAAAGATTGATTTATTGTTTCATTTTATACACATAGTCGACATAGATGCCCACTGCTGAGCATAGATACCTCTTTTAAAGATATATGGGGGGATTCACCATAATCGCCACTCTTGGCAGGGGGATTGCCGATCGCATGTGGTATGGTATACAGAGGACGATGCTTTCTATCCTCTGAAAACTTTTGAGATCAGTAGGTATCTTATATAATTAATGTACAAAGTGTGTGCCTTTTGTGATAAAGATAAATATAAAATTAATTTATTCAACATTCGACTTGCTATTTATTTATATTTTTAATCTATTAACTTTTGACTCTGCTTTGCGTGGTGTTATAGTTGTGAAGAAGAAACTTCACAACAACATATCTTTTAATAAGGCTTAATATACATTTATGCATATACACTTTGTCAGATATAGCCTGAATTTGATTCTTGTCATTTAAATATTCGCATATTTAATGACAACCATTAATTCAATTAACAATAATGCAATGCTTTAAAATATAATCTTCTATAATATAAAAATGAATCTCAAAATGCGTTGGTAAGCGCATAACTCAACAACGCCTTGAACAATTTGGCCAATTCTTCTTTTTAAATGTTAGTTGAAGTTAAAGGAAGGTTTTCACAGCGAGAAAAATTCGAATAATTGCCGCAGAAACCCTAAAACAGCCTTTTTCTTTTTTCCATACAAACGTTTTATAACTATAACGTAGGGTCAATTTGAGCTTTATTGTTACGAAATAAAGTTCAATGTTGTCTAAGTAATGTAGGTGTGTTCCTATCGAGTCAATTAAAGTTCACTGTTGTCTAAGCAATGTAGGTGTGTTCCTATCGAGTCAATTAAAGTTCAATGTTGTCTAAGCAATGTAGGTATGTTCCTATCGAGTCAATTGAAGTTCAATGTTGTCTAAGTAATGTACGTGTGTTCCTATCGAGTCAATTAAAGTTCACTGTTGTCTAAGCAATGTAGGTGTGTTCCTATCGAGTCAATTAAAGTTCAATGTTGTCTAAGCAATGTAGGTGTGTTCCTATCGAGTCAATTAAAGTTCACTGTTGTCTAAGCAATGTAGGTGTGTTCCTATCGAGTCAATTAAAGTTCAATGTTGTCTAAGCAATGTAGGTGTGTTCCTATCGAGTCAATTAAAATTCACTGTTGTCTAAGCAATGTAGGTGTGTTCCTATCGAGTCAATTAAAGTTCACTGTTGTCTAAGCAATGTAGGTGTGTTCCTATCGAGTCAAAGTTCAATGTTGTCTAAGCAATGTAGGTGTGTTCCTATCGAGTCAATTAAAGTTCACTGTTGTCTAAGCAATGAAGGTGTGTTCCTATCGAGTCAAAGTTCAATGTTGTCTAAGTAATGTTGGCGTGTTCCTATCGAAGCAATTAAAGTTCACTGTTGTCTAAGCAATGTAGGTCAGCTAGTTAATAATAAAAATACATGTTATCCTCATAGAAACAGTATTACGATGGTGTTAAATAAAAACCGACAATTTTAACAAGCAAATTTATTATTTAATTTTTACATTGTTCGTGAATAAGTTGCTCATATTTGTAATCTTTTAACATCTTAACGCAAATGGATAGGTACAGTGCAAACTTTATTTACATATCAATTGTTACAACTCAAGTTTAAAGCATTTCACAAAATCAATCCTTAATTTACTCCATTCGAGAATAAAGATGGCTGATTAAAAAAAAATAAGAATGTAAAATGTTTTTTTACAATTTTTCCGATTTTTTTTAGTGAAGAAAAATCAAAGATACATAACCCAAAGGTTAATTGAAATGTTAAAAAACGCTTGGCAGAAATATTCTTACTATAAATTGTAACAAGAAATAAGAAATTATTAATATATAGAATAATTTTTCGTATCGTATATATACGTATATTATATATAGTGTTGACTTTCATTGTCAATTTCGGACTTATATGTTTCTACCAGAATGTATGTTACTGTGTATCTAGGATAGTTGATGTGAACCAATAGAAACACTCCATTTATAGTTGCTGAGCGTGATTGGGTAAATGGAGTGATTCTATTGGTTGACTTAAATTTCTCGCACATTACTAGTGGAAACGCAGCTTAACATGTTATATATTGATATATTCCAACACTGCTGTTTAAGCAAATGAATGAACTTTAAAAAGAAGTTTAAGGTTTTTAAATTTTTTTTTGGAACTATAGATTGTGTAATTAATTTTTAAAATAACGTGTTATGTAGAAAAATAAATTAAATGTTTTAATTAAGGTAACAGTGCCACATGATCCCAATCGAATAAGTCAAACATATAATACCCGGCGATAAATATTGTAACATCGATCTTTGGAAAGAGACAATCGGCTAATTTTGGCTTTGTAGAGCACTATCTCTGTCCCACGTATGGGGTGTTTTGTCAGTCGTTGTATTTCGTGCGAAAACAGCCAATTGTTTTTTCCCAAAAGGTCGATGTTCAATATTTATCGTCGGGTACTGTATATATATTTATATTAACCAATATAGCTCTTTTACATTCGTTATAAAATATTTTAGCATGTTTGTGTAAGTATGAAATTTAAAAATTAAAAGTTTATATCACATAGCGCCAACGACACTTATGTAAATAGACTAAACAAGCATTTAGTTTTTTTTTAATTCTTAAAACAGGATAAACAGTGGGTTATGTATAATTTATATGATCCAGATCAAAACGAAGATAATAAAATTTCACATATTAAAATATTATCTAGATCAACGAACACTTTATTCGTTGCCTATAAATTCATTTATAACATTTTTTATTATTAAAAAAATGTAATTAAGAAAAAGGTAAATTTATTTCCAAATTATAACAGATATTTTTAATTATTACAGATCAAATTAAATAGTTTAATTCTAAAATGTAACTATCGTTTGAAAATTATTAAAAATAAAAATTTGACATGCAACAAAATTTTTAAAAGAAGAATTTTTAAAAAAAAAGTTTAGCTTTTGAAAGGTTATTAATAATAAGTAGATGTTAAATAACATTTCTTTCATCGCGTTCCGAATAGAAATTACTTCCATTGTGCAATAGTTTTTTTTTTTTTTAATAAAACGAACGCCATAGACAAAACGTGAGACTAAGAAATTTTCAAGCCTTATGTTTTATACTCATACATTCCCCGCACTAAATTTAACACGACTTTTTACTTACTTTATTATAATTAATTTAATAAGGTATAATATATTGCTTATGATAGTTAGGTGCTTTTTTAATACTAATTCAATTAATGCCTTTGACATCTAAAATTTTTACAGAAAAAAATGACAGGGTTAACAGAATATTTTGGATAAAATAAATTACTAGTAATGTATTTTAAATTTAGTCCAATAAAAAATATATGAAATTGCTATATGAAGGGCCTTTTTAGTCAATTCTTTTTGAGCACGATATTTCTCGAAATTTGTGAATCCATATTTTAAATATATACTTTCCACTTTTATTGCTCTATGGATAATCTTTTATTGTTTAAAAATACTATAGATTTTGAAATAATTTTGAAATATTGAAAAAATCAAATGAATTTTTGTAAAGTTTACCAAAGGTAATGTCTTTATTTTTTTATGGCAAACGTCGATTTCTTGGTATTTTTTTTTCGGGAATATTGCGTGCTCCCACATAAAGGCCCTAAATATATACTAGTGAAGAAACGATAATAAACTTTGGACTAAGGGTCCGTAAGGCAAGGGTGACCAAGGGGTTACGTGAAACTCGAAAGAAGTCTACGCATGACCAACAAAATTAGGATTCACAATACCTAAGCAAGGTGTCCAAGGAAATTTATCTGCTTCCGATGGTGAAGAATATTTATGGTATTTCAAGAAGCAAGTCCATCGAAACCAGTTAAATTTAGTAAGTGGTCTATAAGAAAAAAATTCAAAGAACCTCCATTTATAGGCTGAAAGAACATAACACCATTCACACACACATCCAAGAGAAATAAATCGAGCTATTTAAGATTTAAGTTTAGAAAATCAGTCTCAATGAACAGGCCATTATTACCGTAAATATAAATTTATGTTACCTCTATACGTGACGTAAGCGATGGGGAGGGGATTTTACAACACAATCTAATTAAGTACGTGACGCAATATGTCACGGTAACACAGCGAATTCGGGTAAATCTGTGAACGTCGAGACAAAGTTCTATAAGACAGTTAAATACAACCAGGGGCGGCTTAACCTATAGCGCAGGGTGGGCAATGCACACGGAGGCCGTCGATGGCTAACAGCATCGTCTTGGAATCTATAGCGATTCGCCGCTTAGTTTCGCAACAGAGATGTGTTACAGGCATAAAAACAATGAGTGTTATTCTGCCGTCATAAGAAAGGCCGTAATTAATACCATTCTGTAAGCTATACCTACTTATAAGGCAAAGTTTATAGTTATAGCCGCAGGGGGGGGGGTCAGGCCTGGAGGCGCCAGGGTATCATTGCACACCGGCGCTACAAGATCTAGAGCCGACCCTGAATATAACACACACAGCGACACCACATCGAACATCGAATATAACACGGATAGATAATCAGATGTCAGTCTTTGTACAGTCGAATCACATTCGTTTTATTGCTGACTGTAAATATTAATTTTAAAGATAAATCTAAAATTCATAAATGAACATTTGAGGGTAGATCACAAAACTTCATACGTGGGTAGGCAGAGGTATTTTGAAAAATAGTTTATAAATCGATATAAACAATTATAGATGTACTAATAAAAGAATTTTGTTTATTTCTCAATATATCCGCCTTTTACGCGTTCACTGTAAGGTATAGACCTACCTCATACCGACAACATTACCTGTCTTCTATTTCCTGTGACTTTGACTATAGCTTGTCGTCACGCGAGAATTTTTTTTTTATTTATTCCAGCTACGTCGGTTTTTTTCTACCAAGTTTTTACCAATCATCAATTGGTCTTTTGGGGTAGGTTTATATTTTACATGAGACGCGTATCAGCTGATATGATAATCATGATAATTTTATAAATAAATCAGAGGAAAGTTTCATTTGAATATGAAGGACACGCGGTTTGTTTTCAATTATTTTTAACTGATAAATTATTTGATTAAAATCTACGTAACATTGCAAACCTCTATGCTATTGGTGCAATGATTAACATATAAAGGTTATTTATCTAAACAACTTAACAATATCTTATTTACTATCGTGCATGCAACCACACGTTGTATAAATACATAGTAATTGTGCATATGGTATACCGATTTTTTTTGGGCCTTTCATTTTATATTTAAACTTATGTTAAACTTACATATATAACTTAGAGTAAGAAAAGAAAGGAAATTCTCTCTCTCGTGTCTCGGTATTTACAATAATAAACGATGTATTTACAGAACAGCAAAAAGTGCACAAAAGACAAAATTCACAAAATATGTATTTGAGCAATACGTTTAAATATATTTACAAAAAACACTTTCACAGATTATAATTATATTAAAGGGCAGAAGCAAGCTAGTGTTACCATCGTCAAGAAGACACGCCATCACTTCACCCGTAAGTTCATTCGAAGAATTATCAAATGTTACCATTCACAAAAATCTTGTACATTGCATAAAACATTAAATTTGTAAATATTTAAATATATTAGTTTTATATAATAAAATAACTTTTAACTTTAGACGTGAAAATATTGCTTTACTCGATTTTGAGTGAAAACCCGAGTAGTATCATAAAGTTGGTCGTTCACGTCTTGTAGATTTATAAAAAGGACATTTAAATATAATAAAATGCAATTTAATCTAGCAAATTAAATAACATAAGAAACAGGTATAATTAAAAAAAAACTGTCATTGTACCACAGCTAAAATATTTTTACACACGACGCTTGTCATGACAACGAAAATAGATATAGAATCTATAAATATGGTACTAACCTTTTGTTCTATTCACTGCACTACATATAACATGATGGATTTCTAGAAAAAAATCTTTATTGCTATAGGACAATTATTTACATCGCCTATTCTATTAGGTGCATTCTAAACATTAAAAGTATAACTAATTTAAACGAAAAACGACTTACAATCTACTGAAACGACAACATTGCTACTGCATCACTTAAGTTAAGAGTATATCACAATTAAGTTAGAATTTTGTATACGTAAATGTCAATATGACAGCTGTCAAAACTTGACGCGTCTTAGCAGTTTAAAAAGACACGGAGATCAGTAAATGAAACGTTTATACAACAATTCGAGACTTATTTTTTTATAACCAGAAATAAGTATAAAATTTTTAGTAGAAATTCAACAGATTCAATTGTTAGGTTATCATAGGTAAAACTTAGTCGGACATGTCGTTTGCTGTCGCTGAATTTAACGTCCTATTGTCTTCACTTAACAACGACTTATCGTATCGCCTCTGCCTCACGATTTTAGGTCTTGCTGCACCGAGCAGAGGGGCTGATATTGCGTGCCCGCCCATATGATTAAGCTCTTTTCGCCCTTGTAGTAAAGGCGAAGTGACACTAGATGATTCGTCTCCTTCATCATCAGATAAAGCTGGATAGCTTTCCTTCATTTTAAGACTTCGTTCAAGTCGCCGAAGAAATCTGAAATAAATGAAAAATCCAGTTTAAAAAATTGTAAAATTGAAATAAAATCTTAAAGAAATTTATAACGTACGCTAAACGGAATGTCATAATTCATACAAACCTTATTTGATTACTAATAGTTCTTAACTTGTTGACTTTAACGGGTTTACGCGTATCTTCAGTCAAGTCCAAGCTAGATGATATTTTTGAAGATGTATCCTTAAACAAAAAAATAATGTTAGAAATTCCACAAATTGATAAAATTCAAGTATAAAAAAAATATTAACTTCAATTAGAGCATGCATTTCAAACGTCTAATACAAATAATATATTAACAATACATTATTTAAGTATAAATAACTTTATACATACATTAAACTACAGTGAAACATTTTGAAACAGATACGAAGAATAGAAGAATATTGACATGCGTAAAAAAATAGTTGGCTGTATGTTTTAGGACCTTCTGCATTTCTTCTGCTAAGAAAAAAAAAACTAGCAATACTGTCATAAAGCGAGCGCCTGTCGTATTTGGCGCGAAAACGCTGCAATTAGGCATAAACACACTATAAATAACTTTAATTTCAAAACCTTTCACTAATTATCTATTTAATAATAATTTGTAATAATTAGCCTTCAAAGTTCAAATGAACGCTTAGTATTTTAACTTATATTTTTATCTATAATATATATTTATGTTAAATTGGTCCTATTTACAAACCAAAAATTTTATGAACAGCTTCAAAGATTATAATAAAGATTATACAGAAGTCGTATATATTTTTTCTCACTTTTTTTCTAAAAGTTTTAGTACTGGCTAATAATGTACGCCTGTCTATACTATAATTTTAAATATTCAATTTATGAAACAAGCTAGATCTAGTTGAGTAATTTAAGCAGTAGGTTTTAATGTAATTTCGGATA
The DNA here is from genome assembly GCF_028537555.1 of Battus philenor. NCBI lineage: Eukaryota > Metazoa > Arthropoda > Insecta > Lepidoptera > Papilionidae > Battus > Battus philenor. The sequence goes on along the minus strand of NW_027181678.1, from coordinate 13,534,943 downwards.
TAAAGTTAAAAATTATTATTGTCATTACTATTACATGTTATGTATGATATATATTTCTGTTTTATTATATATTTTTTATCTATGTATTAATTGACACATCATTAAATTTTTAAACTAACCATAAAAAGGCGGGAAAGTTAGAAAGTGACATTTGATGTTTTTTTTTTAATTAACCGGATACAGTATGAACAAAAGCCAGAGACAATAATGTCTATAAGATAAAGTCTATAGCGTGCAGAATTTAAGGTTTATGACCGGCAGGTTGGTACATTCACCTCGGAGCTACGGCATTTTTGTCTCCGAAGAGGCTTCCTGGGTCGATGTTCACACGGCTGCAAACATATCAAACGTAGCCAAAAATAATAAAACACAAACTAATGGAAAAAGCTAAAATAATTATATAAAAATATTACTATCCCCGCAACTCGCTAATGCGGTGAAACCAATTTTGTTTCAAAGTAGGTTTTACAAAGATAGTTACAGATGTTAAACTTTTAAAGGGGTGAATGTATTGCTGTCAAATAAATGTACACTATCCAAAAATCAAATGTGTCATAAATAATAATGTAAAGATAATATAGTAAGAAAAAGTGTTTTAATTTTTTTTATCTGTCCCTGTTTGTTATTGGACTGTCGCATTCCATTAGAAAAAAAATTATTTAATGTAAATAGGTGGTTTAAATCTTTTTGCTAACAAATTCATACATTCACCCCTAATGCTAAAAGCATATACCCGTATAATAAATAAATCAGACATAATTGCAATCAAAATATGGCACTGTGTCATTTTCGGAATATCGTATTAGATAAATGTTTTAATGAATTTATTGCGTCTGATATATTTCAGTTGTAATATTACGTCGTAAGAAAAAATCTAAAAGTATTTATATTCTATGGAAAGGCAGTGACGTCAACAAAATGGCGGACGCGTCAGCGAATTGCGGGTTTAATAATGTGCAATTATTACACAAAATTAATCGAATCATTTACAGTGTTATTATTTAATAAAATAAATATAATATTTACAAATAATGATGTAAGAGAACCGTATGTAATTTTACAATACTGTTATAAATGCCTTAATTGCGACAATTTATATACGTTGTGTTCATTTAATACATATTTGTTTACTTTAAAATGTCTTCATAAATTTCACTTTAGTCATTTAATCGTAAATAACGTTGTATTTCATCATTCATCGATAATACCCGTTTAGGATTTCGACACGAAGGCTTCCCAGAGAGCTGAATCTCCACTTGGTCGGTTGCTATCGCTAGGCCAATAATACTAACACCACTTTGGAAAGCGTTAGCGATGGAAGAAGTGGCGGAAGAAACTCTAGCAATGCTTTCATCTGGTATAATTCTGGGCTCGTTCAGGGGCAACTCCAGCTCGTGTAGCGCCCGTGTGCAATTAAACCCTGGCGCCCCCTAGGCCTGACCCCCTCCCTACGGCTATAACTATTAACTTTGCCGTCGTAACAAGAAAGTTTTTTCATATTCCAACAAGCTATTTGATATATAGGTATAGCTTACAGTATGGTGTTAGGTACGGCCTTTCTTCTGGCACCCCATAGGCCAGACCCCCCCACCTGTGACTGTAACAATTAACTTTGTCGTCGTAACAAGAAAGTTTTTTCATATTCCAACAAGCTATTTCATAAGTAGGTATAGCTTACAGTATGGTGTTAGGTACGGCCTTTCTTCTGGCACCCCATAGGCTAGACCCTCCCACCTGTGAATGTAACTATTAACTTTGTCATCGTAACAAGAAAGTTTTTTCATATTCCAACAAGCTATTTAATAAGTAGGTATGGCTTACAGTATGGTGTTAGTTACGGCCTTTCTTCTGGCACCCCATAGGCTAGACCCTCCCACCTGTGACTGTAACAATTAACTTTGTCGTCGTAACAAGAAAGTTTTTTCATATTCCAACAAGCTATTTTATAAGTTAGGTATAGCTTACAGTATATTATTAGTTACGGCCTTTCTTCTGGCGTCCCATAGGCCTGACTCCCCCTCGCGACTATATTTATTAACTTTGCCGTCGTAACAACAACGTTTTTTCATATTCCAACAAGCTATTTTATAAGTGAGTATAGTCTCAGGGAGCGCCACGGCACCCCCGTGTGTATTGCACACCCTGCACTATAGGTTAAGCCGCCCCTGGCCTGGTTCCACTGTGATATATAATCCAGTCTCTATCCGAAGACACTGGTTGGTAATAGAACGACGACGATGATAGTGTGCAGTGTCTTGTCTTATCTTCTCTTATCTTGTCGTCGCTTAGTTCTCAAACTAGAGTACGGTTTTAGACACTGGCGTTTGAATTTACCGAGTGTGATTTAATTGTATGTGGCGACATCTAGAACAAGTGACTTAAAATTCCGTAGCTTTGACAGGTTTCAAAAAAAGGTTGTAGTATTTTGCCGAGCATAACTTTTACGATCTTAGCGGTTGAATATTTGTATTTTTTTATGGCACCCGCTATTTGGGACCTCGCCTTCTATCCTCTATTTTGCTGGGAACATGGATATACTATATTAATTAAATTTTTATTATTTTCATACTCTTCCATTGTTCACAATCTCTATCATTCTGTTCTTCATTCCATAATTCAGTCTATTTTTTTCTTCCGCTTTACTATCCTTTCATGCATTCTCAATTATTGCAGTTTAGTTTATTTATACAATTTATATAAATCACAGCTTTTTTAGTTAATTTTACATCTTATACCTATATATCACAGTTCTCTTGTTTTTAATATTAGTGTTTACATATTTAATTTATTTCTGTTATAATTAGTTCTAACATAAATTTTTGTATTGCACTGTTTAACTTATCATTTGTTCCTATTTATTACTGTTTTGGCCATTGTTCGGCAGAAGAAGTTCAGGAAGGTTTTTCTGCCTTCTTTCTCTATCAAAATGGAGGCGATACCGGCCTCTATCTTTTTCCTATTCGGCGTTCATTTTCGAAGCGTATTCATATTAGGTTCTTTTAAGCGCTTTACAAGTTAAAATAAACATCCTGTATTGTATTTAATGTTTGAAGGTATGCTAGTCGGTTTAGGCTTTGTGATGCGTCAACCAAATAGAGTCCGATATGTCCGCGGACTTAAAATTTACACTGGATTCGTACCCCAATTACAATACTAATAGACTATACCCGTGTAGGTGTATAGTGTAGTGAATGAGGTGTAGTGTAAGTTATGCGCGGACTACTCGGCGGTTGGTATCGACACAGGCTTCTTCTAACCGCCCTTACTTGAACGCGAGCTGGGCGGGCGCGGGCTGGGCGGGCGCGGCCGCAGTGTCTTGAATGTAAGTTGTTCGGTGCGTATTTGGTGACAGCAGCAACTGTCCTATAGTGCAGGGCTTCTTAAACTTTTGTCATTCACGACCCCATTTATGATTGCGAATTTCTTGGCGACCTCATACAAATATAAAAGAAAAATAAAATAATATTTTTAAATGATTTATTTATTAGGTAACAATATACATATGAAAATATATAGTTTAAAAATTCATTTTGAAACCTACAAAGATCTAAAATTAAAAGTTGCACAAAAATGATAAAATTGTATTTATATTTGTTAAAAACCTTCAACAAATGCGCGTGTCTAGACGCTGCATGTCCACTGTATTCCGCCAACTCTAGTGATGTTATAAAATGATATATATATATAAATATTTGACATTAAAATCTCTCGACCCCAGAATTTTACCACGCGGGGTCGCGACCCATAGTTTAAGAAGCCCTGCTATAGTCGTATTGCCTTAGAAATAATTCTCGACAATACAGTTCTAAAAATCAATATAAATTCACACCACACGTATGCTTATATTTAGTTTTGGGGCAGTGCATAGGTAATTATAATACAGTGATATTGCATTGTGACATGCAGATTTTTTTTTGTATAATAAATTATTTAATGTGCATTTATATTAAAATGTATAATTAGTTTATATCGTATAAAACTATAGACAAAAGTGTTTTCAAAAAAATTAAAAAAGTAAAATTTAATTTTCATTTTTATCTTTAAAACAAATCATTAAGACTGTTTATTATTGTTTCATGTGTTATTTCGTTCTTGTCAAACCAATATCTACTATTTGCAAATAGTATAAGGCAGTGATAGTATAGCGATAGACTGAGAATTGTGAACTTAAGTCGCGGGTTCAATTACCAGGATACAATCTTATATAATTCATATTTTGTACATTAATTATATAGGATGACCACTTAATAAATAAGTAAGAAAAGGACCAATATTTAGCCACTTCCGCACATGCAGTGGTAGTCGTGCAACAAAGTGCACCGCCCGCCAGCCCGCTGATAAAAGCGTATGCGGCAAACATTGCGAATTACACAACTGCCACCGTTAATTTACTCAACACGTGTTTCACCCCTCCACGGGGCATCTTCAGGAGTTATGTTACACCGATTAGTGCCAAACACAGAGTCAATTGGCAGTAATCGGTGGCTGGCGGGTGGTGCATTTTGTTGCGCGACTACCACTGCATGTGCGGAAGTGGCTAAATATTGGTCCTTCTCTTACTTAGGATGAACTTCCGCAAGGTAATGCCTGATTCCATTAAATACTTAATAAATAAGTTTCCAAAAGGATGGACAACAGCGTCCTGTCGTCACACTGCGATTGTTAACCCGTCTGCCAAGTGTGGCGATTATATGTGTGTATATATATATATATATAGATGTCCCGCATAGATATCTTTAGGGAGTTCTGTGCCTTGCTATGGACGTCTATGGGCTGAAACGACCACGACCATATTACAGACTCTTTGTTAAAAAATTGGTTCCTGAACAATAAAATGGTAATAATTGTAATGTTTATTCACATAAATCTCACAGAGTGTTCTCATTGTATTATCAGAAAAAATGAAAGAAATCCATAAAATTTGAAAAAGAAACAGAGACGGACATGTTTATAATAATCCAGAATTGATAAATAAACTGGATAAATTGTGAAATCACCAAATAGCAGATATTGGATTGGCAACGTCGATTAGAGACATATGTATTTGTTGTAAATTCTTCACCTACCTGCATTTCCAAATCAGGCGGCAGTCGCAGTTCTCTCGCCGAGGCGACGGACGCCACCGAAGCGTTAGAGACGGAGTCCTCGGATGATGATGATGATGCTAGAGCTGGTGCCTGGGACCGGGAACGACGTCTGCCGACCTTACGCCCACGATTGCAACATGGGACCTTAAAACATATCTTTTAACTAACGACGCCAAAAATAAACGACTTGATAAAATTTTGGGATCTTAAAAATATCTAATGGAATCAAACGTTACCTCGCGGAAGTCCATCCTAAGTAAGAAAAGGACCAATATTTAGCCACTTCCGCACATGCAGTAGTAGTCGTGTAACAAAGTGCACCGCCCGCCAGCCCGCTGATAAATGCGTATGCGGCAAACAATGCGAATCACACAATCGCCACCGCCAAATTACTCAACACTGCATATATTGGTCCTTTTCTTACTTAAAAATATCGTCTTAATTCCAGACCAATTGATTCTAGAATTTATCTTCAATATTTAATATTGAAGATAAATTCTAGAATCGAATATTTGAACAAATTCAATTGTATTAAAAATTTTAAGGTTTTTAACACCAATCAGTCGTATAGATAACTGCGCGCTACAAAACTAGGAGCCTTCGTATTTATATATACCTTTCTCTGTCGCACACACAGACGACACACGTGATTGGTTGCAAAGTAAAGATTGTGATTGGTTGTGTAAATAAAGTTCGTTCTGTTATTTGTTAACGCAATATACAAGTTTTGTATTAATAGTGTTTCTATAAATAAAATTCGTGTAATTCACGGACCCTTCCGTTCTTTTGAAAGCTGTAAAAGCCTTAGAACTAAGAAGAAAAATATCATCAGGAACAATGCAATGTAATACAAATAAAATTAATTCTGTTCTCCGCACTCGAACTTTACTTTCAACTCCAAGAAGACTTCTCTCCTAAAGATTAAAGTCATCGTGTTGCCACTAGAAGACAAATTGAGATTTTTAGATCACTAATCATGTCTAAATGAATCGATTCTAGAATTTTAATTTTAGGCCCTAATCATGTATGAATCAATTGAGTCCAGATTCTTTTGCGACATTAAAATAGATCGTCTAAATATATCTAATCCAACTGTGTTCTTATTTTTAGAGATTGTGCCAAGAAAAAAATAATTCAAGGTTTTTTGGAGCCTTAGATATCATATAACTTACTATGATCCATGATATAATCCATGAAATTTATATGAGTCTAGATAATATTATACAACTCACCATAGCTAGTACAATCGAGTGTTTATTTCTGAATAATAGGATTACACGTTTAAACAACAAGATAAAGGTCTTTTGAATGTAATCTTTTAGTAGAATATCAAAATGTATTTAAATTACATACAGTCACGAATTTTTTGTTACATTTTAAGAAACATGATCGTAAAATTTAAGTACTGCTTTGCAGTAGTTGGTATTTATTGATGTGAATAGTTGAAATAATATGTCAATTCTATGATAATTGTCAATATGTACATAGTATCATACGTGATAGTTTTTTTGATTAGTTTTTATAACTTTCGTGTTGGACATCTCGTGCTCGTGCAATAAAATCTTCACAATTTTATTTTTATTTTTATTCCCACTTTCACTATTGTCATTCTCTTTCTCTTTCATTCGTTTATTGCTACCTATCATACATAGCCTCTCTTTCTTCACCTTCATTCCAGAATACTGTAGCAATTCTTAATTGTTATTTTTGATCTTTATTTTACAATCCTTTACTGTTATACATTTCTATATCACAATTTTAATTTCGGTTTTTTACAGTGTGTTCCCTATATTTATGTCTTCTATTGTTAAGAGAGAATTATGTCTAGCAGTTGATTCTTTATCATTCTACCCTCTTAAAAATAAATTAATAAAGTTTAACTTTATGATATATAACTTCATCTACAAGCCTTTAGCCTAAACCTCTTTCCTTAAACTTCTACTAATTTCAGGAAACTTTCGTCAGATGTCTCTATCTGGTGTTGCAGACTTAAACAAGTCTTCTTCAATATAGTTAAATATATATATATATATATGGAATGACAAGGGTGAATAAGCTTTAAAGAGATGAATCTATATCTCATATCCTTTTCATCAATGTATGTTTATGGTGTATCCATAACCAAAAATCAATGGTTTAGTAAATAAAAAAATAATGTAGTAAGGTAAATAGCGTTAACAAAATTCCGATATCTACATTTAAAATCAATTATTTTTTACTATTTTTTAGACTTTATACTGAGAGAAATAATTGGCCTGTTGTATTCTAATAAAGATATTTCAGAGTGAGTGAGAGATCACTTTATACACGTTGATTGGATACACATGTAAAAGCTCTTTGCTGACAAATGTCACCAAACACTTTATAATTAAATTGTAATTATTAATACTGTTTCAATATAAGGTATTAATGTTACGATTTTACTGCAAGTACCAAAAATAGTTTCACCTATTGCGATCTGTCGTCTTGTTTTCCAAAACGGTTTGTAACCAATTTTATCTTTGCTTACCTCTAGCAAATTGTGCATGGAGTGCGGCATGTGAGGTAGAGTGGACTTTGTGGCTACCGAAACATCGTGAGAAACTGTTCTAATTGTACGTCTGTCTCTTCTTCTACCAGCTTTTCTATGCATATTATTACCAGCCTTGCATACGCCACCTTTGACGCATTCTGAACTAGGAAAATCGTATAATCCATCAGAATCTGTGAACGGAAGTTGGCGACCGTAAAACTGGGGGGAAAATCTGCCCAGTCCCGTTTTATCGCTGAGAGGGCTTTCGCTTCTCGAACTGACAGGGCTCAGTGGTCGACTGCCATCGGAAAACAACATAGGAGGCCTCAAACTAGCTCTCTCATCCAAACCCCTTTCTACACTTATGCATTTAACTATAGAACACTTTGTAACACCGCTTGGGGAACAAATCTGCGGTATCTCTAACGTTTCCTTCAAAATGGCCAAATTCTCCATCTCCTTCGCACTAGAAGGAACGTCATCGACTCTTTCATCTGTTCCAATTCCTTCATCGTTTGACTCTAGCAGTGGATCATCGGAGAGTGTTTCAGAATCGGACCTTCCACGTCGTCTTTCATTTGTATCATTGCTTGAACTTGCTGGGCTTGAGTTTGTTTTCATTAAGGGCCGTCTTCTGGGTTGAAAACATGATGGACCTCCACCTGAACCTGGGTCTTCCATCTCAGATGGACAGAGAGGATTACTAGAACCGCATCGGGATGGACCTGGACTAGCCATGGAGCTGTATCCGGATGAGGATAGATTAGATTCAGACGGCGCTCGTTCGCCTCTAGCGGACATCGAAAATGGACTTAAATAACACATGTTCGCTGATGGTGGTGGCGGTCTAGGTGACAGCGGCTCATCTGACTCTTCGCTGGCGTTATACGTGACGGTTATTAATGGGGGAGGCTGGAATTCTAAATGGGGAGGTGTTCGTCTGGGAGGTGGTGAGCCTGGAGAAGGTCGTTCTATTGTGAGGACTGGAACTCTTAACGTTGGTGGTGCGGGAGAAGGAGACGACATCTCGCGTTCTGAGTCCTGACTGTGCGTGAAGCTGGGACTAGGCGAGTCTGTCACCTGTGTGGACGGCGTCGGCGTGTCTATGCTTACAGCCGGTTGACGTAACTGAAATTTAAATATTATTTCATTTTATACTGCTGATCCATGTCCTATTAAAATATCTATTTGTTCATATATCACTTTAACTACCTTTAATCTTAATCCCGCTGTGGGTCTTTCAACTTTTTCTTGTTTGATATCATCCAATTCATCTTCACTGGGAGAGAGGCAGGTTGATTCGCTTTTTATCTCCGAATCCATTTTAGACCGAGGCATTCGCGGTGAAGGCAGGGGTGTTGCTAAAGGAGTCGGCAGAGGAGTTGGTAAAGGCGTCGGCAGTTCGCGTATTGGTGATAGACATTTATTGATGGTGCTTGGGACTTCTAGAAGAATAGAGGGCGGGTGAAGAAGGTTACTTCCTGAAGGTGATGATTTATGCGCGCTAAGAGGATCGAGAACCTGAAATAATTAGACAAGTTTTAATGTAATTGCACTCGAGAGCGATACGGGCAACTTTTTGCGCTTTTGGCTATTGACACATTTATATTTTCTTTGATCGGACAGTGACAATCTGCAGGATGACCTATTTTGATCTCCTGCGACACTTATATCAATTATAGCTACAGAAATGTTTTTACTAATTGTCAGTGTTTATTTTTCCATATTTTGTTTTAATGAGTTTTTCTGTAGTTGTTTTGTATATACCATTGTGGTATAAAATAAATGTTTCACTGTATATCTATTTATCAGATACATCGATTTTTCTATTTACGTAATTTCATACCTGAATTTCAATGGTATTGTGTGGCCTCGAGACCGGTGAGTCTGGAGCAAGTGATGGTATATGGGAGGAGGCAAGGGATACGTCATCGTCGACAGTGTCGTCCTGTGGGGATGAGGCCGTCGGTGTACTGGACGCAGATATACCACCAGACGAGGCCCTGGATACAACCGTAGTTGATGATGAGAAGTTGCGAAACATTGCAAGTATCGAATCCGCGCTTGAGATTTTCGGAGTTCTGAAACAGATATTTTTGAAGCTAGACAATCTAACCAATTTAATAGCTTCATCATTATCATTTGAGCCGTAGGCATCTTTAGACCCTGGATTTCCAATAAAAACGGAGGCAAGAGGCTTGCATCTAACATCCTCTGATTAATCTGTGATACTTTGGGAATAGAAAAGAAGGATAAAAGGCAATGGTTGAAAGATAATAATGCTTATGAAGTGAAAGATTTTATGATGGAGGAACAAAAAGCATGAAAGATACTGTGAAGAAAAGAAGAAGAAAAACTTATTACTCGAAATTGTAACGTCCCTCTCCCACACCAAACAGGGAGAACGATAAAAAAATATTCTCCGATGAAGGTCAACAAGGATGTCTCTCGTGGGACTGTGTAGGTTTACCATCATAATTCCAGCAGTAGACTTCTACTACTGGATACAAGTCACACCATAAGTTTCAAATAGGACTGGTTGGTTGTCTGAATTTGGGTCTTCTGATCTCTCTAATAACGTCATTTGTCCATCATGTCTTAGGATGCGTTTGCTTATTACGTATAATGGAATCAGGTGATAATTGCTGACGATGATAATAAATCATAAGAAATCATTAAAGAAAGTCCTTATTAGAAATTTAATGATTGTTGATCACGATATCAGAGTCAAAAAGTCTATCGGACTGCAGACTGTTTTTATGTTATAGCTGATAAATTGACATCAGTTGCTAGCGAAATGAATCCACCATTTAAAATTACTATAGGTATCTATAAGTAATATTTGAAAAGAATAAACATAATAGTTTACAATCCAACCTCGAATATTTTTTCAACGCAGCATGCGCTAATGTCAGATCAAGACTTGACATAGAGTCGCTCCCTTGATTACTCGACGTGCTGTGCGGTGACCTGACTTCAACTCCAGGAGACGGTGGTGTACTTGACGCTTTGGCCTTCACAGTTCTATCCGCTATCACTGCCATCGGAATAGCAATAGTGTTCACCATGTCCACGTCTGAACTGGAGCTCATTTCAGCTGAGACTTTATTAAGAAGTCTTGCAAATGTAACTTTCTTTTCTAATTTCGGATCCGATATATGTCTCATGGATGGAGATGTAGAAGGAGTTGATCCTTCGCTAGCAAACGACGTGTCTTTGTTCTCTACGCCGTATTCAACGAAAGCTGGAGCGCTTTCTACTGTACTGAGGGTACGTTTCTCCGACATCTGTATTAGTTCTCCCATAGTTATCTTCTTCGAATGATCATTGGCTGATGCTGGGCTTATTAACTGTTGAAGTATCTGTTTTTTCTCTGCCGCGTTTTTCTTTGTTGGTGTTGAGTTATTTCGTTTCTTTCTTGGTGATGGAGAACCTGTTTAGAAAATGATTAATGTAGCATTTGTAACCGTAGGTATATTCGCTACTTGAAGCATTTATACAACATAGTAGTCATGACAATACTACACAACAATTAAAACATCTTTATAGGAAACATCAACAACAATTAAGGGAGCATCATGCTTCCATTCAACAAGGGGTGGTGCGTCTAATGGAAGCCAATTCTTTAGGATTAGTGCATTAATAAGTATAAATTTAAATTCGTCTGCCAATCACAGTTTGTGTAGTTTGTATAGTGTTGGTTGTATCTAACTTTCAGCTAATGGTTTAGTTAAAAAACTGAATATTAACAAATGCATCTGTTATAAATGCATGGGTGACATTGAAATCACTCTAAGCATAGATTTAGCGAAACATTAGCAATAGACAATGTTATGCGTTTACATCGATACGTATTTCGATAATTTATTTTCGAAAGATCGATTTTGTAAAAACACAACAAAGTGCGAAAGCATGCTAAGCACATACAGAAAACTAGCTATCCAGACGTTATATTGGCAAATCGATTAAAAAATATATCAAAAATCGTAAGAAATTTCCATGGTTAGTAATTGACAATGTAAAGTCTGGAGTATTTGGACGATCTACAAAGGTGCTTACGAAGGAAGGAGCGTCTACGTAAGAAATGCTTTAGTGTGAGTGCAAAATCAACGGTGCACACATCGAGGAGCCTGAACTGGCGGCATGTCCGTAACAAGGTATGGTCGGCATTCCACAACAAGTCATTCAGCGAAGTACATTCAGGTCTTAGGACCGCGCACTCCGCAAAACACCATAAATCGAGAAGTGATTTCAATGATATATCGATTATCATGACGAATGCAACTTTGATAACAAATGAATGATTAGGAGTACTAAAAGTAAATTATATCTTTAATATCTCATGTAGAGGGCGTAGCTATCGCTGTTGCAACTGACAGCCGTTGGAGTCGAAAGGATCTCGAGCGGTGAAGCAGATAAATACATAGTTAAAGTTGTCCATAATTGCTGGATGGGCAAGATCGATCATTGTGGCGACGTATTCGAGGGTTATATACCTTGCAGTGATCGTGTTTCGGCTGATATTACAATGGATATGATCTAGTATTAAATTTATTTTGCAATCTGTGGTTAAACGTCAAACGATGTCATACACGCGGTAAATGTTACTATAGATAAATAATAGCTACAACGTCTATAGCCACAGATAAAAAATAGTAAATTTAATTTTTAATTCGTCATCTATTACATATATTTACGTAATGCGTTTTTGTAACTGAAGTTATAAATATACACAAGGTTATTTTTGTAACAAGAACTATGTTTATCAAATCTAAATGAAATAAATAATCTATCTATAAGAAACATTACTTTTACTGTTCTGGTAAAAGTAAATTTAGAAAGTATGATAGATACTTTTAAAAATTTCAAACACATTATCGTCCAAATGTCAGATAAACTTCCATAACGATGTCATGGATTTTGAGGTATACAAGATAATTGGTTATAGGTTTAAATTTTTATAACTATTTTCAATCACCCTTTTTATATTGATCAATCTTAAAAATAACATTAACTTATTTTTACTATTAGAAAGACAGTTTAAAGACTTATAGCATCAAAAGTGTACAGGATCAGACAGTAAACCATAGTTAATTTTAATTTATAATAATTTGAATTCTGTAAAATCATTTTCGTAATCTATTATCATTACGCTATTTTATGTTTCTAAAACCATTGATTTTTGGATAGTGAATACCAATTGACAGACACACTCTTATCACCCATTATATATGTGAAATAAATATTCAAAGTTAGAGGCGTCTGAATGAAAGCCCCTTAACTTAGTAATATAGTTTAAGCAAAGCTAAGGCCTTCAGTACTCTCAAATGTAATGAAATTATATATCACAATGTTGGTTTATATAAAATATCATAGTATATCTGAGGCGAGGAAACCTAATATATACCGGACATGATATCAAATGTAGTATTGACATCAAATCAGCTATACATTCATCTGTTTCTAGTTTTAACACCTATAATCACAAAGCCTGTCTATATAGGATAAAAACAAGCTTGAAACGATAAGGTTGTATACAGGCGCCTGAGGAATCACCTGAACTTAATAACAGTTAGGAGCGCTTAGTGATCTTAAATGTAATGAATATAAGACACGAAGAAACTTAGGCTGTTTACTTTTTTAAAACTTTCACACTTATATACTTTTTGTTTCCCTGCCATGCGTGGGGCAGGGGCGTTAAATTTCGGGTGCAAATCATTTTTAAGATTTATTTTTAAATCATTCTCCTTTCTTCACGCTATGGTCTCCATTCACACATCACCTTACTTCCCTCATTTACTTTTCTGATTACCTTTCACCCTGTATGTTAGAAAATAATGTTAATGTTAAAAAATAGTATTGTGATGGACGAGGTGTAGATGGCGATCGGAGTGTAAGAGGGCGGAGTGCGGAGGGCGGAGTGCGGAGTGCGCGGCCAAGCGTCCCGCGCTCCACTCCTTACGTCCGTGCGGCGGCTTTAACAGATCGTCCAAACTAAAGGTGCGGGCGGCCCGCGGGCGTGGCGCGAGCCCCGCCACGGACGGCTTGCGTATACCCAGCCGCGTCAGCAGCGTGCGGTGCGCCGCCGGCTCGCAGCGCTGCGTCGCTGTGGACAAACGCCGCGTTGAGCGCGCCGGTAGCACTCCGCGCGTTGAGCGCGCCGCTAGCGCTCTCCGCGTTGAGCGCGCCGCTAGCGCTCTCCGCGTTGAGCGCGCCGCTAGTGCTCCGCCTGTGGCACCGCGGCGTACCGGCGCCGGCCGCCGCGCGTCGCTACCCGCATACGCAGTGCTCGCAATTCGTGCAACGCTTTCAAAACTTTCTCGAACTCCACCACATCGGGTATGATTCGATCTCACAAATATTTTAAGTTCTCATACTAAACTCTAAATTCGTCTCTTTTATGTAAATACGGCCAAAGTATTTTGCTATGAAATAGTCATTCTATAAAGTCCTTTAGCTGTGCCAGTCGAGAAATAAATATGAATTTAATTGAAAAAAGGAAACAATTCTAAAGAAATTTGGTTTATTATATATATTCTTTTCTTATTTGTACTAACCTAGCAATAGTTTATAAATTTTATTACGTTTATTGATTTAAAGATACATCTATCATATTTTGTATGACATTAAATTTAACTGACATCATAATTTATTAAAAAAATTCAAATATTAATGGAAATGAGGCAAAGGAATTTTTCAATGCCACTCTTGATTTTGATAATGAAATTAAAAACATAATCGATTATTTTTGGTATTAAATGTAACAAAATTATTTTAACTAATTCAAATGCAGATAATATTTAAAAATTATTATTATTTATTAAAAATTTACGTTTTGCATTTTAGCGTGTTATATTAGCTCTAATATGCACAGATTATTTAGTGGAAGCATTTTTTTTTATAATTTACAATACTTGGCTTATTGCATATTTGCTTCAGTGAGATTTTTATTTTATAAAATGTGCTTTTTACGCATAACAGAAACAAATCATATATTTATCGATGTTACAAAATTAATATAATGGTGAACATAGATAAAAGTATAGAATTAAGAAATAATGGCATTGTTTCTGAATTCATACAGATTATTAACACCAATATGGGAGACAGAAAGAAATATGATACGAAAAACGTGTCTTTACCTTATTAGATATAGTGCATCGAAAATGCATGAGAAACAGCCGAAATAAATTAAAATAAGGCTTCGTGATACGCGTGTATGCAATTCCTCCTCATAACTTTACCTATAAGCTTATTTGAAAATTGACAAAGCGGTTGTATTTCGTTAGTGTGACCATGAATAAGTTTTTTGGTAGAACAAGTCTTTCGTAATTTTTTATAAGAATTAGACCTAAAGATTTGTCCTCCAAGAAATTGTAGGGTAGACACAAAAAGGACTTACGTCTTGCGCATCTGTCTGCTTCCTCGGCGAGTAGCTTTTCGATTTTCTCGGGGAAGTGCCTCTTGGCGCACCAGACGAGGCCAATGATGCCCAGGACCACAAACACAGCGATAAGACCAAGCCAGAATGGCTCCTGTAGCATCCTTGTTCCAAGTCCAACAATATTTGGTGAAGGATTTGGTATTTCGCATCTGGAAATATTTCATACACCAATTAACGTCTGTTTAAAGCAAGTAAAATAGCGCAGTCCTTTTATTATATCTGATATCCATATTTAGATTTAGATATTTATCCTTGTATTATAGCTGATATCCATATTTCTATGATGGAGGCAAATTTTTAGTTGATATCCTATAACAACGCCGTTCAAAGTGGTCCAGTTAGACCTCACGGAAGGTTAGACGGGGGTCTAGGTTGGTGTGACAAAAAATGGAGGTCCACGTAATTATTAGCTTTCAAAAAACTTGATTTCCCCTTTTAATGTAGGCAGATAATATTTTAGGAAGCTCGACGTCTTTTGCTTTAAAAAAATGCACATTCACTACAACTTGTCAAATTCAGCCTCAACAGTTTTTAAAATTTTGATCTAATCTACAAATTTTCTGCCGAGTTTAAGGTAATAGGGTAGGAATGTAGCTACAAGAGGACCATTGCAACTGTGGGAAAGTGGTCTATGAGCAAAAATCTGGGAACCTCAATACTATAGTAATGGAAAGGGTATAGATAAAGGTCAGAATGTAAGAGGGCAGAGTGTGACCTAAGGTGTACGATGGGATAGAATGCAGGCTTTGAAGTGCTCAGGATATAGTGTGAAGTGCGGAGGATGGAATGTGTAGTGCGGAGGATAGAGGGTGGAGTGCGGACGATGGAGGATGGAGTGCGGAGGCTGGAATGTGTAGTGCCGAGGATGAAGTGTGTAGTGCAGAGGATAGAATGTGTAATGCCGAGGATGGAGCGTGGAATGCGGAGGATGGAGGGTGGAATACTGACGGAGTTTGGTGTGCGAAGTGCGCGGACAATTGTCTCCTGCTTCTGTAATAATTATGTTAGTTCGTGTAATGCGTAATCCTTAGTCATATAAAATAAACGAAAACTATATTAATATAAATTCAATGAAGCATATATTACCGTTTGCCTTTCCAGGATGGATTGCATTGACAGAGGAATCCGCCGTCCCGCTCTACGCATGCGCCGCGATGGTTGCAAGGCTTCGAAGCGCACGGCCGCACGCGTTCAGCACATCGACGCCCGCGCCATCCACGTGCGCACGCGCATATGAAAGCTTCGCCTCCTGTGCCTACGCCGCCAACGCCCCCTGCTAGCGAGCAGTTCCCGAAAACGCACGGTGACCTCTCGCACGCAGTGAGCACGCAGAATATACCTACAATGAGAAATGTAACAAATGTTTATTATTTCGTCGCTTGGCTAAGTATGTAAAATGAAGAAGTTAAGACGGGAGATATAGAATGCTAAACAAATAGCCTCTGCAGGTTTTAGGTTCTGGAGTTTAGACCACGAATTAAAGGGCAGCATAAGAGGTCCGTTCATAATGTCAACACATGTTCTTGTTAAGGTCGAAAACGCTTGATGTACGGCGCTATGAACCAGTCTCTTTGGTAATCTATGCAGGAGGTCCATATCAGGCAGTGCACATGTTACAGCTTAAATGATGATACGAAGGATTGACCAACAAGGTATGTTTTTTGTTTTATGACCCCCGCTATTGGGGGCCTCTCGTACCCCTATCTTGTGGTGGGACAGGGTCTTTTTTGGGCATTTTTTTTTCACTTAGTTTTTTTTTTATTTCCGTTCTCTGCTTCCATTCTTCACATGATCTTTCATTCCATTCTTTTATACCACATTTCTTCTTTATTACCCTTTTGCTCTGTTAGTCTATCATACTTCCCTTTTTCCTTTTACTTTTTTTGATTTATATTTTTATTTTACATTTTTTTTTACACATTATTACTTATTCTATAATTATTTCTATCACAGTTTTGTTTCTATTTACGTTTTTAATCAATTTATCTTTTTATACTCTGTTTGTTTTATTTCTTTCTATCGCCCTTTTGGCGATTATCATCAAGGTATGTTGTAGGTGATTTTAATAAGGATATACCAGGCCAATAATTGCACTAGTCTTCAGGCTTTATAAAAGTGGTAGTTTTTTGTGGGAAACTGTTTACGGTATTACAATACACTCTCTGTTTCTCAATTGCTTTGCGCGGAGGGGGCATACGCGAAGCAACACCCCCGCGCTCCGTACTTACAGATATTAGCGTCCGTGTGTTTGTTTTTAAATACTTTTTTTTATTTCCGTACAGTAATAAAATAAGTTTCTTAATATATTTTAACGACGCCCTAACAATGTTCCTTTTTTAAGATTCTCTACTCCATATCCAACTCCATATTGGCATCTTCAAGTTTTTTTTTATTGCCCCCGCTATTGGGAGCCTCTCATACCCCCTATCTAGTTTGGGACAGGGACTTTATTTACACATAATTTTTTCAGAGTTTTATCTTTATTCGACACTCACTTTCATACTTCTCAATTTCTTTTATTCTTTCCTTTTATCCTTCACAATATCTTGCAATTTTTATTCTTTCATTCCTCCTTGCTTTGATCGGCTTCCTTTCCTCATCTTTTTTACTCTTAGATGGCTAGGTACATTTATTATAATTTTAGATATCACAGATTTGTTTGGATTTGAGCTATTTAATACATTGTTAGACTTGTCTTATATTCTATTATTATTTCATAAGTTCGTTTACATGTGCATTTATTTCATTTTCGGTTCCAGTTTTTCTATTTGGTTTTGTTCCTTTTAATAGCATTACTTACCACCCTGCCAGCAAACGATAAGAATGATGGGCGAAGGTTGTTGTCGCCCATCATTAAGGCGATGCTTTCCATATATACTTTCAGTTTAGTCGACGTTTCTAGGGCACTGCGCATTCCTGCATGTGCGGGTCAATAGGCCACATGGTGGGCCATGGTCTGGCTTACGCCCGGTTCGCAGTAGCACGAGGGGTTCTCCTTGAGCTTGAACCTGTGAAGGTACTCAGAGAATGCCCCGTGAAGAGCTGGGCCAGGCATCCTCAGTTTGTGCGCCAGTATCTGTGCGGCGGTTGCCGTATTCACATCGATGAACATTGCGATCGCATCTTGAGTCTCGTCCGTGTATACACTCACGTGTGTGACGTGATATTGCTATCACATAATGGACACTTATACAGCTCGAGGTTGTCTGTTTGATGAAGATATCAACGAATTTCACGAAGATACTAATTAAAAGTTCACCTGTGTAGTAGCCGGCGCATTGGCAGAAGTTCCTCGTGTCGTCTGTTGCGCATCGACCGCCGTTGAGACACGGGTTCGGATAACAAGACTCCAGGTTCGTTTCCTCCGGAATAATGAGCAGTTTGTTGTGATATTCTGGATCTGTTGACAACGGCAGCTAGGTTTACTCTAAACCAGGGCTTCTTAAACTATGGGTCGCGACCCCCAATGGGGTAGCAAAGTTCTGGGGTCGAGAGATTTTGATGTCAAATATTTATATATACCATTTTATAACATCAGTAGAGTTGGCGGAATACATTGGACTTGCAGCGTCTAGACACGCGCATTTGTTGAATGTTTTAAACTAATATAAATACAATTTTATAATTTTTTGTGCATATTTTAATTTTAGATTTTTGTTTGTTTCAAAACGAATTCTGAAACTATAGATTTTTATATGTATATGTATAATGTTAACTTATAAATAAATCATCAAAGAAATATTAATTAATTTTTCTTTTATATTTGTATGGGGTCGTCTAGAAATTCGCAATCATAAATGGGGTCGTGAATGACAAAAGTTTAAGAAGCCCTGCTCTAAGCGAATTTCATATTTCGTATTTTATTGGGCAGGACTTATTTATAGAAAACGTTTTTTTAACGAGACGAGATATTTATTAATAATTTACGAAACTTTATTTACAATAAACACTAGAATAGTGAAAATCTGAATTTAAAATAAGCAAAGATTCCAAATCCAAATTTTAAGGTGAAATAAAACAAACACGAAAAGAATAAATATTTCGATTTACTTTAAAATTTTAACGTGAAATTTGGCATTGTTTTTTTCGATACAAGCTATTCAATATAAGCCGTGATTGATGAGACAACTTTACATACATATATAGTTTTCTAATAGGTGATTATTTTTGATTAATTGTTTAGGTTTAGTATGTATTACCATTTTATTATAATAATATCTTGATGGGAAAACGTCGATAAAATAAATTTAATTTTAGAAATGCTTGGCGGGCTGCACAAACATGTTGAAAGAGCCGTAGGAGTCGCGCGGGCCGCGTTTTGTACATACCTGATTTATACACAATTTGTACAACCAGAACTTATATACCTTTTGTGTTACCATAGAAATATAATATTAAATTAATATTACTTTTGCAAGTGATCATATTATTTAATGTTCAATGTGAAATATACAGGATGATTGGTTATGGGTGTAAAATATTTAAAATGAATGTATAGCTTATTAACTGTCAGATGATGTATAGAACAACTTGTCCAATAATTAAAGATTTCAGAAATAATAAATACTGTAATGATGTTATAGTAAGATTTTATTTTTTAAATACATATTACTACATGTTAAACAGTTACTGGCCAGTCGCATTTTAGATGATAAAATAAATTAATATTACATATTTCAAGGTGATGACTTTATACAACATTTAATGGAATCAGGCGTTACCTTGCAGTCCATCCTAAGTTCTAGCAGTCCATCCTAAGTAAGAAAAGGACCAAAATTTAGCCATGCATGCATGTGCGGAAGTGGCTAAATATTGGTCCTTTTCTGATTTTATAGAAGGTGATCGGAAATGTGTGTAAAAATTTTAGAGCTTTTTAATGACAAATGTGTCATATTTCAACCTCTTTATAGATATCGCGCATATAACCTATCTTCCTGTATTATTATTTCAAAAAAACGAAGATTAATTTTCTGTACTTGTGAAATAAGTAAGAAAAGGACTATTTAACCACTTCCGCACATGCAGTGGTAGTCGTGCAACAAAGTGCACCGCCCGCCAGCCCGTTGATAAATGCGTATGCGGCAAACAATGCGAACTACACAACTGCCACCGTCAAATCATTCAATTCGTGTTTCACTCCTCCACGGGGCATCTTTAGGAGTTATGTCGTACATATTCGTTCTTTTCTTACTTAGGATGGACTTCCGTAAGGTAACCCCTGATTCCATTAAATACTTGTGAAATAATATTAACATTTTAGCAACATTTATTTAAATATTGAATAATTATGATTACAATCATTTGACCACATGGGAGATGATTACGTCTACGATAGATGCCCACTGCAGGGCATTCCTCAAAGATCTCCACGATGAACTTACTTATATTTTCGGCCCATCTAGTGGGGTATCAACCCACGCTCCACCATTTTGGAAACTTATATAAATACGTGTATATACCTTTCTTGACTATCAGTGTCACGTCGATACTGACGCCATGTTCCCCCGCATGCTGTGTGACCGCGAGGGTGTGGAGGTAAGAGTTGATGACCAGAGGTGCGGTGGTTTCTATCTTCCTCGTACTCCTGGAGACTTCACAAAGAGTCCATTCCGTTCCGTTATTGTCCGTGTAACTGTCTTTCACCTGGCGCGCATTTCAAAGATTATTAGTAAGTAAAATAAATATTTTTAAACTTACATTGTAAACATCTGTTTGTTGTAATGTGATTATTGAAAGTAGGTGTTTATTTGGCGTATATAGATAATGAAGGATCGTCACAAATAGAAAAATCAGTCACAAAAATATAGTACAAAGAACATTTGTGTGCTATGGAAATGGTGCATTGTAAATAATTGCATACAACCTACAAACACACCATTTTTTATGGTCCCTGTTTTTGCGGATCTCTCATTCTCTCTTACTTTGGCAAACTATCATTAAAGCAGTTAATAATTTTTCACTGAATGTTGTTATTGTTATGCTAATCTCTTATCCTTCTTAATATCTTCTATTAATTTCTCATTTTTTCTCTTCTTAATATCTTACGTTTCTTGTCTAACCTTTCATATATCACCTCAATTCCATCACCTTCTGAAGGATGGGACATTTACATTTCATTTTTTTTAATTTATACATTTATTTGCTCTATTTTAATATTAATATTATTTTATTTTTTTATTATCTATACTAAGTTTATTCCACTTAGTAAATTTCAATTATATGCCTTATTTGTTGGCTCTTATTGAAGGATTTATGACCTGCCTATAGAAGTCTAGAAAAGTTCAGGATGGTATCTGCTATTTCAATGTTTAATGTAGTATGCAAGGATAATCTTTCTTATGATTCATGTTGGTAGCCTAGCGCAGTAAAACTACTACTTCTTACCTGTGCCGTGTACGGCAGACCAAATACTTCTTACCTCGATCCATCCCCTCCCTTCCCCGCAAGGCCATGTTGGAGGTGGTGGGGCTACGAGTCTTGTCTTCGCAAAGGCAGCAGATAGCGTATGACCATGCGGAGCCATAATCCTCGTGGAAATCTTGGCGCGCAGAGGTGGCAGTCCTGGCCAGTTGGGAGCCGACAGCTGTCCATATCGGACGTCTCTGAGCTCCACCACGTGACTCAAGTTAAGATAGTTCACTAAAAAGAAGATTCAACGTTATATATACTATCGAAAGGAAACTTTCAAGTTGAATAATCAATATACTTATACTTAAATATTTACCTTTTTGTAACCAGAAACAACACGTAAAAATTTATATAAATTTAAATGATATACAAATTTTAATAAAAATTTATTCTCCTTTAAAAAAAGCACAGCACATTACATTACAACACACTACGTAATTGAAACTGAACTCCAAAATTAGCAAAACAAAGTAAAATTAAAACTATAAAAATTGCGTCGATTTTTATTTTGTCTTTAGTTAGAAAGAGGATCCCCGAGTTTTGCGCATGGCGCAATTAGAAACAAGAGTGTTGCCATCTTTTGGAAAAAAAAAGAAAATTAAAAAAAAATAATTAAAGACTCGAACCCAAAACAACGCACAGTGAAAATTAGTACTAATTAAGCAGCAACGCAACTTCGAAAAAAACGCAAAACGAAACGACGCTAAACGAGGTATAGGTGTAATTGTTATTCTTGTGTACCTAAACAGGGGAAGTACGGAAGACCCCAATAGAGGGGACCATAAAAAATCTACAAAAGCAGTCACAATTGAAGGCTGTATAATCTGTAATGTTAGTAGAGATTCACTACCAACTACCAACCAGTCTTGAAACTCGCGAGGAAACCAGCTCCCGTCACGTTTTCTCCAGTCCTTAACCGCAGCCTCATGATCTCAGACCGCGATACAAAAAGCCCGTTGGTGAGGATCTTCGGATTCACGAATGGCCTTATCGGCACACTCTCCGGGTCTATCTGGACCTCCAGGAACGTATCCTCTGGAACGGCGTCCGACACGTTGACAGGTACACCGTTCTCAAACAATCCGTATCCGAAATCGAAGTGGCTGACATTAAGAAATACTCGTTTACCTGTTAAACAAATTATCCTATTTTAATAATTTCGGACAGTGATACACTAGAGCAGTGTTTTACAGTCACTTTTGTGTCATTCTCCTCTCTAAGTCTTTCTAAAATTCTTATGCCCATTTATGTAACATACATAATTTTTATATTAAAGCGAGTGATAAACTTATATCGAGTCCACTTTCAAATATCCCCCCGTTAACAATCAAATTGCCCCTCTAAGAGGCGTGGGCACCACGTTGGGTAACGTTGACCTAAAACATGGATTGTGTAATGTGATTGTCATTATTTTTAATAGAATCAGGCGTTACTTCGTGGAAGTCCATCCTAAGTAAGATAAGGACCAATATTTAGCCACTTCCGCACATGCGGTGGTAGTCGTGCAATGAAATGCACCGCCCGCCAGCCCGCTGATAAATGCGTATGCGGCAAACAATGCGAATCACACAACCGCCACCAACCAAATCACTCACGAATGGCTAAATATTGGTCCTTTTCTTATTTGTCATTATTTTAGTTTGCTTCGGTGTAGGATATAAATATAATATTGTTAATATTACAAATCAAAGCCATGGTCTGCTTAATACTAAGGATTTTAGATCTGGTATTGAACTAAAGAATTAATGTATAAAAGCAGTGCGATACCAGGTGGAATACACCTAGCGTTCCCGTGTACCTTGTATTGGACTCAGTGCCACATTAGAAAACATATCTAAGTATGTAGTACTTGTACCAATTCGATATTACTACTAATATTTTTGTAAGATCTAAAAGTTAATGATTTATGCATTTTGCTTCTACAGCAGATGATGATTTTTAATCGTTGATATAAGTATATATATATAATGTGTGTGTAGTTGTCGGAACTGTAGTTTCGGCCGACGTCGACAGATAGCGCTAGTTGTTCCTAAATGTATAAAAATGGCACCGCGCGGTAGACACGAAATTACTGAAAAATACTAAAACGACAGTGCATATGTGTATATAAATATATGTGCATATATAGATATGTATATGTCTAAGTAAAGAAAATAGTCTCTTTAATAATTCTATGTTTGTATTGTGCCGCGCGTTTTTAATGTCGGTAAAGCAGTAGCTGTTTCACTTCATAGATGGCGCTGTTAACAGTAGTATTAAGAAGAGAGAGACTTTGACAGCTGTCACAATAAAAATGTTTGATGAAGAAGAAAAAGCTAACGATTCCATTTTTCCTTATTTTATAAAAAAAATCCTCTCAAAGGGGGTGATGTAAAGAAACTAGTTTCTTTATAGTACATTTTATATACACTAACACACACACACACATATGTATATATATATATACATATATATATGAATCGCATGTAATCCTACTGGGACATAGACAGTTAGATATAAGCCTTTTTCCTTGTACATTTCTAATAGTACCATTTGGGAGCGGCCTGTATTTTCAGATGTAATTAAAAAGGTTTATCTTTCCACCTAGCCTATGTCTAAAAGATATGTAAGATACAGAATATTTTAAAATAAATATGTTAATAAAAAAAACAGTATACAAGTGCGAAGATTTACCAATAAATCTAACCTGGAGGTGCCAATATATTGATCGTACAATCGAGACCCGGCAGCAGGAACTGGGGGTAATTTGGACTTCGTAGAACTCCCTGCTTGGACGTGAAGGTCTGAGATGGACAGCCAGCCAACTCCACCGCTCGCCAGGATAATGAGAAACCAGATCCTTGTGTGCTAAACAAAAGATATATATTATTGTTTTATTACTCGTGCAACAGACAGATTTTGGGGTTGAAGGGTGTTGAAACTCGTGCGGGTAGGCGCAGCGTGGGAAAGCTCCCCACAAGGGGGACAGACGACATCGTCACATGTCATTGAGGCAAAGTTTGGAGAACGCCTGGTTTTTGTTATATGTTATTTAATTTTAAATTTCTGACTACTAGAATCTTCTCGTAGCAGCTAAATTATAGTTATAGACTTTGTTTTGGTCCCATTGAGATAATATCCATAAAAATTTATTTCTTTTTTGATATTAACAATGAAGAAAATTATTAGGAACTTTTGAGGTTATGTTCTTTCAGACAGATAGTTTTAATGGATAGTATAGAATGAATCATAGGCAGGGGCGGCTTAACATATAGTGGAGGGTAAGACGGCAAAGTTAATAGTTATAGCCACGGGGAGGGGGGTCAGGTGTAGGGGGCGCCAGGGTTACATAGCACATGAGCGCTACACGAGCTAGAGCCGCCCATGCTCGTAGGTATGGAAAGTCCAAGGAATTTGAATCATCTAGCACCACAACTTGAAAGCATCTACACGATCACGATCTGTTTTCTCCAAGGTCCACGTTTCTAATTCGAAATTGACTATTCACATTTTGTCTAGTTAAGTTTTATACTATGTATAATGCTTTTTTATTTTATGTAAGCATAGATTTATTATTGTTCATCATCATAATTTTAGCAGTAGTATGTTCACAGCTGGACTCTCACAGCTGGATCTCTCCCATCTAATAGCCATATAATAGGACATATTGGCAACTTCTTCCAAAGACCTTAACATGGTCGTTACTTCACCTTGTGGAAGGACGCTACGGGGGTCCGTGGACTATAAAACTTTAAGGCCCCAGCGGCCAACTGTTCCATGCGCAATGTAGCCTGTCCATTGCCCACTGTCTACTAATAAATAATATATACTTACTTGTAATCAGAGTGAAAGTGTAAAACCGCTTCATTGGTGGTGGCAACCCACCGTGTCTCCCCTACGGAGCCGCAGTATCGAGATGTCTTTGTACTGAACCCGTCTTTCAACTGAAATTTATTCAATAATATAAAATATAACCAAAAAATTAACCCCGTTAGGTTGGTGTTGTTCAAATCGTGTTGATTCCTGTATTAAAAATAAAAATATTTTGTCATTTAAAATATTAAAAAATAAAATCGGAACAAAATACATTTAATACACTTTTATTATGCAGTAATTTCTTTAACATGTACAATACCCGGCGGTAAATATTCCTCATCGACTTTTGGAAAGAGACAATCGGCTACTTTCGGTTTCGTAGAGCGTTATCTCTGTCGCACGAAATACAATGACTGACAAGTCACACAGGTTGTGTGGGACAGAGATAATACTCTTCGAAGCCAAAATTAGCCGGTTGTCTCTTTCTAAAGGTCGATGTGCAATATTTATAGCATGTACTGTAAACAGTTTGGTCCGAATAATGAAATTTTTGTCTGATCTTATTTATCAGAACGAAATATTTCCATTTCTATCATAAAAATATATTAAAAATTAAAATTAAAATGAAATAAAGGCGTAGTTAATTAGTTTTTACACTTATCTATACGTTAAAATACGTATTTTTTTAAATTGAACAAAGGCAAACTCGTTGTCAGCTTTTGACGTTTTGTGAAAAGTTAACCTCTAAATGTATGGCTTTTATTTATACTTTTTAAAAAATATATCTTGCAGAAAAATATACTTCATTGCAGGGAAAAAATGAAAAAAAAAATTTTTACTTATTTATTAATAACCTTATTTTGTAGTTATACAAAACTATGCATTTAAGGGTTAACCCTTAATAGCCTGATTTACGAAAGTGATTTTTTTTAATATTACTGTGTTTGCTTGAGGGTCAAGATGAAGGGAAAAATAGATTTTTTTTAATTTCGTTGGAAAGAATATTATACGACAGTAAAATACGTACAGCCAACCTATAAAAAAAACTAATAGTAATGTGAACATTCGGTTTAAAAGATTGGTATCAAAATTAAAACTCTAGGCTATTAAGGGTTAAAAATCAAGGAGCTGTAGTATTTTGTTTGGTCACTTCTCAATTATTATTGATATACAAACCTCTATAAAGTCATAAAGACAGTCGTTTTGGTACTCCAGGTCTACGGTGTGAAATACAAAAACCAGACGCGTGTCCGCAGGTCCTGTTACATAAACCCAGTAATCGAGATCGTTGTCATACAGACCCGGATGATTTGGACTGGTCAGTTCTCCTGAAATACAATTTTTTTTCTATACACACCAATACCTCACTTTGCGTCGTGGTTACGTTCCAAAAAACACGAAGCAAATTGAAACGCCGCAAAGTGAATTAAGATTTTCTATAGCAAACCATGTAAAGATCGAAGATAGGTTCCAGGGTTACGAAAATACAACTTTTCAATATTCTGTTATTGAAGATTAGATCCATAAAAATTTGCTTTGCAGCTGAGTTATTTATTATTTGGTTAATTAAGTTATTGATAGAATCATTAGACTACGTTACTACACGTTGACTCTTAGAGATCCACGTGAACCACTTCAGTAATGAATGACTTAAATAAACAATGATAAAACGCAACAGTGCAACTATGTATTTTTTATTTATTTATTATTAGAAATGAAAGTAACATCTCTTGATAGAATGGCCTGAATTAAAAACCAGCCGGGTTTTTGAGCTGAAAAGTTGTCATTGAAGAAAAAGAAATAAAAAAAATATTTTGTAATTAAAAATTAAATGGACACTATACCAACCAGTAAAAGATGGCAAGTCCCTATTTGCAGTTGCACTAGGAGTATATACACCAATACCTCACTTTGCGTCGTAGTTACGTTCCAAAAAAACACGACGCAAATTGAATTAAGATTTTCAGTAGCAAAACATGTAAAGATCGAAGATAGGTTCCAGGGTTACGAAAATACTACTTTTAAAAAAGAAAATTTAACAAAGTAAACATTTAAAAAACAAAAATGATATAACTCTGCCAATAAATAAATTGGAAAAATATTTACCTTTTTTGTAACCAGAAACAACACATTAAAATTGATACAAATTTATTATTCTCTTTTGAAAAAAGCACAACACACTACATTACAACACACTACGTAATTGAAACTCAACTCTAAAATTAGCAAAACAAAGTGAAAATAAAACTGTATTCAAATTGCGTTGTTTTTAGTTAGAAAGGGAATCCCCGAGTTTTGATGGCATAGCGCAATAAGAAAATAAAGTGTTGCTATCTTTTAGAAAAACAAAAAAAAGTTAAAGACTCGAACTCAAAACAACGCAACCTCGAAAATCTAACGACGCACAGTGAAAATTAGTACTAATTAACCAGCGACGCAACTTCGAAAATAACGCAAAGCGAGGTATTGGTGTATACATTTATATGGAAACTAAAAAGATTTTGGTAATTTTGTAATAATATATTATGCGCCAGAATTTAAACTTATTTAAAAAGATTTACAAACTTATGATAAATACAAGAAATAAAAATAAATTGTTTATGGTTTCATGCACTTCATGCATATATAAAGTTTTTTTTTTAATAATTCTAATTTGTATCGCTAGTGTTTGTTTTTACGATTTTTTTTTCGTTTTTATTAAACGCAGACAGTTGGAAGAGGGTTGTCGCTATTTGATATGGATCTTTCTTCTCCCAACTGCGATTTTTTCCAATTTTTCTTACACAATTTTCTCTTATGGGTAAATACAGCTAAAATTTTTACATATTAACAATACAATTTGGTGCATATATAAAGTAGCTCGGGATATCTCAGACATTACCTTTGTTAGTTTTAAACATAAAATTAAAAGTATATTATTGAGTAAATCAGCGTGAATCTTAGTTTGTTGACTCGTTTACACGGATGATATCATGACACAAACACACGCACACACACACACATACACACTCACAAGAATAAATGTTACTGGCCAGTACTTTTTAGTAGAAAAACATCCAGAGCCAGTGGCAGCTTAATATGATTATAAAGTAATCGCCTACTTCAAAAAAGATGTTCTAAATTCGAATAAAGGTTTCGTAAATAAATGAAGAGGTAAATATCTTCTTATCGAACAAAAGGTGCTCGAAAAAGTATGTATTTCATTCTGCTTATAGATATTAAGTCTATTGTTGCCTCACACATTTTTTTTTAATCTAGCGAATGAAGATTTTTGAACAATATCTGAGATTCTTGTATACATACACTTAGAAATATTTAATACATCGAATTGGGTGTATTCTATTGTATTTTGTTTTACCTTTTGGTATATTTATATTTACTTTGTTGGAGATAAACAGAAACAAAAGGCAGTAAGAAATTACTGCCTTTTGTTTCTGCATAAACTTAGAAATATTAAATTAGTTACAATTGTTACATTAAAACTATCTCACTAAGAACATTTAATGAATCAAAATAAACGATAGTGAAACAAAACAAAAACATTATTAAACAGGGATCGAAAATCCAGAGCATTCTGCAGAACAGACAGTATTAATTACAATCAATGATGAAGATAAAGTTTATTAATTTAAAATTGGAATCTTAACGGAAATCTTATTGATCGTCAACTGCTTTTTTAATCTACTTTATTTATGAATCTGCTTCAAAAGGTGTTACGGTTGAGAAGAAGCACGAAAAAACTCAACTACAAAAATATAACTACTATTATTGTATATAAGGGTATCGTACCTGAGTTTCCTTGTATGGTTCTATTCCTCATCACATGTCCAGGGTTGAGGCGTCGTTTGCAGACGTATCCCCCGGTGACGGCGCATTTGTGCAGCGTCCAGTACAAACCGCTGGGCTGTGAGGGGTTTGGTGATGTCTTCCACTGGACAAAAAGACAGTATTATGTACTAGCTGCTCAAACAATAGACTTTGCCTGGCAAGGCCTCCACAACGTTTTTACACTGCGATGAAAAGTAAGGTGAGATTGTCATTTAAAAGTCCTAGACAGGAATGCAAACAGTTTATTTTCTAGGTTAGTAGGGCTATATGTAACAGTAAGAAAATTACCAATATTTAGCAACTTCCGCACATGCAGTGGTAGTCGTGCAACAAAGTGCACCGCCCGCCAGCCCGCTGAACAATGCGAATTACACAACTGCCACGCTCTGTGTACACTCTGATTGTGTATCTCCTGAAGATGCCCCGTGGAGGGGTGAAACACGTGTTGAGTGATTTGACGGTGGTAGTTGTCTAATTCGCATTGTTTGCCGCATGCGCATTTTTTATCAGCGGGCTGGCGGGCGGTGCACTTTGTTGCACGACTACCACTGCATGTGCGGAAGTGGCTAAATATTGGTCCTTTTCTTACTTAGGGTGGACTTCCGCAAGATGACGCCTGATTTCATTAAATAAACTATATAAAACAATTGCCAAGTATCTGTTTGTCAAAATGTTTCATTATATCTAAATTAGTCGTTCCGGAACCACCGTATTTGTCTGATGGGGCTCCGTGCGAATTCTGGCTATTCGACAAACTCAAAAATGCGAGGACGATGTTTTGACATGATTCAGAAGTTAAAACCGAATCGAAGAACGCAGGAGGCTTATTGAAGGCTATACCGGAAAAATACTATTCCAACTGTATGGATGAATGGAGAAAGAGCTGACAATAGTGGGTTTAATCTGCCAGGAATTACTTTGAAGAGGATGAAATTGATTTAAAAGAATAAATAAAAGTATAAGCAAAAATTTAAAATACAGACAACAAATCAATACATGCTGTAATATCAAAATCAACGTAATTAGGAATATACAAGAGGAAAGAAAGGCGACGTGTGATAGAAAATCAGAACGTGACGAATTAAAGATTTTGTGAAGGAACGGAGGAATAAAGGCGAGAAATGTCACATAATTTGTAATACAGTAAAAAATAATTGAACACTTGACGGGGCACTGTGGAATCTGTGCATCGTGGAAGCGTGCTATTGATTCAGTGGACCTTTGTTTTTATAACAAACATTCCGATGCGCCCGTGCACCAGCCACAGGAGTTTAGATCCATTGCCCGGGAGAAGGACCCTGGCCTCGGTCGCGTTCACTAACTAGGTGACGTCTCACGCTCACGAAATAGAATGTTTTTACTTCTTTTTAACCTAAAAATATCGTTTCACTAGTTCAAGAATTCCAGAATATTCTTTTCATAATACCAATCCATGTTTGAATATTCGAAATATCTAAATATTCCTAAAAGAAATCCATACAGATTAATTTAAAGTCAATTGGATATTCAATCTGATAGTCGAATGCCTTCCGTCTTAATCCTTTTAATCCAGAGCTTAATCAAGTTACAGAGTGGGGCAATCTAGAAAATTCGATCCGATTAGATCTTAACTTAAATACATCCAGGATTAGTTGGGACCAGTCTAATGCCTTTAACCGGAAGAACCTTTTTAAATCATCTTATATCTTCATTTTTTATCACCATCTTTTCGAGTGAAACATGCTAAGATTTTTATTAAAAAAAAAACTTTGTTTCATCCCATAGATGTCCACTAGGTATTTGCCACTAGATATATCATAATCGCCAAGCTTGGCAGGCAGGTAGGCGATTGTACTGTCTTATATAAATTCTATATAATGTGCGGAAGTGGGTAAATATTGGTCCTTTTCTTACTTAGGATGGACTTCCGCAAAATAACGCCTGATTCTGGCGCGCGATATGCACGCCACTCAAACACCAAGCTCTTACCCACGTGACCGTCAATCGCATGGCGGCGGCGGCAGTGAAACAGATAAATGACAGATGGCGCCACAGTAGACGCAACGAAAATCTGCATCGCGCTGTTGAGAGTCTCCGCGCTCATTATAAGGGCTAGCGGAGGTGCGGTCAACACTTCAAGAAGCAACTGAAGATCAAGAAGCAACCGACAAACAAGAAGCAACCGAAGAACAAGAAGCTACAGTACTACGACCACTCTTACAATTCCATTAAATAATGGTTTATTATCAAATTTTCCGTTTTCAAAATAAATATAAATAATAACCCGAAACCAACATATTAAGCGAATATATACTTTTATTGTTATTTTAATAAAAATTATAAATTTTCGGATCCGAGAGATCGGCACATCACACACATGGATGCCAAATACACGAATCAGAGTGCTAGAGATGAGAATGGCTCATTCACTAATATCGCACGGATCCGAGTGGCAGGCACTGCTACTATGAGTCTGTTTTACTCGGTTCTGAGTGATGAGCATTGAATGTGTGGACAAGGTGACCAAACGACTATTTTAATGTCGTTGATAGACACTGGTTGCAAGGTACTTTGAATCGGTATAGAGGATACCCATGGAGAAAGTCTATGTTCAGCCGTGGACTGTAACTACATATCTTCCTAGCCGTCTTTCATTAGTTTAGGTATTTTATTTCTGGTTTTAAATTATTTTAATATTATAACTGTAAAAATGTGTATAAATTTCTTCTCCGTATTTATATTTGAGTAGATTCACTTTTATACTTATATATTAATTGATATATTTATTCATTTATAAAATCACTGGCTTTGGAAAATTAAGGCTGCTTTAAACCGTTGCTATTGGAAATTTAAAGGGGAATTATGTCCAGCTATGGAAAACCGGCTGAAATGATAATGAAGATGAATTGGTTTCATTTGTCGCATTGATGATCTAGAATTATAATGGAATTAATCTTTGTTTAATATTGTATTTTGATATTAGATTTAAAAAAAAAAACTTTCTAGTGTATACCTGAACTCCTAAACAAGCGTCATCAAAGTCCTCGGTATCATTGTACGGTGGCCAGGCTTGGAAGCTGAAAGCGCTTCCATCAACCCAGCTGAAGTTCTCACCACCAGTCTCGATTCTTGAGCCAAGCCAGTACACGGCACCTGCGCTGTAATCGCTGCTCTGTCTTATTCCGGATACGAGGAATCTTTCCTCGTCAGCTGAATGAACGGACGCCAGATTCATGTTCAGTCCCTCGCAAACCTGGAGATGTTATCAATTTTTAAAGAGAGACATGTGATTATATTTCAACCAATGGATTATATACAGGATGATAGATTATATGGATAAATGTATATCCTTAAATCAAGGTTTTAAATTTTGTAAATAATGTAGTGATGATAAAAAAATATAGTATTTTTGTTTACTATCTATCTCTGCAGATTTAAGTGTGATCACTATATACAGGATGATTGATTATATGGATATCCTTAAATCAAGGTTTTAAATTTATAAAAAATGTAGTGATAATAAAATAAATTTATTATTTTTGTTTACTATCTATCTCTGCAGATTTAAGAGTGATCACTATATACAGAATGATTGGAATTAGGCGTAATAAACTGGCGAGAAAATTATTTAACAAATGAGCAACGATTTCGTTTCTATAATCAAACCATCCTGTGTACTAATTGAGCCATTGCATTCAAAACTCAAAATCCATGACATCGCTGATGAAATATTTCTAACATTTTGACGAAAATGTATTTAAAATTTTGGATTTTATTTTATTGTTTTATACTATGAATATATATTCTTCGACAGCTTCTTCTTAAAGCCGATGGACGCTCTCTCTAAGGCAGGGCTTCTTAAATTTTTGTCATTCACGACCCCATTTATGATTGCGAGTTTCTTGACGACCCCATAAAAATATAAAAGAAAAATTAATTAATATTTTTTGATGATTTATTTATGAGGTAGCAATATACATATACATATAAAAATATATAGTTTTGAAACATACGAAAATCTAAAATTAAAATATGCACAAAAA
Organism: Battus philenor; assembly: GCF_028537555.1. Taxonomy (NCBI): domain Eukaryota; kingdom Metazoa; phylum Arthropoda; class Insecta; order Lepidoptera; family Papilionidae; genus Battus; species Battus philenor. The sequence goes on along the minus strand of NW_027181678.1, from coordinate 13,501,847 downwards.
ATTATAAAATATTATTTATATTAGTTCAAAACCTTCAACAAATGCGCGTGTCTAGACGCTGCAAGTCCACTGTATTCTGCCAACTCTACTGATGTTATAAAATGGTATATATAAATATTTGACATCAAAATCTCTCGACCTTAGAATTTTGCTACGCGACCCCATTTGGGGTCGCGACCCATAGTTCAAGAAGCCCTGCTCTAAGGCATAGGGCTCGCCAAAGATGGCCGCGATGACAGGTTCTTCGCTGCCTGTATCTGGTGAGGAATAGCTACGCTGCGGAACCTTCTAAGCCTAACGGGTGCACCGGTGATGTACTTCCACTATTGCCACTTCAGACGGACTGTCGGTGAAGTTGGGGACCATGGTTCTTCTGCCATTGTCTTCTGGGTGACATTGAGTCTTTATAGGGCCCTCCGTAAACGATGTATATATTTATAATTTATTTATAATAAAATATAAATATATTCATCATAGACAATGGAATATGAAATGAATAGGCGGCGTTATTGCTCTAGACCAGTGTTTCCCAACGTAGGGCCCACGCCCCACAAAGGGGTAATTTGATTTTTTAGAGGAGCCAATTCGAAAATGGAATCAATATGTGTTTAAACCTTCCGCTCCGGGCCATTTAAATGCAATGCCAGATGTCAAGTTTAACGTTAACAAATTCTGAATTAAATATAAATGTATATAAAATAAATTTGAAATGCTGGGCGTAAGAATTTAAAAAAGCTAAGGTGCGGCATGGTATATAAAAGGTTGGGAAACACTGCTCTAGACGATCTCTACCAGACAATATTATATTATATATATATGTATATATACATATATTTGTATATATATACCGGTTTTACGTATGATAACTAGGTATATCGTAGAAAGACGGTATCGAATATTCGCTACGCAAAATTAGTACGATAGGCCACAGAGAAGCAAACTTCTGGAAAGTTCTCCCAAGTCGTTTGGACTCAGTCAGCCGACTCGCGGTGGATACGTCATTAATAGTTTCTCGAACTTTCCAACTTTTTACATGAACTTCTTTTTAATATTACCTCACTAAATTTACTATGATTTATGTATAGATAAAAAGTTATAAAAAGTTTATCATTAACATTACCTTACGGTTTACTCTTGTAGATAATCAATGCATTATTTATTATAAGATTATGTGATAGAAATATATACTGTATAATTTAATATTGATGAAAAAGAAATTTAAAGAGATGAATATATATGTTTTATATCATCAAAATTCTTTAAAGCTTTTAGATCTATTTCTAATCAACCTATAAATGTGATCACTGAAATAATGTTATATAAAAAAAAGTATACGCGAAATAAGCTAGCTATTCCACTGTGCACTATAGACTGTTGATTCAGAACATTGTAAGGCATATGTCTCACAAAAGATATCTATGGGAGGATGTACCATAATTGCAACGTTTGGCAAGCGGGTTGAAGATCGCGGTGTGGTTTTATGGTGCCCAGAGGATGCTGCTGCCTATCCTCTAGAAACTTATTTATGAGCACTAGCAACTACATGTAAAATAATCGAACCTTAGATCTTTAATTGCAAGCCTCAACTGTACCAGAGTTTAATTGACAGATGAGGTATAAGTTACGGGAACGGAAAAGTAATGTCACATTCTTAAGTTAAATTCACACGACAACATTTCAACAACCTTTTACCATCTGGTATACAAAATCAATGCCGGAGCGGTAACAAATCAATCGGTATTTCTGTGAAAGATGTCGACAGAAACGACATTACTTTCCTGTGTCTCTAATAGAAGAAGAAGTGATTTTAAAATTCGAATCACCTCATATTAATATTAAATATTCTTCACTATATGTCCCTGTAAACTTTGTACTACCAGAAATAATTGTCTCGTCATATTGTACAGGAAAAAAATAATCGGTTTTTCTGTAAAATATGTCGACAGAAACGACATTACTTTCCGATCCCTCTAATATTTACCTCTTTCAAGTTTTTACGTCTAAAACACCCTGTATATTAAAACTGTTGATTGCTCCGACTTTTCAGATGGCATTAGATTTAGTATACGTTTCGTAATATATTTTTCTTTCGGTATTCTAGTAAAATTTCCTTCATGGAAAGTTGAGAAAATATCACATATAAACTTGATTTTTCCGGAGACAACTTGAGTAAACGGATTTGATTTATGAGATTTACTTTGTATCTTACCTGCTTGGCGGTGATCCATGAGGCTTTTGGGTAGCCGGAGAAGAGATAGCAATGCCCGTTGTAGAGCACCTGTTTCGCATCCATACACGTCTGCGCTGTGAGCAAGTGAGAAACACTATATATACTTTAAAAAAAATTATACGTAACTTTTATTACTGTACATTGTGTTAATTAAATCTAATATATAAAATTCTCGTGTCACGGTGTTCGAACTTGAGCTCCTCCAAAATGGCTTGACCGATTTTTACCAAATTTCATATGCGTATTCAGTAGGTCTGAGAATCGGCTACTATCTATTCTATATTCTTAATGATAAGGGTGGTCCACCCCTAAATATTTTTTTTTAATTTCTTGACGAAATTTTTTGTTTTAATTTTTTTATGATACAGCATACAAAAACACATACAACCCTAAATTTTCACCCCTCTATGATCATCCCTTATTTTTTATTTGTAAATTAAAAACATTATTTCTTTGCAAAACAACGTTTGCAGGATCAGCTAGTATATTTATATAAAACCATATAAGATATATATGAAGCTTATTTGAAGTTGTCTCTATTGGTTATAGAGTCCTTTAAACCACCAAGACAGTTGTCAATAATAGCACGCACACTTTCTATGGGAAAATTCTTCACTGGCAGAGTTATTGGTCGTTGGACTCCATCCTAAGTAAGAAAAGGACCAATATTTAACCACTTCCGCACATGCAGTGGTAGTATAAGTAGGTGTACTTCCCATGTCGACAGTTCAGTGCTGTTTCTTCAGTTACAAGATTAAGATCTACGATAAGTGATACAAAGTGACTATTTAGTAAGTTATTTGGACAGTGAGCGATTTGGAAGCGAAGTTTGTACTAAGCGAAAGTATACTTTGAGTTAAAGTAGGGCGACCATTTGATTTGTGTATAAAGGACTCCTTGTGAACTAGCGGTGTTTTATTTCGAGTAAAAATATGTGTTTCGAAAAAACAAAAAAAAAACTGTTTTTTGAGTCCGTTTTAAAATTACGCTAGCAATTTTTATATTCGTTATTGGCGTAGTTCAGACACTGCAGTTATTTTAAACTGTTATATGAAACTGGGTCGTTTAATTCTATTCGTTCATTTGCAATAGGAACGATATTCGGATGTGCTTCGCATACGTGTAATGCCTTCCTTTACGCAGGTTGATCAGTAAGTCGAAATTGACTTTAAATACGTTTATACTGTTTCACATGCTCTAACTTAAACTTTATCTATACATAGGATTTTTTTAACAAGTGTAGAAATTTTGTGCTTAATTAAAATTTAACTATGCAGGGTCGAAGTTACAATATATATATGTTGAGTAAATGACAAATAAGATAATAGTCTTGAAATTAGATGCTGCATACAACAAGACTGGAAGGTTTTTTTTAAGTTTAGGTATAAGACAAAATTTCACGACCTGATTTCACCATTCCCGTTTTATTATAGGAGTGAATAACCATCTATGAGATGGATCGGCGAAGTACCAATTCGATGCTTTGTACTCAAAAAAACACTAATGTGATATAAATAAAGCTAAAATAAACAAAACTGAAATATGCAAATAAGCCTTAAAATAATTGTGAAATTAAATAAGTATTTTAATTAGTAATGTTATATATTATAAATAAGATTGTAATCCCTTGTCCCATAAATAAGATAGGAGAGAATGTTAGACCCCCAATGGCAGGTCATTTAAAAAAAGGAAAAAAAAAACTGGAATTTATAGAGACAGGAGCCAAGAGGCTATTTAATAATGATGACACGACGACGATGATATGATGAACACTGAGCATCACAGAGCACACAGAGTGACTCACTCTGTGTTTGGCACTAATAGGTGTAATATAACCCCTGAAGATGCCCCGTGGAGGGGTGAAACACGTGTTGAGTGATTTAACGATGGCAGTTGTGTAATTCGCATTGTTTGCCGCATGCGCATTTATCAGTGGGCTGGCGGGCAGTGCACTTTGTTGCACGACTACCACTACATGTGCGGAAGTGGCTAAATATTGGTCCTTTTCTTACTTAGGATGGATTTCTGCAAAATAATGCCTGATTCCATTAAATACTGAGTATCAAAGCATAGAGCGAAAAGTCAATTTATCGGTATACTTTCTGTCTGCATTTTAGAGAGTGTGCAGCGAAATTACACCAAATAATTCCCCAATCTCCTTTCTTCCATTAGACAACAAGACGTAAGGATTCACGACATCCATACACGGTTGAAATTCCTTCAACTAGCACTAAGCATTTTGCTAATACTTTTATAGTGCGAACAGCCTAGGAATGGAACAACCTTTAAAGTCAGGTCATCAGGTCATCAGGTCTTCAAGATAAGAGTGAATAGGTATCTAAACAAGCAAATACCATAGTAGACCTTCATTATCGCTTAACATCAGGCGAGTCAGAGGACAAATGTGATCCTGTAAAGGATAAAAAGGACGAGTTGAAAGTCGGCCCCCTATCACCCATGCACTTTGGACTCTTCTCGGAGGCGTTTCAAGCTTTTCGACTCAACTTTCTGATCCGCACAGCTCTAGCATGGAACGATTTGCCGGTTTATTTATTTCCCGAGAATTATAACCCAGGTCTCTTTAGGGTTAGAGAGAATAGGTACCTACTAAGTCTGCGTGTTTCATCTTCAACCACATCGTCGTTATCAGGCGAGTTGATGGTCAAACTCGAAGAAGAAAGCAAGAAAGAGAAAGAAGAAAGGTAATGCTATAAAGCTAAACATAGAGCTGCCAATGCAACCAGCACGCTATGCAAAAAAGCCTTCAAAATGTAAGGTATACAGAAGAATGATAATATCTTTGAGAGTTAAACATGGAAATAAAACAGTGTTAAGGAGCATAAAGAAAAAATCAGAAGTAAATAATAAAAAGTAGAAAGCTAAAATATTAGGGCAGAATGATAAGAAACTCAAAATACGATTTTGCAACTTATCGTAAAGATTCACGGAAAGCGAAATGGACAGAAGAAAAATATCCTGAAAGAAAAACTAATGTCAGTGGTTTGTAAAGAGCTTCACGCTGTCAAAAATTAAGTTCGTAAGAATAAGACACTCCGAGAAGAATATAAGGTACATCATATATCCAAATATCAATGGTTTCAGAAATAATAAGCGTAATGTTAATATGGTAAGAAAAAGCGTTTTATAAATTCTATTTTTCATATTAAAATTTTTTATTGTTTTAATATCTATCCCTGCAGAATATATAATGATATACTTGTCTGTCGTATTCCAATAGAGTTTAAGAGAGTTTTCACTTTATACAGCGCTGATTGGAAATAGGCAATAAAAGCTTCAAAGATTTTTGCTGAAAAATTAGCTATACATTCATCCCTTTAACACGTTCACTGCGGCTTGAGGTCGATTCAGCCTCATGGTAGACTTTGCACTGGTGCGGCGCGTAAAACTCGTGTTTTCTCTCTAGTGCGGCGGCTGTTTACACTCAACCGTATGAGGTATGACAGAGACAAATATAGCTTTCTTTATGTCTGCGAAGCATTGACTCAATATTGTAAAAAAATATTGATGAACATGAGGCAGAAAAGGCCTCAACCGCAATACTAGGAAGTTCAGCTTGAGGCTGATTCGACCTCAGCCGCACCAGCTGAAAGTTCTTCAAAATTGGGCCCGCAGTGAACGTGTTAAAGGTTTTACACCTATAACCAAACGCCCTGTATACTATACATTATCGTCTTGCCACATTAGCAAGTCTCTTAACTATAAAAAGGCTATGGTCTGGATTGACCTAAGTAAGAAAAGGACCAATATTTAGCCACTTCCGCACATGTCCTAAGTAAGAAAAGGACTTAGGATATGTGTGGAAGTGGCTAAATATTGGTCCTTTTCTTACTTAGGATGGACTTCTGCAAGGTAACGCCTGATTCCATTAAATATGGATTTATCGACAAACACTAATTAGAAATGCTGAGATATAAGACGAACATATATAGATAGCATATGAGCTATAGATTCACGCCTTTAAACCTTTTATATCTGATTGAGCCATCTCCATTCCTTACATTGTTTCTACTTTGTTGACACACCCAAAAGATGAACTAAATGGTTTGACAGCTAGTTTTTGGTGAGAGTCGCCAAGATTTGGAACGACCTGCCTGGGTCTATTTTTCTTGATGAGTTGAACTCTGGAGCCTTTAAGAGTAAAGTGAACAGGTTTTTTTTGGATGGGTGTGTACCACCTTTGTCTTCATCTACACTTTCCATCGGGTGAGATGGAAGACAAACGCCTATTACATTACAACAACTATGTATAAAATAAATACATTTAAAAAACTTTTAAGTTAAACGGTTTTTTGATACCCATATTGTGGTGGTTGTGGAAAAATATGTACCTAGTCCGCCATATTGGAACGGCTTCCATCTTGAATTTTAAATTTTGACATAATCATCGTGTTTTACTAGTGTCCCTTTCATTTGATACCCATATTGAGGGGGTTAAGGAAAAAACGTAATCCGCCATTTTGTATCGGCGGCCATCCTAGATTTATAATGTTATTCATTTTATTATATTGTATTGTCATTTAAATTAAATGTGTGTACCAAATTTCCGATCAATTTGACAACGGGAAGCTGCTTAAATTTCAATTTCTAATTTTGATCCAAATAAATTCCGTACGGGTCGAACTAAATAAAACCGTTTAAAAACAACCATAATCAATCATCCTGTGTTATAATGCAAGAAATTTCTTAATTATTATTTCCTCATCGGAAAACGTAATTAAAATCGAACACATTCATTTATAAACTGCAACATGTAATTAAATTCAAATTGTCGCTCCGTACATTGTCCTCATAATGCGACTTTGCATGTCAAACTGTGTAATTAAGTTTGGGCGGTATACAAAAGCCAACATAAATCAAAAATTAATTTATCATTATTTTTCCTTAAAGAACTTTGTTAAATTATGTATGTGTATATGACTTAAAAAACGAGATTGATATGTTGACAAAGTGCAAATTTTTATTTTGTTTCATAATTTAATTGCTGTTTTATTATGTACATTCATCGTCATAATTTATTTGATACTACTATTTGATATTTAAAGAAAAAATACAATGGGCGGTCTTATCACACGAGGCAATTTCTTCCAGACAACCATAGTACAAAAGTATACAAACAGATGTACACACCCACATATATACATACATATATATATATAATGCAACGCGAAATATGAATTTAATACATGACTTAGCAAATCTTCCTATGGCAATGCATTGCATTGCATTGTACTGCACCATACTCCTTTGTACTTTAGTACACGATACTGCATCGTATTACACTGTACTGCAAGGTACTACAATCTAGTGTATGGTACTGCTCTGTACTACACTGCATTGCACTACACACTGTCAGCCGATAGACGCCAACTGCAAGGTATATGCCTCTTCAAAAGATTGTTTTGATTTTTTTGATTGATTTTTGATAGGTCCTGCACTATCTACATTCAGCGATTTCCCGCTATTATATCGTCAGTCCACTTAGTGGTGGGCCTATCCACGCTGCATCTACTGACTCGTGGTTGCCACTAGAGAGTGTTTTGGTCCAAATGGCCATCGGTTGCACGAGCAATGTGCCCCAACTACTGCCACTTCAGACGAAAAATTTTTCAAGCTACGTCGGTGATCTTGGTTCCTCTGCGAATCTGCCCATTTATGAGGCCCATGGTTAATAAATACTGTATTGTATTGTATTGAAACGTATTGTTATGATTCACTTTCCGCCATGCAATATTCGGAATTTTTTTCAATTTTTTACAAAAAAACTTAAATATATAGACGTTCTCTACAGAAATAGAATTGTCAGTTAAAACAACTAGCCAAGTAAGATGCAGAATCTCATTAAGTGAAAACCAAACTGAAACAGCGTTCGTTAGATGTTTGCGAACGTTTCCGTTCCCGGCCTTTGTTCCGTATCACAATGTTCCGTGTTCCATTCGTGCGGCCGTCTAGCGGAACATGCCCGCATAGTTGTGTAATGGTGCGGTGTAAAAATAGGAACGAGTTAGCTAAGACGTTTTACGTCTGTCGGAATTTTTATGTAAGTGCATGCGTACCGGATAAACACAGTGACATTTATGAAGTACATATGCACTGGCTGTGAGCATTTGTTTATCATTGTGAATCGAACTCGAGTCTTACGATAGCGAATCACAGTTACAATCAACCTAGTATAACTTTTGTTATTATATCTAAGTAAAAAGTGGGCGGTATTGAATAAGTTATTTATTTATATTTACTTGGTAGTAATTTCTTTTAGTAGAAGGAGGAGCTGTTACACCCACAGGAACCTGATGGATGTGGTATATGCCATAAAAAGGTGTGCGAGGGCATATATTCGTCCTTACTCTGCGGAGAATATCCCTAAAGAGTGAAACACTCTCTACCTCTAATTAGTCAATGCTATGGAGAGTCGGAAGCCCGAAGGTGTCTGTTGTTCGTCGATCAATAGACACCCTTGGGCTGTATAGCAGTGTCCATCATGCGGTGGTAGCAATATCACGTCGAGATACACGGACGAGACTCAAGATCACAAGGTTCATCGACGTGAATACGGCAACCACACAGATACTGGCGCACAACCTGAGGATGCCAATATGGAGTAGGAATAAGGAAGTGGTCGCATTAATCGTAATGTTAAAAAATAAATATTGTTAGGACGTTGTGATGTGAAAAAAATAGTTTCGTATAAAATAGTGTAAGATTTAATTTAGGAAATAGTTTAAGAAGAGACTAGAGCAGTGATTCTTATAATTCTTATAATATCAAAACATCTACATTATTTATAAAAGTACCTATGAAATAAAAAAATTATGACATATGTAGGTTGGTATTCGCTTTGTGGTCGCAATATATTTTGAACTTGTAAAAACCTGAGAGACGCAGTCCCAGAGCTTCGCTACCTTGCACTGACGTGTTCAATTCGTCACTCTATAAATACGAATGTGGGACCAATACGTTCATTCGTTTCGTTCGTAAATTTACAGGAAATCAATATCAGGTAAGTAGGGGGTCTACCCAACACGTAAAAACATGGCAAGGGGTGTACGACACAAAAAAGTTTGGGGAACTCTGGACTAGAGTAACATAGCTTATTAAACATTGTGTTATGCAGAAACGGGTGCAAAATAAAAAAAAACGTAAATGTTAACTGTTATTGCAAAAACAAGTAAATAATGAGTAATTTTATACATCTATAATTTTTTTTTGTAATAATTATGAAATTCTGTGTATTTGATTCCAAACATACAGAATTTTTAATGAAATGTTATTATTTCATTGAAAATTATTTATATTAATCCTTTAAATATTACTGAACGCGAGTAAAAGATAACAAAAAATCGTTAAGCTATTTTCACATCGAAAATCATTAATATTTTTGCTTTTTAATTAAATCGCATACAATACTTACAAAACACTTTACTTTTACATACGATGACAACGGAGAGAAAAAGTAACTATAGACTATAAGAGATAACGTTAAAGAAGTTTATGAGTGCACACTTGATGTTAATGGAAGTTATTTAGTACATATGCACTGAATATGAACACGAGAAATAAAAACAAGCAACAGTACAATGTTTTTTTTGTATTCACGGCCCATTTTCTAATCGTAACATAGCCTTTTTGAGAGAATAAATGAGAACTAAGCTTTAGTTTTCTCTATGAAAAAAAAATAATAGAAAAAAGTTTTTGTTACACGTTCATAATCCAGTCATGGTCCGGGAAATCCCTTTTAGCTAAAGTTTGCATGTGTTAGTTTTGCTTTACGCTTACATTGTGTGAAAGTTTCCTTTTATTTGTAATGGAAAAACTTGTATAAATATTTCACTAACATATACCTTTCTCTTTTTTATATAATCTGTCTCACTTGTGAGAAAATGTATACGGTATCACAATGCAATCTCATATAATGTCTCTGAATTACAATTTAATATATTCAAGAAGTTCAATAAGCAAAAACTGGGATATTTCTTTACGAGATAGAATCAAAAATAGTTAACAAAAATAAATTCATGTCTTGGAATTGGCAACTTTAAGATGCCTCTTGAAGTTGCCAATTCCAAGACATGAATTGATGAAACAGGGAGCAAGCCACATAGCGGGCAGAAGTCCTCACCTGGGGGTCTTAAAGTTCTGGATTAAAGACCACAGACCGGTGAGGTAAGTACGGGGCGTTGCGTAAAGAACAGACGCCCTTTTTAACACTAGATGGCCTAATGCAGACATTTTGACTGTTTCAAAATTTCACTTACAAAAAAAATTGTATATTTAAAAGGATATTATATATATATTCTTTAACCCTTAATAGCCTGTTTACGAAAGTGATTTTTTTTTAATATTACTGTGTTTGCTTGAGAGTCTAGATGAAGGGAAAATAGATTTTTTTTTAATTTCGTCGGAAAGAATATTATAAAACAGTAAAATTCGTACAGCCAACCTATAAAAAAAATAATAGTAATGTGAACATTCGGTTTAAAAGATGGGTATCAAAATTAAAACTCTAGGCTATTAAGGGTTAAAGTGTCATGACTTTTTATTTATTCTATAATGGTATTTATTAATAGTTACATTTATCTCATCTTCTTATTTATTATCTATATACATATGTACTGTATGTATATCGCATTTGTCCGATCAGTGTTTTTGACTGCTCGGACAAATGCAAGTTTTACGGTTTAATATTTGCTAATTACTATAATTGATTATAAGATTTGATAGTTTTTAAACGGTTTTATTTAGTTCGACCCGTACGGAATTTATTTGTTTGGGTCAAAATTAGAAATTGAAATTTAAGCACCTTCACGTTGTCAGATAGATCTGAAATTTGGTACACACATTTAATTTAGATGACAATACAATATAATAAAATCAATAACATTATAAATCTAAGATGGCCGCCGATACAAAATGGCGAATTACATATTTTTTCTTAACCCCCTCAATATTGGTATCAAATGAAAGGGCTACACTAGTAAAACACGATGATTATGTCAAAATTTAAAATTCAAGATGGACGCCGTTCCAATATGGCGGACTAGGTACATATTTTTCCACAACCACCACAATATAGGTACCAAAAAACCGTTTAACTTAAAAGTTTTTTAAATGTATTTATATTACAAAGCAGTCATTTCGACTGGTTCTGGGAAATATAAGTATATGCTAAGATTCAGTCTATTTAGTGTTAAGATTGTTTAAAGATACTCGATAAAGGTTGCACCCGATCGGTTCTTTTGGAAATATGACGAAGGTTTATGTTCAACAGTTGTCGTCTTATGGTTGATATAATGATAACAATGTTTTAATAATTCATTACATTTGAAAAGAGAACGGTAGACAGTTAGTACACTATATACAATTATCTATATAGTAAATTGTAAAAGGTATATGTTAACGTTTTAAAAATCTTCGAAAATATACAACAAACGTACATGTTAAGTTTATATATATCCAAAGTTCTAAATTTGTTATTACCATGCATTGTAACTAGATGGAACAGAAAAGAAAGAAAGCTGTCTAAGATGTTACGTAGCGATGAGTCTGGCCGCCGCAAAGAGTTCAAAGGAATACGGAAGCGACATTCCTATTTCGTTCACCATTTCCATTCCGTGTCATTAACCAACCCGCTTTTCTAAAATGTGTTACTATTAAAAGTTTCCAGTGTTTCCAGGTATTTTTTTTAACAAGAACTAGATAGAGAAATGTTTTATTTGAATTTAATCATGATATTATATTCTATATATCGCACAAGATATATGTATGTACAATAGTACCACAAACGTTTATGCCTCGGAAGAATTTTAAAACCAATATATTATTAAAATAAGTATATTTTTATATCCAAGAATACTATATATCTGTTAATGTGTTGAATTAAATGTTGTTGATGCTCACTCAAGAAGTTAATTATTGTAACACTCTTTATAAAACTATATTTGTAAAGAGCAACTGTTGAGTAATGAAAGAAACAATAATTAGCAACTTCCACACATGCAGTGGTAGTCGTGCAACAAAGTGCACTGCCCGCCAGCCCGCTGATAAATGCGTATGCGGCAAACAATGCGAATTACACAACTGCCACCGTTAAATCACTCAACACGTGTTTCACCCCTCCACGGGGCATCTTCAGGAGTTATGTTACTTAGGATGGACTTCCGCAAGGTAACGCCTGATTTCATTAAATAGCAACTGTTGAGTTTGTCACCGGCTCTCATCAGAACTGATTTCCGAGTGATAGCAGGGATAACAACGACATTTTATGTTGAATGATTCGAAAGTGCTTGTATTAGCCTATTCGAAAAATGTTTTGATTTCATGTAAGTATTCATTTATTTTTATATTTATCTTATTCGATATCTTTTACATTCCCATTCATTGATCGGAACTAGATCTCGAGTAAAGACAGATGTATCTATCCATAGCTAACTTTCTCCATTCACTTGTTTTTGCTTAAAAGAAATAGTTTTATTTCATGTGTTAGTACGTGTGTAAAGTGACGTGTTGAAAATATTAAAAAAGAAACAATCGTTTATTATAATAAAGGGGTAAAAAGCGTATTTTTTAATTATACACAGTAATAAACTACATAAAAATTTCCAGCCTATGTGTTGTGTGCAATTTAAAACGCGATATGCAGTGTTGGCTAATATCACATTGTTTTCTCCTCACAAATATATTTCAATGCGGCGATAGTCTATTGTTTCTCATGTAACTTATCCAATCGTAACTTCGTATGTTGGGCATCGGCGTGTTCCATTTGAGATGTGCGGACCTAACGAATGGAACAAGAAACTCGGATGCGTTGAAGTTGGAATTTCGTTCTCGTAAACGAATGTGTATTACAATAAACTCTGTTATATAAACGAATTTTAGGATACCATGTTGTTATAAAAGTGACCACAACGAATGTGCATTGCAATAAATTCTATTACGAATTTTAGGATAACATGTTATTAAGTGACAACATGTTTTTATTTATCATTTTTTTTGTAAAAATCATATACACCAATACCTCTCTTTGCATCGTTTCGGTTTTTTCGAAGTTGCGTCGCTGTTTAATTAATAATAATTTTCACTGTACGTCGTTAGATTTTCGGGGTTGCGTTGTTTGGGTTCGAGCCTTCATTTTTTTTTATAAATTTTCTTTTTTTTTCCAAAAGATGGCAACATATTTGTTTCTTATTGCGCCATGCCATCAAAACTCGGGGATTCCCTTTCTAAATGAAAATCAACGCAATTTTAATACAGTTTTATTTTCACTTTGTTTTGCTAATTTTAGAGTTCAGTTTCAATTACGTAGTGTGTTGTAATGTAGTGTGTTGTGCTTTTTTAAAAAGCGAATAATAAATTTAAATAAATATTTACGTGTTGTTTCTGGTTACGAAAAGGTATATAATTTTCCAATTTATTTATTGCCACTGCATTTGCGGAAGTGGCTAAATAATGGTCCTTTTCTTACTTAGTAAATCTGTATTATCTACGAGTATTTACTAATAAATATACATACATCGAAATATATATATATAACGATGACATTTTGATGAGAGATATTACGTTGACATTTAAGATAAAATCATCGAAAAGTCTCGAACCTTTCTATTGAAACATATAACGGTTAATTTAAAAGTAGAACGCCTCGAAAATGAGATAGAATGACATGTAAAAAGGTCAAAGTAGTAAAGTATTATTAACGATTGTAGATTTTCAAGTAAGAGATAAAGTAAGAAAGGGAAGTGTTTGATATAAGTAAGTAATAGAGGTACAAGCGCAGCGCAGGCTGTTCATAAGGTGGATAACCTTCTTTACTAAGAAAGCGGGAGATACAGGTTGGTTCCAAAAGTTTCTATTGAAAATCTATGGGAGAAGACTATATCATACTGTAGATATCCTATGGCTAAAATGATGGTAGTGATGATAATAATGAAGGAATAGAGAGAAGTTAAACCACTGCATCGTTTTTTTTATGGTCCCAACTATTGGAGGTCTCTCGTACCCATAATTAGTTGGGATCAGGGTCTTTGTTTACAAATAAGTTCTTCAGATTTTTCATCTTTATTCTTCACTGTCATACTTCCTAATTTCTTTTATTCTTACCTTATTTCCATCTCAATATCTTTCATTTTGTTCTTTCGTTCCTTCTTGCTTTCATCGCCTTCCTTCCATCATCTTATTACTCTTAAGTGGCTAGATACATTTTTTATTCTTTATTTTATTATTTACATATTCTATTTTTTTAACACAGTTTTCTTTGGGTTGTGTTTTCTTAATACATTACTACATTTTTCTACCACTGCATCATTTGAGAACAGAGTAAATATACTTTATAAGAATTCTTAAAGAGACCCATAGGCACGTTAACAGCCAACAGGACCTCATAAACGCGCTGAAACTCTGTTGGGAACGAATGCCCGACCAAAAAATCACTCATCTGATTGAGAGTGTTCCAGATAGACTCAGAGAGTGCATACGAAGCAAAGGATGTCCTACTCGATACTAAAGAAAAGCTCCCGGCAAGTTTATTAAAAACAAACAGTGACTATAAAAGTTTTTATTGACAGTCTACTTAGTGCTCATTTTCTCTAAAAATGTGTATTTGAGTGTATTGCGATAAAATTAAACAATTCAAACGTTATTTTGTGTTTACTTAATGTGTAAAACCCTAATTCAACATCGACTAATTGTAAAAATTTAATAATCATGTATGCACATAAATTAAGGGGCAAAATGATGGTGGGCCCTATTTTGTTTTGAATTGTATACTTACAGTCGGCGACGGTCACTTTGGCGCGGTAACCAGCGTAATGACCAGAGTGATCGGTTCGGAATCGCAGCCTTAGGGCTTCGCCCCGCGACTGGTAGCGGAGCAGCTTCAACTTTGCGCTCCAATCGCCGCACAGTCGTCGTGCACGTACACCTGGATACTCGCGACTCCAGCCGGCGCTGATGGAATCCGACTCTGGGATCAGGCTCTCCATCTCCTCCCACACCTGGGGCATTAGGAAAACCATTATAGTATTTCTTTAATATTTTAAATATTAATTATAAATAGTGGTTTTTGGATCATCAGAATACGCTGGATATATGTCGTTTCCAATCCATCTTTTTGGGAATGTATGAGGGAGACATATGTTCATCAATCCTAGGGCTTGGATGAAGGTAACTTGGTTGTTAAACCAGAGATCCAATGATTTCCAATAGGATCGTTTGAAATGGCATGCTTCCAGCTTATTCTGACGACAATTACAAAATCATCTGTCTACTTTATAGATAGACATCCTGCAGATAACTTGTTGGTCTGTGGTCGTTTATTTGGTAAGAGAATATTTATTTATTTATTCAAAAATTTTTTATACATTTTATGTGTAACGGTAAACTTAATGTCAAAGGTATTCTCTACCAGTTAACGTTAGGCAGTGCAGAGGTAAATTAATAAAGGTGAAACAAGTAATATCGTAAAAGATAAAAAATAATCACATAAAACACCTTATATAAATGTACTAGTAGCTGCTACTCACTATAATTATATATAAATATACCATAGTATATATATTTAAATATCTATATATACTATTTATATAAATATTATAAATAATAAAATCCAATCATCGTGATGATTGCTTCAGTTGGCAAGCAACAGCTTTGGGACCTTCGCTTTGAACGCGCAACGATTTCTGATCATCCTGATATCGAGGGGGAGCGCGTTCCAGAGAAGAATGCGAATTACACAACTGCCACCGTTAAATCATTCAACACGTGTTTCACCCCTCCACGGGTCATCTTCAGGACTTAAATTACACCGATTAGTGCCAAATGTGTTTGGCGACGGACTGAGCTCACTCTCGCATTGTTCGCCGCATACGCATTTATCAGCGGGCTGGCGGGCGGTGCACTTTGTTGCACGACTACCACTGCATGTGCGGAAGTGGCTACATATTGGTCATTTTCTTACTTCTATTAGACTTCTAATTCAATTTCCACCTATAAAGCTATTACATCTATTTTCAATCATCATGTGTCTAACATGGACATGCTTAATAGAACAAAGTGACTAGACGTTGAATAGGTTTGTCAATTACCGATATTGAATGCCGTTCGCTCAAAGCACTATGCGTCCAATGTTAACGGTTTTGTCAGGAGACGTACTGATTAAAATCTGTTATTACATCGATTGAAGTTCTAATTATAGAATAAATTTTAATTACAATACATTAAGAATAGGTATGGTAATGACGACGTGGGCAGGTTTCCCACTAAGTGGACAAACGACATGTTTAAGTTCGCTTGAGAGCTAAATCGCTTTGTTCATTTGTCTATATAGGATTATTAGCTATTGGTGTAAAAGTTTGAAAATTGTGATTGTACAACAAAATTCAACATGATTTAATATAAGATATAACCTATCAAAAAATCAATGGCTACAGAAACAATAAATAATTTAATTTAAATTAAATTACGTTTTAAAATTAATTATTATTTATTATCTGTTCTTGCAGATTTTGTACAGTCAGAAGTTATTTGTTGTCTCATTCCAACTTCCTTATCTTTCCAGCCGATGGTCGCCCACTGTAAGTATATTACTTGCATTGGGCATCCATCTATCAAAGAAAAAATATTAAGAATGTTTATATGTACTTTTAGATAATGAAGTTATGTTTGAAAACGCTAGATCTTGTAAAACTAATGTACTTTATTTAAAAATATACGATATTTAATTTTAGAACGTTGTTAGCAGCTGTACTAGTTATAAATTGTTTTAAAACCGCCAGCTTTCTAAATGTACTAATAAACAAAAAAAAACTTAATTTATAAGCTGTGTCACCATATATGCAACTAATAAATATATATGTTAATATGTATGTGTGCAGTTCGTGTGCGTGTGTAGATATTTGAATAGAATTCTAGAATACTTTTTGAATTTTTTTCGTCAACTTTCTTTTGTTTATATTACTTTTATTATTTGCATTGTATCAACGTCAATATATCTGCCGATGTACATCCGTTGTTACGCATAGGTCTATTAGATATTTCACGACATAGTAACTACAAAATTTAATTTGTATGTGTTGTTGTTAATTTGTATAAGTTACATAGTACAAAGTTGAATATATACAGACAACAAAGAAGTGATAATAAGATATATTTTTATTAAAAATTTTGATAGATACGAGTAGGTAGCTGGTACGATGGACAAAATTATATCAATAACTTTATACAAATAAAGGCCCACTACAAAACACAGGCTTCCCTTAACGTGCCTTCAACTATGTGACCATTGACTTCAATCTCTAATGAGCCTAAATACTAGGAACCGGAGTTCTAGTCGGAGGAGCTGTCGTTCAGCTTCAGGTCTTTGCTGCGGCAGGGTTTGGGGGCTTTCTTGCTCACAGGGATCTGATCTGGTGACTGCGGTGAGTTTGCCAGAAAGACGGTGGGAAGACTGCCGTCAACCTAATGTCAGCCTAACTAAAGAAATACTAAAATGCATATACACCAATACCACGCTTTGCGTCGTTTCGTTTTGCGTTTTGTTGCGTCGCTGCCTAATTAGTACTAATTTTCACTGTGCGTCGTTAAGTTTTCGAGGTTGCGTTGTTTTGGGTTCGAGTCTTTAATTTTTTTTAATTTTTTTTTCCAAAAGATGGCCACACTTTTGTTTCTAATTGTGCCATGCCATCAAAACTCGGAGATTCCCTTTCTAACTAAAAATCAACGCAATTTTAATACAGTTTTATTTTCACCTTGTTTTGATAATTTTGGAGTTTAGTTTTAATGTCGTATTGTGTTGTAATGTAGTGCGTTGTTTGTGCTTTATTTAAAATAGAATAATAAATTTATATTAATTTTAACGTGTTGTTTCTGGTTACAAAAAAGGTAAATATTTTCCAATTTATTTATAGGCAGAGTTATATGTTACGAGTTTTTTAAATGTTTACATTGTTCAATTTTCTTTTTAAAAAGTTGTATTTTCGTAACCCTGGAACCTATCTTCGATCTTTAAGTGGTTTGCTATAGAAAATCTTAATTCACTTTGCGGCGTTTCAATTTGCGTCGTGTTTTTTTTGGAACGTAACCACGACGCAAAGTGAGGTATTGGTGTATATACTCCTAGTGCAACTGCAAATATCATTGTCATCTTTTACTGGTCGGTATAGTGTCCATTTAATTTTTAATTACAAAATATGTTTTTTTTATTTCTTTTTATTCAATGTCAACTTTTCAGTTCAAAACCCGGCCGGTTTTTAATGCAGGCTATTCTATAACGAGATGTTACTTTCATTTCTAATAATAAATAAATAAAAAATACACAGTTCCGTTGTTGCGTTTTATCATTGTTTATTTAAGTTGTGGCGTGCACATCGCGCGCCACTCAAACGCCAAGCTCTTACCCACGTGACCGTCAATCGCATGGCGGCGGTGGCAGTGAAACAGATACATGACAGATGGCGCCACAGTAGACGCAACGAAAATCTGCATCGCGCTGTTGAGAGTCTCCGCGCTCATTATAAGGGCTAGCGGAGGTGCGGTCAACGCAGGAAGAAGCAACTGAAGATCAAGAAGCAACCGACGAACAAGAAGCGATCGACGAACAAGGTACAACCGACGAACTACCGAAGCACAAGAAGCTACCGAAGAACAAGAAGCTACCGTACTACGACCACTCTTACACTGGTGACCCCGAGTAAGGACAACGAGAAGCACCTTCCGGACCCAGCTGATACCACACTCGGAAGACGCGCAGATAAACCACAATATGAGTCAGCCTAGTAACGACGACCGCAAAATCGCCGAAGTGTTACGCGTTGGCGTAAGAGTGCCCCCATTTTGGCCTGAAGAGCCGGCTCTATGGTTTTCACAGCTGGAGTGCCAATTCAGCCTGTCTGGCATCAGTGCCGACGAAACCAAATTTAATTACTTGGTAGCACAACTGGACCACCAAGTCGCCGTCGAAGTGAAAGACGTAATTATTCGTCCTCCAGACAGAGAAAAATATGAAAAACTAAAAACGGAACTTATACGACGCCTGTCAGCTTCACAAGAGAAACGCGTGAAGCAATTACTAATGTTCGAAGAGCTCGGAGATAGGACACCCTCACGATTCCTACGCTACTTGGAGGATTTAGCAGGCCCATCAGTACCTTCGCATATAGTAAAATCAATATGGTCTAACGGTCTACCTCAAAACATACAAACAGTGATTGCTTCACAGACAGACCTTTCTTTAGAAAAGCTGGGGGAGCTGGCGGACAAAGTGTACGAAATCGCCCCTACCACACCGCAGATCTCCATGGCGACTACTTCCTCTGGCAGCGCTTCGTCTTCAACGCTGGAGGAGCTTACCAGACAAGTCAGTGAGCTAACTAGACAAGTAGCCGCCCTTACATCTCGAAACGGCAGAAATAGTGCTCGCTCAGAATCTAAATACGAGAGGAACCGCTTCCGAAGTCGTTCGACGCCACGACAACCACCGCCAGAATACCCATACTGTTTTTACCACTACACTTATGGCTCCAAAGCGATTAAATGCAGACAACCCTGCACATTCCAGGCGGGAAACGAACTGGGCAGTCGGAAGTAGCGGCCAACGACTGCCCGCCAACCGCAGGCCGCCTTTTCATTACCGATCGTGTGTCAAAAATGCAGTTCCTGGTAGACACTGGCTCAGACTTGTGCGTTTTTCCACGTTCAGCCGTCAAGACGCCCTGCACTCAATCCAAATACGATCTCATCGCAGCCAACGGCAGTATTATTCACACTTACGGCCCTATTCACCTGCATCTCAACCTCGGTCTTCGTCGCGATTTTTCATGGAGTTTTACGGTAACTGATGTGTCTAAGCCCATCATTGGCGTAGATCTCCTTAGCTACTACAACTTGCTAGTCGACTGCAGAAACCAGCGTCTGGTTGATGGTATCACTACTCTACATGTAGCCGCAATTTCAGAAAACGCAGAAACTATCGACGACATCTCTTCCGTCAAAGCCTTTAGTGGAGATACAGAGTTCCACGAGATTCTACGCGAGTTCCCCGAAATTACGAGGCCTGCAGGCAAGCGTGGTGCCTCGAAACATTCCACGATGCACTACATTAGAACCACTCCAGGTCAGCCGGTTTCTTGTAAGCCACGACCTCTAGATCCAGCTCGTTCTCAGGCAGCCAAGAAGGAGTTCGAGGAAATGTTGGCAGCTGGTACAGCTCGACGCTCAGAGAGTCCATGGTCTTCTGCTCTTCACCTGGTAAAAAAGAAAGATGACAGCTGGAGACCTTGCGGTGACTACAGAGCACTTAACGCCAGGACTATACCTGATCGATACCCTATCCGACATATTCAAGATTTTGTCCACCAGCTGTCAGGATGCTCCATCTTCTCTACGGTTGATCTCGTAAAAGCGTACAATCAGATCGCTGTAAATCCCGAGGATATTCCAAAAACGGCGATCACGACGCCATTCGGAATGTTTGAGTTCCCGTTCATGACTTTCGGACTTCGAAACGCGGCTCAAACATTCCAACGCTTCATCGACGAAGTTCTATCAGGCCTGGATTTCTGCTACGGATATGTTGATGACATTATCCTGTTCTCTCCTGACAGAGAAACACACAAACAGCACCTACGCCAGCTCTTCGAGCGACTTAAACAATATGGCGTACTCATCAACACGTCAAAATGCGTATTTGGACAGGAGGTCGTCAAATTTTTGGGTTATGAGGTATCTGGTGCTGGAAGTAAACCTTTGGATGAGAAAATACAAGCCATAAGAGAGTTCCCCGTTCCCCAAACTGTAAAAGAGCTGCGTCGTTTTCTAGGGATGCTAAATTTCTACCGCAGATTTATCCCTAAGGCTGCCCAACACCAAGCGCCTCTCAATTCGGTACTACAGGGACCTAAAATTAAAGGCTCTCATCCAGTAGACATGACACCGGAGCTTCTAAAAGCTTTTGAAGACTGCAAAACTTCGCTTTCTAACGCTGCACTTCTTGCTCACCCAGATTACTTAGCAGAGTTAGCAATTGTCACTGACGCTTCAGACACGGCTATTGGAGCAGTGTTACAACAGCGAAAGAACAGCATCTGGCAGCCTCTAGCGTTCTTCTCCCGTAAACTATCGCCTACGCAGAAAAAGTACAGCCCTTACGACAGAGAACTTCTAGCGGTCTACGAGGCCATAAAATACTTCAGACACATGGTGGAAACCGCGTCATTCACCATCTATACGAATCATAAACCGCTAACTTTTGCCTTTACTACCAGCAAACAGCATTGTTCGCCAAGACAGTTTCGATACTTAGATTTTATATCCCAATTTACGACAGACATTAAGTACATACCCGGACCAGACAACGTAGTAGCGGACGCTCTTTCACGTGTGGAGGAACTCGCGGTGGCACTTGACTACGACAAACTTGCAATATCTCAGGACGATGATCCAGAACTGCAAAATCTGCTTCTGCGTGGCTCGGCCTTGCAACTCGAAAAAAGGTCTACAGTACACAGCAACTTACCTATCTTCTGCGATACTTCCGTCCATCCACCGCGACCATACATCACGCCAAACTTCAGACGCCAAGCCTTCGACAGAGTCCACAACTGGAATCATCTTGGAATTTCAGCTACAGCACGGCTGGTCGCACAAAAATTTGTGTGGCCAGGGATACGCAAAGACTGTAGAGAGTGGTCTCGGCAATGCATGAAATGCCAAACAAGTAAAGTTACCCGTCACACCGTGCTCCGCTCTCCTCCTTCCTTACCCCATCTGCGAGGTTCTCCCACATCCACATCGACCTCGTAGGACCCTTACCGCTATCTTCATCTTACAGATATTGCCTCACTGTCATTGACAGATTTACAAGATGGCCTGTAGCAATTCCACTACAAGACATCACTGCAGAAACCTGCGCAGCTGCACTCGTGTCCGGATGGATAGCCCGATTTGGGTGTCCCGCGCGAGTGACTACCGACCGTGGTCGCCAATTTGAGGGCCACCTCTTCAAGGCTCTTACTACCATGATTGGCGCCCGACATCTTCACACCACTGCTTATCACCCAGCTGCTAACGGCATGGTGGAGCGCCTGCACCGCCAGCTGAAGGCAGCCATAATGTGCCACGACACATCGAGTTGGACTGAATCACTTCCACTCGTACTCATGGGGATCCGGAGTTCCTGGAAAGAAGATCTGCAAGCCAGCCCAGCAGAGCTCGTCTACGGCGAGCCACTTCAACTGCCTGGCCAGTTCCTCGCTCCGGTGGACGACTACACTACAGCTGACGTTACCCAGTACGCAACAAGACTTCGAGCACACATAGCGAACTTGTCCCCGAAACCCTCGTCTTGGCACACCAAAGTGCCATTTTACATACCACGTGATCTTAATACAACTTCTCACGTCTTTCTCCGTCAAGATCATGTACCTGGTGCTCTCGAACCCCCATATGCCGGTCCTTTCAAGGTCTTAGAAAGACACCCAAAATTCTTCACAATAGAATTACGGGGCAAGCCCTCTACTGTCTCAGTCGACAGACTGAAACCTGCCTATCTGACTAGGGAAGATCAAGTCCCTAATCAGGTCATCCCTCTAATCCCCAAGTCGACTAATTTAACCACTACCAATACTTCAACCGCTACAGCCACTTCAACCACTTCAACTGCTACTACCTCAGACGGAGACAAGAGGACCCGGAGCGGCAGAAGAGTAAGGTTACCAAATTGTTATCGACCATAGTTACGGTCTGGGCGGGGGAGTGATGTGGCGTGCACATCGCGCGCCACTCAAACGCCAAGCTCTTACCCACGTGACCGTCAATCGCATGGCGGCGGTGGCAGTGAAACAGATACATGACAGATGGCGCCACAGTAGACGCAACGAAAATCTGCATCGCGCTGTTGAGAGTCTCCGCGCTCATTATAAGGGCTAGCGGAGGTGCGGTCAACGCAGGAAGAAGCAACTGAAGATCAAGAAGCAACCGACGAACAAGAAGCGATCGACGAACAAGATACAACCGACGAACTACCAAAGCACAAGAAGCTACCGTACTACGACCACTCCTACAAAGTCATTCATTACTGAAGTGGTTCACTTAGATCATTAAGAGTCGACGTGTAGTAACGTCTACGTTGACGTGACAAAAAGATTGTAATGGAAGCAAAAATAATTCTATCAATAACTTAATTAATCAAATAACTCAGCCGCAAAGAAAATTTTTATGGATCTAATCTTTAATAAGAGAATATTGAAGACATACATATCGGGACCAAAAAAGTCTGAGAGCTTCAGATTGATAATTTTGCAAAACACAACAGTGAAACTCCCCCTTTAGCATCGTTTCAATTACGAGAGACCGTAATCGTGTTATGCCGTATAATGTTTGCGAACTAAGCGACTCGATTGGTTTGATATATGCTAACGAAGTTTCATCATTCGCACAATCCAATCAAATCGTACAACTGACAATTGTCGTTAATGACAAACGAAAGAAACATATGGATCGGTTTTTGATGCTTACGTCATGAATAATATGGATATGACTTTTTATATCCAGCTGTAGATATAAAAAGGTTGAAAAGATGTCTAAATTTGCTTTGAAAATAACGCATAGTAGCAATAGTGAGTTTAAAAGAAAAATGTAAATAAATAAATACTGAATAAATGACACGAGATGTAACATACAATCAGCGCCATCTAGTACTAAATAGTGAAACTACATATGTATTAAATTCTTTGTTAAAACATTACATGTATATAAGTGAAGGGTAATAAATAACATATTCTGATTCAAGATATACTTAAAGAGGTTCGTGAAAACCACGCGTTCACAATCAATTAAAAATTAAAAGTAGAAAACTACGTGTCGAGAGAGTTTGTCTATCAAATTCAAATGAAACACTATTATTTGAATTAACATTTAGAGGTATTCCCTACGGAATACTTATACAAGGTGCTTGTATACACAAAGTTACAGGATATTTATAAATCTGAGATTTCCACGCCAATGTCCTGGTGCTAGCAAGTACTCTTCGCTTATCGTGTCCTTATTCCGGATTCACGAGTTTATATTCAGCCATTATATGTCATGTGTGATAGCTATAAAACGATAGTGTATACAAAACTCTGAGCTAAGTTAAGATAAAGGTTTAACTCATTTATTTAATTTTGTTATTCATAACTTTAATCTGCTTCGTAAGGTGTTATAGTTGTAGAAAAGAAGCATGAAGAAATTCCATAACAACACATTTTGAAATAAAGTTTAACAATAAAGATTTTTACATGTACACTCTATCTGATATATCCTAAATGAAATCAAAATAATCAAGCGACATTACCGCCAAGGATTCTTATCATTTAAATATTTGTTTAATGAAAAAAATAAGCCTTTTCCTTCAATGTATCTTTAATAAATGTTTTGAATTTTGTAAATGGTAGTCTAATAATGTTTTACGGAATTAAATAAAAATCTACGTTTATTACAAATGAATTAGAAACTTTTTGCTGTCGAATCTTTGGTACAGTCAGTTTTTCAGGGTGTCTTGTAAATATACTATGGACGTCACCTATTTATTTAATTTATTATAATTATAGTAAACGTACAAGATATTATCATAAATATATAGCGAGGCTGCTATAAGTATATTGATCTGTTTAGACCCCTTTCTCGAAGAGATTCGTGGCCCTAAGCCTTAAATATCGGAAGGCTCTCTTGGTTACTTATATGTAAGTATGAAGGTGATCATGGATGATATTTATAGTCACCTCGTTCTCGTGGCTGTAAGGATGATGATGCTCAGGGAGCAGCCAGTCCTCGGCTGCGTGCTCTGTGCCGTTGTCCAGACCAGTTTCATAGATGTCCAGGAAGTCATAGCTGCAGCTGTAGGCAGAAAATATTATGTAATAATAACAATATATATACTCCAACAAAAAAAAAAACAAATATGCATTTTTATATATTTCCTCTTTTATCAGGACTATTTTTCACAGACACCAACGTCCATGCTTTTGTTTTTATATTTACGTTTTATGTTCTGATAAGAGAGACTAACGGTGGACGTATTTGGACCTTCTTGATGGCGAGGAAAATGAGAGTCAGGAGTGATCAAGGTTGTGTATATTACGTAACAGGAGGCGCAAAAGTAATGTCATAATGTGAACGTACTTTAATTTTTACAAATGGCGTTTAATCTCAATGTGCTTTGACATTTATGTTGTAAATATATAGAGAATTAGTTGTCAATATACAATAGAGCGATAGAGCTATACATACCCCAAGAATATACTGGTTATTTGACAAATTTTCAGTCTGTTTTACCTTTAGTGTTTCTTTTTCTCAAACAATTAAGCATATAGCCAAGCGCCTCGTGAAGACTAGTTCCATGTTTATCACAACAAACTCTCCATATTACGAGCATTGAAAGTTAACATTGAAAAGAAGATATCGACTATTTGAAGAAATAAGTTTTGCGGGCATTAATTTAAAACGTCGTAAAACGAGCGTAATTGTAGTCATATGACGGATATAATTTTTTCTAATTAAAATTATAAATTTAACAAGTTTAAGTCATCTTTTTTTGGCAACTGGGCTATTTTATTTTAATTTTTAACAAAATGGCGGCCGATTCAAATTATGACATTACTTCTGCACCATTTGTCATATACTTAGACCATTTACAATCGTGTAAAATTTTGACATAAAGGCAATGAAAGCTCAAATTTGCGTTCCATTTTAAATTTAAATGCGAAATAATAATTTTAACTTAAAAGTATTGTAGTGCTAGTGGTCTGTAATACCTAGCATTGTTATGTGACCGCCACATATATTTATATATACGGTGAGAAATCAACATATTTCAATTTATGTGATGAATCGAATACCACCTATCCAAGTTTCTGGTGGTGAAGATTAAAGAACGTCGAAAGACACTAGATGCAGGTTCCTTCTTACTGATCCTAGTAGTAATTTATGGGTGAGAACTATGTTATTCGTCTGAACAAGATCCAAAACCGAAGTCATTCTTCACCGTTCAAATCTTACTAGTAATGCATTATAAACAGAACATCTTGACATGCATTACGAAAGTAAATAAATAAAAATAGAAACTATACTAATTATTTCTCATGAAATATTTTTTGGAGAATTAAACATAAAATAAAATAAATAAAAACATATAAATAGCATACGGGTTATGTCTGAAAATTTTCTATTCATACATACGTAACAATGGAAGAACTCCTTAAATTTTATAAATTACGTAAATGTGTACAATATGATTTTAGTTGTGAGGCGACGTTTGGGCGTCGTTTCTTGGCATACACTCGTCTTGGCAGAAGCTGAACAGGCTGTTTCAGGCTTGAATAGATGAGTCAGCGTTTTTCCTTGACACGGTTGATATCTTATTTCAACGGATCATTTGTAACGGATGTTCCATGTGTTATTTATTGCAATTAATCTTACTATATATATTTGTTATACGCTCAGAAAAGACGGTGTAATATTAAATATACCTAAGGTTTCGTCGTAACGTTTCGAAATGGCTACATATACAAATGTAAGGATATTTATGTAAAAAAATAACATAATAAATCCACAGGATTATCGGTATAGGTTTAAAAACTTTAAGAGAGTGAATGTATAGTTCATATGCTGTTGATTAATGAATGGTGCACCGTATCAATACATCAATGACTTTAGAAATTTTTTCGTCGTTTCAACTCACAAACGCCCACTGAAAAACAAAATACTCCCCCAAAGATATCTATGGGGGTAATATACTATAATCGTTAAGCTTAGGGTTGGTGATCGCACTATGGTATTATAGTACGCAGAGGATGCTGCTATCTATCCTCTGGAATCTTCTTTGTGAGCGGTGGCAACCCTATATAATGCACAAAGTGTAAATTATGATATATTGTAGCTCGGGAAACGAACCTGCGATCTATGATCGTAAGTCACAGTTCTTTACCAATATGCTACCACTGCATTCAGATCAAAGAGTTTCTATTCGTTAAAATAAAATCTATTATTGTTTACCATCTGTCTGCAGTCAGTGTTTTAAAGTTATCACACCATCGTATTACAATAGAAAAAAATGATGTAGTGTATTTTAGAGTGATCACTTTAAAGACCGTGATTGGACATACGTGTTAAAAGATAAAAGCCTAGAATGTAGTGGTTGAGGATGGATGTATGGCTAATGGAATGAAAGAGAAAGACTGGGAAAATTGTAGAACGAAAGAAACAGTACGACAGATAAGATGATATATGAAAGAGATGAATGATAATAATTAAAAATATTAATAAATTACTAAAATTAAAAAGTCCCTGTCCCACACGAGATAGGGGAACGAGAGGTCCCCAACAGCGAGGTCCAATTAAAAAAAAAAAAAAGATAAAAGCTTTTTTACACACACACACACAAACATATATATATATATATATATATATATATATATATATAAAGAAATCACTTTTAAATGTTATATAATTGTTTTTTTTTAGAATGCGATAGGCCAATGGCTTTTGCATTACAAAATCTGTACGGACAGATAGTAAACATAAATTAATTTTAATATATAGTAATACGAATTTTAAAAATGTTCTTTACTGACAAATGAGCTATACGTTCCCATCTTTAAAGCTTTCTAAAATTATTACCTATCACCCTGTACACATCTATATATATACTTTCCTTTCACCATGACAATTAATAAAAATATTGACTTAAATGCAACTCAGTGTACATCTAAAATTTCTAAATTATTTTTCTAATGATCTTTGTATAATCATTTATTACTACTACTACTACTCCGCTAGCTCAGTGACCCAAAGTGGGTCTTGGCCTCCGAGGCGAGAGACTTCCACTTTCCTCTATCTTGCGCCATCGTCTGCCATTGGTTGACATTCAATTCGCGCAAGTCTGCCTCAACGCGATCGATCCAGCGATACCTGGGTCTACCCTCTGGTCTTCGACCCCTCGGTTTTTCCAGGTACGCTACCTTCACGCTCCGATCCGATCCCATTCGCTCCAAGTGACCAAGCCAGCGGATTCGTTGAGCTTTATATTCGCCAAATCATTTAAGCGACTATGAATAGACCTCTAACTTTAAGTAAAGGCAGTCTGTTCGTAACAGCATTATATCTAAGTACTCTATACTTCAGACTCTGATCAACCTTAGTTAAGTTATTACGCCTAAGTGTCATTTATTCAATGGAATCAGGCATTACCTTGCGGAAGTCCATCCTAAGTAAGAAAAGGACCAATATTTAGCCACTTTCGCACATGCAGTGGTAGTCGTGCAATAAAGTGCAACGCCCGCCAGCCCGCTGATAAATGCGTATGCAGCAAACAATGCGAATTACACAACTACCACCGTTAGATCATTCAACACGTGTTTCACCCCTCCACGGGGCATCTTCAGGAGTTATGTTACACCGATTAGTGCCAAACACAGTGTCATTTCTTTGCAATAAACATTTTTATTGTGACGCTGTGCTGTACTTTCCATCTGAACATTACATAGCAAACAGTGTAATAACATTTTAAAATATTATTATCCCAAATCCACTGTTGTGACATGGCCCCGTATTGCTTCCAATGCAAGGACAATAGCTTGAGTAATATGAAATATATCTTGTAAATAAAATATTACGATCATGGGTTGATGATGATAGGAAACCGTAGACTGTTAATAAAAATACGCCTTTTAATGTTCTAGAGTTCGGGCAACGAAACTAGCAGCGATTTTCCCCACAGCATCTCTTTCTCTACTGTTCTCACTCTGTCTTCTTGTTGTTCACATCTCTTCAGGATGTAGACTGACCTGGAATGCTTCCAGTATTGGCTTTTATAGTCATCAAAGGTATTCTAGTATGTAATAATTTTGATATTTAAATTAATGACATTTTCAATTTTATCGCAAGCCAGCTACAATATAAAACCTCTTTAGTTGTATTATAACAAAACTATAATTTGGACACTCGTTCTAATGGATTTTAGTCATACAAACATCTTGAATCATTTCTAAACATTTTGTGTGTGACAACTATATTGGCGTTTGTTTCGTATCTATCAGTTCATTAACGTTTATTCCGATTATTAATTTAAAATGAGTCCCGCGTAGTGCTGTGTTATCGGATAAATAAATCCAATACAACGCCATTGACGGATATTGTTTACTAGATCGGATACGATATCCGTTGCCGCCCGGACGCGACGTGATTTATAGCCGACTTACCAGGCCGCAGAGGGCTTGTTAATAAAGTTTCTTCACTTTATATTTATTTATTTATTAAACTAAATATTAGCAGTACGTATGATAGATATTAAACTTAACAATTTATTATTGTAAATCTTTTAAAGAAGGAGAAGCATTGAATGCTGGAGAAATTGTAGAACAGTGATTCCCAAAGTGGTCTATATAGACCTCTAGGGGTCTATGACAATTTGCAAGGGGTCTACATCAGCGAAAAAAATTTGAGGGTCCACGACAATGGATCTCAACACATACACTGATAGTACCTATTTACTTACATCATACTATCTTATAACATCAAAACATTTACATTATTAATAAAAGTACCTATGAAGTAAAAAAATATTATATATGTTTATAAAATTTTGTAAGTTGTAGGATGTTGGTATTCGCTTTGTGGTCGCAATACATTTTGAACTTGTAAAAACTTACGGGAAGGAGAAATTTACAGGAAATCAATATCAGGTAAGTACGGGGTCTACCCAACACGGAAAAACATGGCAAGGGGTCTACGACACAAAAAAAAGTTTGGGGAACTCTGTTCTAGAATATGAGAGAATGATATCCTTGCTGTCTTGGTTAAGGATTGGAAGAATAAGACTCAAGAGATGTGTTAAGAAGGATGTATAAAAATGCGCAAATAAAAGCCTACAAAAGGCTTATGCGCACATCGAAGCTATTGTTTTAGAATGTATGTACAGTAAAACATATTGCCGTTTTCTTTGCAACGTATAACGTTGCATGTTATCATTCAATATGTCTAAATTAAAATTTTTATAATAAAATAGGGGTACTTTTACCATGGAGTTTTATTATTAAATAAAACTTTCGGTCGTTGAAGTTGAATCTATTCGTACCTCGCACCGACACGAACGCATCCTGTCAACTACCCGCGCTCTTCGTTTCGACCTGCTGCCGGCTGCTTACCACCACCATCAGGGAAGTACTGACTTGCGGTGTAAAGTAAGAAAAGGACCAATATTTAGCCACTTCCGCACATGCAGTGGTAGTCGTGCAACAAATGTACTGCCCGCCAACCCGCTGATAAATGCGCATGCGGCAAACAATGCGAATCACACAACTGCCACCACCAAATCACTCAACACGTGTTTCACCCCTCCACGGGGCATCTTCAAGAGCTATGTTACACCGGTGTATTGTAAATATTGGTCCTTTTCTTACTTAGGATGGACTTCCGCGAGGTAACGCCTGATTCCATTAAATAATTGCGGTGTAAAATCAGACCAGGCCTTCTGCCCACTACTCCCTTAATTGAAATTTAATTTTCCTTTTTTGCTAAGTCCGCTGTTTCTTTTTTACCTCGCCACTCACAGTTGGTACCGGTACAAAAGTTAAAATTTACTATTATTTCATAAAGTAAAAAATGTTTAGTTGTACGCTCATTAAACTGTAATTTTTATATTATTTTATTTATTTATATATATATATAGTAAATAGAAACTAAATAGTGATATTTTAAATTAATTATATAATATTTTATGTGTACATTATAATATCATCTGTTTTGTTTGTGTCGATCACCTGTTGAACGTTAAGAAAGCTAAGAAGTTGAACGTATAAGATTGATCTAATATTATACTTTCAATTTTATATTTAAAACTAAAAAAAAATATTTCTAATCAACGATATATTCATTTTAGTTGTGAACAACCTTTTGCCATCAAGTATACAAAATCAATGCCGAAGCGGTAAAAATCAGTCGGTTTTTCTGTAAAATATGTTGACAGAAACGACATTACTTTCTTGATGATTTTGAGTGATGACCCATGAATGATTTTTAACCTTTTAAAGACAAAATGTTAAAATGATTTGTTATTAACAATGTATTGCGAAGCATCCGCTAGAATGTCAATTTCTTTAAAAACATCGCTTAGGGAATCTATTTTTTAAATAATAAATAACCAGTAAGGCTCTTCTATATAAATTAAATATAAAAAAGCGAAAGAAAATATCACGACAATATTTATTTCAGAATTTGACAAGAAAGAAACCCATTGTTTACTAAATGAGAGTTGGTATAAATGTATACAGAAACATTGTACTAAGATTGAAATTCAGAGTGACTAAATCAAAAACCATCTGTACGCATACTTCGGTCAATACATAATAATAAACAACGTTATTTAAACTTTGTGCAGTATGATATAAGATCTAAAATCCTATGTCCGGTAATTGAACAAACTTGATAGCAAGATTTTACATGAAAGCAAACAAAGGCTGAGTGTACATTTCAGTGTGGTCGATACATGACGTCACACATGCCACGTGATTTGAATATACAACCACATAGCATGATACAATGTGTACACGGGTTTATGCACTTCAAAATTATAATAATTATTTTAAAGTTAATATAGAAATAACTTGTTTTATAAGTAAACAGCTGGACATAGTTTTCTCCCATACATCTCTAATAAGACTGACATTATCAATTCGAAGATAGGTTCCGGGGTCACGAAAATACTACTTTTTAAAAAGAAAATTGAACAAATTAAACATTTAAAATATAAAAATAATGTAACTCTGCCAATAAATAAATCGGAATAATATTTACCTTTTTCGTGACCAGAAACAACACGTAAAAATTTATATAAATTTATTATTCTCTTTTAAAAAAGCAAACCCACTACATTACTACACACTACTTATTTGAAACTGAACTCTTAAAATTAGCGAAACAAAGTGAAAATAAAACTGTATTCAAATTGCATTGATTTTTAGTTAGATAGGACATCCCCGAGTTTTGATGACATGGCGCAATTAGAAACAAAAGTGTTGCCATCTTTTAGAAAATAAATAAAAAAAACCCAAAACAACGCAACCTCGAAAATCTAACGACGAACAGTGAAAATTAGTACTAATTAAGCAGCGACGCAACTTCGAAAAAACCTCAAAACGAAACGACGCAAAGCGAGGTATTGCTATATTTCTAAATTTTGTAATGACAGATTTATTTGCTTTAGGCAGTTTTTACCAGTTGACATAAGGTGATACAGATGATCAGTAGGCAGGTTACCAAATGTCATAAAAAGTTAATAAGTTATATACAATACTTATTATTATACTTGCCTGTTTTACACTGTATTATGGAAAGCCTTTATTATCGAAGGCTTTTTATATCTACTTTATCTTTTATACTAAGTCAATATATCTTAATACAGTAAAATTCACTTATTTTAATCATATTTATATAGGTGCGTATTTTGAGAATAGATGGTATTTAGCACATATATCTATATCATAGTTAGTTATATCTTCCTTATTCTTCCAATGCTTTTTTGCTGGTGATAATGATTGTTTAATGATACTTAAACTAATGAAGATATAAGTTAACACCTGTTGGAAACTTATATAAGTTTTGATTAATTAATCTCAAGATGCATTAATTATTTAATTAATTAAATATTTTAATTATAAAAATAATTACAAATTCATTTACTATATATATTTAATATTAGTGTAACAGGGTAAATTTTATACAATATAAAACACATTAGAATCGCTGTATCAGCACGGTTGTGAAATATAAAAGTTGATTACTAATCGAACCGCAGGAAACTTTGTTCTCTCTATCAGACAACACATAAGTAGTTACCTTATTTTCAAATTTACAAAAATATAGTTTAATCTTTTACAGGAATACATCTATTTCTTTAATAGATAATATTATATTTCAATACGTATCATTTTATTCTGGAAGAATATAAATTCAAAAATATAAAAATCATAAAATTTTGTTCAGTTGTTCATTTACAAATGGTGTAACTAATGGGACTTTGTTTTATATACAGGCTGATTGGTTATTACAGCAAGATCTTAGATGGTTGAATGTATAGCTCATTTTCTGTGAATGTATGTACAACCTATATGTAGTGAAAACCTAGCGGTTGAGTACTGAAACTTACGATCGTTGGTGTAAGTTCGATTCCTGCAATCATTTATAATTCACACACATAGTGTGAATTATAAATGATTGCATTAATTATATGGAATTGCAACTGCTTACAAAATTAAAATTTGTACGAAAATTTCCGATTCGTGTGTACAACATGTAGCTGTTACACATTCGCGGAGTGACGTCACAATCGGTAAAAAAAAATATCGGTTACCGGTTTTACCAAAGCCGCGGTGGGAAAGCTCCGCTTAATCCAATAGCGCGCGGTTCGCAGTAATCCGATTATCTCATCACCGTCGAAGTCACAATGTTTTCCAATAGACGTATCCAGAAGTTGTTAGACTTAATAAGATGTTGGGAAAGAAGAATATGTATGTAGCTAGATAATCAAAGACGAGAATTTATGAATAAATACCTACAGATATAAGATAAAGTTTTTTTTTACATTTAAAATTTCTTCACGTTGTCTTTCATTGATTCAAATTATTTAGTAACACTTGCTTTTCTTTAAATAATATATGTAATAATGTTTGAATTAAATAAATAAAACAAAGAGATAACGAAGTAAGGGAAATATATACAGAATGATTGGTTATTGGTGTCAATTGTGAATAAAAAGTTAAGATGCTTTCATACCTATTTACAACTAATGTATAAAGTATTTTCTGAAATATGTTATATTAATTTTCTATTGAAATGAGACATTTTTAATGGAATCAGGCGTTATTTTGCGGAAGTCCATCCTAAGTAAGAAAAGGACCAATATTTAGCCACTTCCGCACATGCTAGTTTATCTTGCCAAGGGTGACAAGAAGAGGATGGAATCACCGTATTATATCCGATTTAGTTGGTTTTCTATATACCTCAAAAACATGCTGTCAATGTTCCCTTGTGATCGTGATATCAAGAAAGTTAATTGAATCGTTATTTTAAAGTTCCAATTTAAACTTAATTTTTGGATGAAATGTATTTAAATTACTTACAAAAATGAAAGTCTTGCCTTGTACCTGTCCAGCATATGAGAATATCATCCACATACCTATAATAGTAAAGGATGTTACTATTACCCATAATATACCTATTCTCATAGTTTTCCATGAAGATCTCCGCCATCAAAGGAGATAACGGAGATCTCAAAGCTAATCCCTCCGTTTGTATATAATAACTTGCATGTGTGAAATTGCTAAATATTAGTCTTTTTCTTACTTGAAATGCGACAAGCAGATAACATCTCAAAGTACAAATTCTACAGGAATAGATAGTAAACAATTATTAATTTTAATATGTAGTAAAACTTACTATATTTTCATCTCGTTCTTTATTATTTCTAAAACGATTTATTTACAGATAGGTTGTAAAAGTATAAATAAAAGTTTGTATAATAATTTGCTTAAATTTTAGGGGTAATGATTTATAGCTTTATATCTATATACTAGCTGATCCCGCAAACGTTGTTTTGCAAAAAAAATTAAAGTTTTTAATTAACAAATGTAAGATAAGGGTAGATCGTAGAGGGGTGAAAATTTAGGTTTGTATGTATTTTTGTATGCTGTATCATAATAAAATAAAAACCAAAAAAATTGTCTAAAAAATTAAAAATAAAATTTAGGGGTGGACCACCCTTATCACTTAGGGGTATGGAAAATAGATAGTAGCCGATTCTCAGACATACTAAATACGCATGTAAAATTTGGTAAAAATCGGTCAAGCCGTTTCGGAGGAGTTCAAGTTTGAACACCGTGACACGAGAATTTTATATAAAATATTAGATAATTAAAAATAAATGTTTGTCTGTATGTCATTTATAGAATCGTAAAATATACATTTGATCATATGATGAAGTTCAGCAAAGGTGTCGTGCATGAACCTACAAAGGTTTATATGTTGGTGTGACATTTTTTTGACAGATGGCGCCATTGTATTTCAAATGTCATATATTGCCGTGACAGTTTATTCTGATTTGAATTGAAAAGAAAACAGTGAACTAGTGATGACATTTGAAGTTATGGGTGACTATATTAAATATATTTTTTAATTTTATGCCTACGAAATCGCACAGATACTTTGTGATATTTAACACTACACACGCTATTTATTATCTGTGAAATCATAGATTTATAGATATAGGGGGTACTATATAGTAATTAACAGCAGATTAGTTATATCCTTATTTTTAAAGATATTACATCTATTAATAATTATTCTGTAGATATAAAATTTCAATCTCAGGCCGTATTTAAACGGTTTTATTTAGTTCGACCCGTACGGAATTTATTTGGATCAAAATTAGAAATTGAAATTTAAGCACCTTCCCGTTGTCAGATTGATCTGAAATTTGGTACACACATTTAATTTAGATGACAATACAATATAATAAAATCAATAACATTATAAATCTAAGATGGCCGCCGATACAAAATGGCGGATTACGTATTTTTCCTTAACCCCCTCAATATGTGTATCAAATGAAAGGGCTACACTAGTAAAAAACGATGATTATGTCAAAATTTTAAATTCAAGATGGACGCCGTTTCAATATGGCGGACTAGGTACATATTTTTCCACAACCACCACAATATGGGTATCAAAAAACCGTTTAACTTAAAAGTTTTTTAAATGCATTTATTTTACTTAAAAGTAGGAAATTTTAATAATTTTTGCTGAACTTTTAAAACAGTTTAACCTGTAAAATAATATTACATGATATACATTACTTACTGAGGCTCATGCTCCGTGAGTAGCTCCTCGAAGTGAATCCGCAATGTATGCGCGGGCGGTGCCCGGATCTCTGTGACGCAGTCCACGTCGTCAGGGTACGGACGGGGGAAGCCCGGGCTGGAGACAGTCGCGTGAGGATGGGTGTGAGTCAGTAGTATAGTTTCATTGCACTGTATCTTCGACGCTATGTATGGATCTGTAACAATGGAATGTTTGAATATATCTCATATTAGAACTTCACTTACATTTTATAGATACATTTTTTATTCCTTAAAAAAAATCCTGATGTTCCACAGATAAAAGCCTTAAAAAATACGTCACCTAATCTATTTTAACGACACCCTAACAGTGTCCAGTTTTTAAGATTACATTTCGTGCGACCACTTCCTCATCCCTACTCCATATTGGCATCCTCAGGTTGTGTGGCGGGTGTTGTTTTCACATCGATGAACTTTGAGATCGCATCTTGAGTCTCGTCCGTGCAATACACGCACGTGTGTGACGTGATGTTGCTACCGCGTGATGTACAATATTATACAGCCTGAGGGTGTCTGTTCTTTGACACACAACGATGACCACCTCGCTCTCTAGCCCCTGATCCTCGTGGATGGTGAGCGTCCTTGAACCTATCTCTGTACCGTAGCCTTGGCTGATGAGAACTTGTTGCGCTTGGGCGTGAGTTATATACAGGGTGTTTCTCTATTTCCGGATACTCTCCCCAGAAAGGACGCCTACTAAAGAAGTGCACCACCTATTTGGACGAATAAACGCCTTGTTTATCTTATATTTCTTTTTCGTATTACTACTGGTAGAGGAACAAGGCGATGTTTGAAGACATCAATAGAGTTTCGTCTTAAGATAAACACGGGTAATACAAAAACAATTTGAAACGTCCGTGTTGCGCACACTCCAATATCAATTGCAGTTTCAATTCTAGAACTTGTTGAATCGTACGTCTGTCTGTTGCAAACAGTCAAACTATTGAAGTCCAACTTCAAGAGAGGTCACACGATTTCAACTTGGTTGGATAGCGTTTGGGAAACTGCAAAACATCCAAGTCTTTAACCGATGTTTTACCAGAATGACTCAGAGAATCTTGGTCTCTCACTGTGAGCCTTAGTAACCTCACAGTCTGATAGCAAGCTACGAAGAAGGCTACGTTAATGATTCCTCTACGAAACGAGGAGATATATAGACGAACTGTAAACGATTTTCTTATTGAATGAATTTTTGCTGTTGTCCAAGTGGCATTTGCAGATTCCGCTATGAAGCGTCGAGGGGCAGATTGCTCCTTGTAGTGAAGTTCGCGGTCTCCCGGGAGACCCTCAACTCGGGCTTGTTAAGTGATTAAGCCCAAGGGCTCCTATAAGAGGACCTTAGCAAGGTCTGGAACTCGTCGATGGTAGCCGATTAGCATTATGACCCATGGGCACCCGTGAGGACCAAACCATGGCTTCGCCAGTTGCTATTGCCTGGGTAATATCACTACTACCACTTGGGATAGCGTTAGCGCTGGGAGGAGAAGTGGCAGAAGAAACTGCAGCAGTGCTTCCGATTGAAGCATTCCAAGTTGAAGTAGCAGTAGGTAACATACAAAGCTCATTTTATTGTATTTAAGTAATAACTTATGTATATACTATATATAAAGGTTTAAGAAAAGCTTATTAAAATATTTGAAAACAAGAAGAAATGAACTTGAGACCTGTGTCCACGAGTTTGAATTAAGAACAAACACTATTTCCGCTTCGCGTGTTAAATTCATGGTATTGTAACATCACAAAACGTGCCACGTGAACAATATGGCGAACGCAGACCGGATGTGACGTTGCGCGAGCTCCGGGCCGCCTCCATTGTCTTTGAGGGCGGGTCTTGCATACCTTTACATCTCATACATACATCCGCAACGCAATCATTTTGAATTTCTAACGAATATGGTGATTTGCTTCATATAAACACAGCAAACAGATGTTGTATTTGCAGTGGAATAGTTAATTAATTACCTTTTTTAATTGGATTTTATTCGAAGTTAATGTGATAAATAGATCACCCTTTCGAAGGTGCGGAGGTGAAGGAGGAAAAGTCCGACATATTGACGGGATACTTCGAGATAGTCTAAATAATTCAAAATTCCGCAATGAGGCTTCATGTACTTGTAATGTAGAATTTTTTAACAAATAAGCTTTATATTCACCCCTTTAAAGATTTTACTACCTAAATATATTTACAATCACTCTGTATATAAAATTAGGTTTTTCTTAGTTTATTCTCATGACTCACGTGATCAATTTGAACCAGGGGTGACCAACCTTTTTAATTAACGTGCCAATTCAAATTTTAAAATGTTTTGGCGGACCGCATTTAATGTAACATTTATTAATAATTTATAAAACTTTTTCTCTAAGCAGTAGAATAAGAAAACATACAAAATTTTATGTAAAATAAATATTAAAAAGATAAGAACGGAAGAAAAATTTTTGAAAATTTTAATGAAGAAATTTGCATAGTTTTTTCGATACAAGCGTAAATAAAATACGCAGTACTTTATAAAAAGTGCATCATTTAGTTTTGATCGGCGGTATTATTTATTAATAGTTTTGTTTTAGTATGTATCAACATTTTATTATAATAATTTTATAGCAATATATTGATGAGAGAAAGTCGATAAAATAAATTTAATTTTCGAAATGCTCGGCGGGCCGCTTAAACATGTTTAACGGCCCGTAAGCAGCTTGCGGGCCGCGTGTTGTTCATCCCTGCTTTAAAAGATTAAAAGTGGATAATTGTATGAAATATGTAAAAAGTTGCTCTGACCGAACCACATGTCTAAAATGAAACAGACAATTTGTTAATTTAGATTAAGCATATCGTATCCAGTAATAATTTTATAATACTATGAATTGTTAATTCATGTTTTATTTAATGTACGATATTGTGTCGAATATTGTTTTAATAAATCTCATGTCACAGTAACATTTGTAGCAATATTTAGAACGCACCCATTAAAATGACAACTAAATGACAGCTGTCAAAAGTGACATTTCACGCGATGTCATTTGTCAACCGTGAGCATACTAAGCGAAACCATTGCGCGAAACTAAACGCGAAACTAATTGATTTATATATACTGTGACAAAAACATCGTGGATGATATTTATATTCTAAGCCAATCAGATATTTCCCTATATAGTACGTGTTAAAAATGACATTACTATATATATTTTGTTATTATCTCTGCAGTATCGAAATAGACGTTCACTGTAGGATATAGGCTTTCTTATATATTTGCAATAAGAAGCGAAGTACATCCGGCGTTTTATGACGATTTTAACAAGGTAATCCGTTAACATTTTGGATGGAAATCATAACCTGCCTTTACCGGTTTGTGGTCACTTTAAAATCTTAAAGCCTCAGTGACTATTTGTTCTGTTAACATATTAATGAGGAAAGTTATGTCGTAATTTTTGTTTGTGCATTCCAACGGTTGTCAGTTGACCTAGAGATGTGGCTACTGCCATTTTAGACAAGTAATTTTTTAAGTTATATTGTTGATCTAGGTTCTTCTGCGCTCATTTCTCATTTATCATTATAATAATGTTTAGACCTTGTGTAGCTAAAATTAGGTTCCGTGCGCTGAGAGTGTGACACTGTAATTACAGTTTACGGCCACTAGATGGCGCTGGTCGTAATCACCTCGAGGTACGAATCATTAAACGCTTTTATGGAGGTCGCTGGCAGAGCACTCGCGTGGGGGCCGTTACGTTAAAATGTTGCTTATACCTCGACGCTTATTGCACACGATGGGGTTGTCTCTCTCGAGTGGGTACTTTCGTATCTTCATGTTTTAAATTTTTAAAAGGTTCTTTTTATATCACAATGATTTGAGTTGAGATTTTTCTAGAATTCAATTCAAATGTTATGCTTGTTTAAATATAGAATAGATCGCTTCGAGCGATAACACGCCTCTTTTACCTCTATATATATTGCTTCCTTTTTTAAAATTATTATCTGTGGTGTACTATAAAGTGTAAATAAATAAATTAATACATTCTTGTATGAAGGAACCTGTGGTAATTTGCATAAAATTTCCAACTTAACATAATTTTCATAATATAGATATATGTAATTCATTTTCTGTAACAACCTATAAGACGACATCTATATATGCCTGGAAAAAACCTTTCATATTGGTAAGTCCAACTTCGAGAAAGAGATCACCCCCAGATTCCAATTCGGATGGCCAGTGTTCGGGAAGTTACAAATATCTCCTCCTAATCCTTATTCCTAGAGCTAAATAAATAGCAGTTTTTTTTTTAAATTTTATAAAAGTTTTATGTACATAGATAAGATTCAATGCTATTACATAAAAATATTGTAGATAAATGCACATGAAAAAATTGTTTTATAGCGCTAATATTATTTAAAAAATTATTTCAGTAATATTAGCTTATTACTCATAAATCCTTTCAGTAAAAGATGTTACTAACATGAAGCCTTGACATTTTTTTTTAAATTTTTAAAGTGAAATGATAAATAAAAAGTGTACCATTAATTAAATGTAAAAATTATACATGCGAAGTTGAAACATCTCTGCCGAATAATGGCGCGTGACATTAATAAAAAAAATGTTATTGCAAATTAGTTTTAAAAAAATTAAAACGTAGAATTCTATTATATATATATATGTCTTTACATATATATTACTTTTAATATTATTAAGCCAGCAATAACATATGTATAAAGTGTAATAATAAATAAATTCCACACGTTTTTGAAATAATAACGTCTCCGCATTCTAGAACATTCGATTTCAAAATGGCCGCCGACAAGCGAGTCGTCGACGTAATCCACAGAGAGACGGTTGTTCGATATTCGAATGCATTTATTCATCTGTTACCTACGTCGGTTTGTTTGTTAGACAATATGAGATTTTCACATCTGTATCGCTTCAAAGAGGAAACCTTCACTGAAAATAAGTGAAAGCGATATCTCTGAAATATTTTGAAATACTTTGTAGCTTCATATGAAATATAATGCAAACTATAACACAACCTTGCGCTGACCCATTCACTTCCTCACACTTTTGAATACGTCGAAGGTATAGCTAGTGGGTCGTGGTCGTCCCTTGAGAACCTTCCAGCTGAAACATTTAGCATAACCTGCCCAATGCCCAATACGCAGACCAAAAGGCTTCGACTTCGAGCTACATAAGGCTTTAGATTGCCGTAACTGCCGCCCTGGCTGGCCAACACAAGTGTTGTTAATAATAAATAATTCTAACAAGTACTTATTCGAATTTTTAAACCATTGATTTTTGGATTGGTTGCAACATATATAAATTGACAGCAAATGAGTCATACATTTATCACTTTTAAACTATATCATTTATTACAAATCATCCTGTATATGTATTTAAGGGGATTGAGATATAAATATATTAAAACTGTAACATATTAAAGATAAATTATAAATTACTCTATATTTATTTGTTACAGGAATGTAGTACTTGAAATATAAAAATCATTAAATTTATTTCAATTTAAAACAATGCAGAGTAAAGACATCAATAACGTTTATACAGAGTGATTTCAAATAGGTGTAAAAGTTTAGAAAGTGTGAATCTATAGCTCATTTGTCGACAAAAATGTCTTACACCTATTTCCAAACTTACTTACTTCGCTGGCTCAGTGACCCAAAGTGGGTCTTGGCCTCCGAAGCGAGAGACTTCCACTTTCCTCTATCTTGCGCCATCGTCTGCCATTGGTTGACATTCAATTCGCGCAAGTCTGCCTCAACGCGATCGATCCAGCGATACCTGGGTCTACCCACTGGTCTTCGACCTCTTGGTTTTTCCAGGTACGCTACCTTCACGCTCCGATCCGATCCCATTCGCTCCAAGTGACCTAGCCAGCGGATTCGTTGAGCTTTATATTCGCCAATGATATTTGGCTGTGCTACGAGTACTGAAGTCTCAATTTCGGCATTCTTTCGGAGCCTCCAAGATCCGTCTTGATTTCTCGCTGGTCCCAAGATCTTCCGCATGATTTTGCGTTTCGTCACTAGCAGTTTTGTTCTTCTTTTTCTTTTTCCAAACACACTGTATAAATTGCTCATTACGTAATATGTTATATTAGTTTATTTTTTTATTGTAAGAGGCGAATAGCTTGTGGGAGTACAAAGTCTACATGTACAGAAAGTAAACTATATTTATTTCAACATATAAATTTCGTAAACATTTTTAGTACTATATTATCATTACTTATTTATTAAGACTAAAACTTATATATTTTTACAGTACCCGGCGATAAATATTGCACATCGACCTTTGGATAGAGACAATCGGCTAATTTCGACTTCGTAGAGCACTATCACTGTCCCACACTACCTATGTTACGTTTTGTCTCGTTGTATTATGTATATATTTTTAAATAACCTATATGCAATCAATTCACTAAAATACTTGAGGATTAATAATCAGTACTTCTGGACAAGTTGAAAGCTTGAAGTGAAGTAAATTGTTGAGTCTGGTAAATATATTCATGTAACATACATTAGGAATGTAGCCAACAGAAAGTATGCACTTAAAAATTTAATAATTATATGACATAAATCAACGGTAACATAACTTCTGTTACCTGTGTACCGTGTAAATACAGGATGATTGATTAGAAGTGTAAAAGATTAAAACTGATGAATGTATAGCTAATTTGCTGTCAATTTATATATAGTATAGTCAAAATCGTACATTAAAAATCAATGGTTTCCTCTCAAACTTTAGTTGAGTGATGGTAATGCTTGCCCAATTCATCATCGGTGATTCTTGTTAGTTGAAGACTTTTGTCTTTAGACAGTATATTGGATGAGAAGGTCCTAATATACTTGCAATAAAACAGATTACCCATCCTTATATATATGTTTGTATGTGTGTATATATATAAATGTATGTACATATATATGATAAATATATATATATATATATATAAGGAAGAAGAAGGACCGTAAAATCGCTTTCTTAAGTTTAATTCACACGATTACATTTTTAAAAGTTTTTATTTCAACAATATATCTACCTATGTTATCAACAACCTTTTACCATCTACTCATAGTATACAAATTTCAATGCCGGAGCGGTAAAAATCAATCGGGTTTTCTGTAAAATATTTTTACTATACCGACATTACTTTCTAGTCCCCCTAATATATATATATAATATATACAGACATACACACACATCATAGACTTTCTTCTAAAGAAATTGCTAAACGTAAAAGCAGAAAAAAGTTCTATTTGCTTCAGTGGCGTAGCTAGGGGGTGGCGAGCGGGGCGGCCGCACCAGGCACCACAAGTAGGGGGGCACCAAAGTTGAAAATAACTTTTTTGAATTTTTTTTAATTATTTTGAACCAAAAAAAATATATTAACTACATTCTGTTCTGAATTTTGAAATTATTTACTCTTTAGGGGGGGGGGGGGCACCAAGCCCCAATCTGCCCTAGGCCCCAAATACCATAGCTACGCCACTGATTTGCTTTAATACATATTTGCCCTTTTACTAAAACACGATGTGTTACAAGTAAATTCAACATTGAATAAGCTATATTTAGCTCGTCTTCGTACATTAGTGGTTAAGTGTCTCTTCCAGACGTCTGTCTTAGAGTTTGTATGGGTCGGAACACGATCCACTAAATGCTGACGTCACAACCAGTTACGAAGTAACGCGATGGGACAATAGATATCAAACAATACCTTTTATATTAGCCGCTATTTGATCTGAACTTAGGGCAGACTAGTAACTTTAAAAGAGAGGTTTTATTCAGTTTTGTATTGTATTCTTTGTTACACAGCGCTCCGGATATATATATATATATATTAAGTTAAATTCACACGACTACATTTTTAAAGTTTTTATTTCTCAACAACAATATATTAACTTTCGTTAACAACAACCTTTTGCCATCTAGTATATAATATATTTATATATCTATACATATATATATTTATACACACAAACACACACACACACACACATATATATATATATATATATATATATTCCATAGATTATACAACATTATTCATATGTCATTATGTCAAGACAATTCATATGTTAGTGATATTGATATATTCTCGTGCTCTCTCGTATCTTTTAAAAAACAATTTCGTTCGAAATTATTGAGTACGTACAATGAAATTTAAACCATAATATAAATATAATGT
This sequence comes from Battus philenor, assembly GCF_028537555.1. Lineage (NCBI taxonomy): Eukaryota > Metazoa > Arthropoda > Insecta > Lepidoptera > Papilionidae > Battus > Battus philenor. Next base: position 13,457,510 of record NW_027181678.1, on the reverse strand, counting down.
AAATATATAAACAAACATAATATAAATATATAAACCATAGTCTTTGATCCCTGTTTAGTAATGTTTTTATTTGTTTTTTCATTGTTTGACTATAAATCAGTATATGTTTTCAGTGATTTTATATTTCTAATCTTCTAAGTTTGTACCTTCTTACTGCCTTTTGTTACTGTCTATCTCCAATAAAGTAAATAAATAAATAAATTCCATAGTTTCTATAGCTATATGTATAGAGTATATATTGTATTTATAAACTGCTGTACATTGAGTAGTTTAAACAGCGTGTTTCTATTAAAAATAAACTTAATCATTGATATAAACGTTAATATATAAAAAACTTAGTTTTAGACATTGTGTATATATTATTGCTGCAGCGCATTTATCAGCGGTCTGGCGGGCGGTGCACTTTATTGCACGACTACTGCTGCATAGCGGAAGTAGCTATACATTAGTCCCTTTCTTACTTAGGATGGACTTCCGCAAGGTAACGCCTGAATCTATAAGATATTTTCTAAGATATTTAAGAGCTTTATCATTATCAGCATGATAGCTGATGGAGGCCTTCTACAAGGGATAGGCTTTCTCCACAGATCGGCACGGCCTTCGTGCTTCGCGCATCCAGCGAATTTCCTCGACCCTGATTATGTTCTTGGTGCACCGTGACTCCTGGTCACCAATTCAAAACCTTTCTCCCCAAACAGCCATTTATTGCACGAGTGATGTGCCGCTGCCAATTCATTCATTTATTTATTTATATGTATTGTTTCATATATACGAAATATATCTCAACATATAAAACAATACTATTATTTATTTCAATTATCTAATATATAAAATTCTCGTGTAACGGTGTTCGAACTTGTACTCCTCCGAAACGGCTTGACCGATTTTTACCAAATTTTACATGCGTATTCAGTATGTCTGAGAATCGGCTACTATATATTTTCCATAACCCTTAGTGATAAGGGTGGTCCAATCCTAAATTTTATTTTTAATTTTTTAGACAATTTTTTTGGTTTTTATTTTATTATGATATACTCGTAGCATACAAAAATACATACAAACCTAAATTTTCACCCCTATACGATCAACCCTTATCTTACATTTGTTAATTAAAAACTTTAATTTTTTTTGCAAAACGTTTGCGGGATCAGCTAGTCTCAACATATAAAACAATACTATTATTTATTTCAATTAAACTTCTTTGGAATTCAAACACTGATCCGTATTAACCGAAAGAACAACTGAGATGCTTTATCTTTAACGACGAAATAAACAAAATAAATGAAGATAAATAAAATTAATGTCATGTATATACATGCATTTTATATATATATATACGTATTTTGTATTTTTATTATAATGTTTCTAAAAATAACTTCTGTTATTTGGCCAGCCCTGGCGTAAACAGAATACTACATATTGAAGATAATTTTACAAAAAATAAAACTAAATTTTTTGTACAGCTACGAATTGAGTGTATAGTTAAACATACAATGCGGTGCCAAGTTCTAAAATCCAAAGCGCTGCCAACCGTCTCAATCTAGGCTGACTATAAATAACAGGAAATTTTACGATTTTAGTTGAAAGGAGATTTGTGTGCCAAACTTCTAGCCGAGTACTGATTTTTCGGCACGAGAGTAACAAGCTAAAATATGTTTTCACGTCTAATAAGATTCTTAAATCAGGATGCTGTTCTAAAGTCTTATTTACTCCAACTATTTGATTAAGTTAAGTTTCAGTTATTATTCTTTAATTTTAGGTTATACAGGATGATAGGTTATAAATGTAAAGGCTTTAAAGGGGTAAATTTAAATTTTATAGGTTAATTTATTTATGGTACACTGTCCGAAAATCAATGGTTTCAAAAATAATAACAGAAAAAAAGTTTTCAAAATTCGAATAGTAACAAAATAAAATAAATTATTGTTTATTATCAGTCCTTCTGGATTCTATCTAGCCTTATATACGATGATTGGAAATAGGTAAACAATTTAAAAAAAAAAATTGCTGATGTATTCGCGCCTTTAAATCTTTTATATATATAACCTATCATCCTGTCTTTGTTTCAATCCATAGACATCCACTGCAATGTATAGGTCTTTCATAAATATATATATCGGTAACATACTATTATCACCACGCTTTTTTTATTTGAGGCCTCCGCTATTGGGACCTCTCCTTCCACCCCTATTTTGTTGGGAACGGGGTTTTTTATATCTTAACAATTTTTTTCACATGAATTTTTTATTTTCGTCCTCGTCTTCCATAGTTCACAATATATTTTTTTCTTCCTTCCATCATTCCATAATTCCATTTTCTTTTTTCAATCATTCCATTCCTTTCATCTATCCTCAAACACTTCAGTTGTATTTTCTATTGCAGCATCACAGCTTTATTTAGTTTTATCACCACGCTTGGCATGCAGGTTGGCGATGGCAGTGTGGTATTATAGTACGCAGAAGAGGTTCCTACCAATCTTCTGGAAACTTATTTGTGGGCTGTGACAACCTTATGTAATTATTTTAAAAAGTGTGACTTACTTAAGATTTTATCCCGGGAATCGAACACGAGGCTTGCGATCGCAATTGTTAGACCTCTGGACTACCTATCTTAATATATATAAATCTCGTGTCACAATGTTTATACTCAATGGACTTCTAAACCACTTAACCGATTATAATAAAATTCGCACACCATGTGCAGTTCGATCTAACTTGAGAGATAGGATAGTTTAAATCTCAAATTATAGTCGCAATTTTAATTTATTGCTAATTATTGTCTGTTATTATTTGACAGTCACAATTATCTGTTAACTCCGAATGATTCTAACAGATGTCGATACCTTTCGACTGGGTTGAGTAAGTAATCAATAGATGGCGCTGCTATGGTAAATCTACGAACGTGTCATATAAGCTACATTTTAACAGCATAATTACCACGTGTTGTTGACGCTATAAAATTAATTAAATTTATTTTGTAGTGAACGAAATACCGTATAATTCAATTATTTCCACTTTTTAAATTTTCACAGCAACGCGTGGCCGGGTCAGCTAGTACTTATATATAAACTGTGGTTGTTATTAAGAAATGGCCTCGAGTGATGCCACCAGCTCTGCGCTGTCTGCGTCTAGTGATTTCCCATCATCTTAACTATATCATCGGTCTACCTAGTGGGGCATAATCACGCCACGTCTCGTGGTCGTCCCTAGAGAACCTCTCGGCCTCAACGACCATTTGTTACACGAGCAATAAGACCCGCCCACTGCCACTACGAACGAGTAATTCTTCGAGCTACGTAATATTGGTTCTTCTGTGGGTTTTCTCATTTCTGATTCGACCTCGAAACTCCGAGTATAGACCTCTCCGTTTCTCTTTGCATATAACTCGTTTGTTTTTATTTCTGATGTATATGAACAATATGGACTATATATTTATATATATTAAATAAATAAGGAATATATCTACAGGTTTCTCTGTGATATTTTGAAATTTAAAATTCCGAACTATTTGAAGAAATATAAATGGATAATATAAAAAGTTTACTAATTCATGTGAATGTCGCAGATGTTGGACTAAGTTCGACAAGGCAAAGTCATCTGCGAATTGTAACGCACGAAGAGTGTCGTTAAACATTTTACGAGGTTGTTTGGCAAGCCGAGTGGTTGTAACGGGTTGTTTAGATGACGGGATGCTCCAGTTTCAACGTGGTCGTTAACATGCAGCGTGCTCTCATTTTCGCATGTCCTGATTTATATTACAAAATTATGTAGCACCTAATTTCTTATCACCTGATTATCGACTAAATCAGAGTTCTCCAAACTTTTTTGTGTCGTAGACACCTTGCCATGTTTTTCCGTGTTGGGTAGACCCCCTACTTACCTGATATTGATTTCTTGTAAATTTATAACTGTAGTGAAGTTTAGTGTGTGTTCAAAATGTATTGCGACCACAAAGCGAATACCAAAATACTACAACTTACACAATTTTATAAACATATATAATTATTTTTTTACTTCATAGGTACTTTTATAAATAATGTAAATGTTTTGATGTTATAAGATAGTATGACGTAAGTAAATAGGTACTATCAGTGTATGTGTTGAGATCCACTGTCGCGGACCCCCATTTTCATTTCATGGACCCCCAAATTTTTTTTCGCTGACGTAGACCCCTTGCAGGTTGTCATAGATCCCTAGGGGTCGATATAGACACTTTGGGAATCACTGGACTAAATTAATATATGCTACGCTTCATCCAAAAATAAAAGGTTGCAAAAATAATAAATAACATAATGATATTGTAGTAAGAAAAAGCGTTTTCAAAATTTAAATTTATATTTTCATCTGTAACTGTCAATCATAGGTCCCCCTTAAAAAAATCTCCACGGTGACTACTGCTATGCCCGAATATAACGACTTCTCGCTATCTAAACTAACTTAAATTACAATTTATTTTTGATTATCTATGGCCGTTGACTTTGTCAGAAGATATTAACCTATCGTATTCCAATATTAAAAGTATAATATATCAGATAAATTACTATATAAAGAGTCATAGGAGATAAGTTTGAAAGATCTAAATATTTTTTCTATCAAACGGCCTTTACATTTATTTCTTCATCTCCAACACTTATAACCTATCACTCTGTATATACGTTCATAGTATGTATTGACTTAAATGCCAAAATTAGATACCCAAGTAAAGAATCTAATTTCTGTAGAAATGAAGATTTTTGACTTCTAGAGTCATAAATGTATTTAATGGAATCAGACGTTACCTTGCGAAAGTCCATCCTATGGAAAAAAAGGACCAATATTTAGCCACTTCCGCACATGCAGTGGTAGTCGTGCAACAAAGTGCACCGCCCGCCAGCCCGCTGATAAATGCGTATGCGGCACTAGCACGTGGAATGTATTAAAAATATAGCTTATTTACTTATTTTGTTTAGGATTTTTTCTTGAATAAGAGTGGCCTAAGTTATTCCTAATTACATCAGCTACATGCCAGTATAAGTCCCGTCAAAATCGATCCAGCGATTTTAGAAAATAGCCGGAATAAACAGAGAGAGACAAAAATAAAAAAATGTAATTTTGTTGTATGTACCGTATATATTAATATTAATGTGGTAAAAAGCGATAATTTTTGTATTACAAACAGACATTTCAATATTATTTATTTGTATTCATAATGAATAATTTAAGGCCAAAAATTATACATTTTTTAATAAATCCATGCGAAAAAAGAATTTAAAATTTGTATCGCTACAATGAAAGGTATATTACCAGGTTGAAAACACCCTGTTCCGTAGTAATGGAAATAAATAATAAATGCGTTTGTCGAACGTGTGAAATTATCAGCATAATTTTTTACGAATTGTATTATAGTTAAATAACAAAATAGCAAACTTTGACTTTATCAAAATTAACCATCTCTCCGAAAAATCAAAAACTTTTTTTTCAAAATTTTTAAGCACGACTTAGGTCTTTTTTGCATAAATATGACCACTACATATTTAAATTAAATTAGTCACAAGTCTTACCTTCGATGGAAGGCCTTTCGCATACATAGTAATTGTGTTCATGGCAGCCCCTGTCGTTCCACATGAAGGTGGGACCAGGTGGCGAAGGCCTGGGAGGGAATTCCCGGCGCGCCTCCACGCAGTCCTGGCCGGAGGTACCGTCGTCGTTCGGCTGACTGCTGTGTCTTCGCCAACCAGGAAACCAATCTGGACAAAACCACATCATTATAGGTTTACAGTAATTATAATAAATTAAAATAGGGGACCTCCATAGTGTATTTACAAGGTATCGCTAAAAACAGGCTGTACCAAAGTTTCGACTGCAAAAAGTCTCTAATTTGTTTGTAATAAACGGAATCAAATTCATTTGTACTAAGCCATTAAGAATTACTTTGAATAAGATGAAATTGATTTGGAAGAATAAGCAAAAATATTAAAATTAAAAAAAAAAATTCACCTAACTTTTTGATCACAATATTATAATATGTACTTTACATCAAGGGTCAACCAGATTATGACTGTTAAAGAAATTTATTGGGTCGGATATACATATATACGGATATAAATTCCCTGAGATGTTTTTAAAGAAATTGGAATATAAGGTTGTTTTGTAATACATTTTTAATGATATTATTTATGCGCCATAATTAAAAACCTTATATGAAAAATAGTGACAGATACGTGAAATAAAAAATTAAACTCGTAACGCCTTAATTACCTTTATAAAAAGTTACAAAAATACTTAATGAGTAAGTATAGGCATATATAATAAAGTTCCACGAGATATCTAAGACTTCTTTTTATTAGGTTTAAATTTAAAATTAAAAGTATATATAATATACACATAAAAATATATTGTTAAAAATAATTTAAAAGCGCACCTGTTGAGTTTCTGGTTGGTTCTTCTCAACAGATCAGCGTTCTGTGACAGTGGTAGCTTACTATTTATAATAATGTTACGTACGAGGGTCAAACTGAAAGTTCTTAGAAAATCAAAAACTAAGCATTCTAGCAAGTTATTAGTTTTATTATAACTTTTCAAAATAGCGTCCATTTACATCAATACATCGCTGCATTCGATGGAACCATTGAGAAAAGCACCTTGCCCACTCGGCCTTAGGGGTCTCTTCGACGGCGTTTTGAAACGCAGCCACTGCTTCTTCGGCGTCCATAAAATGTTTTCCTCGAAGTTTTTCTTTTATTTTCGGGAATAAATAAAAATCGCAGGGTGCGAGGTCGGGGCTATACGGCGGGTGACCCAGTAATTCCACGTCTGAGGTCGCCAAATAGTCGTTCGTTTGCTTGGCGGTGTGCGACGAGGCATTGTCGTGATGAAGGAGGATCCTGCTGCGAGGTCGTTTCTCTCGAACTTTTTCCAAGACAAGTGGCAAACAGTTGTTAGTGTACCACTCTGCATTAACCGTTTTCTGATCCTCTAAGACAACTGTCGCGTAATGACCTGTCTTTCCGAAGAACGAGGCCACCATCTTTTTTCCAACACTTCGACCTCTCTTCACTTTAGTTGGCAACTCTTCGGAAGGAAACACCCACTGAGCAGACTGTCTTTTGGTTTCCGGATCATAACAGTAAATCCAGCTTTCGTCACCCGTTAGTATGTCGAACACAGCATTTGAGTCACCTCCGTTAAATTTTTGGATCATTTCTCGGCACCAAGCAACACGGCGGAGTTTTTGAGCCTCGGTCAAATTATGCGGTATCCAGCGGGCACAAAGCTTCCTGACCGCTAAATGTTCATGGAGGATTTTGTGCACTTGACTCATACCTATGCCTAGACTTGTCCGAATCTGCTGATAGGTCACTCTTTTGTCAGTCTCTATCATACGCCGCACAACACTGATATTGTCTTCAGTCGTCGCTGTAGAAGGCCGTCCCTCACGCAAATCATCGGTGAGATTAGTTCGACCACGTTTGAATTCATTAAACCAGTTGTAAACTGTGGCACGAGATGGGGCTTCATCGTGAAAAGCCAATCGAAGTCTATCATAACTTTCTTGTTGACTTATATGACATCGAAAGTCATAAAAAATCATTGCACGAAAATTTTCTCGGCTTAAATTCATTCTGACGTGCACAGACAATTTTCAATTTGCCGCCAAATCGTAAAACAAATGACAAATGAATGAAATGTATACTCAATATTATTGGTAAAGAGTTCTATTTTCAAAATTTAAACTTATTTTTTTAATATAATGCTTTTAAGTTGCCAGTTCTAAAAACTTTCAGTTTGGCCCTCGTACTGTGGATTCTGACTCGGAATGAAACATCACTGGTTCACAAGGAGTCCTTTATTCACAAATTAGATGGTCACCCTACTTTAACACAAAGTATACTTTCGCTTAGTCCAAACTTTGCTTCCAAATCGCTCAAGAAATTACTGTCCAAATATCTTACCAAATAGTCACTTTTATATCACCAATCGTAGATCTTAATCTTATAACTCAAAAAACAACACTGAACTGTCGTCATGGGAAGTACACTTATTTATACTACGGATAAGGTTCTAGTAAGTTCGAGATAGTACTCGGTTAGAATTTGCGAGAACCGTACACGAAAATCTATAAATAACTTCAAGGTCACTCGTGTTTACGGCACTTCTTGATCCTAGGGTTCCGTGTTTATTGTTTAGAGGGTTCCGTAGCTCGTGATTTGTAAAAATAATAAAAAAATCTATGGTTCAAAAGGACATGTAAATGTATATTCGAATGAATATATTTTGAATTTGAATTTAAACCTCTGAATGGGTAGGATTTTAATTTGATAAACGAAATAGATTATTTACAAACAGTTCCTTTTGTTATAAGTAAGACTGAATATTCTCTAATGAATTCTTTTGAAAACATACCGCCGATAGATGTTCTGAACATTGTAAATTGAATTAAAGTCCGTAGAAAGTTTTAAAGCGAAGTATTAATATTCAAAGTCAATACTAAACACTTTGTTATTCATTATATCATAATAGAAATATAAAAAAAGCATTTTTATTTTTATTTTTAACAGACAGACGCCTATCGCACGGTATTGGCATTTTCAAAAGATCGCCACGAAGACCGATCCTGCGCTTCCCGCATTCAGCTCGAATCCACCAGCTTGTGGTTGGCATTCTAAAACTCTTCGATGCAATGGACTCCAAGCCACTCAGACGTGCAATTCTTCGAACGTCAGTGATCATGGTTCTTTTGCGAAACTCCTCATTGCTAATTCGATCTCGCAGCGAAACTCCATTACTCTCTGGTCGTCCTTGTGCCTTTTTATTAGTCCGGTAAAAGGAACATTAGACATATATTCAGGCAATAGGTAAATAATCATTAAATATATATATGAATAAAATCTGTGAAGTTATTCTCGAGTTTTGCAATCAAGGAAAAATAGATTCATTTTTATAATACCTAGACATGTTGTATCCTCGCCTTTGTTTCAGTACGTATAGACCAACTGCAAGACATAAGACCACCAGAGATATCTATGGGGGGATATATCATTAAGTAAGAAAAGGACCAATATTTAGCCACTTCCGTACCAACAGCTGTAGTCGTGCAACAAAGTGCACCGCCCGCCAACCCGCTGATAAATGCGTATGCGGCAAACAATGCGAATTACACAACTGCCACCGTAAAATCACTCAACACGCGTTTTAGCCTTCCACGGGGCATCTTCAGGAGTTATGTTACACCGATTAGTGTCAAAAACAGAGTCAACTTGTTGCACGACTACCACTGCATGTACGGAAGTGGCTGAATATTGGTCCTTTTCTTACTTAGGATGGACTTCCTCAAGGTAACGCCTGATTCCATTAAATATTTAGGATATATTATTATCGCCATACTTGGCAGTCGGGTTGTCGATCATAATATGATATTACGGTACGTTGAGGACGATGCCCATCCTCTGGAAAATTTTTTGTGAGTTGTGACAATCCTATATAATTAACGCAAAAAATGTTCATTGTATAAAATTATATCCCGAATTCGAACCCGTGACCGATGAGCACACGTCTCTTAACGATGGGCTACCACTACTCCGCGTGTTATTGATGTATACATATATACATACACACACGCACATAAATCTATAAGGGCTTTCATGGAATGATTTCTAAATCTATGTGTGTGAAATAACTTCATCATAATCATTTTAGCCGCTGGTGGTCTACTTCTGGATATAGACCTTCTTGATGTATTTCCAATAAGACTGCTTTAAAGTCCTCTATACTCACATTTACCAGGGACCTTCCCAAGGTCCGTCTACTTTGTGAGTGGATTTCGGTTGCATTTACCTAAGTGGCTTGATGAGAGAGAAAGAACGCGATCCAGAGGACCAAGATCTTTGTCAAGAGAATAGAAATAAGAAGATAAATAATAAAGTTTTAGTGTACGGATTATTCTAGTTTTCGATTTAAAACCTTACTGCGTTGTATAAGAGCATATAGATAATATAAAGTTTTATGGATTCATTTGAAAAGTCTGACTAGATAAAAGTTTAGAAGTGTGTTTGCAGGCTTCTTCAACGAAAGTTGGAACGTTGCATTTGCTCTTACAACTTTCATATGAACCTTGTTAAGAAAATTTACTATGTAAGTAGTGTAAAGTTATTCTTCAAATATATATATTGAAATCATTTCACCATTGGTCTGTACAAAGAGACGTCTTATATAATAGTGTTATGGTGTCTGTATTACATCGTAGCAGTCATGAAACCCATAGATCTATACGTAAGAAAAGTCATTATTATTAAGTCATACGACTTCCCATACTGGAAAGAGGCCCCGTAGGTTTTTCTATAAAACTGTCTGCGTAAACGTAAACTTATGCGTAGAAAACCGAATAGGAAGACTGAATTGTTATATGAAAAACAAGAAAAATTAAAGAAAATTGTATTACATAGATTACATCAAAAAAGTAATATTGAAGAAAAATAAACAAAATTAGATTAATAATATTAATTGAAAATGTGGATAGTGAAAATCTCTAATAAAGGTCGTGAAGGATAGGAGGCGATGTATAAATCAAATATAAATGAATGCATTGAGAATGAGAGAAAATGAGAAGAATGAAAAAAGAAAGAAACTTTGTAAAGGATGAAAAAAGAAAGAGGCACTTTGTAAAGGATGAAAAAAGAAAGAGACACTTTGTGAAGGATGGAAAAAGGGAGATTTTGTGGAAGATGAAAAAAGAAAAAGACACTTTGTGAAGGATGGAAAAGGGGAGATTTTGTGGACAATTAAAAAAGAAAGAGAGATTTTGTGAAGGATGAAAAAGAAAGAGAGATTTTGTGAAGGATGAAAAAAGAAAGAGATTTTGTGAAGGATGAAAAAAGAAAGAGAGATTTTGTAAAGGATAAAAAAAAGTGACACTTTGTGAAAAATGAAAAAAGGAGGTTTTGTGGAAAATGAAAAAAGAAAGAGAACTTTTGTGAAGAATGGAAAAAGGGAGATTTTGTGAAGGGTGGAAAAAGGGAGATTTTGTGAAGGGTGACAAAAGAGAGATTTTATGAAGCGTGAAAGAGAGAGCGTGACAATAAACAATTAAATAATTATTAATAACAACTCTGTCTCTAAAATAAGAGATGGGAACTAGAGATACCTTATAGAAGAAGCCATAAAAAACTTATGGCAGCACGGTTTTGGTACCTTGGTTCAGAGTTGAGTATCTGCATAGGTTTAAACTCAAGGAGTATCCCTTGTGCATCTGTGACCAGCGGTGGACTACACCGTGGTGCACGTAATTGCCTGCTATCCTTTACTCAGTGCTATTTCAAGAGATATAGAGATCGAGGTTGGAAGGAAGGTGGTAGCATGGCCTCTTTTAAGGGGATCAGTGATGGATATACAGCTTAATGGAAGTAAGTAGACTAGGTTATATAAAAGACGGCAGATGTCGCCTTAAGGTTGTTGAGTGGAGACTATATACCGGCAGGCGCAGAGTGGGAAACCCGCCCACAAAGAAGATAGACAATCTTGTAAAAGGTCATTATAAGACATTTGGCGCAGGCCGCTTACAACTGCTCTGTGGCCTAAAATATGATGGTGTTTTATAAGCAATAGAAATCTTACATTATTAACATAGAGAGAGTAGAGTTGTATATTCCTTCCAATCCGCTCACTCTCTCTTATCTTCAATCAAGGCTTCAATTTCTTCATCATACACAAAAGAGATGTTAGAAATCAACAGATAGTATGATACTAAAAATTCCGGCGCATTTTTCTTCGTTTATGACCACTCAGGTTGTTAGATTGTGCGATTATTTACCGCTGAATATAATACGTTCATTAACAATTTTTACGAAAATGGTTAAGAAATATTTACTAGACTTATGTTTATTTATTCAATGGAATCAGGTATTTTGCGCAAGTCCATCCTAAGTAAGAAAAGGACCAATATTTAGCCACTTCACTACTACTACTACTACACTGCATGTGCAGAAGTGGCTAAATATTGGTCCTTTTCTTACTTATGTTAATTTATCGTTTACTTCATTTATATTTCTTTCTCTGTTTCTTTATTCTTTCTGAGGCAAGGTCGATCTAAATTAGTTTGATGTTTATATTTATTATTGTATTATATTTACAATATGTATTTTAAGTACATATGTTATATACATATGTATGTATGAATGTTTTGTAAACGTTAACTATCCATTATTTATACTTCTACCTTTTTCATACTATAGTTGTCTGTATGAGATAGCCTCGTGTGATAAGACCGCCCATTGTACTATTTTTTTATTATTACAAAATGTAATAATATTGCTACATAAAAAGCCGCCATAAGTGAAAGTTCCCGTGGACGTCGTCACAACGCTCAACCGTTTGCTCGTCTCGCCCACTCGTCTCGCTCACTCGCACGGCGTGCACTATACGCGCTCTTTCTTGCGCCTTGGCAGGTAGCCAAGGCGCAGCACGTGCGCCCGCGGCCGTTGCAGTTCTCGTGGAGTCGGATTTGAACTAGGAACGATGCGCAACCGCTCGTAGGCGCATTATTCATTTTCCGGGCAAAAAGTATGTCAATTATTCAATAAACGTTTCTCCAAATCACAAAAACTATTTAATGTATCCTAGCGTTTACAACAAAGAATAATAAATTAAATTAAATTGAACCCGTAGTCATACATCACTATGCTTATTTAACCTACCTACTAACCTGCCAACCTACCAACCTACCAACCTTCCAACGTACCAACCTACCAACGTACCAACCTACTGATACTTTAAATGAATTTGGATAATTGATTCAATAAAAAAGTACTGAATACCTTAGGGTATGAAATCGATTAATCAAATTGGATAGAGTGGAGTCGAAAGTAATTGAAATTGTAATATTAAATTATCTAAAGTCAGACAAAACGATACCATTTACATTATATTGCCGCATATTGTAGGAAAATTAATTAGTAACAGAAGTAATGATTTCTTTACGTGCTGTAATATCTCAGTGGTTGAAGACTAAGACTTGTAATTAAATCGTCGCAGGTTTGATTCCTGGGATACAACTTTAAACAATTCACACTTTGTTCATTAATTATATTGCCGTTGCTCACAATTTTCTAGACCAGTGATTCCCAAAGTGGTCTCTATCGACCCCTAGGGGTCTATGACTTGCAGGTTGCAAGGGGTCTACGTCAGCGAAAAAAAATTAGGGGGTCCACGAAATGAAAATGGGGGTCCACGATAGTGGATCTCAACACACACTGATAGTACGTATTTACTTACATCATACTATCTTATAATATCAAAACATTTACATTATTTATAAAAGTACCTATGAAGTAAAAAAATAATTTTATAAATATGTTTATAAAATTGTGTAAGTTGTAGGATGTTTGTATTCGCTTTGTAGTCGCAATACATTTTCATAATATAACATGTGTTTTTACTTTAAGTTTTTAACACTAAACTTCACTACAGTTAGAAATTTACAGGAAATCAATATCAGGTAAGTAGGGGGCCTACACAACATGGAAAAACATAGCAAGGGGTCATCGATACAAAAAAGTTTGGGGAACTCTGTTCTAGACTGTGAACAGCAGCGTTCCCGTACCATAATACTACACTAGCGATCGCTAACCCATTTGCCCAGCGTGGTTATGGTATATTCCTCTATAGATATCTTTGGGGGAGGTCGATGCCTTCCATTGGTCGTCTATTACAGCGTGATTGGTTACAGGTATATACGCAGACATGAAGAGATAATTTTACAGTTCATTTGCTGTCATTTAATATATGGTATAGCCTATTTAAAACTCAGTACTTTTGATTTTAAGTCACGGTAATGTACGGTCCATCTTGAGTAAGAAAAGGACCAATATTTAGCCACTTCCGCACATGCAGTAGTAGTCGTGCAACAAAGTGCACCGCCCGCCAGCCAGCTGATAAATGCGTATGCGGCAAACAATGCGAATCACACAACTGCCACCGCCAAATCACTCAACACGTGTTTCACCCCTCCACGGGGCATCTTCAGGAGTTATGTTACACCGATTAGTGCTAAACACAGAGTCAATTTCACATATTATTTTTATTTTCGTTCACATCTTCTATTCTTCTCAATATCGCACTTTCATTACTCTTCTATTCTTTTATTTTCTTCCATTCATCGTCTTGCTTAAGTCGCCTTTGCTTACAAATACTACAATACAATTTTGATTTATTTTGGTTCGCTCTGATTGTAGTGATACGATTAAATCTTTTAATAAATTCGTTCATCTCAAAGTTATTTGATAATTTGTAAATATATTTTGAGGTTATATAGTGTAAAGATATTTTTCAAACTCGCCAGAATTATGTTTCGATGTCCTAAATGATAGCGTACATTCTACTTAAACCTAAAATTTAAATATTCATTAATTTTGAGGGTCATATAAATATTATTCAGACAGGCCTCTTTGATCACGACGAAGGTTTTATATTATAAAGAAATTGAATTATTTTTAAATGACCTTAAAATAATTGGTCGTCGAGGATTAATTTCGTTGAAAATTGAATTACCATTAATCAATCCGGCTCCCGTTTGTTTTGCTTCATTAAAATATTTACTCGTTAAGAAATTTCAGATTTTTTTTTAACATTTTTAGCGTACATTTTATTTAAAAGGAAAAATCTTTTTTTATAATATTTAACTTGCATTAGAACTACCTACGTAAGTTGATTGTTAACAACTTCATAACTTTTATAATTAAACTTCGGTAATTAAGTTATAATAATTTTAAAACACTTAGAATTTTGTGAGTTTTATTATTGGAAGTATTTCGGAAGATAAATTTCATTAAAACTTTGATTTCAGGTATACATATTAACTATACAGTTCGATGAAATAAAATTTATAATAATGTTGTAATCTTAATGTGATGAATAAATCTGCTGTACCATAATGACGAACATACGACATTGCATCTTGAGCATATTCGTGCATATGTCGAGGGCTTCCGATGTATGTTGTTGGAAGAATAGTCATCCGGCTAACATTCTGTGCATTTCCATCAGTATTAATCGCATCTCGAAGTTGAATATACTCTTCAGATCGGAGTTTGGTGTGATTCAACCTGATAAATGTTAATCTCTCCATTTCAATTTTAACATACATGTCAACAACATATTTGTGACATAATCGCCGACATTTCAATATGTGATTGTCTTCATTTTCCCGAATCATTAGGCGGTATGAATAATAGTTCATTGAACTGACTTTCTTGTTGATTTCTGAACCTGTAATGGGATTTATCGTTTTTATTGTGTCGTAATCATTTCGGCTACAAGAAGTGATTCTCAAAAGGAGTTGCTAGAAGCGGCTTGCATTCATCGTCTTCTAACTATCTTTACGAGGCCCTTTCTGCGTTGTCTTGTCTTTGCGCACTAGTTTCCGCAATCAAGCAGCATTCTGTTCATTTATCGCTCTTTCTGTATTGCGCTTGCGAGTACGTGGTCTCACCAAAACTTTAAGGCTCCAGCGGCCATTTACGACCTATGTTACAACAGCCACTTCAACATGCCAATTCGCTAGGCCAGAGTTCCCCAAACTTTTTTGTGTCGTAGACCCCTTGCCATGTTTTTCCGTGTTGGGTAGACCCTCTACTTACCTGATATTGATTTCCTGTAAATTTCTAACTGTAGTGAAGTTTAGTGTTAAAAACTTAAAGTAAAAACACATGTTAATTTATACCTTTATTAAATGAATTTAAATTAAAACTACTCAAATAAAAATTTTGTATCTGTTATGTAAAATATACGTAACATTAAATAAACAAAATTTTTACTTCATAGGTACTTTTATAAATAATGTAAATGTTTTGATATTATAAGATAGTATGATGTAAGTAAATAGGTACTATCACTGTATATGTAGAGATCTACTATCGTGGAACCCCATTTTCATTTCATGGACCCCCAAATTTTTTTTCCGCTGACGTAGACCCCTTGCAAGTTGTTATGACCCCCAGAGGTCGATATAGACCACTTTGGGAATCACTGCGTTAGGCAATGGCAGTCACTTTCATATACGTTCTCTTCTGTCATTCGACGATATTCCGTGATGTTCTCTGAGTCTAGATACTATGTCTCTGGATTTTATTCTCGGGATTCAAACTCTAAAACAAAACTCATGGAGATATGTCAACTATCCCGCGAGCGATATACCAGACGCCTTGAACGAATGTATTTAATAAATATAAACTTTCTTTTCAAAGCTTTGTCGCTCAATATAATAGCCTCGTATAAGTAGATTCATTGATATTAAAAAAAAACAATTGTAAAATAAATCCGTGATAAAATAAATGTACACGAGAAAATAATTAAACCAATTAAAACTGTGATACTGTAATAGAAATGGATAACTGAAGTGTTTGAGGATGTACGAAAGGAATGGAATGATTGAGAAAGGAAGATGGAATTGTAGAATGATAGAAGGAGGAAAAAATATATTGTGTATGGAATGAACTATAGAAGACGAAAACGAAAATAAAAATTCTAGTGAAAAAAAATATATTAAGAAAACCCACCCACAAAACCCTGTTCCCAATTAAATAGGGGGTGGAAGGAGAGGTCCCCCATAGCGGGGGCCATGAAAAATAGTCTCGTATTATTATTATTATTTCTTCGCAAAAAAATTTTATTAACATTTATACGTCATATTTTAAAGACCTATATAAAAATAGTAACAGACACATGATAAATAAGAAACAAAAATAAACATGTAACGCCTAAATTTTGTCTTAAGAAAAGTTAACAAATACTTTATGGTTATGGGTGTATGTATATATAATAAAGTTCCACAAGATATCTTAGACCTTCCGCCCCTTAGTTTTAAATCTGAAATTATAAGCTTGTTATTAAATAAATCTTATTATATCATTCAAGAGCGTTTAGTAGATCTAAATGTGTGGAACTTGTTATGTTGATTCATTTACATCATCGCTTTTCTAGTGTACATATAAAACAATTATCAAATTACATTTAAAAAAGCAACTGTTGAGTTTGGTCGGCTCATCTCAACAGATCATTCCCAGCCGGTGGTATTTTACTGCTTATATGTTAAAATAATCGACGATTTAAAAGCGCATATACTCGAATAAAGCTCTTTTGAATTTGAATGTGTAAATCAATGATTCCCAAAGTGGTCTATATCGACCCCTAGGGGTCTATGACAACTTGCAAGGGGTTTACGTTAGCGAAAAATAAATGGGGGTCCATGAAATGAAAATGGGGGTCCACGATAGTGGATCTCAACACATACACTGATAGTACCTATTTACTTACATCATACTATCTTATAAAACATTTACATTATTTATAAAAGAACCTATGAAGTAAAAAAATTATTAATATGTTACGTATATTTTACATAACAGATACTTAATTTTTATTTGACTAGTTTAAATATAAATTCAATTAATAAATGTTTAAATTAACATGTGTTTTTACTTTAAGTTTTTAACATTAAACTTCACTACAGTTAGAAATTTACAGAAAATTAATAACAGGTAAGTAGGGGGTCTACCCAACACGGAAAAACATGGCAAGGGGTCCACGACACAAAAAAGTTTGGGGAACTCTGGTGTAAATAAACCAGAAACAATCGCAAATTTAATTGAAATTAATTAGGCATTGAATTGTATTAGATTTTGGACTTGCTCCAAAACCTGTCGTTCTAAATGACGGGTGGTTTGAAATTGGCTACCGTCTGAGGTTTTGGTGGTCGATCATTAATTCAACAGATGCCAGAAAGAGTAAAATTTCAACTGTGTTATATGTTATTAGTCTAATATGTAAATTAGCAATTTCTAGCTCCCAACTAATATATAATTGAGTATTTCAAATCGTTTTGTTAATATGTATAAATTTTAGCTATATTACCTGTATTATCCATAAGAGAAAATTGCGTAAGAAAAATTGTAAAAAATTATAAAACGCTCTCGTGCCTCGCAGCTGGGAGAAGAAAGATCCGTATCAAATAGCGGCAACCCTCTCCCAACTGTCTGTGTTTAGTAAAAGCAAAAAAAATATTGTAAAAAAACACTAGCGATACAAATTAGAATTAATAAATAAAAAAAAGCTCCTGCTAGGAAAAAAGTTTAGAGAGGTCGGCATCGCCTCACTTATAGAAAGTGACGAAGACAGGCCCGCGTTCCTCAAATGTTGCAAAGCGATGATTGAAGACGTAATAAAATAAGTAAGTTAAAGGAATAGGAGAAGCAAAAATAAACAAAACAGAAACATATATAAATATGCAAAAATTGTTTAATTATGAAATTAAATAAGTATTTTAATTAAAAATGTTGTATATTATAAATAAGATTGTAATGCCCTGTCACATAAATATGACGGGTGAAAACAAGAGACTTCAATATCGGAGGCATTAGAAAAAAAATGGTTTCAATTTAAAAAAAAAAATATGATCGATGGTATCTATTCTGAATTTAAACTGGTAACGCACAGCTAATATTTTGTTCTACAAGCTGTCCTGGTGGAACATTATGGTCTACATGAGAAACTTAATCTCACTTAAAGTCATAGGCCTTCTCCAAAGATCACCGCCCAGCGCTGGACCTAAACTTTGTCGTCAATCTACCTACTAGGGGGCCTATTAACACCGCGTCTACTGGCTCGAATTCGCCACTTGGAAACCTTACAGCTTCAACGACCGTCGATTGCGGGCAATGTGCTCCAATCACTGTCACTTCAGATGAGTAATTTTTCGAACTATTGACCTTGGTTTTTGGACCTCGTTTCTTTTTGATTAATACGACAATTATTTTACAAAACCATATGTTCAAAATGATTAAAGTTTCGTTTTGTAAATTGTTATTAAGAATAGTTATAATAGAAATTTATAGATGGCGCCACTCGTCGTTTAAATCGCACTGTGGCGAATTTCCCACTAAAAGGAGTTTAAAGGTTTTTAATAAATAAATTGGTTAGAAGTAAGCGTTTGTTCTGTCACGTAAGAAGCGAGGGTATAACTTTTCCAAGATTTAATGGAATCAGGCGTTATCTTGCAGAAGTCCATCCTAAGTAAGAAAAGGACCAATATTTAGCCACTTCCGCACATGCAGTGGTATCTACCTACCTAAGGTGTTTGGCACTAATCGGTGTAACATAACTCTGATGCCCCGTGGAGGGGCGAACACGTGTTTAGTAAATTGGCGGTGGCGGTTGTGTGATTCGCATTGTTTGCATACGTATTTATCAGCGGGCTAGCGGGCGGTGCACTTTGTTGCACGACTACCACTGCCTGTGCGGAAGTGGCTAAATATTGGTCCTTTTCTTACTTAGGATTTGCCATTTGTTTGCACATATATCGAATGAAACTTGAAATAGTGAAGAGCCTAATGAAACAGATGACTTTGTTAATTTTGTGGGATTCATCCTACGGCTGGTAGTTCTTATAGGTGATGACAATACGAAGTCCAAAATAGAAGTGATTTTTAAAACTATTAAAGCAAAACCAATAAATTCATCAGCCAATCATAAGACGAGAAGTATTGTAGTGCGCTCTCTTTCGCACGACATAAATATAGAGAGTTTTGGCGTGGGATTCCCCTATTCGATACATTAATAATGATGATTTAATATACCTCCCACAGAGCTATACATTCACGTTATTAAACTTTTACAATTACAATCAGCCTGTATTAACATCCTGTATACATATTTAAAATTCAAATATATTTTTATATAATAAAATTTATGCCAGCTTATCGGTTATTTATAGGATGCACTTTGGAGAGTGCTCGAAAGCTGTTTTCGAACTGATTGAGCCATCTCCATTCTTTTATCGGACTACAAGGCGCAGGCAAAAGTTTCATCCATACTTTGTTGATATACCCAAAAGTTGAACTAAAAGGTTTGACAGCTCGTTTTTGGTGAGAGTCGTAAAGATTTGAAACGACCTGCCTGGGTCTATTTTTCCTGATGAGTTGAACTCTGGAGCCTTTAAGAGTAGAGTGAACAGGTTTCTCTTGGATGGGCGTGTACCTTCGTCTTCATCTACACTTTCCATCAGGTGAGATGGAAAACAAACACCTATTCATTTATAACTATATAAAAAATTCAATATTCATATTTATTTCAGTAAAATCTTATAAATACCTATTTTAGCATCTAGTCCTGAAAGTCTAGACTGACCGGCGTCAATAGAAGACTTATCTATCTATATATCCTAAGCACTTATAGGAATATCAATTTAAAATTAATCTAATTACGTAACGTTAAAGTATATTTTGCATTGTGCTTAATTACGCGTTGTGATCGACTTAAACAATTCATGCGTAAGTAATTGAGTCTTACAAATGACTGCTTCGATTTTGTGAAGGATGGTTTTAGGTTGCTCGCTTAATTAGTGTTTTGTTGCAAAAAATAGAAATCTTTTTTTGTATTTTCCCTGCTCGTTTGCCAATTATTTGATAACAAATTTTAATCGAAGTTTTTTTTAACTTTCTAAAAATCTTTTTTGTACACGGTGCCAAATATGTACATTATATATATATATATTTATGGGTGGACCACTCTTAAAACTTAGGGGATGAAAAATAGATGTTCTCCGATTCTCCGCCCTGGCCGATATGCGCGCTAAGATTCACGAAAATCGGTCGAGCCGTTTCGGAAGAGTTCAATCACGCACACCGTGACACGAGAATTTTATATATTACATCAACTTACTATAATTATTGATAAATATGCCATGATATATACATATATACATATATATATATATACATATATATATATATATATATATATCATTGTAAGTACTACTAAAACTTATGACTATTCGTTTCTATATTTACATCAGGTTATTTTTATCTTTCTTAATTTTTTCCTTTTAATTTTTTTTATATATGATATTCATATATATCACCCTCCTTCATTAACTTATTTTTGCACCGCGCAAACGTTTAACTGGTCGACAATGTCATAGGCATTAAGTAAGCTGTAATACGTTGTATTAGATATATTTAAAAAAATTATAAACAATAAAATAAATTAAGTAAGAATAGGACCAATATTTAGCCACTTCCGCACATGCAGTGGTAGTCGTGCAACAAAGTGCACCGCCCACCAGCCCGATGATGCACATGCGACAAACAATGCGAATTACACAACTACTACCGTTAAATCACTTAATACGTGTTTCACCCCTCCATGGGGCATCTTCAGGAGCTATGTTACACCGATTAGTGCCAAACACGGAGACTCTGTGCATGTGCGGAAGTGGCTAAATATTGATTCTTTTCTTACTTAGGATGGACTTCCGCAAAATAAAGCCTGATTCCATTAAATTTAAATAAATGAAGCGTGGATGATCAAGATAGTTCCTATGATATCCTATCTCATATAGAAGAAGATACTATTACAATAATATCAATGAACTGTCTTCAGGTTAGTTTGTTTGCCGATATATAATTTTGCGAAGATAGGTGTAGTAATAGTAAACAATAGTTTAACTCTACTTACGTGCGTAAGAGAAGGGTAACCCATCCGACCAGCGGAACTCTCCCTCGTGGACCGCGTCTGTAGCTCCGATCCAGTATACGTCATCTACGCCAGCACCAGGACTGCCATGGAAAAAGATAGGAAACATTTTATTTAATCAAACTGATTCAGGAGGACGGTATGTCTTATTAGGTGTAGAGAAATATATATACACAAATACGCACACACACACACACACACACACGCACACACGCACGCACACACACGCACATACGCACACACGCACGCACGCATATACGCACACACGCACGCACGCATATACGCACACACGCACGCATGGACACACGCACACACATATACACATATACGCGGGAGTAATACGTACGTAATAAACCCAGGGACCAGTTCAGCGATTAAATAAAACTTCGTTCACCAGGTCAGTGTTATTCCTATGTTACAAAATACCGTGGCCAGATTTTCCCTGGATCCAGGTCAGATTCCAATCGTCGTAAAAGTCATACGGAGCCAATTCATGCATACGGTGGATGCTGTGAGAATTTTCGAGGCTTTGTTTTTCCAAAAAAATTGAGCAATTTTAATTTTTGCGCCAAATGATATTTTAACTTTTGACAAACATACGCCTGGTTAATGTTAGACAGTCCTACCAATCTAGAAAAAAAATTACCATTTTTTCGTAAGTTTTAAATGACAATTCCATCTTACTTTATGATTACAGTAATCACTTTTTTAACACAAAAAAATTAAGGTTGCTATACGAACTTCTTTTATAAATTGCGTAGTATCCGAGTGAGAAGGTTCCGTAATATAATTATACTGGCCACTACGTCACCCATATTTTTTACTTTTTAACTGTTTTAATTCTAAATAGAAAGACGATTTAAATTCGGACATCAACAGCGAATCGCTGCTGGCAAAACATAGTCTTTATAATACGAGATATAAATCACAACTAGACTATATTTTATTCCTCAAGGAAGAAGGAAGAAACAAGTGCACGGGTGATATCTCACCTGGGTAATATATATAGCGAGTATAATTTTTATGTAAAGCTAAAAAAAGTACAAAAGAAGCATTTAAATTCAATAAGAACTGCGCAAGTTAATAAAATCGGATGAATAAATAAATAAAAAATGTTTATTTGGATCATCGTTCATTCGATCTCGCAGAGAAATTTTGATCATAGCACCAATAATTTGTAAGGTTTGATTCAACACAACACGAGATGTCTTGTAGAAAATAAATGCAATAGTTATGTAATGTGGTTCAAATATCTTATAAAACTATATCTTTGAAGTAAACTTACGCATGTAAAAGAAGTTGATCCATGATCTGTTGTTGTCTCTCATTTAAGACACTAGCCAAGTGTCCTCCTTGTCTAACGCAATCCAACTCCGCCTGTCTCCACGGTCTCTTTGCTTCTCTTACTGCTGTGATGCAGAAGTCACCGGAGAGAACCCATCCGTAATCACAATTACCTATTATCTCCTCTATAGGCTTGTCCATCCACCACACCTTCAACCACATGGCTAAGGTGTTCTTCTTGCCTAGGACACTGATGTTTAGTCTGACTGAATTCCTTTCGGAGACGATCTGGACGTTCCGTAAAGGGTCACCAGGTTGCGAGCAATGATTCCAGTGCGAGTCCCTATCTTCAAGGCTCAACTGCATGCCTTTGCATTTCGCTTGAGAATCCTCGTGGATAATGTTAGATAAGTCGTTGTTTCTTGTTGGTCCAGTACCCATTTGGAGTCTCAAAGCTACTCTATTTCCATAGGGCAGGTGGATTTCGTAGGAACAGAAGATTCTACTAGTCGGTTCAACCTCGAACGAGCCGTTTCTTGCCGTCAATAGGACACTGTGACAGTAGTCCACGATGCGGTAAGTCGCGGCGAACGTTGGTCGACCATGCAGTTCTATCCAGGGATCTTTGGACGAAGACAAGTAAAGGTATCTCCGGTTGGGCAGAGGAATCTGTTCTAGCTTCCCGCATAAAGGGGGACTGGTTGGTGCGAAGCGTATGTAGCCGGTGGCACAGGGTACGTTGGCCTTACGAAGTTCTACCAGAAGGGCGTTCTTCGGCGAGGGCGTTGGGAGAAGCACCTTGCAAGCGCGGGCACGTGGGACGTGGCCCGAATGCACGCGTCCCGTCCGCGTCGCTCGCAGTCGGACCACACAATCTGAAACAACAAAACGTTTTTTAGTTTTATATTTTGTAGAATGAGCATCTCAAATATACTATGCAAACTATAAATACAGGGTGATCGGTTGAAGTGTAAAACTTCTAAAAGCAGTCAAATAACAGCTTTTGGACCTCTTTCCAATCGACCTGTATATTGTGATCACACAGAAAAACGTTACATTAATTTTTTTTCATAAGAATGCGACAGATCTGTAATTTCTATCAGTACAAAGTTTGTATGAACTGATAATAAATAAGTTTAATTTGAATAGATAGGCTGAAATCATAGATTTTTATTTATTTAAAGCTTTCATATTTAAGGTGAGTCTTTTGGAATTATAAGTAAAACTGTAAAGAACAGACTGAGTCTTATTTGCCGAAACCCTATTTTTATTAACCAACACTAGAACTAACTTTAATTAAACAGCCAATCACAATGCCTGCTTTACAGCCAATCACGCGTGTCGTTTGTGTGAGAGCGACGGAAGATGTGTGCGACAGGGAATGGTATATATAAATAAGAAAGCTACACTCCGCACAGGTCACCGGGTTATACTCAAAAGAACCAAATACTACATACTACGCCACAACACCCGTTTTTAGAGAGCGGCCGCTCGCTCCCTTACCGCGAACAGCGTGGGCGAGCCGAGGTTGGATCCAGATCCATCCTTGGCTCGCCTGTGGTCACGCTGCCGAAGCCGTATACACAACACCAACACAAACAATACACAACTCTACACGGGAAGAACGAAACGAAAGCTACGAGCACATGTCTTCATACAGCTTGTACGCAATCGACCAGCTTCTTTTGTTTTTAAGTTCATTGACCCCTTCGCTCCGTGAACTCGGCTACGATAAAACTGTAAAAGCCTAAGGGCTACAGCAACAACTTCAACAGAGAATAAGTAGTTTGTAGTCCGCAGTAATCCTACAAGTTGGTTATTTTCACTGCCATATAAATAACCAATCAGCCTATATATGAAGTTCGACATTCGACTCTTAAATATCTAATAGATTTAGACGTTACGTCGCGGAAGTCCATCCTAACTAAGAAAGGGACTAATATATAGCTACTTCCGCTATGCAGCAGTAGTCGTGCAATAAAGTGCACCACTCGCACCGAGACTCGGTGTTTGGCACTGGTCGGTGTAACATCTCCTGAGGATGCCCCGTGGATTGGTGAAACACGTGTAGAGTAGATTAACGATGATAGTTGTGTTTCGCATTGTTTGCCGCGTGCGCATTTATCAGCGGGCTGGCACTTGGTGGTGCACTTTATTTCACGACTACTGCTGCATAGCGGAAGTAGCTATATATTTGTCCCTTTCTTAATTCGATTCTTGTTAACATTAAGAATCTAGACCCATGAAGTATAAAATGATTTTGTTTGGTCAATTTGATGTACAAACACGCCTGTTCAGCTAGGCATGCTGATCTTAAATATTTAATGGAATCAGGCGTTATTTTGTGGAAGTCCATCCTAAGTACGAAAAAAAGGTTAAATATTGGACATATTTAACCACTTCCGCACATGCTGTGGTAGTCGTGCAACAAAGTGCACCGCCCGCCAGTCCGCTGATAAATGCGCATGCGGCAAACAATGCGAATTACACAACTGCCACCGTTAAATCATTCAACACCTTTTTCACCCCTCCATGGGGCATCTTCAGGAGTTATGTTACACCGATTAGTGCCAAACGCAGAGTATATAATGATGTAAAAGACTCTAATCTTTAAACTACCATTGCAATAATTTTACATATATTTAGTTGTAAACCCTTAGTACAACATAATTATCTTTTTCTCACTTGTTTCTTCATTTGAAGATATCATGTCATCTTCTATGAGAAGCTCTTTTTATACTATCTTCAGCTTTCTACAAAGCAGTAATAAAGGAGAGTCAAAGTATTGATCTAACTTGACCAGTTTCGCCAGAAGCCTATATGATCTAGTGCAGTTAAGTATTGTCATACTTAGTTTAATTAAGTCGAATGAACGCCCTTGTTTAATAGAATAATAATATTACACTAACGAGTAGTGTAGTCTTCATTCAAAGCTTTTAGTGCTTTCTATAAAGCTTCATATTCCGCGTACGCTGTGAAGAGAGTACATCACGAGTTAAGCTCAGTGAATTTCTCATTTCGAGAAGTTTGTAAAATGAAATTTCATTAAATATTAACGTTAAATATTACAGAAATTTCAACTTTAAATGTATTACAAATTAAGATAATTTTGCATTGAACTTATAAATTTTATTACTACTCTCTTTGGCTAGAGAAATACATAAATGTAAGGTGTATTAAATAAGTTTATTACTTTAATTAAGAAATGGCTGTAACAAACGCTGCTTTGTTTGTTCAAGCCATTTTGGGAGTGATCAATTAAAATTTATATATTAATGTTTAAATTTAATTAAATATCATTTATGTATATAAACAATACGAGTCTTTAAAATTATTAAGGCTTTGATATTAAAGAGAGTAATTTATATTTTCATAAAGGACAATATCAGAAGATTAAAATAAAATATCGTATTCATTATAAAAACGTTTGTGTGTAAGTTTACTGCACTATGCACTACGCAACCGCCGTGGGTTCGATTCCAGGGATAAGATCTTAAAAAATTCACATTTTATGCATTAATTATATGAAAACAAAACAATTAAAAACAAGTTTCAAGAAGATAAGCAGCAGCGTCCCCTGCGTACCATAGTATAACACTGCGATCGCCAAAGTGTCTGCCAAGCGTGGCGATTATAGCATATCCCCCATAGTTTTCTATGGGAGAGGAATAAAACTTGCAGAAACGACGACGAATCTTCATAGAAGATAGCAAATATTTTGAAGGATATTTTCACTTGAAGGCTGTTCCTATGTTTGATATTAAACGGTTTTATTTAGTTCGACCCGTACGGAATTTATTTGTTTATTTATTTGGGTCAAAATTAGAAATTGAAATTAAGCACCTTCCCGTTGTCAAATTGATCTGAAATTTGGTACACACATTTAATTTTGATGACAATACAATATAATAAATTCAATAACATTATAAATCTAAGATGGCCGCCGATACAAAATGGCGGATTACATATTTTTCCTTAATCCCCTCAATATGGGTATCAAATGAAAGGGCTACACTAGTAAAACACGATGATTATGTCAAAATTTAAAATTCAAGATGGACGCCGTTCCAATATGGCGGACTAGGTACATATTTTTCCACAACCACCACAATATGGGTATCAAAAAACCGTTTAACTTAAAAGTTTTTTAAATGTATTTATTCTTTTTTTCAGTCGATGGATGCCCACTGCAAGGTATAGATCTACGCCAAATACTGCCACGCTGACCGGTCCTGCTTCTTAACTATGTCGTCAATTTACTTAGAGAAGTGCCTAGGCTCACCACGTCTCTACTCAACTTCAGAACCTCACGAACCCTACGGCCATTGATTGCACGAGCGACATACTCTGCCAATGTTTGTTTAATGTACATAATTTTTTTCAATTTTCAAAAATTTTAAAAATATATGTCGTTCCACTTAATTTATTTCGCTTATTCTTCTCAGATACCAGCCATTTATTATTTGAACATATGCATGTAATCTATCGCTATATATATGTGTGTACATACACACACACACACATACCACTTTAAGAAGCTATGACATATGGTAGGGAAGTAGAAGCTGCCATTATTATATGAAGACAGTTTCAAACACAAACAGTAGCACAGTCAGTAAATTCGTAACATCTACAATTGTGATCAAAAAACTACTGGGAATTATATTCAATGTCTGCAGGCTTTCGTAGCAGGTTCATATTTACTTAGATCAGGTACATAAAACACAAAAATAAAAGAATCTAGAGGTATGTACATAAATATTTTTAAATATATGTATATATATATAGTAAATAAACTGATGATACAAAACCCGCAAGTTCTCAAGATGAAAGAAGAAATATTTACTTAAATTATAATTTTTCATGAACAAGAGCTTTGAAATATTTTTAGAAAAATCTTTATGTCGACAATTGTTGGACTGTACTTCAAATTAAATCAATGCTTGTAAATAACCTATTTATTTACTTCATTAAAATCAACAGAACATAAATAATAGATATCTTTCACAAATTTGTATTGTCAAGTCATGACGTACGGATCCGATACGTGGTCGCTTATAACGGGCTTCACAAGAAGGATCAAGATCATCTTGAGAGCAATGGAAAGGGTAATACCAGGAGTTTCGCTGCCAGATCAGAACAGAAATAAAGAGGTCTGCAGAAGAATCAAGATCACTGATTTAGTTCGAAGAATTGCTTATCTAAACTGGTAATAGGCAGAGGTGCTTTTGCAACCGCTGGAAAAAAGGTTCTCGAATGGAAATTCCGAAACGGTAGACGCGGTGAGGCTTTACACCCCAATAGGTAGACCGACAACATTGTGAAAGTCAAGGGAAGTCGTTCGATGCCGGAAGTGCAAAACCCGTATCGTCTATCAGCTAAAAAGTAGAAAAAGGAATTCATTATTCCGACACAAGTTTAATTTATTCATTTTATTTACAAAGTACACCTATCCCCCGATTTACACGGTACTTGTTCTACACGTTTTCGCTTTTACATGGTTTTCCAAATATTTTTTTTGTTTTTATCGCACTCTACTAAATGCTACTGTGATTGAACGTGTGTGCTGTGTACACATTTTACGGGGAATCCCGACCTTATGTGCTGACTTGCTGCACAGACACACTGTGTCTGTATTTCTTTGCATAAAATTAAAGTTTTATCTAAAGAAAAATTGTATTTGAGTGAAAGTTTCACAGTTTCAGAAATATTTAATTTTCCATATTCGTAAATTACAAGTGAGTGCATAATTTAGATTATTATAAATTAAAAAAAAACAGTGCATTTTATTTTTATTTCCGTGTACACCTAAAAATATTGAAAAAAATCACAACTGTTAAATAGCAAAATTATGCATTTTCTGCAAGCTTTTCGATTTACACGGTTTTGACTTGAAAATTTTTAATTTTCGATTTACACGTTTTTCTCAGGAACGTAAATCGGGGGATAGGTGTATATCAAAGTAGTGAGTAATTTATACAAGGTAATGTAAATGCTTTAACATCTATTTGAAATTACTATGTATAAAGTCAATCTGACAGTCTATTGAAATGCAACAGATAACTTCTGACAATACAGAATATGCGGGTACAGATAATACACAATAATTATATTTAGTACGTAGTAATGCGAATTTTAAAAACGATCGAGAATTACAATGTTTATTATTTATGAAAACATTGATGTTTGAAAATGATATACCATATGATAATTAATATAAATTGATATAACATGTTCACTGCGGGCCCAATTTTGAAGAACTTTCAGCTGGTGCGGCTGAGGTCGAATCAGCCTCAAGCTGAACTTCCTAGTAGTGCGGTTGAGGCCTTTTCTGCCTCATGTTCATCAATATTTTTTAAAAGTATTGAGTCAATGCTTCGCAGACATAAAGAAAGCTATATTTGTCTTTGTCATACCTCATACGGTTGAGTGTAAACAGCCGCCGCACTAGAGAGAAAACACGAGTTTTACGCGCCGCACCAGTGCAAAGTCTACCATGAGGCTGAATCGACCTCAAGCCGCAGTGAACGTGTTAAACAACCTTTGATGCTTTTACACCTAAAAATCAATGCGTGTTTTCATTAAATTGTTTTATATTGTAATGTTTCTGATGCCGTATCATATGTCTTTCGAAGTAATTGCGTTGTAAAAGAAAATATTTTTGCTGATAAACAAAGAAAAGAAAGTATAAAAGAAAGAAAACACGAAAGAAATGGACGCAATCGCGCGGCGCGTACAGCTATTGCGATGTAAAACGACAATGACAAACGGAGCTTTTTGTCAGAAAAATGGCGGATCACGGCAGCGACGCTTCGCTCCCTCGACTGGCGGAGTGCGATTTATCAGCTAGAGTCAAATCTACTTTACAGATGTTTTTTATTCATATCACCTGCATGTTTTATTTATTTATTTACACTTTATTGCACAATTGTTGAGTTTTCCACCGGCCATTCTCAGCAGAACTATTACTTGTTAAAATTTAAATTTGCATCCACAATAGTCACATTATAATATTAATACAAAACAGTAAGTAAGTTTTTTATTGTACCCGAAAATTCTATATAAAATTAAGAACGAAATGGAATTACAACAAAATAACAAAGATAATAACTAAAAATAAAGAAAGAAATTATATAAACATACACAACATGGTCTTATCGCTTGAGGCGATCTCTACCAGAAAACTTTTGGATGGAGAGACATGAAGGAGAGAGCAGTTTAGGGTCTACATATATTACCATAGACACATACATATATACAGAAATATTATATATACGTGAAAAAGGTTATAGGATTAAATTAACTTTTTTATTTTATATACTTCTCACGTAGTATAATAAACTACAAAATATAGATATTATTGATACACATTCCCATGTAATATCTATAAATTATCATGTAATAATTATATAAATTTTATAAAACAAAAACACAGTGTCCATTTTGTGGGACGACTTTAGTTTTGTTCTTTTAACTAGAAGACTAAGGTATTATAATGACATCGAAACAAGTGAAAATCTAAAGGTACAAAATCTGACTCATATGGCGACCGCATCATCTCTAAGCTTAACTCTCCTGATTTATGATGATGAAAAAAATTCAGAAAAATAAAAGTTGAATGAATAATTGATAAGGAAAAAAGATGAGAACGCCAATAATAAAATCATTAAAAAATGTTTTGTAAATATAGTCCCTGTGTACCCAGGACTGGATAATCAGGAGCGGCCTCCAGAAATGGGATCTGAAAAATGGGCGTTTATCGGATGATGAAATGATCATTATAAATGATCTATTTAGGAAAAAAAGACAGCATAAGTGCAAACAACTCTTAAGCTGGAGGTCACTCCTGATTAACCCGAATCAGGAGTGGCCTTCAGAAACGGGAGCTGAAAAATGGGCGTTTATCAGATGATGAAATGATCATTATAAATGATCTAATTTGGAAAAGGCAGCGTAAGTGCAATCAACTCTTAAGCGGTGTGATTGTAAGTAAAGTCACTTGACGTGGAGGCTGTCGGGGTCAAGTGACGTCGTTGACTCCGGTGTAAATCGGGACCGCTCATCTGAACGCCGAGTTTACAAAGACTCGAAACACTCGTGATTTTAATGAGATTTTACTTTTCTCTCGAGAGCCAAATCGCTTTGTTCATTTATCTATAAAGGATAATTAGCTATAGGTTTAAAAAGCTTTACAAATGGTGATTGTACAACAAATTTTATATCGTTTAATATAAGATATAACCTGTCAAACAATCAATGGCTTCAGAAACAATAAATACGTTATTTTAAATTAAATACGCAAATATATTTTTAAATTAATTATTATTTACTGAAAGAAGAACATATTTTTTGCAGATATTGTATTGTTAAAAGTTATTGGCCTGGCTTATTGCAATCTTCTTATTCAGAAGAAATAATGTTATCAATCTGAAAAGCATTTTTTTTCTATTGAACAACTTTCAATAACTTCTAATAATAAAGATAATAAAGATTGAGAGAATTTTCTTTGTGAATTTCATCTACTCACGTCCGTTGCTATACATAGGCTTTATATTTCGATTTCTTATAGAACCTGTGTGTATCGCTATGCATATAGCATCTGTATATCCTCCTTGTAGGTACCCACTTCAGAATTTTAAGGCTTTAGGGGCTATCTTTCCTACCCACTATCATTTCATATTACCAAATTCATCTCCCATACAAAATTTAATACATTACTTTTTCTATAACAAAATATTTTCATGAAAAACTGATGTTACATTGGAAAAACATGAGATATAAAAAGGTAAGTACATGTTTAAGAAAAAACGTACTTTGGTATCGATACATCTCATTTAGGTTATAAATAATTCAGGCAACGCCGGATGTTCCCCAGAGTACACTCAATTTAAGACGATACACCATACAAAATGTTTATAAAGAGTACTTAATATTATTTTTATCAAAGTCATCTGTCATAATTGCTAACACATTTGTACATGTTTTATCTTTGATCACTCGTATATATTTTTATTCTATAAACACAAAAATATTTTACTATAAAACCTGTCATACATAAGTAGAGTTGTAAGATGAAAAATAAACGGGATGTTAGTTTTTGTAATGGTTAACTAAATACATGGCGACGCACAGAGTAGCAGGAGTATCAGAATCGACCTTAGCATGACCACGACCACTCAGAAAGGAGCAAAAGAATGAGAAGAATAAATAGAGAGTCATCGTTCATATGTTTTAGAAACAGGTTTGAGTCTTGTTAGCGGAAGAATAACTGTAGTATGTATCCAATTGTGTATCATACATTATACGTATTCTTATAAAATGTTTTTAAACAGATACCGAATGTTATCATTGAAGGATCGACGTTCTCTAATGGACGCCACCACACTTAAAAATATTTGTGGTGGCAATGTTAACTGTTCGGAACTGTTATCCGAGGTAAACTTTCGAATTCCTGCAGCAAGAACGCGTTCTAGATCTCTCTTTTTTTATCAACGGCTAGGAGAAATATCGGTAAACGTGCACCCTTATACAGAATGTGTGACCTCCACAATTCATATATTAGTGATATTGATATATTCTCGTGCTCTCTCGTATCTTTTAAAAAACAATTTCGTTCGAAATTATTGAGTACATACAATGCAATATAAACCTTAATATAAATATATAAACAAACATAATATAAATATATAAACAATAGTCTTTGATCCCTGTTTAGTAATGTTTTTATTCTTATTTGTTTTTTCATTGTTTGACTATAAATCATTATATGTTCTCAGTGAGATAGTTATAAGGTAACAACTGTAACTAATTTTATATTTCTAAACTTCTAAGTTTGTACTTTCTTACTGCTTTTTGTTACTGTATATCTCCAATAAAGTAAATTAAATAAATAAATAAATATATGTTTACATATATAACATTCTCCTATTTAAATACGTCTATTAGTAGCAAGAGAATCGGTTGAGAATCATAGCATTGAAACATCTGCTTTCTTGTTATCTCTAGACCATACTTGTTTGAAACACTAAGTCCACCTTTGCACAATATGTACTATATAAACATACCACGTTAACTGACTACACAATAACATAATAATATATATTTAAAATTCGAATATTGCTATTGGTTGAAATGAAAACCGTCTAATAGCAGTCAAGAGCATTTTATAACGTTAACATTCGTTAACGCTATTAGCAGATTAAATATGCGATAGCGTAAATGTGCAGTTGTCAGACACTGCCAACAATTTCTCACTGGAAACTTGTCACCACGAGTACTTTGACAAGAGTGCTTGACTACAAGAAGTAGAAGAATGTTCCACTATAAATATTCACTATATATATATATATATATATATATATATATATATATATATATATATATAGTATATATAGGTACTGTGTGATGTGGAAAAACGTTTATTTAATTATTAAAAACAATTTGTGCGCGGAAAATGAATAATTCGCCTACGCGCGGTTGCGCATCGAACCATGGCTCAAATCCGACTCTCTAGAACTCCAACGGCCGCGGGCGCACGTGCTGCGCGTCTTGGCTACCTGCCAAGAGCAAGCGAGAGCGCGTATCGTGCACGCCGTGCGAGTGAGCGAGACGAGTGGGCGAGACGAGCAAACGGTTGAGCGTTGTGACGACGTCCGCGGGAACTTTCACATATGGCGGCTTTTTATGTAGCAATATTATTAAAACTGATAATAAGAGATATGAAAGGGAGGGTAGCTAAGGGTGTACATACATACAAATAATATATGTGATATATATTATACACATGATCTCCTTTCCTTCATGTCTCTCATCTCCATTCAAAGGTGTCTGATAGAGTTCGCCTCGAGCGATAAGACCGCCTCTTGTACTTCTATATAAATTGTTTCTATTTTTTTAGTTATTATCTATGGTTTACAATAAAGTTTAAATAAATATATAATATATATAGTTTAATAATTAAGAATTAATTTAATATTATAGAAATTAATTTAATATTTAAGTATTAGTTTAATAATTAATTTAGGATTAATTAAGTTAAGATATATATAAAAATTGACATTTTACCACAATATATATGTATGTATACACACACAAACACACACACACACACCTATATATTTATTTATATATATATAAATACATTTATGTTTATACATACTACAACTTTTATTTGTATGAATGTAAACCCTAAACTGCCTTCTCCTTCATGTCTCTCATCTCCATCCAAAAGTGTCTCTGGTAGAGATCGCCTTGAGCGATAGGCTCTCCCCTTGTTCTTCTATACAAATTGTTTCTATTTTTTAGTTGTAATGTAATTAATGTTAAACTTAAATTAATTATGAAGTAATTTAATAATTAATTTCAGATTAATTAGGTTAGTATAAATAAAAAAATGCTTCATCTCAACTGTCCTAAATATCTAATTGCAGCAATTTAATACTGTACTTTAATACGGTGCGATATCTCGCCGTGGCGGTGACAAATGGTTCAATTTATATCAGAACAACGTCTTGGGACGTGCTGCTGGGACGACGGCTGGTTTTACTGAAAATGTTCGCATTAATAAATCAAATTCATTATATATAACGAATGTTGTAGCTTCGATAACAAAATATTAGAATTAGATGTGGATTATTACTGTTTCCTACTGCGTATCCAGCGAATATGAAATATATTACATTAATTACTTTTTTTATTAGAAGTACAGATAGTAAACAATATATAATTTTACAGTAGTAATATGAGTACAGCATACGCTTTTACTTACTATATATACTATTCATCGTATTATTTATTATATGGATTCCTTGAGTATGGATGTATTATATTTAATGGAATCAGGCATTACCTTGCGAAAGTCCATCCTAAGTAAGAAAAGGACCAATGTTGCCATGCCATTTGGCATATAAAAAACAAAGCGGCGTCGGACCAATATTTAGCCACTTCCGCACATGTAGTGGTAGTCGTGCAACAAAGTGCACCGCCCGCCAGCCAGCTGATAAATATGTATGCGGCAAACAATGCGAATTACACAACTGCCACCGTCAAATCACTCAACACGTGTTTCACCCCTCCACGGGGCATCTTCAGGAGCTATGTTACACCGATTAGTGCCAAACACAGAGTGAGATTAAATATTGGTCCTTTTCTTACTAAGCTGTAAAAGACAAAACGGCTAACAACGATCAGTAACAATCGAATATACCCATATATAGCCAGCCAGTCGTCCCCAATAAATCTATTATACTATGTACTTTGTACAATATGATACAATTTAGAACTATGAATATGCTACCAGGATGTTTCAAAGTGTATTATATTTATTTATTTTAATTTTCAAAACAAAAACACAGCCACGGAGATTTTCTTTCAATTGGTATTGAAAAGAAGCTTTAAAATAGGTGATGGATAAAATTTTACAACAAAAAGAGATAAAGATATCTAATATATAAAATTCTCGTGTCACGGTGTTTGAACTTGAACTCCTCTGAAACGGCTCGACCGATTTTTACCAAATTTTATATGCGTATTCAGTAGGTATGAGAATCGGCTACTATCTATTTTCCATACTCCTAAGTGATAAGGGTGTAACCCTTAATTTTTTTTTTAACATATTTTTTGGTTTTTATTTTATTATGATACAGTATACCAAAATACATACAACCCTAAATTTTCACCCCTCTACGATTAATCCTTATTTTTTATTTGTTAATTAAAAACTTTAATTTTTTTTGCAAAACAACGTTTGCGGGATCAGCTAGTTGTAATATAAAATCCTGTGAAAGTTATTGAACAACACATCGAATGTCTTGTAAACTATGATAATATAACAAAAACATTGTTCAAAACCGAGTAGCTTTTAATCTAGTGTGACACTTGAGCCGAAAGCTCTTTGTCAAGAGCCTTTCGACGCGAGCTTCCTCTCAAGTTACCTCGTCTTATCTATTTTCGATACGCGTACGTTAGTGTTTACGTTGCTTATTTTTTACTTAACTTTGTTATGTTTAAGTTATACTCACGCTATTGTATATTTTTATACATCTTCAACTACCACATGTGTACGTAACAATAAACCCAAAAGATAAAATTTAATTAATCTTTTTTATAATATATAATTTCAAATAAAATAAATCTATAAGGATTTTAAACGCCTTCGTATCACATCACAGCACAGAGATCCACTGCAAGATGTATATCCGGGAATATTCCTTCACCATAGATATCTAACAAGATCTATAGGTACTAGCACATTTCATCGATCTCGTAGGAGCTGTAATAGATCATCGTCATGGCGCATCGAACAGGGAAGTCTCTCTGGCTATGTTTGATTGTTGTTGAAAGCTGTTACCCGTTTTGGTTTTTACAACTTCTTCGGGGTCCGCGGATCCCAATTGCGCGACCTAATCAACTAAAATACTTGGAATCATATACCAGAGAGCTCTAGATTTACGTCGTGCGAAAAAGAACTCACTGCAACTACTTCGACTTATTATTGGCTAAAGTTTGTTTTGGTTAAAAATTGTTTTCATAGTTTTACGAATCGGTATAAATATGGGCTAAGTTTGAATTGTACAATGCGATCCAAATCAGTTTGATGTTTTTATTTATTATATCTAAATTATTATAACTATATATATTATGTGTATATGCATATATGTTTGTGTATATTTATTTATGTATGTTTGTACATATGTATGTTTCGTAAGAAACGGTATAATATTTGGGCAAAGTTTGAATAATAATATAATGCGATCCAAATCAGTTTGATGTTTTTATTTGTTATATGTATTGTACCTAATTTATTATAACTATATATCTTATGAGCATGTGTATATATGTTTGTGTATCTTTATTTATGTATGTTCGTACAAATGTATGTTTTGTATAAATATGGGCTAAGTTTGAATAATATAATGCGATCCAAATCAGTTTGATGTCTTTATTTATTAAATATATTGTACCTAATTTATTATAAGTATATATGTTATGAGCATATGTATATTTGTGTATGTTTGTACATATGTAAATTTTGTAATATTAGGCATAAATATGGGGTAAGTTTAATCAATATAAACAATTTTTCTGGACTTCGTTTTGTCATTATCTTCAAGACTAACTGATCCTAGAAAAAATCCCACAAACTTAACAAGGTGGTCATTTAAATTGTGGGCAGACATGCTATGCTCTCATTGTCGATATGTGGTTTTCACTGTAGGATGTTAAGGCTCCAGCGGTCATCTGTAAGCTTAATTCGTCCACGGATCTCCTTACTTTTGATTCGGTCGCTTACAGATATCGCGAGCATAGACATCTACAACCTATAGTTAATTAAATTAGGCTCCTTTATTATTAAATTATTAAAATAAAATGAACTTTAGAGGATTCCAAACATATTTTGATCTGAGAAAAGTTAATAAGAATCTTTAATAGACTTTTTTTCTTTTGAGATCATTCTGATAAAGCCCATAATTTTAATACGATAGAGAAATTGATTTTCACGTTGTATTATAACTTTATATATCTTTTATAATCTAATGGAGAAGAAAGCCTCACTGGTAAGAAAAGATATGTGTCGCCAGATCTTTTTAGAGTTGCAAAAAGATAATCCGAAAAATAAAAATCTTATTTATCTTATTTTTCACTACCTATCTTTAAGAAAATAGTTAAGAACTATTTAATATACCAATTATTATTTATCCCTTAGTTAATTTATTTTTCTTCCTCTGTTTCTTTATTATTTCTGAGGAAAGTGTAATACCTAACATTTTTAAATTTTTATTTATTATTCTATTATATTTATAATATGTATAATACCGTAATATGAATAATACTTTATTTATTATGAGTATGTATATTATGTGGATATGTATGTATGTTTGTACACATGTATGTTTTGTACATGTTAACTACCCATTATTTAGACTTCTACCTTTTTCCATACTATGGTAGTCTGTAAGAGATTGCCTTGTGTGATAAGACCGCCTGTTGTCCTTTTTTGTTTATTATAAAATCATTTAAATGTACTCTTTTGTGTACAATAAATAATATTAAATAAATAACTATAAAATAAAATAAGGCAAATCCTATAGTAAGTATTGTGAGGTCTTTAAATGCATAGTACCCGCGCTCCAATTAGAAAATTACACGCACGGCACGCGTTGCATTGTAGAGAAAATTGCTGCCCAATGGCTTAGTCCTAGCGTTGAAACCTTTTTGTTTCGCTGTACATAATAAATGAAAACCTCCCGGAATTAGGTTTCCCTGCATAATTTACACTTATGCAACTTGGGACAATGGTCCACGTAGAAGGTTCTAGTGTCAGGTTGTTGCATTCAGAAAACTGCTTTTCAGCGACCTCGTGTATTCATTATGACCTTTAGTATTTAAAATGTACTAAAAAAGAAAATTTGTAACCTCTTGTTACATACAATAGCAAATACGATTTTCGGTAGGCGAATACTCTACTTTATGTCCAACAATGGACATTTTAAGGATGAAATAATGCTGATGATATAATAAATTACGCTAATCAATTAATAAAATAATGAGTAATGCTCAGTAGAAGAGGACTGAGATACGATTGTAGGTTGCGGGTTCGATTTCCTGGGTACAGTGTAATATAATTCTGCCTACAAGGTGATTTCCAGAGGATGGGCAGCAGCGTCCCCTGTGCACCATAATACCACACAGCGATCCCAAACCCACCTGCCAAGCGTAGCGATTATAGTAGATCTCAATTAGACATCTATGGAGGAGTGAATTTCAGTATTTCTATGGGCTAAAACAACAACGAACTTTTTATGGGATGTAACATTACAACTATCTTCATACGGTTGTGGAAAAAATCAAGGAAAAATCAGAATATATTTTTAGTATCTGGTCCAAATATCATCATTATTTTAGCATTCGAAAGTTTAATACACCAATAGCTCACTTTGCGCCGTGGTTACGTTCCAAAAAAAAACACGACGCAAATTTAAACGCCGCAAAGTGAATTAAGATTTTCTATAGCAAACCATGTAAAGATCGAAGATAGGTTCCAGGGTTACGAAAATAAAACTTTTTGAAAAGAAAATTGAACAAAGTGTATATTTAAAGAACTAAAATAATATAACTCTGCCTATAAATAAATTGCAATAATATTTATCTTTTTTGTAACCAGAAACAACACGTAAAAATTTATATAAATTTATTATTCTATTTAAAAAAAAGCACAACACACTACGTAATTGAAACTGAACTTTAAAATTAGTAAAACAAAGTGAAAATAAAACTGTGTTAAAATTGCGTTGATTTTTAGTTAGAAAGGGAATCCCCGAGTTTTGATTGCATGGCGCAATTAGAAAAAAAAATTTTTGTCATCTTTTAGAAAAAAAAGGATTTTTCAAAAAAAAAACTAAAGACTCGAACCCAACAACGCAACCTGGAAAATCTGAAGATACATAGTGAAAATTAGTACTAATTAAGCAGCGACGCAACTTCGAAAAAAAAGCAAAACGAAACGACGCAATGCGAGGTATTGGTGTACTAGACATAGGCTATGACGATCTACACAATATCATCTCCAGAACCTTAAGGCTCTATCGGTTATCTGTCTATATCAGTGAAAATAATTACATTTCACATGGAATAACACAAGAACGTTTTTACCCATTTTAATTTTTTTTTACGGTTTTTAGTTACGTGTTCTTATATCTACTTTTAACTTACATTTACATTAAGCTAATTAATAGTAATTTAATATTAAGTATTTTTTATTCGTTATAAGTATTATGTATATTTATTTACACTTAATTGTACACAATAGATAATAACAAAAAAAAGAAACAATTTACATTGAGAGGTACAAGAGGCCGTATCGGTCGAGGTAACTTTTGGATGAGGATGAGAGAAATGATAGAGCGGGCAGCTTGGGTGTACATACATACAAGTGATATATATATATATATATATATATATATATATATACATATACATATATAATTATAAACACATATATACACACACACATATATATATATATATATATATATATATATATATATATATATATATATACCATCCTTCACACTACCTTTCACTCCCGCAGCATATTTTTACTTTGTCATTTTCACTTTTTGGTTTTTATAATTTTCTGTATTCAATTTTCAATCGTTTAAAACTATTTTACATAATACCAGCTTTACATAATAGCAGCAGCAGCAATATAGACTCAATAAAAAAAGTCCTTGTGGTGAGGGAGTAATCCTAAAATATTGTTATAACTACAAAAGGTTAGATCTATTTATTTCACTACATCACCTGAAATGTTTTTTATTTTCCACTGAGACGTTTTTCCTCGTTTTATTACTAACCATTTATCATATCAAGAAAATGTCAAGTAGGACGACACCTTTTCGTTTGAGGTTGCCTCAACATTTTCCTTTTTGTTTCATAACAACGAAAATTTTAAGATATTTATCTTTTAATAAATATGAATTATTTGTGTCGTGAATAGATGTACAAGAAGAGATGGCAGTGTCGACGGTTTTTTGCCTGGCAAGAGAGTATATTAAAATGTAACTATCATGTCAAACAAAAATGGATGCAAAATGGAACAAAAATAGAATGAAAATGATCAATATACAGGATGATTCGTTATAGGTATAATATCTTTAAAAAAGTAAATGTATAGCTCATTTGCGTACAGCGTGTACTAATTACATCGTATCCAAAGACGCGTTTAAAGTTTTATTCAAATAATAAATTACGTAATGATAATATAGTTAAAAATGCGTTTTCAAATTTCGGAATATTACATATTAACGCTTAATAGCCTGATTTACGAAAGTGATTTTTTAAAATATTACTGTGTTTGCTTGAGGGTCTAAATGAAGGGAAAAATAGATTTTTTTTTTAATTTCGTTGGAAAGAATATTATACAACAGTAAAATACGTACAGCCAACCTATAAAAAAAACTAATAGTAATGTGAACATTCGGTTTAAAAGATTGGTATCAAAATTGAAACTCTAGGCTAGTAAGGGTTAAAATTGAATTTTTTGTTTAGTTTCTGTCCCTGCAGTCTTTATTCTACCAGAAGTTACTGGTCTATTCAATTACAAGAGAGGAATATTGGAAATAGGTGAAAAAGCTTTTTGATGTCAAACGGGTCATATATACATCCCTTGAAAGCTTATACATCTGTATTCAATTACCTTGTATAAAAATGTAATAAAGGAATAAATAAATCAACCATTAGAGTTCAAGAGATTCAGATAAAACATTAACGTGTAGACACGTGCTACGAATGCGTGCGCTACGCGCGTAGCACGTAGCCTCGTAGAGCGAATCAATTTGTTTTCTCTTCGGTTTTGTTTCTTATTTAATTAAGCCTTTTTTTTTCTGTTCGATGTTTTGTTCGTTTGTTTATTGAATTGAACCTCACTGGGGAATGCTCGCCGTTTATTA
The DNA here is from genome assembly GCF_028537555.1 of Battus philenor. Taxonomy (NCBI): domain Eukaryota; kingdom Metazoa; phylum Arthropoda; class Insecta; order Lepidoptera; family Papilionidae; genus Battus; species Battus philenor. The sequence goes on along the minus strand of NW_027181678.1, from coordinate 13,416,280 downwards.
ATTCGAGTGGAATGATTTATTAATTAATGATTTTTCAGACGTATAAAATTGAATTTTTTGAGGTCAATTGCAGAATTTAACTTTATGTACATGAAATTTTGTTTATACATTTTTATAGAATTGAGGTTGTAATAGAAAATAAATAAAAAAACAACTTTGTAGGTGTTTTTTTTTTTTAAAAAAAGTACATCCACTCTAACAAAAAAATTGTCTAGTAATTCTAGACCTCAAAATGAATAAAAAAACTAACGGATAAAACCACAGTGGAATCACAAGTTGAAGTTCCATAAGTCACATAGCGTACAGAATAGATGATTGAGAGGTTCTAGAATGGTAACAGATAAGAGCAGCGCAGGACGTTCAAGGAGGGTCGACGTTATAAAGATTGTTGGAAAACGCTAGGCGGAGGCCCCGTTGGAAACCGGTACTATTGGGCATCTTTAGGGTGATTAAGGTTCAGTAGTGGACTTACTATGGCTGAAATAATGGTGATAATGATGATGATAAGAAAACTAATTGAGAACTATTTTTTTTTAAATTGAAAATTATATATAATAGCAATACAACGCCGGTAATTATGACGACTTAAGTATTAAATATGTAATTATTAAAATGAAATAACTTACCTAGTCTTAATTTTTTTGTAAAGAACACTTGATAAATGGTGGCACTCGATTTTCTATATCGTAACCTGAAACAAAAATAGATTCGAATTAATTTTATTACTTTAAGTTTAAGTCTGCATAGTAAATAATAATTAATTATCTTTAATTAATTATATTTATTTTTGAAAAAGTTGTATTAAAAATTTATTAAACAGTGAATGATTTATGCATTCACCTTTTTAAACCTGTTACACCTATTTTATTTGTATTTATTTATTTAGGCAAATCAGTGGTATAGACAAATTAAATTTATATTAAAAGTAATCGTATTAGTAATGTATTTGTTATGTGTTCCTTTATAGGTGACAGAATTTTAAAAAGAAACACTTAATACAACACCGAAGAAAGATTAGACTTTAAATCAAAGAGATATATTACTTGAAAACTTAAAACTTAAAATTCGTACCAAGTTAAACAATATATCATTACGTTTTGAGATAATTTTAATATATAAGTCGATATCTAATTTTGATTATTCATATGTGCCAAAAATTGGTCTATATAATGTAGTAAAAAATAATTTCGTATATGACCTTTTTGCATTATTTCGAGATGAAAATAAAATAGTCGTTGATAAATATCTTGGAAAACATTGCATATACTAGTAGAGTGTAGGTGCGGGGACATCCCAACATCGTTTCACGGAACACTACCCACCGTTATTACGAGGATACATAGGAGATATTGCATTCTAGACAGTAATAAGATGAGATATATACATATATATATTATATATACATATATATAAATTAAATTCTATGAATCTTAACGATAGATAATGGACTTATATATAGATAATATTTACCAAGTGTCCGTTTGTCAAAAGGCTTATTTATCTTCCAGTTACAAGTGTTTTTGTCAAATGTTTCAATTTTGTCTAATGCCCCTGAAAGCGTTCCGCAACCACCGTATTCGCCTGATAAGGCTCCGTGCGTTTTCTGGAGTTTTGGTATAACTGAGGAGATAAAAACAGAATCGAAAATCTTGAAGGCTGTACCGGAAAAAGACAATTCCGACGGTTTAGAGAACTGAAAAAAGCATTGGTAAAAGCATGTTTTATTTGAAAGGCGATCCGAGGTAGGATCAGTATCCTTCCTTAGATTGCCCAATGCTCCCTGCTGCCTTCCACACTTAACTCCTCATTCAGTACACTACCAGTAACACTGACTAGACATACTAACTTAGGCGCGCTAGCCGCGAGTTCCGTCGGCCGACTGGGTCGCGCTGGGTTTGTGTTTTTGAGAGCTAAGTAAGAAAAGGACCAATATTTAGCCACTTCCGCACATGCAGTGGTAGTCGTGTAATGAAATGCACCGCCCGCCAGCCCGCTGATAAATGCGTATGCGGCAAACAACGCGAATCACACAACCGCCACCACCAAATCACTCAACAGGTGTTTCACCCCTCCACGGGGCATCTTCAGGAGTTATGTTACACCGATTAGTGCCAATCACAAAGTTGACTACCACTGCATGTGCGGAAGTGGCTAAATCCTTTTCTTACTTAGGATGGACTTCCGCGAAGTAACGCCTGATTCCATTAAATATTTTTGAGAGCTGGCTGGGTGAGTCCCGCTGCTAATATCTCGCGGCCACTACCTTTGTGACGTCCTCCCGTCGAGTACTAATACGGGTTCGGAAACTCAAATCCTTTAATTTTATATAGTTGAGGAGGGGTCCCCTCCGTTCCGTGAACTCGTTTCCGATGAAGCTTTAAAAGCCGCAAGGCTAACAGCAAAAATTTCACACGAGACAATAAAAGCAAAATGATTTTTTAGATGCATCGATGAATTTAAATTTAAAAGTAAGCTATCGATTGTTTATATTGTAGATATATAAGCGAGTGAAGTTACCCGGTTGCCTTGCCGAAGGCTTTTGATGTATCGTTTCGTGAGATGAAAGATGTTGTTTCTGTATTTTCAAGGTAAGGTACTTTAAAAGCGTTTCACGTTTACTGAATTTAAGATGACTCTGTTGAATGTTATGTGTTTTAAATTCATTTTTAAATTTCGATTATATGTTGCAGTATAGTATAAGTTTCTTCACTTATCGCTGGTCACTTACCGTTAGGTAGGCGTTCTGCTTTGCTCTTTAATTGACAAAGATTGAAATATAGATGCATAGTTCAAGACATTGGTCTCCTTCGAAGACAGTCACAATGAATGGTTTTGCGCATAATCGCTTCTAGGAAAACTTTTGGCCATTAATATGTATATATATATATATACATACATACATATATAAAAATCTCGTGTCACGGTGAGCGGGCTCGACCGATTTTCGTGAATCTTGGCGTGCATATCGGCCAGGGCGGAGATTCGGACAACATCTATTTTTCGTCCCCCTAAATTTAAAACCATACAAAAATACATACAACTCTAAATTTTCACCCCTCCACGATCAATCCTTATTTTTTATCTGTTAATTATAAACTTTAATTTTTTTTTCAAAACAAAAGAAAATATGAATGTAGTCATATATATATATGTATATGTAAATGAATCCCTTTTCGGCTTTGTGACGTCATAATGTAAAAATGACTTTATTATTAAGTATTTATAATACTTTGCATTAGATTAAAAAAGGAAGTCAAATATTATTTGCAAAACTTCGGAAAATTCAGAAAGAACTACTAATCTATATATAATCCAAATAAATAAAATTGGAGCATCTGTTTGTTATATTAAAATAACCTCTTTTTACTACTAGCATAAGAATATATAATGCGATACAAATACTTAATTACCTTTCTAAATTTTTGTCTGTCTGTTTGTTTCGGATAATTTATGAAATGGCGGGTACCGATTTTGACGGGACCAAACTGCTACTTTTATGATATAAAAATTCTCAAATTAAAAATGAACTGAAGAAACTAAATGTCTTTTTATTAAATTCCACACGGAAGAAGACGCGGGCACATCTCGATCACTACGATTTTTTATTTATCATCATCAGGACGGCAGCTAGAAGTCCAATGCAAAGACCCCAAAAGCCTTCCCCAAAGATCATCACCACCACCGGTCTTGTGTGGCCTGTATTCTCCAGGTTCACACGACATTGACTACATCATAATTATTATAATATATAATAATATGTTATTAGCTAAGTTCATCAATATAAGCGTTACATTATTCACTAAACAGGTGATGGATCGAGAGTACTTTTAATATAATAACAGGCTATATTGACTTCATTAAACCCCTTGCGTACCCGCTGAGTGATGGATGACGTGACTGACCTTTACGTAAATGCTGCGTTCAAATGAGTCAAGTTACTTGACCGTGCGTCGTTTAGCCAGCGTTCAAATAAAGCTACTAAACAACTATGATTTTCACACATTAAATAAAGAAACAATACAAGTTAAGAGATCCAGTAAATACTGTAACATGTAAAAACGTGAGCAAAAATTTCCGGAAATATTTAACGTAAATGTAAAAACAAAGGCACGGACGCCAATGTATATTGTGTATATATCCTGATAATTAAAAAATAAACTTAGGAAAGAATTTGTTCTTGAATTTAAACAGAATCCACAATACATATACAAAAAAAAATTGAAATTTTAAAATAGCTTCACTTAATTCATTTTTTATTTAAAATATTTACAAATTAGACACTTGTAACTGGAATATAATTTTATATAAACATATCTTTGTAATTTTTAACATACCAAAAAATAATCTGTTATATATGAGGACTATATTTGAAAGTGCATTTTTAAATGCACCATCAACCCTATCGCAGGTGATATGTTCTTAGCTACCTGTATTTGGTGAAAAAAATTACTACCTTACTTTAAGTAAAGCCTTATGGTTTCAGATATATCGTAATGTGTCAGTATATAGGTGGAAAACTCATATATATACGAACAGATATATGTATATAAGTCCAATTTCGTACTAGACTAGACTTGACTGTGTGAGACAAATTTATGTAGTATTCCGGATTCTGAAAACCTTTTTTATTATATTATCACTACATTATTTATTATTTCTGAAAACTTAGATTTTTGGAAATAGATATAAATAGTGGTATATTATGCATTCATCGATTAAAAATAAAGTATATATTCAAACTTTTCAAGCTTTTACATCATTAATAAATCTTTATTTACATAAAAAATACAGTTAAATTCCATTTGAAAAGAAAAATAATCTAACATATTTCATAATGACCACTTTAAGACTAGCTATGCCCGCGGTTTGGTCCGCGTGAAATTAAACAAAAAAAATTTTAGTTTAAAAAGGTTTTATTGAGTTTTTTTAGTTTAAGAATTTTTCAAAAAAAAAAAACGTAGCCTAAGTTACTTACTATTATATCAGCTACTTGCCAGTAGTAGTCCCGTCAAAATCGGTTCAGCCATTTTAGAGATTAGCCGGAACATACAGATAAAAATAAAATAAAATAATGTGATTTTGGTATATGTACCATATATATGACCTATGTGTTGCAGAGAGCATACGATAAGAAAGATGACGTTATATATTACAAACAGACGCTCTGATTTTAATAATTTATATATAGATGATATAAAATAAGTGTAAAAAATATAAAGTTTTTTGTTCATATAAGTTATACATGGTATATCTATAACCATAAGAAAAAATACATTTTTTATTATTATTTTATATTGTTTATTACGCCTATTTCGTATTATATTCTTAATTTAACAGAGCAATAGCTAAACTAGAACACCAATTACAATATACATTAAACAGATACAATGATTTCAAACACGTACTACTCAGGGGACACCATTACACAGTGTTGTAATGAGAAACATTAGCTTTCTTAACATTCGACACGGCTTCGCTTGTTCAAATTAGACCTTGAGACTGAACGTGGCGTGGTCGGTTTTTTTTATGACTTCGACTCAATTATTATTCTAGAATGTACACCCCTGTTTAACAACTCTATTACTTTTGATTTACTATCTAGACATATACGTTGGTGATATTAAAACTTTTTAGAACCATCCTCTTTAGTGGTTATATTAAAATAATTTTAAATTTCGAAAATAGAACACAAAATTATATAAGTTATATTTCAGTGTTAGTATAAATTTAACACGTGAACGTTTATTGATATGGTTTTGAAGGAATAGAAAGGTTCTATCGGGTCTGAAATGAAAATACTGTGAAGTAAACCATAAGGCTGTATAATGGTTGTATTGATACAATTATAAGGCCATTTTTATTTATTTTATTTATTAAAACTTTATTGTACACCATAGATAATGAATAAAAAAGAAATAATTTATAAAGAGGTACAAGAGGCAGTCTTATCGCTCGAGGCGATCTCAGGCTGTATACACTTGCTCCGCTTGGCAGGTGATTTGGCAATCGCAGTGTGGTATTATGGCATATAGAGGACGCAGCTGCCCATCCTCTGGAAACTTATCTGTGAGTGGAACTCCTATATAATTAAAGCGTAAAGAGTGAAATATATAAGATTGTATCGCGAAATAAAACCCGATACATAAGATCACATAAGATCACATGTCTCAGTTCTCTATCGCTAGGCTACAACTGCTCAATGAATATAATAGACTAATGAATGCAAAATAGATCGGGAAATTAGAATAAAAATATTTGTAGTTTTCTAATCCAATTATAAAATTTTTTATCTATTCATTTATTATTATTACCTAAATTATTTATTTATTTAAGACATGGAATACATATAGCAAACAAATTAAATCTTTTTTACACCAGGTTGGTTTTGATATATCTAAATCTAATTTGCTTTCAAACCTGTCAATTAATACTTAGATTTTATGTGTTTTACTTAGTTTTATAATTAGTTTTTTTGTAGTATAAATACATAAGTAATAAAATATAGGGAAAACATTTAAAGTTTATGTGATAAAAGGATTAATATTTTTCTATATGAATTTAATAAAATATTGTTAATATGCCCAAATTTAAATTCTAATTTAAAATAATCTTATATATATAATAGTTGCAGACACATATCGTCTTAAAAAATTCAAAATGCTTTATAGGTCTTAGAGTATGCATACATAATAAACTTTCACAGGTTATCTAAGAAATTACTTTTCTTAGTTTAAATATAAAATATAAGTATATAATATTATAAATTTTATCATAGCATTCAAGAGTTTTTAGTTGATCGAAATATTCCACAATTGGTATGTTGACTCATTTACATGGTTGAAATTATAATGTACACATCAAGAATTGTAACTTGTTGTACTCTGTGTTTGGCACTAATCGGTGTAACAAAACTCCTGATGATGCCCCGTGGAGGAGTGAAACACGTGTTCAGGGATTTAATGGTGGTAGTTCGCATTGTTTGCCGCATGCGCATTTATCAGCGGGCTGGCGGGCGGTGCACTTTGTTGCAAGACTACCACTGCATGTGCGGAAAGGCTAAATATTGGTCCTTTTCTTACTTATTATTTATAATATTAAAATAATTGACGATTCAATAGTGCATGTGAATGCCTATTCCAATAAAGATTTTTCGAATTTAAATTCGAATTTAATATGACTGACGTTGGAGAGTCGAGAAAAGACGACGATGGGATTTTAAACCTCCATTTGTTCCTTTTTTACCCTTTGATATATATATATAACATCTTACAATGTTCCATAAATAAAACCGGTTTTCCTTTATAAACTTGCTTACTTGGGGCTTCCTTTATATCAAAAGGTGTTCAAGAATTGTGTTGCTTGGAGCGAACGAGTTCTTTCTTATCGACGTTGCATTTTTAAATATTGAATTTTATAAAAGTTTAAGGTTATATTATGCATTGTACTTTAGTGTAGGATAGGAAGAACGCTCTAGTTTGAACTGTCTTGATTGTAACTCGAAGCCCTCACTCAAAAAGTACCTTCACCCAGACCACTTTCATTCACCCACTTATCGCATTGAACTACCTAACCCTTCCACATAAAACTCAACATTGTTTCAAAGTTGTCTGAATCAAGAGTCTTTCAAAGACATTAACAAGGTAGCCTGTCCATTTCTGGACAACCTATGCTGCGATTGATCTATAGTCACCGATCCAAACGCTTAAAGTACCAGACGCTATATCTTTTTGCTGAATCTGGTCTTTGCACTTTAATTTGTTATCTGCTACGATATGTCTGTCTCTTTTGACTATTGTCAAATCTAACTCCTGATTCCCGATATCTAACGTAACCTTCTTTTCCGCTAGTCTCTAAGCTTGACAGCGAGCCTTGTAATGAGAGACCATATATAAATGCGGTCATAAATATGTATGTTGATAATGTATTGCAATAACATTGGCTTCAACAAATTTGGTAGTGATTTCGGAAGAAGTTAAGCGTAAGCTTCTTTCGACTTGTCCTATTGGAAGTCTATAGGGAAGATGATGTGGAATGATGATGAAATGGTAGAAGCGTTAAGGTAAGTAATTGATGAGCGGGTGAACGTAAAAGGTCTACCTCCAGGTACTCTCCGAGTGACCGTCGAGAGGTCACCCTGAACAAGCAAAGCACAGTAACCCTCTCCCAAAGATCTCAGGAAATCAAGTCTGTTCTCATAAAACCAGAGCGTTCCACTAGTCCCAAATTTTGAGTTCATAACTGCATATATATATATATGTATATATATATTATATATATAGAGTTCAAGTAAGAACTAAATATGCAGTCAGAACATAAGTCAAATAAATATATTGACGTAAGAGAGTGTATTACATATAAATTCGAAAAAAAGATAAATAAATTGATAAATATGTAGAACTGTTTTATCACATTTCTCTAAAAATATACTAGATGGCGCTAGTCAATGAGCCTCGTTGGCGTAATGCTGATTTACCGACGTGTTCTGTTCAAAACCACTGTATATGTTTAGTTCTTGCTTTCCCATAATATTTAATTATATATCACAAAAATTGTGTTTCTGATTTTCTGGACCTTGGAGAGCAGCCTACCATCATCTACATAAGGTGATACACCAAGCACACTAAAGAAAATATAACAAGGAAAATTTGTTGTGTAACTTTGAAAATTTTGAAGGAAACAGTGAGGTGGTGTATGGATGGAGTAAAAGAATGAAAAAAGAAGGAAATAATTTCTGACGGAAGACAGAGAAGAAGAATTAAAAGAGAAAAATTAACTCCCTCTTTCTCCTCAGATAGAAGTGAACGAAAGATTCCTAATAACGGTGGCCATTAAAAATATATACATATAGTATAATAAACAATTGTATATTATATAATATGAAACTTTTATGAAGTTCTGTATTTAAAAATGAAATGCAATGTCGATAAAAAATAATTTTAACGGTTTTAATGACATTAAAATTATAAGTCGAGAGGCTGTATAAGTGATATATAGTACATACAATGCATTTTAAACCACAATAAAAATATAATATTAATATATAAACAAACATATTATAAATATATAAACCATAGTCTTTGATCCCTGTTTAGTAATGTTTTTATTTGTTTTTTCATTGTTGGATTGTAAATCATTATATGTTCTCAGTGAGATAGTTATAAGATAACAGCTGTAACTAATTTTATATGTCTAAGCTTCTAAGTTTGTACTTTCTTACTGCCTTTTGTTACTGTCTATCTCCAATAAAGTAAATAAATAAACATATTGAAGGTTTAATTTACTAAATTCTACAAGGAGTTCAAACGAGGCATAAGTCACAAGTAATTCCAACGCTCCATATTGATTAGGGCTTGTCGAGGTTGGTGCCCGTTATACTATATATTTTTAATTAGAAATGCCCCACTACGCTTGGCATTATAGGCTGTGTACATATTGCGGTAGATTAATATAGCTGTATACCTCGTGTGTTATATTACCTTTACATTGATAATCTATTAATTTTAGATCACACATAGCATATATTTTTTCATAGTTTAACAAGTAACTTGCTATCATAAATAAAGTAAACCCTATCCACATGCGAAGCAATATTGGATGACTCTAGCTAAAGATAGAGAGCTTTGGTAGAGAAAGAAGTCCTTTACCAAGTTGGATTTACTTTTCTAGAAGACCACTGACCACAATTACATTAGATTTGTAAGTAAATTATATATTATATTATAACATGTCTTAAAAAAGTAAATTAAAATAAGTTAAAAATAAGTAAATTGTCCTAACATGTGTTAAAAACACATTTAAAATAAACCGTGTTTATTTTTGAATAAAAGGACTTATTTATTATAAATGTTATACAAGCTATCTTAAAATAAATATTTTTAGATATAAATAACGTATTGGTTGTATACTAAGAAAAATGATTTTTAAAATTCGAATTATCACGTAGTAAAATAGATTATTGTTAAAAATTTGTAGTGCCAAAAGTTGCCTGTCACATTACAGTAGAAAAATAATTATGTAACATATTTCAGAGTGATCAATTTATTTACATTGACTGAAAATACGTGTCAAAGATTTAAAGCCTTTGCTAATAAAGGTGCTATACATTCATCCCTTTTAAGATTTTATGTATAACTAACCACTTTGTAGAATTCAAACGATATTTCTGTCTATTATGTAGTTTTTAACCACTTGATATCACCAGATACTTATGTTTCCAGCCCCATCACCTGCTAGGTATTTGGTACACACCACCACAAAACGCTACGAGTGAACAGACACCCTTCTGTTTTTTCGAAGTCACAGTCAAAGTTATAGAAAGTCAGAATTCGAGTCAAAGTTATAGTCACAAAGTCAGAGTTAAAGTCATGGTCACAGTCAAAGTAAGAGTCAAATTCAAATTCACAGTTAAAGTCAAAAAACTTTATTATGTAAAACCATTACAATCATCTTTAATAGTCAGCAAAAAATTAAATTTACGTTAGTTCCAACAGCGCCATCTACTGACAACTAAAAACAAACTCAGTGGGGATTTTATTGTTTTTGATAATTTACTGTCTTTAAATATCTACAATATACAATAAACATTATTCAAAACGTACATATGGTCACATTATTATTGCATCTCTAAACGGAGAGACACAAAATGAGTAATTAAATAACAGTACATATATAGTTTTCAGTTGTCTTGTATTTGAGACGCCTTAGTAAATTTTACATGTTTAATATTTGAAACATTTTATTGTAAGAGTGTTCAATTTTATTATATTTGGGAGTTAAGTTCTCTCAAATAAACCAAAAATTAATCCAAAAGTATTTACAAAATTTTTTAAAACATTCTTAATATTATCAACATTGAAAGTAGATGTAAATAAATTTAATGTTGATATTAAATTATAACTAAAGAGTAATTTTCGGAGAAGCTCAGCGGTTTCAAATAGCCTTGAGATACAAGTACTCTTAGAGCATCCGGCAACTAATTATTTCATCTGTATTTTATTTATGTATTTATTCATACTTTATACACATATTAATGAAGGATTTATCATCTTTAAAGCATTTTCTACTAATCAAACAGAGTAGTGTGATATCTACTAGGCAGGTGTGTAAAACATTATTTATCAATTCAGTCGTAATATACTTCCAAAGGTTTCTAATGGAACCAGATGCAAGTAGCCTTGTATCAAGCGACTTTCGAAAACCTTTACAAGGTCGTGTGTCTACCTTGAGGATAGACGTAGTACGTCACGTTTGCCGGTTCATGTTCTGTTCGCTATGTACCAATTCGCCGGGCCGATTCGACCTTGTAGAGGAAATGCAGTACCAATACACGACTGATCTTATCAATGAGGCTCAGAGTAGGAGAATAGGTTTCAGATCTCTAAGTAATCACTCCAAAATAATTGTGTAAGAAATAAGAATAAAATTACGATATGTCGGGTAAGATCTAGACCAGGGGTGGTCAAACCAGGGCTCGCGAGTCACACGCGGCTCTTTGAACGATTATTTTTGATTCCGATTGATTGTCAAAATATCACAACATTTAAATTTATATTACCCATGTCAGCTCCTGGTAAATCGAAATAAATTACTGACGTGAATAATTATTATAATTATTCCATTCCAATTAATTAACCGGCATCTTAAGAATAATTAAGAGTGCTGTCACTTAGTGTCATTATATCTAACTTCAATATACACATTTTGTACTTTAGTTTAAATAATTTCAATAAATATGATTTTTATAAAAGAACATTTTTCTGTTTTAAATGCGTATTCCATTGCGGCTCAAATATCAAATTTCGAAAAATGGCTCGTACTATCAAGAATCTTGGCTATCCCTGATCTAGACTGTTTAAAAACCAAATATGAAACAAATTTAATAAAAATTACAATTATAGTAAAATAAATATATAAAATCATAAAAGGGACATTCAAATTGTGATAAATAAGTATATAGCCAAGAAAAAATGAAATTTGCAAATTGTACTGTATATGAAAAATGAAAAAGAATGATGGAATTTTTGAAGGAAGGATGAAAAACAGTGTGAAATGAAAATGTGAAGTATGAAAGACGAAATAAAAACTAAAACTGAGTAAAATAACCCTGTGAATATTAAAGTTTCTGCCCATATATACAGGGGTTGAACGAGAGACTCCAATAAGGTGGCTATAGAAAAACCACTGATACTATAATATTCGACTTTCATCTATAGGCACTGTGGAATATTGGACAAGGTGTGTATATATCAGTATAGAATCTTATTTAAAATAAATAACTATTTAAAAGTATTAGTATATACTATTTACACAAATAGATATATACATATACAGGTGATGATTTACAGTTTTTTATTGAAAAAATTAAAAAAAACTATTTCAATGCCCTAACTGACAAAACTAGAGCCTTAATGTTGAATTATTTAATCATTATTTTGTAAAATATTCTTAATTGAAATAAAATTCACCATTCTAGGTCAATGAAAAATACTTGCATGCTATGATAATATTTTTTAAAAATATACATTTAATTTTGGATTGAAAACTGAGAAACACAAGGTTAAAGATATCATGTGGAACTATATATATATATATACATACATACACAGTTATTATTTACAAAGTATTTTTTAAAATAAATTTCAAATTATGACATATATAATGTGATATTAAAATTGAAATTCGAAGCAAATGCTAGAATAGCTATTTATTACTGTTTCATGTTATAAATAGCTAGTACAGCTCTTTTTGGAAAATAAATATAGAATTAATACAGGCGGCACTGCCTTATAATAAAATAGCGTGAGAAAGAACGCTATGAAAATATATAAAATATATATATATATATCCAGTAGATACAGACAAACATGAAATAGGTTTATGCGATATCCAGTGAAATTGGTATTCGTAACAAAGATTATTATTTTTAAACATTCGAATTTTAAAAATAAATTTTATCTCGCCAGTGTTCGACATATAAAAACTTTTTTCGGCTAACTATCTGACTAACATTTTATATTTTTACAGGTAAGTACACGAGTTTATTCTGAATTTCAGAGATGCTACTTTTTTAACAAACATACTTTGTTAAATCAACATCTGAAATATTTACATAGGATCCCCACTTTCTGAAAGTCACGACGTTGCGTTGCATTCAAATAAATATTCTAAACTGAAAAAGGTAAGAAACCAGTTTGACAATGACATTGGAAGCCTTACCTGTTGACGACAAAATTAAATATATTTTACTAATTAGTCAATTCTTTATTAATAAGATTAAAAAAGTCCTAAGTGACAGTGGGCGGGCGGCATCGATCGTGCAACCAAGAGTTGGTCGGATCCTCACTTTTCAATTGTATTAAAGCAGTATTTTCCACTTAGCCTTTCCTAAATTCTTACGCCTCCCTATATAATATATGTCATTTTTATATTAAAGCAAAAGGATTAAACTTTCGAATTGTCCCCCTCAACAATCAAACTACCTCCTTGTGGGGCGTGGGCCTTAACTTGGGAAACACTTCATTAGGGTGTACGTAAATGAATTTAACTTTGTGCCTAATGTAATTTGACGTTAAAATATTCCACAAACTTGTGAATAGTTTGTTAACTAGTCGCGGTAAAAGATGGAAGGCGTTACGCTTGTCTTGCGTATTATTCATACAAGGTGTTTTCGACCTGGTGAACACTTTGCGTGTATACACTAGCACAATAATATAAGCCTTGTATAAAAATTGCCACGATGACAGGTTCTGTGGTAACTGTATCCAGCGAGTTTTCGCAACCTTTTAACTATGTCGTCAGTTTAACTAGTGGGGGACCCACCCACCATGTCCACTGACTAGTGGTACTCGAGAAACTTTCGCTCCAAATGGCCATCGGTTGCACGGGCTATGTGCTCCTCCTACTGCCACTTGAAACGAACAATTCTTCGACTTACGTCGGTCATCTTAGTTCTAATCTGGCATTAATAATTATTATTTATTAAAATAAATAATATTTTTTTCAAACACTGCAACAATAATGTGATTATATTTTCATTGTAACATTTTACATGATATTTTTTGGTTGACAATAGGGTTGTCATACAGCATTTTTAGGCTTGATTGAAAGGTATAGGTGTTTTAATTTACAATGTTCATATTAGATAAAGAAAATGAAGTGTTATTTTTAAAATCTTTCTTACATTTTTAGATCATAAAAATCTTTACTTAATGTCGTGTCGAGAAAATCTTTTGCATTTACTAAATACAGGGTGATTGCTTTAAAACACATAAAGGCGAAAATCGATTATTGCTGCCAATGAATGTATGAAAAGGACCAGCATAATGATAACACGGTCAGTAGCTATATATATATATATATATATATATATATATATATATATATATATATATAACTTAATTAGTCTTTATACTAGGCGGTTGGATAAAGGTTTAAAGGCATTTTACTGACTTCAATAACATATCTCCTTGAACAAATAAATTCTTGAACTTTAAATATGTGATTTTTTCAAAAGTTAATATACATCGCATCTGCGAAATTGAATTGAAATCGCTCAGGTTATTTATAAACTTCAATGTATTACGAAGCGGGGGTAATCGCGTTTACAAAGGCGACCGATGGAGCAGAAAGGATCGAGTCTCCTTTGCATTATTAATTGGGCACGCAGTGCTTTCAAGGTGAACTTGAACACCGCAAAGGAATAATTATTTCTATTTCACTATAACATTTCAATACAGTTACATATGTTACGCACACTTGAATAAAATTATCAATCAATGACATGAAGATTTTGTTATATTTGATTTTTTATTTCAAAATGACTGGCTGTGACTTGTTATAGGACAATTTAAGAAAAATGTTTTGCATACATATATATATATATATATATACACACACACACACACACACATTACTAAAACTTATGACTATTCGTTTCTATGTTTACATTTTATCTTTCTTAATTTATTCCTTTTAATTATGTTTTTTTTTACATGATAATCATTTATGCCACCCTCGAAATTATGAGTCATAAGTAAATAAAAATTTAAAACTTTTTATCTTCAATTCTCAATATATATATATATATATATATATACACACACACACACACACACACATTACTAAAACTTATGACTATTCGTTTCTATGTTTACATTTTATCTTTCTTAATTTAATCCTTTTAATTATGTTTTTTTACAAAACAATCATTTTTTACAAAATCATTTATGTCACCTGCGAAATTATGAGTCATAACTAAATAAAAATTTAAAACTTTTTATCTTCAATTCTCAATATATATATATATATATATATATATATATATATATATATTTATAAATATATAAAACTAAAACAGACGTCATTATTAGGAAAGGCTCAAGTCCAATTTTGGATGTCCTACGACTGAAATAGTAATAAAAAAAATCGATTTTTCTCAAGTTAAAATATACACATAACATCCATTTTCGTTTATTCATTTTGTTTATACATACCAACGTAAAATAAAGTGTTATTGTGATATAGTGTTTGATATAAAAGGCAATATCAAAAGCCTCAGTAAATCAAATGAATTTCTTTTCGATTGAAACTGTTTGCTGCGAGTGAAACATACGTTTTCGTTACAAAATCTTAAGATTCAATTTCCCGCGGGAGATAAGGAATCCAGCTGAAGCTAATTTCCGTAGATATAGAAATGTTTTCTTTCGATCTAAATCTCTTTTGATATTCTTTTACAATAGTTCAATACGGTAAGCTTTTTTATGTAATAACCTTCTATCAGAAAAACTCCAGTACAGTAAATACTTTTATTCCACTTTATATACTCTTATAGGCCAACTAGCATAGTTTCCACTACACGACTTATCACTTCGATGGTTATCGAACGAGTGACCGAGCTCCCGACTCAATAATCAAAACGCTGTTTCAACCCCATCACTCTCAATCCTTTTACTGGATGCAATAGAAAAAAATAAAAGTTAGGCAAACAAAACAAAAACAAAAACAAAAAGATATGTAAAAATAAATAATATTAAACTGTGATAAAGATAAAGATAAAAATGTGATACAACAAAACTAGAAATTAAGAAAATGTAAAATGAAAAGAGGTTGAAAGAGTGGTAAAACAGAGCAAAAGGGAAAGAAAGCAGAATTGTGGTATAAAAGAATGAAAGATTATGTGAAGAATGAAAGAGAAGAGAATGAAAATAAAATAATTAAGTGGATAAATTTAATGCTAATAAAGTCCCTATCCCACCATAAATAGAGGTACGAAAGGCCCCCAATAGCGGGGGTCATAAAAAAAATCCTTTTACTGGAAGTTGTCACAAAAGAATGACGGGGTCGAATAGTGTTGCCATTTAAGAAAAATAAAACTACCTTTTGTAAAATTACTACACTGCTTTATACAACAAACGTCTATGTTTAATTATTGTTATACTCGGAAATCAGTTGACGAAAAGCCTGATTTAGTGCTACGCTTTATATATTAGTTGATAATTACAGAATAAAAGCCTTAAATTGGTTAATATGTAGCACATTTATTAATAGAAAGTTTTAAAGCTTTTGCACTTATTTTCAATTACACTATTTTAAATTGATTACTCTTAAATATTGTAACGTTGCAAGTTAATGTCCCATAAATCTGACCACCATCAGCGGTGCAATATCAAACCAGGCCTTCTGCCCACTGCGCATTTTAATTAAATATATATATTTTTCTTCTGTTGCCGAGGTGCTGTTTTCTTTCACCTACCAACAACAGCCAATTAACGGTACAATATGATATCTTTATTGTTATTTTATTTAACAATGCAAAAATGCAAATACTTCTGGCAGTACAAAATCTGCGAGGATTCATGGTGAACTATAATTAATTATTAATAGCCTACTAGAGAGCAATAAAGAGTGTTATCCTAGCAATAACCCAGCGACGTATGTCGAAAAATTGGTCGTCTTAAATGATCCTGGGCGGAGCACATCGCTTGTGCTGATGGTCAATGTGGCCGTAAGATTCTTGACTACAAGCCGGTAAATGCGGTGTTGGAAGGTCCCCCAGGTGAACAGATGACGTAGGGTCCCGGGATAGGGTCGTGGCCTCTATCTGTGAGACCGTTATGGTCCAGAAGAAGGCGGCCGAATGGGATCGGCAGAGGACAGATCCCACTCGGAGACGACACCGTCAGACGGCCCTCTGGTGAATGGTGCTCTCCTACCATAAACGGAGCCTTCGGAGTTGCGGTAGTTTAGGGTGGGGGCCCTAAACTTCCACTAGCTTCGGCGACTCTGAGGCGGACGATGGTTCAACGTGGTCTCGAACCATCGTGATAGCACCACTAGGGTTTCGGGGGTAGCGTATACACGCATACCCCGGGACGGGCTATCGAAAAATAGCACGGCACGAGGGAAGACCACGTGGCGATCCCTGACCGGGAGATACCGCGGTCCCCCGTACAACGCAGAGGGCGACCACCAGGAGGGCGAGGGTTAGTGGGTAAAAATCCCACATACCCCTGTCCTCCTACCAGAGGTGGGGCATCTTGAACGCCAGAAGATTTGCCCCCAAGAATCCAAAAAAAAGATAGGGTCCTGGGAACTGTAAGATCTGTCATCGTAGCGATATATCAACTAAACAGAAGAAAATAAAGAAGTATAGTAACTAAAAACGTAGTTATGGAATTTTGAGTACGCTTTTTAAATCTATATTATGATATTTTTATTTGTTATTTCATTTATACATAAACAAACAGTAATTGAGATATAGATTCACGTTTTTATATATTATCATGTCTCAAGTAATTATTAATCATTTTGAAACGCGAAATATATTAAGACGTCTTAATTCTTGATTCCCGTATCACGTAATTGTCGTGCAATTGTCGTTCCATTACTCGCAATTAGACTCGATAATGCGCGAGTTAATTTCTCTAATTAGCTGAATGCGTTACGAGGTATTTCACTCTAACACGGTTCACAATGTTTAAGAGAATTGCGTTCAGTATAAAGTATATTTAAACGATTTGAAAATTAACGTATGTTTTAACTGTATATTCACAAACTGTCTTGTTTTTTTATTCTTGTTTGACCACCAACTAGCCTGATAGATAGCGTCCATGGTTGAAGATGAAGCCTGAAGCTATTTGGCTTATAATTATCAGGAAATAAAGACGTCAGCAAATTGTTCAGTATATTGCTTGGTACACCTTTGAGTAAACTCCACAAAGTAAAGGTGGTAGTGGGTCGACTTCTCATCCTATAGAAACGGAAATGGTGGGATGTCATGAAGTTCAGAAATGTCTAGAAGACTGATCTTCCAAGTTCAAAATTCAAGTACAAGGTGTTATACTTTTTTTAAAACGATAAAGTTTAAGTAATGATAACTACACCATCATTATTATTTATTAAGCCATAGGAAGTTCACAGGTGGACATAGGCCTTTGTTTCCAATGGGAATGGTTGAAAGCCGTCTCCAGCGATATCAGACTACCTTCTGTATATTATAGGTGTACGACGATAAATTAGATACAGCACATAGGAGTGTATTGTTACATCGTAATCAATTAAGTATATAAGTAATAAGTAATTATATGAAGCCTGCAGAAAGTTATACGCAGAGGTCAAAAAGTGTGAGATAATAAAAAAACGAATGTGAATAAATGATTAAGTAAAAACTGTCCCAGAGAACCCAATACAGGGGTTGTCCGAGGGGTCCCGAATAGCGGCGACTATTAAACAAAATCGAATCCGAAACGTCTAATCATATGTCAGTCCACTACCGCTCGGCAACCACTGCTCTTAAATGGATTCTGGTTACTAAGTTAAATATACCGGAAAAATAAGTTCATTTATGTTTAAAAGTGAAGTAGCTTTAACATGTTAGCACCAAAATTCCCTTCACCTTTTACGTTATAAAAGAGTTATGACTTGCAAACGACTTTACCCGAGATTATGCTGCATCTACTAATATATACTTTAAACCAGAGTTCCCCAAACTTTTTTGTGTCGTAGACCCCTTGCCATGTTTTTCCGTGTTAGGTAGACCCCTACTTACCTAATATTGCTTTCCTGTAAATTTCTGACTGTAGTAAAGTTTAGTGTATGTTTAAAATGTATTGCGACCACAAAGCGAATACCAACATCCTACAACTTACACAATTTTATAAACATATATAATATATTTTTTACTTCATAGGTACTTTTATAAATAATGTAAATGTTTTGATATTATAAGATAGTATAATGTAAGTAAACAGGTACTATCAGTGTACGTATTGAGATCCACTATCGTGGAACCCCATTTTCATTTCATGGACCCCCAAATTTTTTTCGCTGACGTAGACCCCTTTCAGATTGTCATAGACCCCTAGGGGTCGATATAGACCACTTTGGGAATCACTGATCTAATGGTTAAAAGTAATCGTTTCCCGGTTCGATTTTTGGCAGGTAATTACAATTGCGTTTATCATACAAGATGATAGGTTATAAGCGTGAAGATAAAGTTCATTTGATGTCAGTCAATATTTCGTTTACTATTTCCAAGGTTCTAAAGCGAGAGGCAGACCTAATGCCAGATGGGCTGACGAGATCGTGGCAACGGCAGGTAACGGGTGGTTCCAAGTTGACAAAGATAGAGAAAAATGGAAAGCTTTTGAGGAGGCTTTTACCTTGAGGGGGTCCATACAAAATTAATACATAATCATCAAACTGCTATTTAAAATTACCAATTTTTTTAAGTCATTTGTATGGAATGAAATGAAGACATTTTTTTCATTATTATTATTACTATTTTCGAAAGTTAATATTTTTTTTTATTTATCCCTGTAGGCTTTGTATTGTCAAAAGCTATAGCCCCTTCGCATTTAATATAAAAAATAGATTAATGTAAAATATTTCAGAATGATCAGTTTATACAGGATGATTCGAAAATATATGATAGTTATAGAGCCATTTAAATCTTTTACATCAACACAATCATCATATCAGGTTTAGTAAAGTGTTAATTTGTCTTAATGAAAAGCATACAAGGATATTAAAAACTACATTGATTTTATTATTAAACATCAAATACTGCAACATGCAAAAATATGACAAAAAAATTTCGGAAATATTAAACGTAAATATGAAAACTAGGGTCTGTTGCTAATGTCTGTGGGCCAGTAGCGTAGCTATGGTATTTGGGGCCTGGGGCAGATTGGGGTTTGGTGCCCCCCCCCCCAAGAGTCTAAATAATTTCAAGATTCAGAACAGAATGTAGTTAATATATAATTTTTTTTGGTTCAAAATAATAATAAATATATATAAAATAACATTAGATCTTAATAAAATTTATTGGGAAAATTTAAAAACGAACATTCCTCGCTTTTTGGCCTGCAAAGTCATAAAATTTTTTTTAAAATCAATAGTGTCGACCATTTTGAAACACAGATACTCGTATGTGTTTTTGTGATTTAGGGCTCTTTTAAAAAACACTTTGTGTTTTTTTTTAACATTTCATTATTCATCATTCAAAAAAAAAATTCCAAAAAATTATTTTCAACTTTGGTGCCCCCCCCTGCTTGTGGTGCCTGGTGCGGCCGCCCCGCTCGCCACCCCCTAGCTACGGCACTGCTGTGGGCAGAGGGTCTCCTCCGACTTCAGAGGTACCGGGATATCCTCTCTGACGGTGATGGTAGGAGTCCAGGGTCTTCCTGGACAATGAATCTAACGTATGAACGCATTGGAATGTCTGTTATGAACAAATGTCCGCTGAACCAATATCGCGCTTTTACAACATCACGCCTTGAGATGTACTATTTTCCGTTAGTGTTAAAATATTTTAACTGTATTAAAAATTATATAATACTAGCTGTTCCCGCAAACGTTGTTTTGCAAAAAAAAATAGGGTTTTAATTAACAAAAAAATAAGGGTTGATCGTAGAGAGGTGAAAATTTAAGGTTGTATGTATTTTTGTATGCTGTATCATAATAAAATAAAAACCAAAAAAATTGTCTAAAAAAATTAAAAAAATAATTTAGGGGTGCACCACCCTTATCACTTAGGGGTATGAAAAATAGATAGTAGCCGATTCTCAGATCTACTGAATACGCATGTAAAATTTGGTCAAGCCGTTTAGGAGGAGTTCAAGTTCGAACACCGTGACACGAGAATTTTATATATTAGATTTCTATTATTTATATATGTGGAACATAAAGATACAATGTTACATTAATATGTTTCATGCACGGATTATTATAATGCCTTTGAAATGTATGGTTGTAAATTCTTATATCAAATGTGCGACATGTACAATCATTTAGTCGTTGTCACCTGGTGCCGACATCTTTCCGTACATCGTTATGCAGGTTCCTGCACGAAGCGTTGACACATTTACTTGATAAAACTGAATAGAGATATATTTTTTTGTATATAGTCATTACTTCTTTTATGTAATTTAACTTATGTCTTGCTGTATACATCACGAGTTGGGAGACTAATACGGTATATATATGGATACTTTGGTTTTAAGTAGCCCGAGTGTCACAAGCGTCTAATGAAGTTAAGTATTATTATCCTTGACTATACTGATGTTAATGTGTGGAATTAAATGTTGTTGATGCTTACTCAGGAAGCTAATTATTGTAGAGCGCTCTTTATAAAGCTATATTTGTAAAGAGCAACTGTTGAGTTTCTCGCTGGTTCTCAGCAGAACTGCCTTCCGAGCCGGTGGTAGCTTCCAGAGACAACAATGCCAACTTCTTATATTGATTGACGACTCGAAATTAATGATAAAGGCTTCCTAAAGGATATTTATGAAAGGATATACAATAATCGCCATGTCTTGCAGGTGTGGTATTTTGGTACGCAGAAGACGCTGCTATCCTCTAGAAACTTGTTTGTCAGTTGTGACAATCCTATATAATTAATGCACAAAGGGTGAAATACATAAGACGGAATCGATAAAAATAATAATATGGGTATATGTGCTACAAAGCTATTGGTCGGTTAATAATACTATGTTACTAGGAATTCCGAAGCATTATAAATTGGCCGGGTAATACGTATTTTTCTTGAACGTAGATATAATACATGTTTTATCTGTCGTGAATAAAAAGAAAAAATTCTATTCAATGAGTGATCGTTTCTGTAATGCTAACAAGTGCTTCGATTAATCTTTCTTTCATAAAACGGACTGCTTCATGAATAATTTATACAGAATTTGAATCCGGAACGTACAGACCATATCGATCATCGCAGAGAAATTATTAATTCGCTTATACGTGATATTATTTTAGCAAACTAGTAACGGAGGAGAAGGTTCTGGAGTGGAAGACCTGGTGACGAATGACCTTCGCAAAGCTCTGTATACTGGCCACTTCCAATTTATCCTATTGACAATATCGTGGCGGCCATTTTGTAGCAGTGGACATTTTACTGTTAAAGTTAAGATAAAGAGAAATACTGATTTACTTTTATATATATAAGTTGGGGGTAAAGAAGTTCAACCTTTTCGCTTTAATATAAAACAAATATATACTATATAGGAGGCGTGAAAATGTTAGAAAGACTGAGGTGGCGCATATAGATAAAATGTTGAAAAATACTGATTTACCACAATTATGTGTTTTATTTATAAATTTTTCTTGTATGTTTGTTTTGATATAGAAAACTAAAAAGCTAATTAAAATCATACCAAGGTGTGAATGTGATAAATCAACTTAAGCCGTAAAAAGGTTTCTAAAGTGTTATAAACAGTCATATTTTATTATTGTAAAATATTAATGAAGCCTTGAATTTACTGAATTTAAAAATAATACTGTCTTTAACAGTGCGATATGATTTAGTATTTAACGGAATCTGGCGTTACCTCGCAGAAGTCCATCCTAAGTAAGAAAAGGACCAATATTTAGCCACTTCCGCACATGCAGTGGTAGTCGTGCAATAAAGTGACCCCCCGCCAGCCCGCTGATAAACGCGTATGTGGCAAACAATGCGAATCACACAACCGCCACTGCCAAATTACTCAACACGTGTTTCACCCCTCCACGGGGCATCTTCAGGAGTTATGTTACACCGATTAGTGCCAAACACAGAGTCAAGAGTGATTTAGTATTTTATTAAATATCAAAGAAGCTATAATAAGCGAATACAGCTGGATGCGCAACATACTGTATAAGACTTTGCTTAGTTCTCCGATCCGTGTATTGATATTTAAGGCTATTAGCTTACTTAAGCTATCTTATTTAACGTAAACTTAATTGTGCTTTAACTTGAAACTAAGTGAACTAAGTTAAAATTAACTTATTACTCTCGCTGGTAGCTAGCTTATATTTTTTTTGTATTATTAGCATATATATTCCACAAACATTAGTATCCGTGCTTTTGTTTTTATATTTACGTTTAATATTTACAATTTTTTGTTCACGTTTCTGTATGTTAGTTTTAACCCTTAGTAGCCTGATTTAAGAAAGTGATTTTTTTTAAGAGGGTCTAGATGAAGGGAAAGATAGATTTTTTTTTAATTTCGTTTGAAAGAATATTATACAACAATAAAATACGTACAGCCAACCTATAAAAAAAAATAAAAGTAATGTGAACATTCGGTTTAAAAGATTGGTATCAAAATTGAAACTCTAGTTTATTAAGGGTTAAGTCTTTTAAAGTATTTATAACTAAGTTGAAGTTAACTAATCATTATATACAATTTTAAAATTAAGGTTCGTGCGATCACTTCGTCATCTCTACTCCATATTGGCATCCTCAGGTTGTGCACCAGTATCTGTGCGGTTGCCGTATTCGTCACATCGATGAACCTTGAGATCGCATCTTGAGTCTCGTCCGTGTAAAACACGGACCAGTTCATGTGACGTGATATTGCTACCGCATGATGGACACTGTTATACAGCCCGATGGTGTCTGTTGTTCCACGAACGATGATCGCTTTTCAGACCCTGAGCCTGGTGGATGGTGAGCTTCCTTGCACCTGCCTCCGTACCTTAGCCTAGACTAACGAGAACTTGTTTATTAGCTTGGAAGCTAGTTTAGACCAGTGATTCCCAAAGTG
Organism: Battus philenor; assembly: GCF_028537555.1. Taxonomy (NCBI): domain Eukaryota; kingdom Metazoa; phylum Arthropoda; class Insecta; order Lepidoptera; family Papilionidae; genus Battus; species Battus philenor. Next base: position 13,392,245 of record NW_027181678.1, on the reverse strand, counting down.
GTCTATATCGATCCCTAGGAGTCTATGACAACCTGCAACGGGTCTATGTCAGCGAAAAAAATTGGGGGGGTCCATGAAATGAAAATGGGGGTCCACGATAATGGACCTCAACACATACACTGATAGTATCTATTTACTTACATCATACTATCTTATAATATCAAAACATTTACATTATTTATAAAAGTACCTATGAAGAAGTAAAAATTTATTAAATTGTGTAAGTTGTAGGATGTTGGTATAATAGATTGGTTTACTTGATATAGTAGATACAAAATTTTATTTTGAGGAGATTTAATTTAAATTCAATTAATAAATGTATAAATTAACATATGCTTTTACTTTAAGTTTTTAACATTAAACTTCACTACAGTTAGAAATTTACAGGAAATCAATATTAGGTAAGTTGGGGGTTTACCCAACACCGAAAAACTTAGCAAGGGGTCTAAGACACCAAGCAGCTATTCCAAGAGTAACTACATAGTAAATATAACCCAATATTAGTGAACTTAAGTAAAGATGGATGAATAAGATGAAAGCTTTTCCGCCAGAACCTTAAACCGTACATCCGGCGCACGAAACGGCTCATTTGCGTTCAAGTTATGTCCTTCAGTAGTGAAATGCACGCTAACTATGCTATTCAAGCGTAAGAGGTCTTTGATTACACTCTATTGTATCTTCGCTGTATCTATATCACGTAATAAGTAATCTGTGATGTTCGTTGAGGATTTATGAATAGATACAGGAATTATTTTTTTAATTAACACTTCGAATAACGCTGAAAAATAAATGTACTGTATATATATATATATATATATATATATATATGTTTTTAATAACCTTAGAATTAATTCGTCGTCGTCGTTTATGCCCATAAACGCCCACAGCAAGAACAATCACTGACCACGTTATGTTTCTTGTTAATTTTACTCAGTTGTTTGTGCGTTTCGAACTAACTTAAACTTAATTTTAAACTGACGATTATATATGATTGTAATAATCCTCTATAATAAAGTTATTTTGAATTCGACTTTGAAAGATATACACCTGAATATACACAACCAAGTTGAAAAAGTTATACAAACTAGACAAAGAAATATTATCATTATCATCGACATAATTTTACTTATTTGTCGACTTCATCATTTTTGCGCTGAATTCCACACTGAGAAAATTTTGTCACGCACACTCTCACACCATATATTCTAGTCTTTAGCAGTGTGTATTGCATAGTCCACTGTAGTGTCGAGCATGGCTCGAATATATTCGTTCGACACCTATCTACCTATCTTTTTTTTTTTTATTAATTCTAATTTGTATCGCTGGTGTTTTTTTTACAGTATTTATCTTTCGCTTTAAATAAACGCAGACAGTTGGGAGAGGGTTGCCGCTATTTGATACGGATCTTTCTTCTCCCAGCTGCGAGGCACGACAGCGTTTTATATTATTATTTTTTTTTACAATTTTTTTTTTTTACACAATTTTCACTTACGGGTAAATACAGGTAAAATTTATACATATTAACAATACAATTTGGAATACACAATTATATATTAGTTGCTACATTATTTTATTTAAGTCGCTGCCCAAGCGCTACAGACCGTTAAATGCCTTGAGATTTAGGACAATGTGCCGGGCCAACTCATCAAAAGATTCTGCTGTAGATTTTTTCTTGAGAAGGTCCGGTAAGTTGAACGGAGATATATTAAGGTTTTCACATAAGGTCACGTGGTTATGTCTTTTGGATGCGAATCGGGAGCAGTGTCTGAGTAAGTGATCAAAAGTCTGTACTGTGGAGTCGTCACATGGGCAAGTCTCGTTATCGATTATTTTAAAACGGTGCAGGTACTGCTTGCAGTACCCGTGCCCGCTTAGTAGTTGTGTCAGATGTGTCAGATTATTAATTAAGAAAGTAATGTTCATTAAAGAATAATATTAGTTAGAATTTCTCTATTCGATCGATAAAGGCGTGTAAGTTGATCAACCTGTTTACACAAATGTTGCGGCACGACCACGCACTACACGATCGATATCTTTGCTTATAAATTATGTACACTATACATTAAAAAGCAAAGTTATTTACTGACACATGAAAAAATGACCTTTTCAAAGCGTTTATATATATTTCTAATTCACATATGTAAAGTGATCTCTCTGAAACTCGATTGGAATGCTACAAGTAATATTTAAATATATATATTTATATGTAGCAGTGATAACATTTGATTTAAACCAAGAACTTTAATTAAACGGAAATACACGTACATTCGTTGTACATCGCAAATCTGAGAGTCACCTGTCAATGTCAATCCTAACATTACATCCTTCTATCCCACTAATATATAGCTACTTCCGCTATGTAGCAGTAGTCGTAAAATAAAGTGCAGATGCAGCTATATATTAGTCCTTTTCTTACTTAGAATGGACTTCCGCAAAGTAACGCCTGAATCTATTATCTACCTTGGTAATAATCAAATGTTCAGTTTGATAAAAATCACTCGCCGAAACGAAGTAGATGAGGCATGGGTAAGACTGAGGACATGGTTAATGGATACCGGCAGCGCAGAACCAGAAGAAGAAGATGAAGCAGCATAAACACTATTTTATTGGTAATGTAATTAGAAAGATATTCATATAACATTATCAATTCGTAATTTTTTATATTGAAGGCGCGTACTCAGTCCATACTATCAAAAATGACACGTCAGCGATATCTGTATTTGAGATAATCGAAGGAGTCCTTCCAACCGTAGTTCAATAGCGAGGCTTCGCTCTGGGCGAATTGCCTTCTTTATCACGGTGTCCCATACACCAGGTAATTTACATCAACACGTAATTTTAAGCGCACTTTAAAAATTAAATTATTCCTCTGTGTTTTGTTTTGAATAGGTAGAAACATGAGTACTTAAGTGTAATAATAAATAGTGTAAGTGTATTGTGTAGAAAAATAAGTGCACACTTTAACAATACTACTGTCAACTTACCTAAAAACAACACTAATCTCTTCTGTCTGTATATGGGCGGTGTCAGTTACAGACCAGTGGAGGACGATCACAGCTCTGTCGCCCAGTGGTCCACTGACCACCTTTGCAGGGAGGAATCTTCTGTACTTCAAGCTCTTCGACAACCTGAATCCACTTAAAACCGACCTCGAGTTGCGGTAACCATGGTACCTAGGCCGGAAATAGTACCCACTGGTATCATAGACACTTCCTGTCCTATAAACATCTGTTTTATCACTGTGTTCATCATGTTTATCACGGTTGTGTTTGGAACGCACTGCCCTAGGGTGTTTAGGGATGAAGTAAGGGTGTTGCACGTCGCGGCACGGTCTCTCTGATAGGCTGGTGGGTGTGAAGTTACCCCGGACGACACCGTCCACTATTGTGTAGAGAACGTAGTCTTGGAGCGACGAGTCGGTGAATTGAAGGTGTACTGTAACAAATGAAATTCAATTAGTTGAAATTGTTTTTATATTTGCTACATATCGTTTTGTTTTAGAGACGGGAAACATAAACTGTACAAGGAAACCAGAATAAATTATTTTGTATTAAAAAGAAGATGTTTTATTACGATTTCCGGGAAGTATAAAATTGAGGTTTGCTTTGTATGTGGGTTTATGGCTTACATTAAATGTTTACTATATAACATCTGCTTTCAAACAGTAAATCTAAATATTAAAGAGTCTTTAATGTTTGTAACATCTAAAGGTAATGTATATAAATAAATATACAGTTTACTTTCGGAGAGAAATACCAAAATGTATACAGAAATATAATGGGTAGTATTTTTGGTAATTTTTTTTAGATCTGTCTTACACTGCTAAACCAGTGACATTTACAAATTCCGCTGGTTCGAGAGCAAAGGGCGCTTAGTTAAAAATCTTTTTAATGTAGCGAAGCCCAGGGTAACACAATATATTTCATTTATTGTACAGCGGTTGAAGCGACACGTCTGCTCGGTAGCGCGGCGCGTTAGACAGCGAGATGTACCGGGTGTAAGAAGGGGGCATATAAAACAGATGCGTTCATAGATAATAAATTTGGATGCGTTCTAATGAACGCCACAGATACATACACCGACATCCTTGTTTCAAGCTATAACTTAGAAGTCTTCAAGTTAAGAGTAAATAGGTTTCTAGAACAGCATGTGGCACCATAGACCTCGTCATCACTTAACATCAGGCAAAACAGAGGTCAAATGCTCTAAAAAATACGAGGCCATTGAGATGATAGTTCATTTCAGCGGATACTCCATGTTTCACGTAGTTCAAAGGCCCTCTCGACGTCCTGTCAGATTGAATTGACTCTGAACGAATCTAAGTGGTGCCTTTTTGTACGTTTTAAAGTGTAAAACGATAGTACCAGACAACAGATTAACAACGCCATCTATTGGTGTTTTTTAAAGTTACGATTGCGTTTTGACGTACAGAATAAAAACACATAAATATTCGATAGCAATAAAAGGCTAATATAACACAATTTATAAGTTGAGTATGCGTCCTTTCTACTTAAACTTGATGTCAAAGTTACAGCGATTCAAGATATATTATGTGCGTGGGTGTGTGATATATTACTCTACAAAGTTTCCCACAAAAGTGTTGATATTTTTTATTTGTGTTTCAGTGATCAAAGGGATTTTTATATGTATTTTATCTACACGCAATCATATACACCCTGTATATGATTGCGTGTAGACAAGATACTTAAATAATATTTTCTGCGTGTTTTTCAGAAATAAATTAATTTGCGAATTTTTTTAAATAAAAACTAAAAGCTATTCATACTGTCTACTTTTTATCTATTAGCACAGTTAGTGTATAATAATAAAATAACAAAAAACCAATAGAAATCATTCATTTTTGGTCATAGTGTTCAAGACAGTAAAATAAGATAGAAAAAAATCGACTTTTCTTTAAAAAAAATATATCAAAGATACTACTTGTGATATATTACGTTTCGTATTTTTTTCAAAACGGACATAAGTTGTACTATAAGACATTTCAAGGTTATCCATTCATTACCGGACACCCTGTATATTATGTGTAAATTATTTGTAAGAAGAAAATTATAAGTGTAAATGTGTACCTATTATTAACCATTTTCAGACACAGAATAAATTAATTACGTTTATTACATGGAGAAAACTAGACGCACGGATTCACGACATCCGTACACGGTTGAAATTTCTGCCACCCGAACTAAGCGCTCTGCTATTACTTTTATTGTGCCCCGGCGTCATTGTTTCCAGACAATTATAACTTAGGAGGCTTCAAGACAAAAGTGAAAAGGTTTCTACTAGAAAAGCATGTACCATCGTAGCCTTCATCGTCGCTTAACATCCGGAGACATACATCAAGGGCTTCGTTTAAAGATAAACATAAATAAAAGTAGGAGAAATATTTACGTATTAAACTTGAATGTATAAACACATTACCGAAATTGTATTTAAAAATATATAAGGTTTTACGTCATTATCTACAATTCACTTAGACAATTATCGAGACGAAAATCTATAGGTACTTCTTAATTACGTATTATCTGCTTTATATAGTGTTAAGCCAGTAGAAAAAAATGTAATTACAATTTTTAATAGCAGACGAAACTTATCAATTACATTAAGAAAATAATAGGATGTAATTTGCCACGGATTTAGCGAAATCGATCAGGTAAGCGGCTAGCGGTTCGGTGCAATCATGTGCTATATAAACAGTCGCAAAATTTGACACCATCCATCCCATGACATGCTCGATAAGAGTAAAAGAGAATGTTTTAGAAGTGTGAGAGAAAGGCAACAGTTTGAATCTGTACAGTGTGAAGCCACACGCAGGGACGGATGGTAAGGAGAGGGCGGATCAGCTAGCCAAGGACGCAGCCTTGAAGAATAAAGGACGAGCAAAGAATGAGAGATGTACTGTAATTTGTTAAGCGACAGCTTATGCTAGAGATGCTTGGCGAATGGAATACGAGGTATGTGGAAGGAACGACGACTCAGAAAAAACAGAACGGGAACCATAAAAAATACAGAGATATAAATAAAACAGAAGTAATGTAAATAAATTGAAAATCATATCTGTGAAAAAATGTGATAACCTATACTAAAGAAGTATAAGAAATAAGAATACAAAATAAAATAGAGTAAAGAGAAAATGTGATATTTACCTAAACCTGCGATATTTTTGGAACGAGGTAAGGAAAGGAAGGTACTTCATGAAAGAAAATCAGTATGTATTGGAATTCTAGAGAACTATAGGATGAAAGAAGAGTAAACAAATAAAAGAGTATATAAAAAGAATTATTAAAAAAATAAAATATAAATGTCCGGTCCGAAAATCAGATAGCACGAGAGATCCACAATAATGGACGCCATTAAAAAAAAAAAAAAAACTTGGCACGGAACCTTCGATAACATGGCTTGATGAATTGAGAACTTTATATATTTAACAAATAATGAAAATATATATAAAAAAATTACCGAACTGTCAACCAGAATATTATTATGAATTTCTAATGAAATACAATTAAAAATATCTATGTTAAATTTGTTCAGACCATAGACAACTATTTCAATGCATAGGCCTTTCCCAAAGTTATCTATATTGTATATACAATAACTGTAGACAATTATGTAGCTATTAGTAAAATAGCAAGGAAAAAAAATGTTCTCTTTTGTATGTGAAGAACCCGGTATGATATGTCAATATGTCACTTTTTATCTTTCACTGTGTACATAATATACTTCCGTAAAAGTAAATTAGACCATATACCTTCCTACCCTTAGTTAAAATGGCTGCATATCCGATAGCGCCGCTCTTTGCGTGCACTGACAACACTTTTCTCTTTACTCTTTTCTCCTACTTCATATGCTTACTTCTCAATTCCAGTTCGTAGCCAGTATACACGAAAACACTTAGCTTCTCAAGCAATCTACTTAGATGACCCCTATAGCGGTGACTTTACTCACTTCTTCGCAATACAACCTATTCTTCTCTGGAACGCGCTACCCCTCGATGTCAGGATGATCAGGAATCGTTGCGCATTCAAAGCGAAGGTTCGAAAGCTGTCGCTTGACAAGCTGACGTAATCATCACGATAATTAGATTTTATTATTTAACCCTTAATAGCCTGATTTACGAAAGTGATTTTTTTTAATATCACTGTGTTTGCTTGAGGGTTTTGATGAAGGGGAAAATAGATTTTTGTTTTAATTTCGTTGGAAAGAATATTATACAACAGTAAAATACGTACAGCCAACCTATAAAAAAACTAATAGTAATGTGAACATTCGGTTTAAAAGATCGGTATCAAAATTAAAACTCTAGTCTCTATTAAGGGTTAACATATATAAATAGTATATGTAGATATTTGAATATATATATTATGGTAAATTTATATGTAATTATAGTACTAATGGATGTGTTTATTATCCATCTCAATTTGATTTAAATTTCATATTTTATTTTCTGTTTTATGATATTATCTGTTTCACCTACGTTTGTTAATTTATATCTGTACTCCCTAACGGTCAACTCGTAGAGAATGTCTTCGGCATTAAATTTGCTGTTACAGATAAAATGCGTAAAAAGTATTTTTAAATAAATAAATCGTTGGGAGGCGGGTTGGCAATCGCAGTGTGGTATTATGGTATTTAGTGGAATCAGGCGTTACCTTGCGGAAGTCCATCCTAAGTAAGAAAAGGACCAATATTTAGCCACTTCCGCACATGCAGTGGTAGTCATGCAACAAAGTGCACCGCTCACCAGCCCGCTGATAAATGCGCATGCGGCAGACAATGCGAATTACACAACCGCCATCGTTAATTCACTTAACACGTGTTTCACCCCTCCACGGGGCATCTTCAGGAGTTATGTTACACCGATTAGTGTATTATGGTACGCAAAGGACGCTGCTGTTCATCATCTGAAAATATGTTTGTGAGCAGTGGCAATCCTATATAATTAATGCACAAAGTGTGAATTATATAAAGCTATATCCAAGAATTGAATTGAATATGGAATTTTCAAGAATAAATTATAGTAAGAAAAGGACCAATATTTAGCCACTTCCGCACATGTAGTGGTAGTCGTAATATTTACATTATAACAGAAATCGATCCCGCGAACAACGGTTGTAAGCCACGATCAACAACCGCAAGCGGATTTTCATTAATTTTCTTAATTAATCACGTTATTACTCACACAGTTATAATCATGATTTAATATCGAAATGAATGAATTACATTTATAATAATTAAATAGAAATGCTAGGGGCATTTTAATAAAGGAGACATTCTCATGACGTAAATATCGAAGAAGAAGCTGCAACTTATTTTATCATTTTACTTATATACGATCCTTCGTATCCTGTAACATAAAGCCTTTTTGGTGGATTACCAGATGACAGCCAGAAGTTGCACAGAGCCAAATCTGTCGAATACGTTGGTTGCGAAACGATACCAGTTGCGTTTTTTTCCAAAAAAAATTAAACGATTCTGACACCAATCGATACTTGATGCGTTTAAGATACAAAACATCCTTCAAAATAGTTTGGGCCGTGCAAAATGATATCTCAACTTTTGACAATTAGACGCTTGGCAAATGTTAGTAGACAGTCCTACCAACTTAGGAAACAAAATTACCTGCCTTCCTAATACCCGGGAATTTTAAATAAATACGTTAGAAAGTCAAACTTGGAAAAAGAGATTAAACATAAAATCCAAATAGACTTGTCAGCGTTTGCGAAATAACATCACGACTTCAAATCCACTCAGTGCCTAAAAATAAACTACAACCAATGTGTGCCACCCGTGCGTCTCACTATAAGTCTTAATGATAAGCTCGTAGGAATATAAAGAGATGAAAGAGAGTGAGAAGGACATTGGAGTAATGAATGAAAGATCTTAAAAAGTACAAAGGTGGAGCTGTGAAAATATTATTTATATATATAATTATATCCCTACTTATACATGGCAGGAAAGCACGTGATATCCCCAATAACGGAAGCTTTAAAGGATCGTAGCCGCTAAATAAGCCATAGAAAGGACAATGCTCGGAATTTATTTATGAGATCAAATCAAACATGAGGAGATGCGTAGACAAGCTAAAATAAACGGGATAGCCCAGAGGATTGGCAAGTTGCAAGACATTGAATAGATCACATAGCGTGTAGAAATGACAGCTACTGGAGCCTTAAGGTTTTGGAATGGAGATCGCCAAAGTCAAGTAAGACGTTTAAGTAAGAAAAGGACCAATATTTATCCACTTCCGCACATGCAGTGGTAGTCGTGCAATAAAGTGCACCGCCCGCCAGCCCGCTGATAAATGCGTATGCGGCAAACAATGCGTATCACACAACCGCCACCGCCAAATTACTCAACACGTGTTTCACCCCTCCACGGGGCATCCTCAGGAATTATGTTACATGTTCGCATTGTTTGCCGCTAGGTAACGCCTGATTCCATTGAATAAATAAGTATGACATTTGTAAGTAATGTCGACAGACGAAGATTTTAAGATCGTCGGAAGTCACTTGAAACAGGCCGCTTCTAATGGTTCTTATTTGAATTTTTTGAGAGACGCCTTTGTCCAGCTTGGTATCTTACAGCTAAAATGATATTGTAAGTAGATATTTAATTTAAAGTAGATGAAAAACGACATCTGTAGTCGGAAATCACTGCATACAAGCAGCGCAGAACCTGTCACTATGGCGATTTCTTAGGGAAACCTACCCTTACAGTGGGAATCTGTAGCGAAATAATCACAGTTGTCAAAATGCTTTCGCTTATCTGTCAATCCATCGGTCTACGCATGCGCAGAAACTATGGACGCGCGGCGTATGATTTGTAGGCGGTTGTCAAAACCGCGTCTCACGCCGAAAAATATTATGAAATATAAAAAATGGCGAACGACGTCAACTGACATGTGTTGTTGTTTGTGAATTTGTATTAAATCTTTAGTGCTGTAATAGAATATTAAATTAAAGACTGTCTTATATCAATTTTGGATCAATGTTTAATATTTCATTAGCATGACAAATAATTTATTACGGTGTTGGTGTGTCTGAAGTTGTAGGCGGCTGACTTTAATATAAACTATCTTTCATCCAAGCGTTTTAATTGTGCTCCAGCTCATTAGGTGTTGTCTCTAACATCGTCTACCGAACCTGTTAAACTCCACCACAAATCTATCGGCTGTAAATAAGAAGAAGAAGTATTGATGTCTTACAGCTGATATGATTAATGTACGTTTTAAATAACTTATGTGTTAATATCTTATATTTATGAATAAATTATGGTATGTAATAATATTGCTACATAAAAAAACCGCCATATGTGAAAGTTCCCGCGGACGTCGTCACAACGCTCAACCGTTTGCTCGTCTCGCCCACTCGTCTCGCTCACTCGCACGGTGTGCACTATACGCGCTCTTGCTTGCGCCTTGGCAGGTAGCCAAGACGCAGCACGTGCGCCCGCGGCCGTTGCAGATCTCGGGGAGTCGAATTTGAACCAGGATTCGATGCGCAACCGCTCGTAGGCGCATTATTCATTTTCCGGGCACAAATTATGTTAATTATTCAATAAACGTTTTTCCACGTAACTGGTATTATATACCCACGATAAATTCAAATCAGTGCATCGTTCATAGATCTTTGTAAGGTTTTACTTTGTATATGAATGTGTATATGCTTGTTTAAAAATGCGAATACAAGCCATTTTCAACCGGTCCTATTGGATCCATGGACGAGGACTATGCCCCGCTGTGGGCTTCCTGTAGCTGAATGACGATGTTGTCGTCTAGGGCCATTATTATCTAAAATTACAGTTAAAAATAATCAAACTGTTCTATCTAAAGGTTCAACTTAATAAAGGTTAAATAAACAAATACATTTACCATAATAAAGTAGTTTTCGTGGCGTATTTTAGTTATAATACAACGCTTACCGATGCGGTAAAAATAAAACTCTATGAAACGTACAATTTCTCGCACAATAACACTACGCCATTTTGTTAAGCTAATCCAACCGCGTTTCCGGTTTGGCATCGTGCTAGCATTAGTCGAGAAATGTTACCATATTTTTATATACAATCTTATAACATTGCCGAATAAAAATCTTATTTCTTTCTAACGTATTTATGCAGATGATCTATAAATACATGGTTATTGGTAATAAAGATATAATCTATACAAGCGTGAATTTGTAGCTCAAAATATAGCCTTTCTTTACAAGGGTAAATGATTTTTTCAATTTTGATTTTTATTTTATTTTCTTCTTTGGTCTTTCATTTTTTCTTTTGTTCCTCACAATTTTCGCCACTACATTCTTTTTACTTCGTTTAGACTTTCTATTACATCCCTATCCTGTATTCCCAAGGCATCACAGATCAATTTTATCTGTATTACTACGCTATCACAGACTTAGTTACTGGCTTAAACCTTCCGCCCAGGTCTAGTCTTTATTTTATTATTTTTAGTGAACACCTATAAAATGTAAAGCCTTCAATATTTAATGGAATCAGGCATCAACCACTGCATGTGCGGAAGTGGCTAAACATTGGTCCTTTTCTTACTGTAAAGCCTTCACACCTATATAATCAGCCTGTATAAAGTGATCACTATGAAACTCTTCTGGCATGCGAGCAAGCCAATAACTTCTAGCAGCACAACCTTTGTCACAATAATCCATTTTCTGTATCGGTGTATATATATCTGCCTATTTATTATCATACCGCATAAAACCCACCATTATAATATATGTACAAAGAGGTAATGAAAAATATAAACATATTTATATGCCATATATATATTTTTAGTATTTATATCTTTACGAATAGCATTGTGAATATAGAATTATAAAATAATCTCTCTTTTACATCAAAGGATATAATGTAATTGCATGCACCACAGTTTCACATGACAAACTTCTAATTAATTAACATGAGGCAAAGTCAGTGTTCACAAATATTCTAGAAACATTTCAACCATTAGCTTCATTTAATTAAATAACGAATATATTTCAGTATTCATTCGTTTATATACTGATTCATTCGATGCTCCGAGCCAATCGAATTGAGTGCAGAATTTAGTACGAGAGCTTCCATGGAAATATTTTCATTTTCAAACGTTCACTGATTGGAATACCAGCTGTTTACTAAATATAGGCAAAACCTAAACTAGAAAAACTAAATGAACATACAGAAAATCCAACTCTTCGTATAGATATGTTGTTTTTTTGTAAAACATGAATGGTATACATTAGTATTAAAATTTTACATACGTATACAGGATGATTCGTCATAGGCATAAAGGCTATAAAGAGATTAAAATACAGTACCTGGCGATAAATATTGCACATCGATCTTTGGAAAGAGACAATCGGCTAAATTCGGCTTCGTAGAGCATTATCTCTGTCCCACACTACCTATATGACGTTGTCAGTTGTGCGACGTTAGCTTCCAAAGATCGATGTGCAATATTTATCGCCAGGTATTATATATATCATTTGATGTTTAGAAATGTTTGGTGCAACCTGTCTAGAAATCAATGTTTAATATATAAAATACAAAACCCATCTGAACACACAGAAAATTCAAATCTTTGTATAGATCTGTTATTTTATTGTTAAACCCATATGTTTTTACGTAAAATCACTTTGAAGACTATGTAGATTTGTATTGCTATTTTAATACACGTATACAGGATGTTTGGTCATATGTGTAAAAGCTATAAATGTCATTAGATACCGAGAATCGTTTTCTACATCCTGTCCAAAAGTCAATGGTTTCATATATAATAACTAACACAATTATAATATAGCAAGAAAAAAAAGTTTTTAATTACCGATTACCTTATGTTAAAACTGATTATTGTTTACTATCTGTATTGATTGCAATTTAAAATATATATTAATATAACATATTTCAGAGTGAACACTTTATACAGTGTGATTGGAAATAGATGTAAAACATGTGCGACATCAAATGAGTTAACATTTACACCTTTAAATTCTTTACTTGTATCAAATCATCCTGTATATTAAACTTATTTGTGTAACAAGAATAAAATTACATTTTTCTTTCTTTAAATCAGATAAAACGTAACGGTATACCGCCTAAGCTTGCAAAATGCCTTCAGATTACGTCTAACGACAAAAACAGACATAATTCAAGCCAGTGACAGCGCGCCCGCTGCGAAAAATATTCGAGAAAATAGGCCGGAGAAAATTTGGAACATTATATTTGTAATATTAGAACCTACATTAAAGAAGTTCCTTTTTGAACGTGGAACATAGCTTTCCTTTGGTCTCAGGGGGGGGGGGATTTTCCGGATGTTCAAGATATCCTGCTGCTGGGGGGGTGGGAAGAGGATAAAAGGGTAATTTGAAACATTTATCCACTACAGCCTCCTTGGTGGTGGAGGAAGCGATATCCGCAAGTTAAAAAACACCAATAGTCCCTCCTGCTATGGTATTTTAGATAGCCAGTCCGGAAGTATGCTTTGTTCACTCTACCTTTGAAACCCTTGTGGTGCTATCACCTTACAGTTGAAGCTTGTGGGAGTTCATGGCCCCCATCCTAAACACCAGTGACTCCGATCACAACGTAGCATACATTGACTGAACTAAAATATGGATAACTGGGTTTAATTTTGGACTGTGTTTAGAAACTGGTCTCAAAGTCAAAGACTGTCTGGTTGTGGAAGATACCCCTATGTTACCACCAGCTACCACCCATCTATATTTCTTGGTGGAGTAAGATATTTTTCATGGCTTTTGATGTTTTATTTTCATTTAGTTTTCATTATAAATAGATTTTAGATCTACGTATATAAATAAATGTGTGTCTGTCTGTTGTAGCGTTGCATTTTAGATTTTCATGCGTATATAAATTAAAAAATTAAAAAAAGTTTCTTTTTATACTTTTTTGTTGCTAAGTTCCCTATTTTTTTAAGTATACATCATCTTGGGCAGTAACCCGATACACTGGCATTCAACATTTAAATATGGTACAACACTGTACATACCACCACTGCTGTATTCGATAGATTTCTAAAACATACATTCAAAGGCTGTTAAACGTTGATCAATGATTAGGTGTATCCCCGGGAAGGTTTTATTTTTCAATTTTCATTTCAAAGTAATATTTAATTAATAATATTTGTAAAATGGTCACCTTGAAAACATAAATGATTAAAAAATAAACGTAATAAATGAATTATTTAAATACATAGCACACGCACATATATACACACACATTTATATAATATATATATATATATATATATATATTATACTATATTATAAATTATGTTAAAATTTCTTTCAGAAGTTTTAATTTTTAAAATTTTTCTCAAATAAAATTAGTCTGCCAATATAGGTCAGATCAAAATCGATTCTTAAATATTTAGTGGAGTCAGGCGTTACCTCACGGAAATCCATCCTAAATAAGAGAAGGATCAATATTTAGCCACTTCTGCACATGCAGTGGTAGTCGTGCAACAAAGTGCACCGCCCGCCAGCCCACTAATAAATGCGTATGCGGCAAACAATGCGAATTACACAACCGCCATCGTTAATTTACTCAACACGTGTTACATCCTTCCACGGGGCATCCTCAGGAGTTATTTTACACCGATTAGTGCCAAACACAGAGTGATTGGGGTAGTTAAAATAAATAGTAGCCGATTCTTAGACCTACTGAATACGCATATAAAATTTGGTAAAAATCGGTCAAGCCGTTTCGGAGGAGTTCAAGTTCGAACAACGTGACACGAGAATTTTATATATTAGATATTACACTTCTTATTTTTAACATTGTGACATGGAAAATTTTAAATATTAGATTAACATATTAAATATGTCACATACTATATTTAATACAATTGCATGTAGACAAAAACAAAAATAAAACATAAAAAAAAACGAAGTAAAAATATCAAGGTAATTTATTACCCGGCCACAATACGAAATAGCCGTCAACTCTGACATTTCAGTAATCGGTCACGACGACAAGGAAGATGTGCTGAAAATTTCAGGAAAACCTTAATATCCGGAGACAAATGATGGACATGGGAGACGAGTGTGGACAAGTCACGTCACCGTATCGGATTGACATCGAAAATACCAAAAGCAAAAGTTAAAACCGTTTTTAAAATAATATTGAACTATAATTTATTTATTTAATGGAATCAGGCGTTATCTTGCGGAAGTCCAACGTAAGTAAGAAAAGACCAATATTTTGCCACAGACTCTGTGTTTTGGCACTAATCGGTGTAACATAACTCCTGAAGATACCCCGTGGAGGGGTGAAACACGTGTTGAGTGAATTAACGATGGCGGTAGTGTAATTCGCATTGTTTGCCGCATGCGCATTTATCAGTGGGTTGGTGGGCGGTGCACTTTGTTGCACGACTATCACTGCATGTGCGAAAGTGGCTAAATCTTGTTCCTTTTCTTACTTACATTGTCAGAGTCATAGAAAGTCGCTGGATGTGACGGTCTCTGGAGGGAGGGGTGGGGGTTCTTAGCCAGGCGTTTATCAACTGACATGGTGATACAAATTTTACAATACAAGATATTATAATGCATCGCGATTACGGTTATCATTTAAAGACGTAACACTTATTTTAAAGTGAAGTAAACGATAAAGAGTAGAGTCGTAAAGTTTAAAAAAATGTACACACTCTTCTTATAAAAAGCAAACATTACTTTATATGGTATTATATTTCCAATCACACGCTAATAAGGAAGTAATAAATGAAATGGCATTTAAGGATTCGTAATTACTTTTTAACACGGTTCACGTTTGAAATGTTATTCCAGACCTCCCCCCTCTTTCTACCACCGCTCGTAACTTTAGTAATTCAGCTATTTAACTAAATAATTTGTGATTTATGTGGAAAGTTAGTTGCGAAACGGCACTTAACTGCCAGGGAAATGTGAAAAATGAGAAAGGCTACAGTGTGTTGGCGCCAAAGGGATTTTTCAGTCATGACTTGAACCGTAAACACAAACAACTTTGATTGTAATCATTATTAAGTTTGTTTTTACATATATACTCCATCTTAGTATTATTTAAAAGCCTTAATACTTGTCTAAAGTGGCAGTGGACGCGGCACATGGCTCTTGCAATAGATTTCCGTCGGTAGAGAAAACATGCTTTGACATGTCGGAAGTCCGAAGTTTCAGTAGGCGTCAACAGATGGCGCTAGTTGTTCGTAAACGTATAAAAGGTACACCGCGTGGTAGAATCGGCATTAATAAAGAAGACTCGACAACGACACGACGTATATATAGATATAAATCGTATATATAACCCTAGAGTAGCCATTTTCTTGCACACTTACTAACTAGGATTATCGTTTAAGATGTTTGTGACAAGTGCTAAGGTTCTATTAGTGTTTGACGATTAGCTAGACCCTAGCCGAGGGTTGTTACTTATCGAATCTATAGTTAGAAGCTTCTACACTTACAATGAAATGTATCTTCACTTGTAGCATCACATAACTGTGAAATATTGTATCAAAAATGAATTTCGATCCGCAATTGCACATGAGTCATTGGTTTTTAAATATGCTTCGATTAAGAACGCATATTATTGTTTTATCCAATGTTACATTATTATTAATTTTTTTTAATACATTTTAAATTTTTTATTGAATCTTTCAAATCAATTTTATCCTCTTCAAAGTAATCCGCGTCCGAAAAAATGTCTTTTTCAGTCTTCGAAACAGAATAGTTTTTTTCGGTTATAGCCTTCAAGACCTTCTTCGAATCGGTTTTTATCTCCTCAAGTGTGTTAAACCGGCGTCCACGCTTTGGCCTATTGAGTTTCCTGAATAGTCAGAAGTTGCACAGAGCTATATCAGGCGAATACGTTGGATGCGAAACGATATCAGTCGCGTTTTTTTTTCCAAAAAAATTAAGCGATTCTGACACCAATCGAAACTTGACGCGTTTAAGACACAAAACATCTTTCAAAATAGTTTGGGCCGTGCAAAATGATATTTCTTCTTTTGACAAATAGACGCTTGGCAAATGTTATAGATAAGTAAGAAAAGGACCAATATTTAGCCACTTCCGCACGTGCAGTGATAGTCGTGCAATAAAGTGCATCGCCCGCCAGCCCGCTGATAAATGCGTATGCGGTCAACAATGCGAATCACACAACCGCCACCGCCAAATTACTCAACACATGTTTCAGCCCTCCACGGGGCATCTTCAGGAGTTATGTTACACCGATTAGTGTCAAACACAGAGTCAATTTAACTACGGGCGGTGCACTTTATTGCACGACTACCACTGCACGTGCGGAAGTGGCTAAATATTGGTCCTTTTCTTACTTAGGATGAACTTCCGCAAGGTAACGCCTGATTCTATTAAATGTAATAGATAGTCCTACCAACATAAAAAACTTAAAAATTTGACCTTACTTGCAGTCCTACCAACTTAGAAACAAATTTACCTACCTTTCTAATACTCGGGAATTTTAAATGACAATTTCACTTTACTTTTTAAATGTTATTAGTAAAGCCTGTTCAATCGAATACATATTTGTTTGTTTGTTTTGTATCAAACATGTTCTGGAAGTCAGAAAACTAAAAACTAATGTTACAGTTCATAATACGGTAACAATGACTTAAAATTTCATTGTTGCCACAAAAGCTAAAGTGACAAACTATACTACCAATTTAAATTTTAATATGTAGCAACATTCCTCCAAAATATTACTCTATAGCACGGGTATGTTCAAGCCTTTACGATGTTGCTATTGTATTTTATTCGAGACGAAAATGCCCATTAAAAATATGAAATAGCTTGATATGACATTTTACTTTGTAAATTCCGACAATGTTGCATTTTATTCGCTTTATATTTTCATATGTACAATCTACTCGAATGTACGTGAATTCAAATTTTATATGGCAACACATATTTAAATCGATCATCAATATTTTGCTTTTGACTTTAAGTATCTTATGAACTTAAGTGTTACAAATAAACAAGTATAAAGATCTACTATAACAGCTATAACTTAGGACACAGTTGCATCGCCCCTAACTTTAATTCAAATTGGTAAGTTCTATTTTGTCCCCCGTATTGGTGTTATCTTGTTATCGCGTACCATGATAAAGAAGGTACTGTCTATACATTTTATAATCCTATCTCATCGTTTTTAATATCATCCATTCATTTCTCTTTTTTCGCCTTTACAATATCGTGAATTCCTTTCCTTAGTTTTCCTTCGTATATCTCCTCACTTCCATTGTCTTCTATCTTCTTTCTTACATTTATATTTTCTTTTATTTTTGTTAGTTAGTATTAGCTTTCTTTCTTTAAATTTAGAATCCTTCTTCTTTTCAGTGATGGATGCTTGCTGAAAAGCATAGGCTTTTACCAAAGGTTGCCTGGCGTCTACCCACGTCGCGTGCACCGGCTCCTGGTTGCTAATCAAGAATATTTAGACCGTAACGGCCATCTGGTGCACAATTGTGTCCCGCCAACTGTAACTTCTGAGAAGCAACTCTCCGAGCTACGTCAATGATGTTTGTTCTTCCACGGATTCTTTTTCTCTTTGTCTGCTTTAGTTTAATATTTATATTATTTTTTTTGGCCCCGTTATTGGGGGCCTCTCGTACCCCTAACTTATTGGGATCAGGGACTTTATTATTCAATAATTTTTCAGTATTTTCTTTATTTATCACTCTCTTTCACGCGTCACAATATCTTCCATTCTTTAGTTTCGTCCTTCACAATATCTTTCGTTTTGCTCTTTTATACCTTCTTTCTTTCCTCGCCTTTCTTCTATCATCTTCTTACTCTAAGGTAGCTAGGTACATTTTTTTTATTTATTTATTTTGTTCTTACATTTTATTTTTATCATTATTAATACATAACAATTCTATATATAATTTTTCATACATTTCTATTTATTTTGTTAAAATCGTTTACATGCTTTTTTATTTCATTTCTTGTTTCTGTTCCTACTCCATATTATTTTGTTTCTCATTACCTAAATCACAGTTTATTTTTATTCGACTTTTTTTTCGTTGCTTTTTTTGTTGAGACGGCTGAGAGCTTGCTCTGGATACAAGATTGAATTATGAATGAGGGGACACAGACCAACGTATTGACAAGTTGATGTGCCGTTCTGGAATAGAGATGACAGATAGGTAATCGTAGTGTAGAATGGCCTACATAAAATCCATGTGGGAATCCTGTGTCCAGCTATTGACATCTTCCGGCTGAAAATAATGTATAAACATTTACATGAAGTATTTAATATATAAAAAAAGAAGAGTAATATAACCACAATGGATATAGATATCTAATGGACTAAGGCGATACCTCGCGAAAGTCCATCCTGAGAAAGGGACAAATATATAGCTACTTCCGCTATGCAGCAGTAGTCGTGCAATGAAGTACACCGCCCGCCAGCCCGCTGATAAATGCGCGTGCGGTAAACAATGCGAAACACAACTATCACTGTTAATTCTACTCTATACGTGTTTCACCCCTCCACGGGGCATCCTCGGGAGATGATAGACCGACCAGTGCCAAACACCGAGTGAGCCCGATGGATAGAGAATCTTCTTTATAAGTTTATAACGGTATGTCAACCTTTTAATTCCCTGTTTTAGTTTTGTTTTGAATCTCATATATAATGTACACATGGTACCACATATTTATTGAGCAGTGGTAGGTCAGCGACAGAGAAACAAGATATGCAATCGTAGGTCGCAGATTCAATTCTCGGAATACAAATTTATATAATTCACACTTTGTGTATTAATTATATAGGATTGCCACTGCTTCCTTGTTTTTTTTATATATTTTTTGGACCCCACTATTGGGGACCTCTTCTTCCACCCCTTATTTAATTGGGAACAGGGTTTTGTATTTCTTAAAAAAATTTTCACTAGAACTTTTATTTTCGTCCTCGTCTTCCATAGTACACATTATAATTTTTCCTCCTTCTATCATTTTACAATTCCATCTTCCTTTCTCAATCATTCCATTCCTTTCGTATATCCTCAAACACTTCAGTTATCCATTTCTATTACAGTATTACAGTTTTAATTGGTTTAATTATTTTCACGTGTACATAAATTTTATCACAGATTTATTTTACAATTGTTTTTTTTTTAATCAATGAATCTATTTTAATAACTTTGCAATGTTTTATCCGCCTATGTTTTGTTCCTGTCTATTGCGTATTGTGCAACTTTCCTAAAGAATTTGAGGACGCACTCTCTTTCATCCTTTTCCATTATAATGGAGGCAAGTGTTGCCTTCTCTATCTTTTTGTTTAGCCGGCATTCGGTCTCATATCGGAGTCCTCCAAATGCGGGACATTCTGCTACCAGGTGGATCGCAGTCTGGTCTGTTTCCTTGTTTCTAGAGCCGAAATGAGACCTTCAATCTGCCTGTCAAGTGTAATGATTATGTTATATTCCTACATGTATATCTTTGAGAGGGCTTTTGATTTACAGGCGTATGTAGGTTGAAACAATTACGACGATATCGAATACAAAATATCTTTATACAAATTCGCTAGAAAACCCAGATAAAATAACATATGAAGAGATATCAATCAAATTTAGATAAAATTGCTTGCTAGAGAAAATAAATAAATAAAAACATTTTCCTCTGTTCCCGGTCTAACTCAATCAACGTTCTTGTCGTATTGTTATGATATAACGGTTATTTTGTTATATGACTATACACATATATTTGTGTACACATATAGAGTGATTGGTTTTAGGAATATAAGCCTTAAAGTTATGAGTTTATAGCTCATTTTCCAGCTAAGATCGTTAATGCTTTTAACCCCTTTTTCCAATAATCCTGTATAAAATGTTCACTCTAAAATATGTTACATTAATTTAATTTTTGAAATTGGAATGCGACAGACCATTGACTTACAATACAAAGTCTAGAAGAACAAATAGTGAACAATAAATTATATCATTTTTTGTAGTTCGAATTTTAAAAACACTTTTCTTTTTTTATATTTTAATTACGTTGTTTATTATTTTATTGTAAATTATTTGACAGTAAATGACTTAGATATAGATCCTTTTTAAGGTTTTACAAATATAATCAATTATTATGAATACGTATATACCTGGCCGTTCAGAAAGTTAGCGTTAAAAAGTTTTCATTCGATACCCTGGTGAATCATTTTTTTGAAATTAGATTCTTATAAAGAAAAAAAATTGTTACATGCTAAAAGTGAGCAAAAAAATATTGAAATATTACCTGTTATTCTAAAAAAATAGATATGGATAGATGTTTGTGTTATATGGAATTAATAAATAACAAAAAAACCAACGTAATTAAAATATGAACGACGATAATGAATAAAGATATAATAGACGCGGTGCAGGGAGGCCTTCTAGGTAGACAGACACACAGACGACATAATAAATGCCGGCAGTGTAAAATCTGTCATCGTGGCGATCTTTGGAGGAGAAGAAAGAAGAAAGAAGCAGAAAAATAAATAACAAAAGGACTAATATTTAGCCACTTCCGCACATGCAGTGGTAGTCGTGCAACAAAGTGCACCGCCCGCCAGCCCGTTGATAAATGCGCATGCGGCAAACAATGCGAATTACACAACTGTCACCGTCAAATCACTCAACACGTGTTTCACCGCTCCACAGGGCATCTTCAGGAGTTATGTTACACTGATTAGTGCCAAACATAGAGTCAAGAATCTAAGTAAGTCAAGAGAAAAACAAATGACTATTTTCTTTTTAAATCAGTATGTTGACTTACTAAGCATAGTTTTTTCATTATTATAAAATATAATCGATAAATAGAATAATAGAATTTTTAAGAATTGTGATGTGTAAAAACGTTTATTTGATTATTAAAACAATTTGTGCGCGGAAAATGAATAATTCGCCTACGCGCGGTTGCGCATCGAACCATGGCTCAAATCCGACTCCCTGAACTCCAACGGCCGCAGGCGCACGTGCTGCGCGTCTTGGCTACCTGCCAAGAGCAAGCAAGAGCGCGTATCGTGCACGCCGTGCGAGTGAGCGAGACGAGTGGGCGAGACAAACAAAAGGTTGAGCGTTGTGACGACGTCCGCGGGAACTTTCACATCTGGCGGCTTTTTTATATAGCAATATTATTACATACTCCCCCTTTTGACCAGGACCAGTGACCTCACAACTGGTCAAACCGACACAAGCTTTCGCGGTCGGCCGCGAGGACGTTTTGGAGCCACAGGCTCAGGAATCTCAGTGCATTCACCCTCTCGCGAATGATAGCGTCTTAAGTCAGAGACATGATACTTCCCAATGGTAATGTCGGACTTATCAGGAAACGCTAACAGGTACGTAGTTGGGCTAACTTTCTTCTGAACGACGTAAGGCCCGTCTCGTTTAGGTACGAACTTAGCGCTGACTCCTTTTGCAGAGTTGCTGAGAACGTGCGTTTTCATCAATACGAGGTCGCCGACGTCGAGACTGTCACTTTTACGAATTTTATCTTTAACAGCTTTGCGGAGGTCTTGTTGGTGTTCAATACTTTCTTTGCTGGACTGGAGAGTATCTGCGAGTCTTAGCAGATAAGGTGTGATTTGCGGCACGTAGTTCTCCGCTTCGACAACTGCACGCAAGTCCGTCTGAGCTGCAATTGGTGAGCGAAGTTCGCGAGCAAAAGTCAGGTATGCAGGAGTCTGTTGGGTTGCTTTTGTCAACGATGTGTTTAAAGCGAAACGAATAAAGGGCAGAGCTTCAGGCCATTTTTGATGGTGATTTTCCACGAGGATAGCCATTTGCACCTTAAGGTCCCTGTTCTTCCTCTCCACAGGATCCGCTTCTGGATGATACAGGGGCACCAGATTCTGCTTAACACCCAAAACAAACATGGCTTTCTGCATAACATCGGCGACGAATTGGACACCATTGTCAGAAATTAATCGCCTAGGAACACCAAAACGAAGGAAAACCTCCTCTATCAAGATCTTAGCACAAGCTTCAGCAGTAGCTTCAGTAAGCGCAAACAGCTCTACCCACTTACTGGCGGTGTCTTCGACAATAAGGACCCAACGTTCACCCTTGGGACCCTTAGGAAGTGGACCGAACAAATCTATTGCTACAACTTCGAAGCGCTGTGTGGGTACTGGAGTCTGCAACAAGCCTAAAGGCTTCTCATTCGAAGGCTTGTAACGCTGACATTCAGTACAAGACTTGAGATACTGCGCTACAAAACGACGCATTCCAGGAAAATAGAACCGCTGGGAAATACGATGCAAAGTCCTATCAACACCACCGTGACCAGCTGTTGCAGCGTCGTGACATTCAACCATAACTTGCTTCCGACGGTTGACTGGTACAACAAGCTGCGGTTCTTCCGTTTCTGCTTCCGTATATCGGTAAAGTATCCCCTTTGACATATGATAACCTCTATCTGTCCACCTACAAATCTCCACTTCTTCCTTTCCCTCCAGGCCCAGGATAATTCGCGATTTCAGGATCTGCGAGCTGATCTTTACGAAGAGCGGTTGCCTCCCATCGTGGCGTTTCAACCACCACCGTACAGACGCCACAAGCATCTCGAGCCTCCTCAACGCATGGCGGTCGACTGAGCGAATCTGCGATGACGTTTGCCTTTCCTGGGGTGTAGTCCACTTGGAGATCGAAAGACTGCAACTTCATAGCCCAACGGACCAATCTACCTGCAGGAGACTTCAAGGTTAGTAACCACTTCAGGGGCTGGTGGTCGCTGGCGACGCGCACGGGATGACCATCGATGTAGCCGCGAAACTTCTCGACTGCCCACACAACTGCAAGAGCTTCACGCTCGGTGGTTGAGTAGTTTCGTTCCGCCGAAGTCAGAAGGCGGCTGGCGTACGCGATCGGACGCTCCTCGCGCGGCGACTCCCCCTGCAAGAGAGCTGCACCTAAAGCATAGCTGCTCGAGTCAGTCCTAAGCACAAAAGGAAGACTATAATCTGGCTGGATGAGGATTGGAGGAGAGGTAAGTGATTTCTTAAGTTCCAAGAACGCAGCGACTTGAGCTTCGCCCCACAACCAAGACTGATCTTTCTTCGTCAGCATAGTCAACGGTTGCGCAACCTTTGCGAAGTTCGGCACGAACTTACGGAACCACGAGCACGTCTGTAAGAAGGATTTCAAGTGCTTCACATTCGTTGGCTCGTTCATATCGACGATGGCGCTGATTTTGTCAGGGTCCGGCGATAGCCCTTGAGACGAAATCACGTGACCTAGATACTTAACACTTTCTCTAGCAAACACGCATTTAGCTCGATTGGCGCACAGGCTGAAGACACGAAGGCGATCGAAAACAGCTCGAAGATCCTGTAGATGCTGAGCAAAGTTTTCAGAGATCACGATGAGGTCGTCTATGTAACCTAAAATAGTCACGCCTTTTAAAGCAGACCCTGAACGAAACCTGTCAATCAGACGCTGGAACGTCGCTGGAGCGTTGCGCAAGCCAAAAGGCATACGCCTGAATCTGAAAACGCCAAATGGTGACACGAAGGCGGTTTTGTCGCGATCCTCTTCCTTGACAGCAACCTGCCAGTAGTGCCTTGAGGTCGATGGTGCTCATGAAACAACTTTTGCCAGTATACTGCAGTAGATCGTCGATCACCGGAAGCGGATAGGAGTCAACCTTCGTGATGGAATTCAATTTGCGATAATCCACACAAAATCTGTAGGACCCATCCTTTTTAGGTACCAACAGCGCTGGTGCTGCCCACGGAGACTCACACTCTTCGATGACACCCTCCGTCAGCATCTTATTAATTTCAGCCTCCATAACTTCTTTTTTCGCAGGCGTCAGGCGGTACGGCGGGACGGCGATCGGCGGGTGGGTGCCGGTGTCAATGCGGTGTTCAGCGAACGACGTCGGTCCTCCCCCTTCTCGGAAAATGTCCTCGTACTCCTGCAATGTCTGCGCGAGGCTTGCTCTTTCAGGTGGTGACAGCATCATACCCTCGTCCGAACGCAAAATGTCGGCAGAGGCGCACCCGATGAAGTTACGTGATTTCTCACAACGCAAGGGGTGAATGACCTGAGGTTGATCAGCTGTGAACCACGTTTCATTAAAAATATCAATAACCAAACCAGCTTTACGTATAAAATCAATGCCTAGCAATGTTTCATTGTTAACTGCATCTGGAAAAATAATAAATGTGATAGGTATTGATGCGCCCGCGAGCATCACCACAACGTCCACCAGTCTGACTGTCACGTCACGCACTACACCGTCAGCAAGTTTCACAGTCATGACGCTACTACGCATCGGCTGCCCTAACTTAAGCAACAAGGAGTACAGCGTGGATCCGGCAACGCTACGTTTAGCCGCCGTGTCTAATAGACCGGTACCGCGATAGCCAAAAATCTCTATGTCCAAAATTGGACGGCCTTTGGTACAAACATCCGGACGCAAGCGCTCGGTACGCGAGTTATCCACTGACCGCGCATCAGGCACATCATATACATTACAAACAGAATTTAAAAAAAACAGTATTACAATCAAAAGAAACATGGGCTTGACATTGCGATGCCTCGGTTTTGGAATATAAATGCCTATTTGTTGACATAAAATCGCATGAAAAGAACGAATCCTTAGTGTCCGTATTTTTTGTATTACAGTTAACACAATTAGCACGAATAACACCTTTCATACCACAACCGTAACACGAAACTGTATGCGGATCACTTTTAGATTTAAGTCTTGAGCACTCATCACGATCATGTCCACTCTTCTTGCAATAAACACAAAACCGTTTACCTCGATTCGGCGCATTCGCTGCGCTTACTACAGCAGGTACAGCGACGGCGGCGCACGTAGCACGCGCGCGCGAGCCCGCACTCCCTGCTCGCTGATCGCTTTGTACACTTTCTCGTGTTAATTTGAAACGAGCCGTGCAACCGGCGAAGTTTCCCGACGGAGACGGATGAGCCGAAGACGACGATGGTGATGGTGATGGCGAGGGCGCTCCTGTGGTGAAGGCCGGCGATCGCAGCAAAAGACTCTCAATTAGCTGGCGGTTTGACTCCGCTTGAGCCTTGGCGAATGCCGCCATGAACGACGATAGCTGCCCCTCGGTCATGAACCTGTCCGAGTCCTCATTCTCGACGTTGTTACGGACGCCTGTAGCCTTGCAACGCGGCATCGCAAACAACAGATGCAAACCACTGACGAAATTCACTCCGATAACGCACAATTGTTAAATTTTCGATAGGATTCTTCTACGACGCTAAGATGGCGAACGGTTGAGTACGCGATTTCGTCGATAATTAGCGTGTAGGCCACGGGTTGGGAGCCAGTGTGATGTGGAAAAACGTTTATTTAATTATTAAAACAATTTGTGCGCGGAAAATGAATAATTCGCCTACGCGCGGTTGCGCATCGAACCATGGCTCAAATCCGACTCCCTGAACTCCAACGGCCGCAGGCGCACGTGCTGCGCGTCTTGGCTACCTGCCAAGAGCAAGCAAGAGCGCGTATCGTGCACGCCGTGCGAGTGAGCGAGACGAGTGGGCGAGACAAACAAAAGGTTGAGCGTTGTGACGACGTCCGCGGGAACTTTCACATCTGGCGGCTTTTTTATATAGCAATATTATTACAGAATCAAGTAATTTGTTATAAAAGATAAATTATTAGACATGCTTTTTTATCTAAAGTCTAAGGAAATAAATATTTGATCGCTATATTTAATATAAAACAGGTGTTGAATACTACTTTTATCGGTTTACTTTACCCTGTATTATTGATGAAATGTATGTGGAGGCCTATATCAGTGCACTACGGCTGAAATAATGACGGAGATTATATTTTTAATCTGTATTATTTTTGAAATTAACAGTATAAAAATCTAAAT
This sequence comes from Battus philenor, assembly GCF_028537555.1. Taxonomy (NCBI): domain Eukaryota; kingdom Metazoa; phylum Arthropoda; class Insecta; order Lepidoptera; family Papilionidae; genus Battus; species Battus philenor. The sequence goes on along the minus strand of NW_027181678.1, from coordinate 13,365,383 downwards.
ATGGATAAAGTTAAAAAGGTAACTGTCGAATTGCCGCTATGAACGTTTACGAGAAAAAAAAATATTCATCACAATGGCGGACTGGCAAATGTTTTATCATTGGTTCATTTTGTCGTTGGGCCCTGGCACGGTGCCAAACGCTTTGGCAACGCGTAGTTCGCCCCGAATAGTAGACTTTGCCTCTGTCGTTTTATTTATCGAACTATTCATTAAGATGAATTGGCTGAACATGAATAGGCTCTTAATACGAAATGTGTCATAAAAAAAAAACAGGTTAAATCGGGCACAGATACAAAATGTATCTCGCTAGTGACGTCATATTTTTACGAATGTCACTTGAAAAAGTTTCACCGAAATTATTTCGCATTCATAAGCGCTGCAAATATAATTTATAATTTATTTAATTATTAAAAACAACTCAGAGATTGTAGAAAGTATAATTATAAATGTTTTTCGTAATTAAAAATTATTTGTATCATATTTGATGTTTATTAATTAAATACAGAAAAGTTAGAAATAGGTATAAAAGATTTAAATATGTGAATATAAAGTACATTTAAATACAATAAATGGTTTCAGAAATATTAAATAACCTAATAATTATATATTAGATGGACCGGAAAGTAATGTCGCTTTCTTAAGTTAAATTCACACGATAACATTTTTAACAAGTTTTTATTTATAATCAACAATTTATTCACCTTTGTTATCAACAACCTTTCGACATCTAGTATACAAAATCAATGCCGGAGCCGTAAAAATCAAACTTGTTTTTTTTTAGTAAAATATGTCGACAGAAACTACATTACTTTCCGGCCCCCGTAATAGTTTTTAAAATTCGAATAGCGACATATTAAAGTTAATTTTTGTTTATTATCTAACGCTACAGACATTGTACTTTAGAAGCTATTTATCTGTCACTTAGAAATACAGATAATAAAATTTTAAAAGCACTTTGCTGACAAATGATTTAAATAAAAAAGTAAATGAAAATGTACATAGCCACCTTAGAGTAAGAAGACGATGGAAGAAAGGCGAGGATAGTAAGAAGGTATAAAAGAGCAAAACGAAAGATATTGTGAAGCACAAAAGTAAAGAATGAAAGATATTGTGACAAGAGAGAGAGAGAGATAAATAAAGAAAAGACTGAAAAAAAATTTATCGAACAATAAAGTCCCTGATCCCAAAAATTTTGGGGTACGAGAGGCCCCCAATAGCGGGGGCCATTAAAAAAATGATTTAAATATTAACTCTTTTAAAACTTTCACCTATTTTGCGTACGTTTGACAATATTTTAAGTAAATTTAATTCATTTCTTATAATTACTAGCACAGACAAAGCCGGAAACAACCACTAGTTTTAAAAACTTTCCGAAACATTTTAGTATATCGGTTAATTTGTTCTCATAGCTCAACTCAACTCTTTGACATAGAACATAACGCTATTAAGGAAATGCTTTTTTAATTTTACTTTTCACTAAAAACTTTTCGTAGAGTATAAATATATTTTCACTTTAATCCTGAACAACTAACTCAATGCGGTTTTTATTTAAAATATATTTATTGCTTATATTTAGAATTATAATTTTTATGTGGATTTTTAGATTCTAGATGGTAACCAAGGATAAGCAGGAGCAGCATTGGACCTCTACTTTCAAGGTATCTTTTTAAAAATATCAAAAGACGCTAGTAGCAGATCGCTTTCAAGGGGTCTTATTGACCCTGTATTTATCGCGGTAAGAGCAGAATACAAGTTTCGGTTAGCAGAAAGAATAGAGGAGAAGAACATCGCCTCATTGGTGAGCAAAGAGGACTGTCGTCAGACCTTTTCGAAGTCCTGCGAAATGTAATAAATAAATAAAAAAGTAGAATAAAAATAATAAAAAGAGTCATCAAATTTGCATGCGCATTTATCAACGGGCTTGCGGGAGGTGCACTTTATTGCACGACTACTGCTACATAGCGGAAGCAGCTGTTTAACCACTTCGGTATTGCGGTTGTCTGACACAAAACCGTACACATAGCCGAGCGTCGACTATAGCCGACAGCTGTAAGATAAACGCGCATGGCCAAGCGTCGACTTTAGTCGTCAAGCAAGAAATTTTAACCTTTCTCTTAATAGTTTATTATAATTACATTAGATAATACAAAGTTGTTATTCATAAGCCATTTTTTTTAATCGCCCGGCTAATGTGTGTTAGTGTTCAAAAAAAAACATCCTTTATGTCGACGATTATTCAATTTGAAATTGTGCTCCCAAGTCTACACAATAATAAAATAAAATGTCATCGCGATTCAGATTTTACAAACTTACATTTGCGGTCGGCAAACAAATCACTAACAATGATAAATATTATTCAGTACTAAACAGATAAGAAAAAGTTATAAATTTATTACAGTAATTTCCAATTCTTTTTCGATATATAGATAGATGTAAATAAAATACAACATGATTATTTTTATATTAATAACTTTCCATAAACTTAGATGCTTACATTTTATCTGACTGCAAAAGATAACTTTGTTTAATAATTATATACAGCGACATCTAGAGGAGATTTTGGAACCAATTTTTTTTTAATAAATCTCTAAAGTGAACAATTGTACTTTTAGATAGAGTACATATAAAATGTCCATTCCATAGTTACAAACAATCTTTGAGGGCTGGCTAAATTATGAAAAATATTCCGGTATACAAAAAACTTTCATGTTCTGTAGGAGTTATTTGCTGTGTGAAAACCGCTCTCTTTTGTACTGCAGTCGAGGGTGGCCTCTTGATAGTAACTTCAGCTTCCGAAGGTGAAGTGTTTTCAGTTCGAATGGAATTGTTTCCATTCATTCAGACGCTCTTGAAAACGTTCACTCTTGTATTAATTGGTAGATATGTCTTGAACAAGACCACTGTACATTTGACGTGCTTATTTAGTTTTCAGATCTTTATACATTTATAATCACTTAGGTTAGACAAGTATATAGGCTGATTGTTTATAAGTCTACAAACTTTAAACAAGTTATAAAATTCATATCTCAGCATAAAGCATTAAATATTTTGCACCTATTTCCTATCACTCTGTATAAAATTATTACTCTTAAAAATATTACATAAATCTATTTTTTCCATTTAAATGCGATAGGCTTTAAGTTTAAGTTTCAAAAACAAAATTTCTTTTTAATAGGGTAGCAATCTTAATTTTAAAACAACGAAGTGCACCGCCCGCCAGCCCGCTGATAAATGCGTATGCGGCAAACAATGCGAATTACACAACTGCCACCGTTAATTTACTCAACATGTGTTTCACACCTCCATGGGGTATCTTCAGGAGTTATGTTACACCGATAAGTGCCAAACACAGTGACTCTGTGTTTAGCACTAATCGGTGTAACATAACTGTGCACTTTGTTGTGTGCACTTTGTTGCACGACTACCACTGCATGTGCGGAAGTGGCTAAATATTGATCCTTTTCTTACTCTTGTACATTCCCCTATCATGTGTACGAAGGGACATTTTTCAAATAAATTATTTATTATCTTATTTTATTTCTTTGCTATTCTTTCGTCCTTCTCAATTTCTCTCACTCGTTCCTCCCCCCACTAGGTTTACATAATTAAAGTTCCGGGAAGTGGTTGAATGCTGGCAGCGCAATACAATTTATCGTGGTGAACTATATGGGTGGTTTATACCTAGCTATGTAGGTTTATTAGTTGAAAAGTACCTATATAATATCCTTCATACAGCAGTAAAGAAATACAGCCTCAATTATTATTATATAGAAATTGTTCATATAATTGTATCTTTACACGAGTCTTTGTTAAATTTATTACGTGTTAATTCATAGTTACAACAAGTACATAGTTGCCTGCAATATATTCAATCAATACCAACTCGTTTGGGTTTAAATATTGTTAATTTTTGTTTCGTGGCACACGATTTAGTTACCTTACGATAATATTATTGCAGTAGAATCACGAAATGTAGTTATTTTTCCTTTCAAATAAAATTATTATTTGAAAGGAAATATTCGACAAACACGACTTATTATGTTCCAACTGTGGTGGCTACTTTTCACGCGATTCGATACATAATAAAATGGGTCAGTGGGACGATTGGGTAAACAAGAAACGTGTAAGCATATCGTAATAATTCAATACCGTTATGACAAATATGAATATATGAAACCTTTCTTCTATCCCTTGTCATTCGGTTTTCTATATCTAATATATAAAATTCTCGTGTCACGGTGTTCGAACTTGAACTCCTCCGAAACGGCTTGACCGATTTTTACCAAATTTTACATGAGTACTCAGTATGTCTGAGAATCAGCTACTATCTATTTTCCATACCCCTAAGTGATAAGGGTGGTCCACCCCTAAATTTTATTTTTAATTTTTTAGACAATTTTTTTGGTTTTTATTTTATTATGATACAACATACAAAAATACATACAAACCTAAATTTTCACCCCCCTACGATCAACCCTTATCTTACATTTGTTAATTAAAAACTTTAATTTTTTTTTGCAAAACATCGTTTGCGGGATCAGCTAGTCTATCTATATAGATAAAAAGTTTAGAGAAAATTTTTCATTATATATTAACGTCTATGCCTTTATTTTACATACACGTTTATTATGTAAGTATCTTAATATATCTTAACGACGCTCTAACAATGTCCAGTTTTAAAATTACCTGCGATCACTTCATCATCTCTCCATATTACTATCAAATTTCAGATATTTGCGCAAATTTCTTTTTTAATATATGGGTATTACGGAAAAATATATGGCAATATTTATAGAAACACATCAAGATGGCAATCTATGACATAGGTATTTACAGCGATTCGAATGACCAGAGCTAAGTAAAGGAAGCCTCGAGGTAGTGGACTGAAATTTGCTATCATAGGCCGCAGGTTCGATTGACTATATACAATTGCTACACCTCACATAATTTCCAGAGGATGTACAGCAGCATCCTCTGCGTACCATAATACTAGACTGCAATCTCCAACCGCATGGTAGCGATTATGATATAGCCTTTAGATGAGGCTTGTGCCTTGTGAGCGTCGACGGGCTGGAACGACTACTTTTTAACGTTACTTTGCGGAAGTCCATCCTAAGTAAGAAAAGGACTGATATATAGCTACTTCCGCTATGTAGCAGTAGTCGTGCAATAAAGTGCACGGCACTTTACTCGGTGTTTGGCACTAATCGGTGTAACATTACTCCTGAGGATGCCCCGTGGAGGGGTGAAACACGTGTTAAGAGATTTAACGGTGGTAGTTGTGTAATTCGCATTATTTGCCGCATGCGCATTTATCAGCGGCTGGCGAGCGGTGCACTTTATTGCACGACTACTGCTACATAGCGGAAGTAGTAATATATTAGTCCTTTTCTTACTTCCTTTGGTAGTTTTTAATAGATTGATAAATTAAAAGTAAATATGTACTATATAATCTTAAATTAAAAAGAAGATTATGATGATTCTTCTGCTTATAGCTCTCGAGCCTTCTTTTTAAACATACAACGGTTTGCTGAGTTTCTAATTTTGAGGGGAAGTATAAGAGTATAAGAAAGCATAGAGAAGAAAGAACGAAGTAATTCAATAAGTGCCCCGTCTTCTTTCTTCCATCGGACAACTAGACATACTGATTTATGACATCCGTACACGGTTGAAATTCGTTTCACCCCCACTAAGTGTTTCGCTAATACTTTTATATTGCGAACAGCCAAGGAGTGGAACAACATACTGGCGTCATTGTTTCCAGACAATTATAACTTAGGTGTCTTCAAATCAGAGTTTCACTGCAAGGTCGAATGGGAAATGAGGATAGTCGCAGAAGAACCAAGATCACCAGCTTAGCTCGAAGAATTACTCGTCTGAATGGCAGTGTGCATGGCATAACAAGTGCAACCAATGGCCGTTGAGGCCGAAAGGTTCTTGAGTTGACCACAAGTGGGCAGGCTCTTGGTTAGGTGGACTGACGAAGTTAAGGTCACGTGAAGTTTCTGGATGTCGGCAGCGAAGGATCAGTCATCGTGGCGACCTTTGGGGGAGGTTACACTGGATTTTCACCCTCTGAAAAGAAGAAATCTTCAAGTCAAAAGTGAATAGGTTTCTTCAGGGTAAGCATATACCATCGTAGACCGCATCATTGCCTAACATCAAAGGGTCAAATTCTTCGCCTATAAATGATAAAAAAATTTAATGGAATCAGGCGTTACCTCGCGGAAGTCCACCCTAAGTAAGAAAAAGACCAATATTTAGCCACTTCTGCACATGCAGTGGTAGTCGTGCAATCAAGTGCACCGCCCGCCAGCCCGCTGATAAATGCGTATGCGGCAAACAATGCGAATTACACAACTGCCACAGAGTCACTCTGTGTCTGGCGCTAATCGGTGTAACATAACTCCTGAAGATGCCCAGTGGAGGGGTGAAACACGTATTGAGTAATCTGGCGGTGGCGGGTACTGCATGTGCGGAAGCTAAATATTGGTCCTTTTCTTACAAATGATAAAAAAATTATGATATGAACAAAGTCATAATGTAAAACTTATTCTAACTTAAATATCAATGTTTATTTGAATATAAATTCTAAGTATATATATTAAAAACTTACTTGTGTTATTTATTATTGCGTTCAGTGTTCGCTTATCAAAGCCAAGTTATCGACCATTACTATACGTTGAGTTACGCTCATTTCAATTTCCTCTTGACCTAGAAGTTTAGCATCAAACTTAGCAATCTCATGTTAAACGACATTTCGGTTTCGTAGAGCATTATCTCTGTCCCACACTATGTGACGTTTTGTCAGACGTGCGACAGAGATAACGCTCTACGAAACCGAGGTTAGCCGATTGTCTCTTTCTAAATTCGATGTGCAATATTTATCGCCGGGTATTGTAATTTTTTATGTAGGATATCAGCGAAAAAAAAATATTGTACGAATCTAAATTGTTAAAAAAGTACAAGCGAGCACGAAAGTGTGCGCTCGATTACGCAAAGCAATTTACAACGAAAATAAAATTGGATTGACGGAAGGGGTGGAAATAGGAGAGTGACTTTTCGCCGCGAGCGTAATTTCTCACAGACGTACTACTGTTCTGTGCGAAAAGCAATTTGTAACGAAAATTTTCAATACAACTAATTTGTTTACGTAAGAACTGAAGTCATATACGTGACGTCACGTAACTTCGTAGAAATCGGTTACAAAGATCGATCATTTGTAACACGTGTAAGTTAAATATTTAATTAAAATTAAAATCATAATCATTTCTGTAGAACGTTCTCTGCTTTTCCTTTCCTAGGAGACTAGTAGAAGAAAGTGTATCCAGCGGCTTCCGAGGACTTTAAGGTCGACTGTCCCATGCTTTGCAGCTCCTTGGTCACCCTAAAACTATAAGGCTTCAGCGACCATCTGTTCTGCGATATTATACAGTCTATAAGCGGAAATTTTGTAAGTACTCCTACAAAATATCTCTACACAAAGTCTATTTATGTAAAAATGAATTCCTATTTTTTTTTCGTGGGGAAATTCTGCATGGGATACCTCTCCACTGCGGGGTCAACGAACGGCGGAAAAAACCTTACGGTGCTTTTGAAAGCCTTTTGTTAAAACTACGGGAAGGCTTTCGTATACTACTGTAATTTCAACGGTAGTCTAGTGCCTCAACTCCTTAGGTTAGAGCTACAGTTCACCACCCATCATAATACGCGAGATCGCGATCGAAGGGCCAGGGCATGCTTGTGGTGGATCACCCCAAATCCGCCGCCCAGGCCATGTTATGGGGGTTGAAGAAGGGCGCGAATGTACCTCTGCCCTAAAGAAGGAGAGACCTTGTGATAACTCATTTAAAGTTTTTTTTTGGTGTCCTAATTTGTTATGCGATATATAAGTCTCATAGAATGTATTATAGATGATATTGTAGCTTGTAATTTCTTTTGTTTCAATATTTTTCCATGATCACGACATAACACGAGAAAAATCTTATAGATTTTAAAATCTTTGCGTAAGTTTTTGTGTGAAATAAATAATTTATTTTGTAATCGATACACGCTGTGTGGTCGTTATATATATATATATATATATATATATATATATATATATATATATATATATATATATATATAAAAGAGGTTATATAATTGTAATACGATGGTTTTCGTACCATCTCACATATAATTATATGCATTATATATAGCAAGTGTGTGTCTGTGTTTGTATATACATAAATATATGTACTACCTACTCTGTGCTTCCTATACCGAAACTAAGGCTTGCATTCGTATGTCGCAAGTTCGCTGTCCTGGATACAATCCTTTATAATTCACACTTCATGCATTAATTATATAGGATCATCAATGCTCACAAACAATTTTCAAAGTGATGGGCAGCCGGGTCCTCTGCGTACCATAATACCACACTGTGATCGATAACCTGCGTACTAAGCATGGCGATTATGTGATATCTCTCTTACTCTCCCCAAACTTATCTTTGGGACAGACTTATGCCTTCTAGTGGTTGTCTATGAGTTGAAACTACAATATCTAATATATAAAATTCTCGTTTCACGGTGTTCGAACTTGAACTCCTCTGAAACGGCTCGACCGATTTTTACGAAATTTTATATGCGTATTCAGTAGGTATGAGAATCGGCTACTATCTATTTTCCATACTCCTAAGTGATAAGGGTGGTCCACCCCTAATTTTTTTTTGAAACAAATTTTTTGGTTTTTATTTTTTTATGATACAGCATACAAGAATACATACAACCATAAATTTTCACCCCTCTACGATCAACCCTTATTTTTAAATAAAAAATTAAAAATATTTTTTTTGCAAAACAACGTTTGCGGGATCAGCTAGTAGAAATATAACATTTGAAAATACAGTCCAATAAAAATACTTACAAATATATATATCTATATCATTACTAAATATACTTTATAATCTACCAAAATAATTCAACAGCTGTATAATAAATGAGAAAATATCTTCGAGTTAATAAAAACGTTGACCCGAAATAGAGAGATGTAAAAAAAAAATGGCGTCCGCAAAGCGACAACACAAAGAACAATGGTTTTATTGGATACGGACCTTGGAAGGCGTTTTAATTAAATTTTCCAATTAATACGATTCTAAATATTCCGTGACCTTGTGAAATAGAAATATATTTTTCATTTAAACCGATGTTTTGTTTAGAAAAATCATTCTTCGAATCTGCATATTTTTTTTAAAAAAATAAAAATATTTTTCGTTTTTAGTTTCGCGTTTTTATATTTAGTATTTACCAGATGTCACTACTTATAGGTGATATTATAATAAGTTCTTCTAGATACATTTTTCACAATTAGCAAATAGTTAAAATGTTATAAGATTTTACATACTTGCAAACGGTGGTACATGCATTTCGGATCATTTACAATCAACATTTGTAACACAATCAACAATGTCAGAATATATCAATTTGATGCAAACTGAAATCGGATTTAAGTTCTCCATATGACAGCCTTCAACTTAAAGCTACAAGGGTTTATTTCGATCTGATGAATGACCATAACAAACTTAAATGTGTTTTTGTGGTCAATTTCCCAATATACTCAATACAGTACTAGAGGAATAAATTTATTTATTTATTTAAAAACTTTTTATACATTTGCGTATAACGGCGAACTTAATGGCGAAGGCATTCTCTGCCAGTTAACCGTTTAGGCGGTGCATAGATAAATTGATAAGGTAAGAGAAACAAATTAATATCATAAAAAACTAGAAATAGAATAAAAAAGTAAAATCAAATTAAGAAGGAAGAGGATCACATAAAAACACATATAAATATGCTAAATACTTCATTATATATTTTTACTATAACTACACCTATCTTCGAAAAATTATATATCGGCAAATAAACTACCTGAAGACAGTTCATTGGTTGATATTCTTGTAATAGTACCTTCTTCAACTTGAGACAGGATAGCATAAGGATTATCTTGATCCTCCACGATTTATTTATTTGTATTATATATATTATTTATTTCATTTAAACACGTCTTAACGTATTACGGCTTACTTAATGCCTATGACATTTTTTAAGTTACACATTTGCGCGTTGCTGAGAAACAAAATTATAAGTATAATATAACTTAAAAATAACCTGATGTAAATATATACATACACAAGTTTTCAAGTTACAAGTTTGACACACACACACACACATATATATATGTGTGTATATATATATAAGCTTTAATGCCACTTAAAAAATTGACGTTAAATAATATTTTTAACTTCATCACCATCACACCATATCAGCCCACTTCTAGCCAATGACCTCCCCTAAAAGATCACCTCGATGACAGATCTTGCATTGCCGGAATCCGGGCGACTTCCTGATACCATAAATATGCTGTCGGTCCCACGATTCGTCCACCGGTTCATCGCAACTCAAGAACCTTTCGGAAAGAGCAATGTGCCATACCTACTGCCACTTTAGACGGACCAATTTCTATATTTAGTAGATGATAACTCAAGGAAATTACTCAGAAGTGATTTAATTGTTTACTACAGTTAAAATGCATTAATGACACAATTAAAATAATTTTATACTATTGTCAAACAAATGTGTTTCCATTTAAAACAAATATAGAGTTTGTAACAGAATATTATCAATCCGCAGTTGATAAGGCTGGTACATGATACAGGGCGCGTCAATATCGACTGATTGCTTCGTCCATTAGCACTGTTTGAAATAATAAGGCTGTGTACACACTGAACTCCGCAATCACAGTAGACCCATATTGTTTTTGATATACAACATAGGATTTGTCAATAATTATAGAAAACATGTTAAACTAATTTTAAAGTATGATAATAGTAGAATATGTAAGTTTTGTTAGTAAATACATAAAGAATTTGTGCGTGAGGTAAAACAGAAAATTCATTGGATAATCTACTAAAGGATTTAGGCATATCAAGAACGAACATCAGCTAATTTTACTAATAGGATTCTAAGGTAACATTAGTAGGAATCTTTAAAATATGGTTCGGTACAGAGAGATGAAGGTCCCCACTAAGTAGAACGAAGACTTGCATTACATTGGCGTTTACTTTCACTTACCACGTAAGATAAGGACTAATACATTGCTACTTCCGCTATGCAGCAGCAGTCGTGCAATAAAGTTCACCGCCAGCCCGCTGATAAATGCGCATGCGGCAAACAATGCGAATTACACAACTACCACCGTTAAATCACTCAAAACGTGTTTCAACCCTCCACGGGGCATCTTCAGGAGTAATGTTACACCGATTAGTGCCAAACACAGAGTCACTTGATTCGACCCCGTGGAGGGGTGAAATACGTGTTGAGTGATGTATCAGCGGGATGGTGGGCGGTGTACTTTATTGCACGACTACTACTGCATTGGCGGAAGTAGCTATATATTGGTTCTTTTCTTACTTAGGAAGGAATTTCGCAAAATAACGCCTAAATCCATTAGATATTGCGCTTACCGCTTTTCACCTATCTTCTTTTCAGCTGATGGACGCTCACTACAAGGGATAGGGCTCCCGCAAAGATCTCCATGACCTGCATTGAGCTGCCCCTATCCTGTGAATACGTTAACCATGTCGACAGTCCACTTAGCTCATTAGTCCACTTAGTCCATTTACTGCAGTGATTCCTAAAGTGGTCTATATCGACCCCTAGGGCTCTATGACAACCTGCAAGGGGTCTAAGTCAGCGAAAAAAAATTTAGGGGTCCATGAAACGAAAATGGGGGTCCACGATAGTGGATTTCAACACATACACTGATAGTACCTATTTACTTACATCATACTATCTTATATCAAAACAGATTGAATTGACGCCAAATGTTGATAATTTATTATTAAAGCATCAGGTTCAACCTTCTCATTAAAAATATTAACTTTTTGCTTATGTTATTTTATGTTTATTTAATGTTACGTATATTTTACATAACAGATACAAAATTTTATTTTGCGTAGTTTTAATTTAAATTCAATGAATAAATGTATAAATTAACATGTGTTTTTACTTTAAGTTTTTAACACTAAACTCCACTACAGTTAGAAATTAATAGGAAATCAATATCAGGTAGGTAGGGGGTCTACCCAACACGGAAAAAAGTCGTCTACGACACAAAAAAGTTTGGGGAACTCTGATTTACTAGCTTGTGGTTGCTACTCGAGAACCTTTCAGCCCCAACGGTCATAACAGTTACAGTTGAGTAGGGAAATAGTATAGAGAAAGTAACTACAAGCTGGTAGACGCAGCTTGGATATGCTTCCACTAGGTAGACCAACGATATAGATACGGTCTGGTGAAGTCGGTGGATACAGGCAGTACCAGCCATCGTGGCAATATTTGAGTGAGATCTATGCCATGCAGGGAAGTCCATCGGCTGAAAGTAAGAAAGGAGACGTGTGGTATGTGAATTTAAACGTCAAAGCAATGCAAGTAGTCTAAATTTGGTACCTCGGTCGTCAGCCCCGAGTGCGGTAATCGCACTCCCTTCATACAACTCGACGGACTCGACCTTTGCATGATTATTCCGTGTAAAGCTGAGAACTAGCGTCTCTTTAATTAAATTCATCTTTTAATCATTAAAAAAATATTGTTACTATACTTCAATTGTTAATTTCACATTATAAATAAAAAATTGGATCGTGTTTAAAAAAAGTATTATTGAAACACATTTTGAATGTACAGCGCATAAAACAATGTATTATTGTGCAGTCATCGAACCATAAAGGGGAGTAATTTCGAAATTCGAATTGCAACATATTACATTTAAATTTCGTTCACTATCTCGCATTGCAGACTTTTTACTGACATTATTTGCTCGTCGCATTTCAACAGAAAAGAAATGTAACACTTTTTTTTTTATCACCTTATGAAAGGTGATTGGAAATATGTGTCAAAGTTTAAAAGCTTTTTGCTGATAAATGAGTTGTACATTCACGCTTTTAAAGCTCATAGCATATACTTATATAACTTTTAAAACTTGTTATATGTCCGGTAGCAAAATTACGATTTTAAATTCAAATAAATAAAAAATAACTACATTTAAATATTTATATTTATAACAATTATTAATAAAATTTATGCGGATCTAATTTTAATAATTATATTGCCTAAATATTGACCATTACATTAGACATACACTTGAAATCCGGTTTTGGTACTTCGTGCTACTAGCTGTAGAAATGTGACCGTAGTACAGCACTAAATCTTGCGAACGATATCTCTTTTAAGCGCTGATATATTCACCACCAAACTTTCTGTATTTTATAGCTAAGTACCTTGTATATGTCGTAATGTAATAAAAAAGGCATCTCAGATCCTGTAAATTCGTACGGCGTCAACACGGATCCGATCGTCAATTGCCTTGTTCTATAGCTTTTTAATTGCGGTTGGACTTAATCGTAAAAATTTACTAGGTTCTCATAAGAGTGAGAATTTTTTTCAGGTTATATATATTATTTTCATAAATTGATAATTGTCAAATCTTACGCAGTTGCTTAAAAAGGAGTTAGGAAATTTATAGAGTTTAGAGAAAGGTATTACAGGCATTCCTTTATTTTTGGTCTTCTTTTCAGTCGATAGACTCTCATTGCAAGGTGTAAGCTTTCGCCAGAGATTTCCAAGATGATCGCTATTGCGTTGCCTGTATCCTGTGATTTCGCGCGGTCATCAGTTGAACCAGCGATGTGTCTGCCTACTGATCTTCAGACGGGCAACCCTTCGTTCCACGTCAGTGACCTTGGCTTTTTTCCTGATCTGTTTGTTTATGATTAGATTTCAAAGCCAAAAAAAATACTAAGATAAATATCTAATATATAAAATTCTCGTGTCACGGTGTTCGAATTTGAACTCCTCCGAAACGGCTTGACCGATTTTTACCAAATTTCATATGCGTATTCAGTAGGTCTGAGAATCAGCTACTATCTATTTTCCATACCCCTTAGTGATAAGGGTGGTCCACCCCTAAATATTTTTTTTAATTTCTTGACGAAATTTTTTGTTTTAATTTTTTTATGATACAGCATATAAAAACACATACAACCCTAAATTTTCACCCCTCTATGATCATCCCTTATTTTTTATTTGTAAATTAAAAACATTATTTCTTTGCAAAACAACGTTTGCGGGATCAGCTAGTATATATATATATATATATATACGAAGACAAAATTATCATATATACATACATAGATATAGTTTATTTTATAAATGAGTATTCAATTATAAAATTTTCTGGTTTAAAAAATAAGAACTCAAGATAAAAGTTCATTAATTTAAAATCTGCAATGCAAGTATTCCAGCTAACTCTAAGCCACGACGTTAGTTCAAAACTTTGCTTGTAAGTTACAAAACTTAAAAACTTACAGAAATAATAATTCTGCTGTTTCATTTAAAAATCTAATTTAAATAATAAAATCCTTGAAGGCATTACGTAAGAGATGAAATTCTCCTATGGGTAAAAGAAAACAAAGATAGCAGCGACCTCTAGAAAACTGGAGTCCGGCCAAAAATAGCAAGGCTGTATACCTTAGGTAGAAACGATCGCATTGATATTGCCTTACCTACGAAGGAATTGATTATTAAATTCTACTGGCTGCCTTTTTAATAATTGAAACTTGAATAATAAAAATTGAGGCTTTATGAATTGAATTTGCGAATTGTAACACGTGCACAACTTATACAGAGTTGTTATGCTTAACACGTTCACTGCGGCTTGAGGTCGATTCAGCCTCATGGTAAACTTTGCACTGGTGCGGCGCGTAAAACTCGTGTTTTCTCTCTATTGCGGCGGCTGTTTACACTCAACCGTATGAGGTATGATAAAGACAAATATAGCTTTCTTTATGTCTACGAAGCTTTGACTCAATATTGTAAAAAAATATTGATGAACATGAAGCAGAAAAGGCCTCAACCGCACTACTAGGAAGTTCAGCTTGAGGCTGATAAGACCTCAGCCGCACCAGCTGAAAGTTCAAAATTGGGCCCGCAGTGAACGTGTTAAAGCAGAAAAGGGGTGAATTTATAGCTCATTTCTTAGCAAAATAAAACTATTTTATATAAAGAATAAATTATTTCTAATGTAACAGGCCAGTTACTTATGGCAGTACAAAGTCTGTAAGGACAGATAGTAAACAATAATTTATTTTAATATATATAACACCTGCTAAGTCACTATCTATTTATGGTTTATGTGGCGTGCATATCGCGCGCCACACAAACACCAAGCTCTTACCCACGTGACCGTCAATCGCATGGCGGCGGCGGCAGTGAAACAGATACATGACAGATGGCGCCACAGTAGACGCAACGAAAATCCGCATCGCGCTGTTGAGAGTCTCCGCGCTCATTATAAGGGCTAGCGGAGGTGCGGTCAACACAGGAAGAAGCAACTGAAGATCAAGAAGCAACCGACGAACAAGATACAACCGACGAACAAGAGGCTACCGAAGAACAAGAAGCTACGGTATTACGACCACTCCTACAGTTTGTAAAGAAATATTTATCATGTAAATATATTAGTTCTCCTTTCTTTCTCTGTTTCTTTATTCTTTCAAATGCAAGTATCCTATATACATATGTATATGTTTTTATGTTTACGTATGTATGCTTTGTACATGATATTTATACTTCTATTGTTGGAGACAATATAATACTATCTGGAAGTAATTGCCTCGTGTGATAAGACAGCCTATTGTACTTTTTTTACTATTGTTACTCTGTGTATATTTTATTGTATATGTAAAGAACATTAAATTTAAACTAATTAATCCAATGCTCTTTAATATGTTATCATGACATTGTTTATTATTTCAGAAATCTGAAATTGACTTATAACAATCACACTTTAAAATAAAGAATAATAGTTGAAATTAAACTTTATTTATGATATATTATCTGTGCTTCACTTAATTCAAAAACCATTTCATTCATACATGAAGTATCCAATGCCTAGATAAAGTGTATCCTTTGTGACGCATATTTAATAATTCAGTATTATTAATAATAATAATGAAAATATCTTGTTTTACCTACCTTTATTAATTTATCATTGCACCGCCTAACGTTTAACTGGTGGAATGCCTCAAACATTAACTTCGCCTTTATAGATACATTTTATAAATGTTAAATAATAAAAATAAATTCTAATAAATCATAATTTTTGTTTTTGAAACGGCAACTCTATAGGAAAAGAATGCCTTCTCCTGCAATATACCGTACCGGGTGTATCTTGATTTCTCATATAAGTCCACCATAAATGTCCGTAAATCTGTTTCCAAGTTAGAATAAGGCTTTTTTTAGTTAAATTTCTTACCAAAATTCTCGTAATAGACATCATGAAGCCGTTTCCATATATTCAGGACATATGTACTCGATAATCCGACCTATGGTAATGCCACAACATTGATATGCTATCAAGGCAGTGTCAGAAAACAAAGCGAGCAAGTTAGTTAAGTGATTACAGGCTGCGAGAGTTCAAGTTTACTTACGCTCCAAGTTAAATTATATTCGACTCCCTTAACGGCGCGTGGGTAACTTCGTTTATAATGGCGTCGATCCACCAAAGTTGATTAAAAATAATTTGTTAACAAATTCAAATTCATTGACTATTTGTTTGTTTTAAATATTTAAATGTTAAAGCCTTCTTTGGTATTAATTTTGAAAATAAAATTCGTGCGAATTTTTATTCAACTCAACAGACAAAAGATTTTAAAACATGCTATAAAATAAACTTAAATTATTAAACATAATAAATTGTTTGTGAGTCCATAAACAACTGCTGCAAGATATAGGCTTATGGGGGAATACCCCATAATCGCCACACTTGGCAGGCAGGTTGCCGACAGCGCGATATTATGGTACGCAAAGCACGCTGCTGTCCAACCTAAGAAATCTTGTTGATGAGCAGTGGCAATCCTATGTAATTAATGCACAAAGTGTGAATTATATAATATTGTATCCCGAGAATCCCGAATCCGCGACATATCGATCGCAAGTGCTTTACCGCTGAGCTATTACTTAAATTCTGTCTTTTGTCTAACATTATTAGGCAATTTGTTTTAATGTGCCGTTGCAGCATAATTTTTGCACTTAATCAAATAATAAACATTGCATGTTCCTTCGTTTAGATCAGAGTTCCCCAAACTTTTTTGTGTCGTAGACCCCTTGCCATGTTTTTCCGTGTTGGGTAGACCCCCTACTTACCTGATACTGATTTCCTGTAAATTTCTGACTGTAGTGAAGTTTAGTGTTAAAAACTTAAAGTAAACACACATGTTAATTTACAAATTTATTAATTGAATTTAAATTAAAACTACTCAAAATAAAATTTTGTATCTGTTATGTAAAATATACGTAACATTAAATTTACAATTTTTTACTTCATAGGTACTTTTATAAATAATGTAAATGTTTTGATATTATAAGATAGTATGATGTAAGTAAATAGGTACTATCAGTGTATGAGTTGAGATCTACTATCGTGGACCCCCATTTTCATTTCATGGACCCCCAAATTTTTTTTCGCTGACGTAGACCCCTTGCAGGTTGTTATAGACCCCTAGGGGTCGATAAAAACCACTTTGGGAATCACTGGTTTAGATGCATACATTGTATAAAAATAGCAAAACAAAAATAATAGCACTCCGGAAAGTGGAACCTCTTGCTAAATTCGTTACAAAAGAAAAATCCAATTCGAAAAATGTCATTGGCCTAAAGTGAAGGATTTATGGGTGAATCTATGTTATTCGGCTGTCATAACATATATGTTTTTTTAGAAAACCCATAGTGATTTTTATGACGTAATATAATATGAAGTAAGTGTTTTTTGAATGTTCGTACTCCGCCAAACACCTAGCTATATGGCGGCGCTTAGCCCGAGCAGCGACGGCATCAGAACCTACAAAGGTATGATCAAGTACACTCTGAAGAATTCTCGACAGAAGAATTGAAAGAAGAATTAATATCCATGTTAAGAATATAACTAAAAAATTAAAAGCGAAAATTATTTTCCTACAATACGTATACAAGATAAAGTTTACCAATGTCACAGGTGATTAGGTTTTTATCTAGTTCCGTTGCTGAAAAAAGTTTTCATGAACATTTATAACAAAAATGAAAACCTTTTAGACAAAAATCATATACAGGTTGATTGATTATAGGTATAAAAATTTTAAAGGTTTGAATTTACAGCTCATACGTCGACAAATAGTTTTAAATTACCATCAAGGTGGCCCTAAAATATGTAAAACATATTTTTTTTTCATTAAAATGCGACAGACTATTAACCCTTGATAGTACAAAGTTTGCAGGGACAGGTAGAAAACAATAATATTGTTTTTCTAAATAAATTATCATTACGTTTTAATTATTTTATATACCACTAATTTTCGAATAGTGTTCAATACCCGGAGATAAATATTGGACATCGATCTTTGGAAAGCATAATCATATATATATATATATTACACCTATAACCTAAATATAATAAAATCATAATTACATATATATATATTACACCTATAACCAATCATACTGTATATACATTCAAAAATAGAAAACTAAATGAGCTGTCATGCGCAACCCCCTCGTGTAGCTGTCATCGAGAAATTGAAAAGAATGTTTCTTGGGTGTGCGTATTTTTAACAATACAAAACAATTTCCATCAAAAGGCCAGAAGTTTTTTAATTTCGACTTTTTTTTTAATTTTTTGAAAATTAAATTCTAACTCTTTTATTACTTTTATGTTTATGTTTTAAGACGATAAGGATTTAGTTGTTTATTCACAGTAGACATTCGCTTCGATACTACGTGTGTGTTAAATTAAAAATAAAAACTGCTTAGTAACTACCTGTTATTAAGATAAAAGGTAAAAAAAATTACCAAGACCAATTACTATTTATCCTTTAATACTTTCCGAGGCAAGTACGATTCAAGTCAATTTGATGTTTTTACTTATTACCGTGCAGGAGCGTTACGTCTTTGTCAGCGGCACATCGAAAAGGGGAATTACACAGAAATATAATCTTATATACAGCGGTATAAATATGGACAAAGCTCAAATTAAACACACTTCTAAATGTGTGTGTGCGCGTGTGTGTGTGTATATACATATGATATTCTTTTTTGTACACCATATACAATAAATAGAGGAAAAAAAAAGAAACAATTCATATGATACAAGAGGCGGTCTTATCGCTCGGGGCGATCTCTACCAGACAACCTTTAGATGAAGATGAGAGACATGAAGGAGAGGGCAGTTTAGGGTGTACGTACATATAAATACATACATACAAGAATACTTACATTTACATATATACTCATATATATATATACGTAGTTGTTTGTCTATGTGTACACGTTATTAATGCCACTGCCTCCATACTATGGTTGTCTGGAAGAATATGCCTAATGTGATAAGACCGCCCATTATACTTTTTTCTTTACTATTATATAACTATGTATATATTTCCCAGCGTATACAATAAAAAAACTAACTATTTAATATTGTGTTTATGTCTTCGTGAACCTTAAAAAGCAGCCTACCTTCGTCAATACTTTTAAATTACGAACACGAGTGATTAAAAATATAATCTAATATATTATTCTTTATGTTATATTTTTTACTATACGTATACATGTAAGTGACTTTTAGCCAGAAAATAAAATAAAAAATTAGTTTAAATTAATAGTAGCGTTGTATGAAGGTATATAAAATAGAAACCTTGCCGTAGACAGGCAGGTTTCATGTTGACTTTTAATTAGAAACCGGACGATGGTAAAGCTTTTCGAATATTAAAAGTAAATATCTCTCTGAAGCTTGATTATAAAAATCAAATTTCGAATTTTCAACCATTCATTTTTTTCTTTACATTTATTATTAATTTTGAATAATTTATTATGACTGGAAATTTATACGTGATGAGAAAACACACAGTGAAGCCTTTTTGGTAGAAACTATAATGAGATTGAATTTTTCTAGAGTGGTATAATTCAATGTAAAACAACGTGGTTTCGAATCGCGTCCTGATTTAGGAAAAGCTCACAATAAACACAGGTTTTTGTGTGATCGCTTTCACAAATATGTTTAATACATCCTTCTTCTTGTTTTCAGCTGATAGACTCCCACTGAAAAGAATGTCTCAATCTGAATTCTCGCCACGGGAGCTTTCGGCCTCAACGACCAACAGTTGTTTTGCGGATCGCCTAATTTCTGATTCGACTTCATAGTAAAACTAAGCATAGCCATTTCCATTCCTCTCTGGATGACTTTAGTTTCCTTATGACGTCATTTACTATGTAATTGGATTTCTTTATTCAGAGGAATAACACGGGAATATATTGTAAAACAGTTGCCCACAAGATTTATTTATTTAAAGCGATGAGAAAAATAAAACACGATTTTTTATTTGTTCATATTATTATTAAATAACTGTCATATGTGTCAGAACTCTGTAGTTTCGATCTGCGTCGACAGATTGCGCTAGTTGTTCGTTAAATATAAAAAGGGATACCGCTATGCTATTTGATGTACTTTATGCTGTGCTACTAGCAGGTCTAGGCTTTGTACAGCTTCGAAATTGAGCCCGTGGAAACAGAGGTCCAAGGACTAAAAATTTTACGCTGGGGTTCGTACCTCAGTTACAACGAAGACGTCCACACGCGGAGAACTATAACCGTGTAGGTGTATAGTATAGTGAGTCGGGTGTTGAATATGTAGCACGAAGCGAGGACTACTCGGCGGTCGGGAGAGACACGGCCTCTCCAGAAAAAGAGGAAACGCGTAGCAGAATCGATATTAATAAAGTTTGGTATGCAGAGGACGCTGCTGTCAATCCTCTGAAAACTTATTTCTGAACAGTTGCATTCCTATATAATTTAGACACAGAGTGAGAATTATATAAGATTGTATCCCGGGAACCGAACCTGCGACATATCTCTCAATCTTCTACAACTGGACTACCACAGCTGTTATATATAATTCACATATAGTTTTGCATTAAATTTAGTGGTATATATATTATATGTAAGATCGTAAATAATTGTCATTGTGGGCCTGAAGCCAGTCTCTGAATATATATATATATATATATACTCGTATATATATGTATGTGTGTGTATATATATGTATGTATATATATATATATATATATATATACATATATATATATATGTGTGTGTATATTAGCGATGGTATGAGTTTGATAAATTATTTTAAGACTGCAATGGGCAAATTAGATGTTTAACAGATGTCAAAGTTAAAACGTAAGATAATATGCAAATAAAAATTTAATAAACATTACACTCTTTCAATAAATGCATTACAATGTTCCTTCGTAATTAGCGGGTGCAAAATTAGCTTTTAGTTCACTCTAACACGACAACCAACATATTTCATATGTAATCGGATTTAGCACGCGATAGAAATATAGCAGAAACTTGCAACAAAGTCCATCTGTACTTGTTAAATTAGCCAAGAGTTGTTGCGCTTGCCAGTCTGGTTGGCAAGTTTCCAGTGAGGAATCGTTGGCAGTGTCTGAAACTGCACATTTACGTTATCGCATATTTAATCTGCTAATAGCGTTAACGACTGTTAACGTTATAAAACGCTCTGGACTGCTATTAGACTTTAACGGTTTTCATTGCATCCGATAGCAGTATTCGAATTTTAAATATATATTTTTTATGTTATTGCGTACTCAGAGAACATTGTATGTTATATGTTTGTGTAAAGGTGGACTTAGTGTCAACCTAGGGTGATGTAGAGATAACAAGAAGACAGGTATTTGAATTTTAAAGAAAAAAAAGTATAAAATACTATATGTTATATATACATGATACTTTATTCATAATCCAATTTATAATAACTAATAAACATATTCAATGTAATTAGGCGTTACTTTGCGGGAAACCATTCTAAGTAAGAAAAGGATCAATATTTAGCCACTTCCGCATATGCAGTGGTAGTCGTGCAACAAAGTGCACCGCCCGCCAGCCCGCTGATAAATGCGTATGCGGCAAACAATGCGAATTACACAACTGCCACCGTCAAATCACTCAACACTTGTTTCACCCCTTCACGGGGCATCTTCAGGAGTTATGTTACACCGACTACTACCAAACACAGAGTTAAATGTTTCTGTGTTTGGCACTGTTTGGCGGGCGGTGCACTTTGTTGCACGACTACCACTGCATGTGCGAAAGTGGCTAAATATTGGCCCTTTTCTTAATAATAAATATATATTTAAATAGGAGGATATTATATATAGATACATATATTATATAACATACAATCAGAGATATGTTACGACGATTCTTTCGCTAAAAGGACTCGAACCTATTTTTAAAACATTTAGCTTATTACTGTCTCTCTAAATTTTTTTCTTCTATTTTCAAAACTTGTTTCTGAGTAGTGGCAATCATTTATACTATAGTAAAAGATGAATTATGAGTTTATATTCCGATATCAAACCTGCGACCTACTATTCTAAATTAAATTAAATTATGTAATATTTATAGATTATAAAGAAAATATAAAAAAGAGAAAAAAAATCCGCTTACTTTAGGTGTGTATTCGTTTAAGTATATATGGGCTTGTGAAGTATATACTTGTGCAAAAATTAAGTTACTTTCAAATTCAGTTTACGTTGAGTGTATAATATGTTTGGATGATAAATATCTTAGAGCTGAAGAACAGACTAAAACTCGGCGAGACGATATACGTTTTTATATATAATTGCACATATTTAAATAACCTGGAATGGAAGATGTTATTCCATAGATGTGATAAGTCATTTGAAATGTACTGACTTTTTGTCACTAACGGGCTATTACCACATAAAGAATGATGTTTTCTTGCTAAGAGTATCACGGTAGCTTTATAAATAAAAACACGCGTTAATTGTCCCTCATATAACACGGCATTTTTATAACGTATTTACATTTCCCTTCTATAGCAAAAAAAATCCATATAACGCTTCTCAAGTTATGTTTCTGTACGTTGTAATTTGTATTGTAATTGTTCAGTTTATAATCAGTTTCGCGTACGTATGTACATAGCCTTTTTATAGCCTTTTTATATTAATCTTAATTACAGTTGCATATGTATATGTATATATATTATTTAAAATTTTCTCAATCTAATCTTTTTAAAACTTTATAAATTTTTAGTAACATATATATTCCTTACAATTCGATTTAAACTCAGATAAACGTGATATTTTTAATTAACGCGTTACGGTTTAAAATAAGCGCTTTATACGAGATGTTCATACAACGCGTTTTCATATAACGCGGAAGTGATGTAGTATATTTTATATTATCAACATATTTTGCAAGTATGTATAATGTATAAATAGTTTAAGTATACATTGTTGCTATTGAAGGAAGCTTCATCGAAATTATCTTCTCTTTTCTTATACAGGATGATTGGTTAATGATATAAAAGCCTTAAAGGGGTCAATGTATAGCAAATTAACCAGCAGAAAACTTCAGATGTCTTACATCTGTTTCCATTCGCTTTGTATAAATTGGGAGTGTTCTAAAATATATTGCTTTTATTTTTTTTTAAATCGATAGGCAAATTAATTCTGGCTGTAGTAAGTCTGCAGGGATAACTAGTAAACAACAATTGATTTTAATTTTTTTCATACTGTAATATCATTACGTTTATTATCTTTAAAACCATTGTTTTATACACAGGTTGTACTTTATATTAATGAACAACAAAATAAATACATATTCTTCCCTTATATATTAAAAACAAATACTATATCGGAACAAATCGACATATTAAATATTTCTTTATCTATCGAACAAATGTCTAAATAAATTAAAAGATGTTTTTCAATAGAATTTTTAATTGAAACTAATTCATAACACAGCCTCCGTCCAAGCGTTAAATGAATAAATCACTTTAATCCTAACCGCCGCACAGTAATAGTTACATTACCGTAATTGAAATTTCAATTTGATGGAAAAATCAATGGTGCAATGATCGGAACAAATTCAATATTACTCTTCGCATTTATCTCAAAAATCGTGACATTTGATGTAACTAGTTTAAAATTTCCATCTAACGGTTTACCTCCAGTTAATGGCAGTAATGTCATTATTAAATTAATGAATGACAATAAACCAGATAATGAAGATGATATAAATAGAAACAATCCCAAAGTTCAAGAAGAGAACAGAAGAATGGACAATAAAAATGAAAGTAAAATCATACGCTTAAACATATTGGATGACAGAATTGAGGATAATGTAAATAATAAAAAACATAATGAATCTAAGAAAATCATTAATATGATAACTAGATCAAAGAAATATGAGTTACATCCAGAAATCGATAGTAATATTACTATTAAAAAGATTAATGATTTACATGATCGAAAAGTTGAAGCAGGTGATTTTAAAAGAAACAATTCGAATGTTCGAGAAGATAATAGAAGAATAGATGATAAGAATCAAAGTAACAAGTTTGAATACAACGGAGGACATACTTGATGTGAAAGACTTAGATACACTAAATACGTCGAAGAAATATGAGTTAAATCCAAATAAACATAGTAATGTTACTATAAAAAGGATGAATGATTTACATGATCAAAAAGTTGAAATGGATGATTTTGATGGAAACAATTCGAATGTTCGAGAAGATAATAGAAGAATAGGTGATGAAAATCAAAGTAACCATACACTTTCAAATACAGCGGAGGATACAATGGATGTGAAAGACTTAAATACACTAAACACGTCGAAAAAATATGATATACATCCAGTTATAGATAGTAACGTTACTATAAAAATGAATAATGATTCGCATGGTCGAAAGGATAAAAAAGATAAGATTTATAACCAGAGTTCTAAAGTTAGAGAAGAGAATAAGAAAATTGACGATGAAAAAGAAAGTAATATAGTGTATCTGAACAAAGAAAAAGACAAAAAATATGTCAATTTTAAAAAAGATCATGAAAATCAATATAAAAAATCAACACTAAACAAGGTGATAGATTACGTTCCAATTATTGAAGATATGGATCCACAGATATCACAAGCAGGTCGAAAATTCGATCCATACAGAGATGGTCTGTATCTGTTAGACGTAAAACACAACGAAATTTTTAATTCAAATAAGTAAAGTGGTTTTAAACATAAGATTCGTAATACTGTACGATACAATTGTAATAGTGAGTGCGTATATATTAGACTTTTTTGTAATCTTGTGTTTTTGCATCCTAGCCTAGATAAAATTGATTTATAATACGTGTTATCTAAGTCTAAATTGGCATCCAAATTTCGAATTACAAGATATAAAATGGAACGTAATATTTCTCTTTGACGTTTTCATTACTAAATGCCAAGTCCGCTCTGAGAAGCCTTTTTGTGTTTGTCATGCGTCATCTAGATTCAATTGATTGAAGATTTCCAGCTGTCTTCGTGTTATACGGATCCTAGTTTCAATTTTAAGTTATTGAATCATTGGCATATTGGTTCTTTACCTCGATAATGTTAAAAATTCAATTAGATTTTTGTGAATTCTTCAAAAAACAATTGACCCGAAACAATTGCAAAATACGTGATACGTTTATGTCACGTTTTCGTCGTTAATTATATTTTGTTAGATATCTATTTCTTTCGTAAATAATTTTTTTAATAGATTATCAATAGTTTGTCTTTAGGATTATGTTTTGCAGTCCACATTGTCTACCGTCTTATGTTCTAAGTTGATCCGGATAGCGTAATATGTATAAATTTAAAATGATTTGTTTATAAGTGTAAAGGCTTTGAGTAAAGTATCTATTTTAGAAATAATAAATAACTTAATATAATATTTTAATTACTATTTATTACAATTAATTATTACTTATTATCTGTTTATGCATACTCTGTATTATCATAAATTATTTGCCTTTCGCATTACAATAGAAAAATAAATTAGTGTCACATATTTCGAAATGAACATTTTATACAGGGTGATAGGAATTAGGTGTAAAAGATGTAAACACATGAGCAATCACATTTTTTTTTCTAAATGACCTCCTTTTTTGGGACCTATCGCGTTCCCTGCCTTGTGTGGCAGGAACGTTACAAATTCGGGTAAAATGAGTTTTTAAAATATTGCTGTACATTCTTTTTCGTTCTTCACGTTATCTTTTGTTTTTATTCACATTATCCTTTGTTTCTTCTACTCTTCACATGATCTATCATTCTTTGCTTGCAGATCTTCTATCCTACACCTCCTCTCTTCCTTCATCTAGATTTAAATCACTGTTTTTTACATTAGATTAGAGTTTTTAACAATTAAATAATTTTTTCACGTCTATTCATGTAATTTTTTTACTCTCCTTTTTCCTGTCACAGTGTCAGTCATACATCCATCTATTTCTCTTCACGATATCTCACATTTTTCTTCTATTCATCACCATTCTTGCTTCTCCTCCGCTCCCAAAATATCATAGCAGGTTTCTTAATTACCCGAAACTTATTGTTTTGTTTTATTCATCTCTATTACAACCTGTAACTCTTTGCTGAATTTCAGGAACGAAGGGCGACATTTTTCGACACTTATCAAGGCACCAATCACATTGTATATAGTACAGAATATACTTATTTGTATAATAACATAAATATTGTTGTATAATCACGCTAAAGTACTAACAAATCAATAATAATGTACCAATTATTGTATAATTGTGCATTTTATTGTTAATATGTATAAATTTTTAGCTGTATTCATCCATAGGAGAAAATTGTAAACAATGATAAAAAGCTGACGTGATTCGCGGCTGGGAGAAGGAAGATCCGTATCAAATATCGGCAATCCTATCCCAATGCGTTTAGTAAAAATATTGTAAAAAAAAAAACACTAGCGATACAAATTAGAATAAATAAAAAAAGAACATAACCAAAACAGTGTAAACGAGAATTTCGCCGTCCAATTCCCACTACAATAAACACACGCGACGTTCCTTTAAACATCATAAATGCGAAAACTAATGTTGCGCATTGCTTCCGTTATGTTTGGGCTGCGATGAGCTGGAAAATTACCTCAAATCGTAAAGCCAACATAAACACACACACGTTTACAAACAGAGATAGATTTTCCACATTTTCGTATTGAATTATTTTCGTATTTATCTACTGTATCATTTTTAGAATTTAAGGATATTACGCGATTTTATTGTTTGTACTTTACACTGAATTAAATTTAAAATAAATACATTTAAAAAACTTTAAAGTTAAACGGTTTTTAAACGGTTTTATTTGATACCCATATTGAGGTGGTTGTGGAAAAAAAATGTACCTAGCCCGCCATATTGGAACGGCGTCCATCTTGAATTTTAAATTTTGACATAATCATCGTGTTTTACTAGTGTATCCCTTTCATTTGATACCCATATTGAGGGGGTTAAGGAAAAATATGTAATCCGCCATTTTGTGTCAGCGGCCATCTTAGATTTATAATGTTATTGATTTTATTATATTGTATTGTCATCTAAATTAAATGTGTATGCCAAATTTCAGATCAATCTGACAACGGGAAGGTGCTTAAATTTCAATTTCTAATTTTGACCCAAACAAATAAATTTCGTACAGGTCGAACTAAATAAAACCGTTTAAATACGAGAACCTTTCTGCAACAACGGCTATATTCAAACGATAAATTCTTCAAGCTACATCGATAATCTAGGTTCTTCTACTTGCAAAACACGTTGGTAGAACTTGGACACACATTTGACACCTTCGTCTTCAGACATTTCGATATTATTTATATATAGTATTATGCACTGGTATTTAAACAAATAAAGATTTTAATATCTTATACAGGGTAATTGGGTATTGGAGTACAATTTTTAAATTGGTGAACGTATGTATAGCATATTAGCCAAAAGACTGGAATGGTATGTATATATATATATATATATATATATATATATATATATATATATATATATATATATATATATATATATATATATGTATGTATAAATATATATATATATATATATATATATATATATGTATAAATATACTGCCAAATTATTAGCATGTTGCATTCCAATACAAGATAAAAATTAATGAAAAAAATAAACTTATTTTACAGTATTTACTTTATACATACTTGATTGGAGATAGGTGTGAAAGCTATAAAGTTATTGCTGACACGTGAGCTGCACATTCAACCATTTAAACCTTTTATTCTTATAAGAAATCATTATGTTTTTAAATGAATTTATAGGTTTAAAGAGAATTCATTGACCTCGTAATTACAAAATTTAAATATGTAAAATAAACCAGCCAATATTCTTTGTAATTAAAGATAATATTTAAATTTCATGAAAGGGATTAGGTACTTTGATTACAAGTCAATTGATGTCAATTTATCTTTGATCCTATTTAAACATTCATTATTTCCTTATCTTGTAAAATTTCCACTTCTGAGACAAGGAAAACTCAGAGCGAGGGTAAAATCAACCACAAGAGTCCATCGTGGTTAGTCGATAATTAAAATAATATTTTGAGTTTAATTAATCGGGGTTATTTGATTGGTCCGTCTGTATTTATTTTTATAGATAATAAATCATAGAACTGCATTTTTTATAAAAATAATTCTAATGTCATTGCTATATACTTTTTGGAATTATACTCTTTTTAATTTCAAAATTGGAACGCCAGGTATGGCAGAGGTCTAATATGTACAATTGAGCATTATATATATTTTTTAATTTTAAAATTGGAACATCAGTTATGGCGGAACTTTGCTATATACTTTTTGGTGTTTTATTCTTTTTTTTTTTTGAAAATGGAACGTCAGGAACGCGGATCTCTGTTATATACTTTTTAGTACTTTATTATTTTTTATTTTGAAATTGAAACGTTACTTATAGCAGACGTCTGCTATATATTTTTGTCATTATATTATTTTTATTTTAAAATAATACCGTCAGTAATGCGGAGATCTGCTATATAGTTTTTAGCATTATATTCTTTTCTATTTTGTAATTGGAATATCAGTCATGGCAGAGGTTTACTATACACTCCTCGGTATGTTATTCTTTTTTTATTTTAAAATTGGAACTTCAGTCATGGCAGAATCTGCTAAATACTTTTTGGTATTTTATTAATTTTATTTTAAAGTTAGAATATCAATCTTATTGATTGTTCGTTTTAATAAATATGCTAAAAATATAAATATGCATTTTAGTTTAATAAATGATGAGCTTTTTTGTTAAAATTGTATAACTTTATTTATTTCTACTTTTGTTTTACGATATGTCAGTTTTCTGTTTGAATTTTGATATTTTAATTAATCATTTATTAGATATTGTGATGTAATATTAAATAGTGATTCCTCGCTTAGAAATAAATAAATAGGTGACATTTGATCCAAATCACAACCTTTTAACTGCCATCATCACAATGTCACCTGTCTCAGAGATTGCCAGGACTGATTTTGAAAATTAAATATATACAATATTGTACGAAATTAAATTTTGCTGGCATCTTGTCTATTTAGCATAAACAAACAGAGAACAAAATATTTTCTCGTTTATTAATTACAATTATCACTGTATTAATTATATGACATTATTAATTAAGTAATTATAGAACATGTTGAAATGTGTATTGTTAAATTTAATTAAAATCCAGCCTTTTCGCTACTTGTTAAGATTAAATTTTATTCCAAATTGGTGTCAATTAATTCTTTATTACGTTTCATCTGATTTATTTATTAAAAATAAATGAGATGATTTTCAATTATATTTATTAAGAATGTGATGATTGTTATAATTAAAATTATAAATGCACTATTGTCGCTGTTAATATTTAAAAAGATGGTAAAAGAACTACGTTGGCCTCTGAATATTGGATTGGATTAATATCTGGATATTGTGTAGCATTTGTTATTTATTCGTAATGTTACAAAACACGAGTTACAGAACCCTCTAAACGTTAAACAAGGAACCTTGAAATTCATACCGAGTACCATCGCGAACCTTCTAGAACCTTCTCCGTAGTATAAATAGGTGTACTCCCTATGTCGACAGTTCAGTGTTGTTTTTTGAGTTATAAGATTAAGATCTACGATCAGTGATACAAAGTAACTATATGGCAAGTTATTTGGACAATGATTTCTTGTGCGATTCGGAAGCGAGCTTTGGACTAAACAAAGGTATACTTTGTGTTAAAGTAAGGTTAATAAAGGACTCCTTGTGAACCAGTGGAAGAAATAAATATATATGGGTGTTCATCGGCTAATGTGACAATGATAAGGTTTTTACGATGATAAGGCTGTAGTAGCCCAGTGGTAGAGGATTGACACTTGCGATAGCAGGTCGCGGTTTCGATTCTCGGGATATAATTCACACTGTGCATTAATTATATAGGATTATTCAAATATATATACATAAATACACATAAACATACATTACTAATAATAATTAAAATCAAATTAGTTATACATTCACCCCTTCACAGCTTTTACATCTAAAACCAATCATCCTGTATGTAAACAATAGTAATGTTAAATCAATAACGCTTTCTGTTTTCCGATAATTGAACTCGCATACTAAGCAAATATTTTTAACCTCAAGGCGTCCACAGTAATTTTTTATATATGTGTATATGAACGTATAAATCGTTTCTTGAAATAAGTGTGTCTATAAATATTACTAGCTGATCCCGCAAACGTTGTTTTGCAAAAAAAATAAAGTTTTTAATTAACAAATGTAAGATAGGGGTTGATCGTAGAGGGGTGAAAATTTAGGTTTGTATGTATTTTTGTATGCTGTATCATAATAAAATAAAAACCAAAAAAATTGTCTAAAAAATTAAAAATAAAATTTAGGGGTGGACCACCCTTATCACTTAGTGGTATGGAAAATAGATAGTAGCCGATTCTCAGACATACTGAATACGCATGTAAAATTTGGTAAAAATCGGTCAAGCCGTTTCGGAGGAGTTCAAGTTCGAACACCGTGACACGAGAATTTTATATATTAGATGTAACTTAACCGCAACATATAAAATTATACACATACAAATGGATTTAGAGGTACTTACAACACATGCATATATATATATATATATATATATATATATATATATATATATATATATATATATATATATATTACAAAAGTGATATATATAGTCTAATGAATTGTTAAGTTTACGTGAAATTGAACAGGCTACATAGCCTGTAGATATGAAGACCGCTTAGACCTTAAGGTTCTAGTGTAACCATCAACCTCCATGGGCAGTATAGAGCTTCCGCCCACAGACGACGATGGACAGAGGACCTTCTTAATGTCAAAGATTAAACCTGTTTACCTTGCATCTACCTTAGACCTGTTCTCGTGATGATCTG
Organism: Battus philenor; assembly: GCF_028537555.1. Lineage (NCBI taxonomy): Eukaryota > Metazoa > Arthropoda > Insecta > Lepidoptera > Papilionidae > Battus > Battus philenor. The sequence continues at coordinate 13,333,976 of NW_027181678.1, read as the reverse complement.
ATACCTGTGATAAAGTTTTAAAAAGCCTTTATTTGAGCAGTGGAATATAGTCATATATTATTCATACTTTGTGCATTAATTATCAATGTTCCTGATGCATCAGCCAAGGGTGATTATGGTATATCACTCCATTAATATCTTTGGGAAAGGCTTATGCCTTGCAGTGGGCGCCTTTGCGCTGAAACAACGATATTTGAATAAATGTAGAGATGCGAAAATATTTTTATTATCTGTACCTTGTCAACGAAAATTGTAGAAATACCATATATACATTAAGAAACAAAGGCAGTAAGCTACATGATATTAAATAATTAATTTAAGTCTAATTTATATGAGGATAAAGATCAATATCACATGATTACAATAATAATATTTAGGCCAAGAAATAAATAGCAGGTGTAAGTAGGTCAACGCTGGGACCAATTTATTTTGCATACGGATAGCGATACCAGTATCTCGTCTAAAAATGGCCTCCGACCACCGATTTGAAAAAAGAACCTCACAGGTTAAACTGGGAATTTGCTCGGGTATTTTTTTTAATTCAAGATGGCTTACCTGGGAGTATTTTTTTCCTTGACATCATAATTATTTCTGCTACTATGTTACTCAACTACTAGGTTTTCACGTAATTTCAGCATATTCTTACATAATTATATTTACAGATGTGAATAAACTAAAAAATCACTTCAATCTTTATACGATTTCTACCGTGGATCCCTCGTTGTAAAAACTGCTTATGTAATCAATGACGTGAAAGTACGAGATACCGAAAATGAAGTCGATATGCGGTTTAGGATTCTAAGGTTTCCGTTATGGAAACTTCGACCTGAAAAGGAACAAAAATTTATGCCTGAAGCTAAAACAGCCTTCAAGTAACTCATTAAAACTTCTTTTCGGGGTTTCAGATTTAAAATACTTCAATGTATATATATATATATACATATATATATAGTGTGTGAGTATATATAGTATATAGTATATATACATATATTTGGGGGAGGTTTATGCCTTGCAGAGGGTGTCCATCGACTGAAATACAGTATAGCGAATGTCTGAACATCAATTTGTTTTTGTTTCTTTAAAACCCTTTGTATGTCTATTAATAATGTAAAGGTTACTTCGCTGGTCAATTTTCTTAAACAAATAATGTCGGCTTGGACAAATTGATATACATTTTTAAGCAGCACGTCTAGTAGGTATTTGTTTACATAAAAATGGACGACAATATTGATTTATTTGTATAGCATATAAATAATAGTAAATATAACTTCTGACGTCGTCAACAGATGGCGCAAGTAGTCTAACTCTGACTTTTAACGCGGGTATTCTTACAAAAGGAAACCACTAAAGATTGCAAACGATTTGTAGTTACTATTAATAAATAGGTTTATTATAAAAACTATATCTTTGATCTATATCACAGACATGAGCTATAAATTGACTCATTTATAGCTTTCACACATACATATTTTCATAGGCTTTATAAAAATTGTGACTTATTTATGTAAAAACTGATTTTGGATCATTCCCTCTTACATATTTAGAATAGGGACACTTTATATTTGTTATTTTTATTAACCTTGCGTTTTTTATCACTATCCCCTTCCGTTTAATGTGTATATATGTATGGTATTGTATAGTATTACAACTGTACAAATATACTTCATAATTTGGTCAAACTATTTTATTCAAAATCTTGTACAGGTGACCATAAAAATCAGTTTCACTTCGCGGGCTCTTCTCAAATTAGGAACGTTCGTTACTTTAAATTTACTTACTTACTTACTCCGCTGGCTCAGTGATCCAAAGTGGGTCTTGGCCTCCGAAGCGAGAGCCTTCCACTTTCTTCTATCTTGCGCCATCGTCTGCCATTGGCTGACATTCAATTCGCGCAAGTCTGCCTCAACGCGATCGATCCAGCGATACCTGGGTCTACCCACTGGTCTTCGACCCCTCGGTTTTTCCAGGTACGCTACCTTCACGCTCCGATCCGATCCCATTCGCTCCAAGTGACCAAGCCAGCGGATTCGTTGAGCTTTATATTCGTCAATGATATTTGGCTGTGTTACTAAAGTTTAAGGAAACCTTATAGGGGAACTTAATTTGATTCTAGTTTTTAATAAATTGGGAACTTTAATAAATAATATAATTTAACGAATCATCCTGTATATACAGAGTTATAAACACGTTTAAAAATGTAAGTACTATCAGCGGGAAACGTTAAGCACGGGTAAGTACAACGCCGTGCGGCATAGCCTGGCATCGATCGCATAAGTGCATTACATAGACTCGGAAATGAATACGCCGCTGCATTAAAGTTGCAATAGATAGCTGCCACAGAGCAGCTAGCACAGCGTCTCAAGTACAATATAACGAAAAATTTCAAATTCATTTAAAAAAAAACCTATTAAAATTTTGTTTTAAATTTTATGTAATATAATTTAGAAAGAATGGATAAAGACATAATAAAATTTGTTTTGAAAAATTACTTTACTACTTGCAAAAAACCTTTTAATGTAAAACATATTTTAAGTGACAATAAAAATTTTAAATTATTTCTTTTAATTTTTGTATTATAATTATATATAAGTAATGTTTTCTATTAAAAAAAATCAAAAATATTTTAACCGCATATATGGCAGCATTCGATTTTTTTTGAATATTTTCAAAGTTGCGAGTATGGCGGCATTCGTTCGCCAAAGGTTTGTACCTTTCTCGTTCCTGAAATAAAGCGTTTTATTTTAACTGGTCATCGTTCTAGAAAAATGCACTAGTTCGTTAGAGGTTAAAAAACGGCTATAGATGCGGTGTTAATACAAGGAATAAAAATTAGCTAATGACTCCAAGTTTTTGTCTTTATAAAATAAACAATTCATATATCGCGCAAGGTATACATATGTACAATAAAATCTTACAAATTCAAATATACCACTGGAGAAATTTTACATCTATATTATTGAAAAAAGAATGTTATTTTATCAAAGAATACTACATGTTATGTGTTGAATATAATGTTGTTGATGCGCAGGAAGCTAATTATTGTCGCGCGCTCTTTATAAAACTATATTTATAAAGAGCAACTGTTGAGTTTCACTCCGGCTGTAGCAGAACTGCCTTCTGAGCCAGTGATAGCTTCTTGCAGGATTGACAATACTGACGATTCCATTCGATTGCTTGTAACGGATTATTTGAATAAAGAATATTTTAATTTTCTTTTTTATGACGTACATTGATCTTCTTAAAAGAACTTATCACGGTTTGAAGTAATGCAGTAATTTTACTGTTATCGAGTTCATTTATCGAGTTGACAAAACGTGAATAAGAAAAGGACCAATATTTAGCCACTCGACTCACGGACTGAGCTCACTCTGTTTGGCACTAATCGGTGTAACATAACTCCTGAAGATGCCCCGTGGAGGGGTGAAACACGTGTTGAGTGATTTAACGGTGGCAGTTGTGTGATTCGCATTGTTTGCCGCATACGCATTTGTCAGCGGGCTGGCGGGCGGTGCACTTTGTTGCACGACTACCACTTCATGTGCGGAAGTGGCTAAATATTGGTCCTTTTCTTACAAAGGTGTGCCGTATATTGGCAGCAAAGATACAATGCATTTACTCGTTTATATAATTTACACTTATAAATAATCATCCTGTAAATGAGTCCCTCCACTTGGGCTTGACTCGACGTGAGTGGGTGGCTAGAGGTGGCTAGAGGTCTAGTCACGCTGTGTCTACTGCCTTATATCGCAACTCGATAAGTGCCGATACGCCCATTACCACTTGAGACGACCAATACGTCGAGCTACATTACTTAACTTTGATTGTACTATAATTAATTTCAATACATACTAATTCGATTTTTAAAACTCTACCTTACTATATATTACCACCATAGTTTTTTTTACAAGATGTGCCGTATTTAATGGAAACAGGCGTTACCTTGCGGAAGTCCATCCTAAGTAAAAAAAGACCAATATTTAGCCACTTCTGCACATGCGTTCACGCGTTTCACCCCTCCACGGGGCATCTTCAGGAGACATCTTCATCTCAGAGAGTGATGAGCGTGTTGAGTGGTTTGACGGTAGCAGTTGTGTAATTCGCATTGTTTGCCGCATACGCATTTATCAGCGGGCTGGCGGGCGGTGCACTTTGTTGCACGACTTCCACTGCATGTGTGGAAGTGGCTAAATATTGGTCTTTTTCTTACTAAGGTGTGCCGTATAGCAAAGATACATTGCATTTACGGGTATATATAATTTACACTTATAAATAATCATTCTGTAAATGAGTCCTCTGTAGATTTGGATTTATATATACTGTGGCATGCTTGGACCAGTCACCTAGTGCTCGGGTCGATGCACCGCGCCTCTAACGCGACGTTTCACGGGTCGTTAACCCCGATCGCGCTTGTTCAACGTGATATGTAATTTTTATTACAAATTTAATATAACTTATTGATAACTTAGTTAACACGTTCACTACGGCTTGAGGCCAATTCAGCCTCATGGTAGACTTTGCACTGGTGCGGCGCGTAAAATCGTGTTTTCTCTCTAGTGCGGCGGCTGTTTACACTCAACCGTATGAGATATGACAAAGACAAATATAGCTTTCTTTATGTCTGCGAAGCATTGACTCAATATCGTAAAAAAAATGATTGAAACATGGGGCAGAAAAGGCCTCAACCGCACTACTAGGAAGTTCAGCTTGAGGCTGATTCCACCTCAGCCGCACCAGCTGAAAGTTCTTCAAAATCTGGCCCGCAGTGAATAACTTATTGATAACTTAGTTAAGTGGTACTTCAGTACGTCGTTATATTTACTTTAAAGTATAAAGTCACAGGATACGGATGTTGAAAAAACAGTCATCGCTTATGCCTTGAAGTGGGCGCCTATCTGTGATGAAGCATAGGTTCGTCACTATTAGTTTAACTCCACGAAGCGGATGATTTAGCAGAAATAAGGGCTCCACGGGGCATCGAGTCACTGGCATTTATAGTCACTTGTCAGCGGGCTGGCGAACGGTGCACTTTGTTGCACGACTACCACTGCGTGTGCGGAAGTGGCTAAATATAGGTCCTTTTCTTACTAACAAAAGAAATGTAAATAAATATAGGCTGTGATTAAAAAAAATATGTTGATAATTAATGTAAAAAACTATGATCTATGAATGTAAACGAAGCAAAATGTAAAAACAAGTGAAAGACAAAAGAGAATTTTAATTTAATTTAACATTCTTTATTGTACACGCTTGAAAACATATAAATAGTTTCATAATTATATATAAAAAAGTACAATGGTCGGTCTTATCACACGAGGCAATTTCTTACAGACAACCATAGTATGGAAACAGTAGAAGTATAAATAATGGCTAGTTAACGTGTACAAAATATACATACATATGTATATAGCATATTTACTTATAATAATTATAATACAATAATAAATAAATACATCAAACTGACTTAGATCGCACTTGCCTCAGAAAGGCTAACAAACAGAAATATAAACTAATGAAAAAAGGATTAATAATCATAGATCTAATAGTAACTAGAGAATGTAGAATATAAATTGAAAAAAAAAATTTACCTGAATTTGTGACGTCCTTGCTCTATACAAGGCAAGGATAACGAATTAAAATAAGACCAACCAGTATCCACTAAGTTCAAGTTAGATAAGTCACTAAATTAATTTTTAATATGTAGTGATTAGATATAGGATAGATGCTTTATATAGATTTATAACTATATTAATTATCTTTAGTTTAAGTTTATTTTGTATATATCACATTGTGTTAGCGCATGGATGCACAGACCGCGGCACTCCAGGCGAATACTGGTGGCCCGCCGACAGCAAAAATAATACTCTCGTACATTCGAAAAATATTGAATTCTATTCCAGAAACAAACCAAAAAAAAATATGTTCGAAAAGTACCTATACTTCTGGCGACAGGCCTGCCATTAGTTCATGATTTGCCCGAGTGGCCCTTAGTCTTAATAAGTCTATGCAACCATGTGTTAGCGTATTATTGTGGTGTAACATAAATGATCATCTATCTACAGTATGATTCTTTATGGATGTATACGTGTTTACCGGCTAGTTGGGATATTGCTAAAATCAGCCTAAATGAAAAGACGACGGTAGCATGACTAACGACATTCAAATTCAAATCCGCATTCGAATTTCGAATTCGAACGAAAGAATTCTTTAAAATAAAATATTTTAGCTGTAATGGCCAGCATTATGAACCATTCTTATATAGAAAGCTACAGATATATAAGCATTAACCCTTTCAGGACCATAAGGTTACGGTACCTTATTTAATTAATTAAGCTAGATGTAATGAATTAATAGGCATCCTAAAAACATAATTTATACTAAAAATTCAAAAAAGTTTTACATTTTTCTTGGAAATTTATGGGACAAATATGTCCCTATGGTCGCTAAGGGTTACTTTCTACTTAAACTCTAAATTTTGGTTTACTTGTTGGAAAGTCTGTTTTGCTGTAAATAATGTACATTTGTTACTTAGTGTACTCTTTTTTACTTTTTTATGAATAATATAAATATAATAGGGCAAGTTATTTGTGGTACTCGGCGAAACAATTCCTGTTGTTGATGGATTGGTTAATGATTAGATGGATTGATTTTTTGAGACGTTGAAGGTTCAGGTGATTCTTGCCGTTGAAGAGTCGTCGTCTCTTCAACCTCGACATCAAATACCCCTTGGTCATCATCCTGTACTAGAAGTCTTTGGTCTTCGTCATCAAGCACTAAGTCATCTTCCTCATCGCTATTGTCGCCCACAAAAATTTGAAGAATTTTATTTTTTCGAAGTTCAAAAACTCCAAGTCCCTTACGAAACATATTCTGAGAAAAATATGAATAAGAAAATGATAGCATTTTGGTATATCACCAGGTCAAAAGTTAAGAAATTCCGTATAAAAAGTATCCCTTTACGCCGACAGGGACATCCGTGTCCCATAATCTTTATAACGATTTATCACAGAATACAACATAAATACATTACTTCTGAATATTTAGAATAACAATTTACTTAACAGGTAATGATAATTTGACACTGTAAAAACTTGAAAAGCACTTTTACAATATCTATTATTTATTCCAAACAGCAGATCATTCGCGCCATAAGAACTCAACGTTCCGATGACGATAAACAATAAACGGTGTTAGTTATCCTATATTGCCAGTAAAAAATAATAAAAAGGTACTTTCCGAAATATTAAAACAAAAAAATAATTTACAATGGTTACGTAAATATTTAATTAATCCATGATTTTTGCTTGGGACACCGGTGTCCCCGTGGTCGTGAAAGGGTTAAAGAAGTCAATATATGGCTCAATTATTGGTAATATAGTAACAGAATACTATATACTACGAGTACATATATATTTACTATCAGTTCCTGAAGGCTTTGTTTCGCTAGAATTTATTGAAGTTTCGCATTCAAGTATACTTTCAATGTGATCACTTATTTCTGTCGTCATTGTTTCAGGCCACAAAGTCAGCAAATATCTATTGGGGGATATACATTTATCGCCAAGCATTATAGGCGAATTTGCGATCGCAGTGTGGTATTATGGTATGGCAGAAGATGCTACAGTTGTAATTCTAAATAAGTAATGCACAAAGTGTGAATTAAATAAGATTGTATTCCTGAAAGCTTTTCTCTATCTCTATTCCTCTCTTAATTATCCGATGAATATATTTGAGTTAAAATGTATTTTGGCTAAAAAATCAACCATTCATTCCCTTTAGTTGTTACATCTTAAAACATGCATTCTGTTTAAATCTCACGTATCCCAGTTTTAGATAGTTACGTACGAGCACACCAACTTAGGTTTAAGCCTATGTTATATAACATTACGTAATTCATAAAAGCCTTTGCTTGAATTACATAAGATATCGATTCAACTTGGACCCATGCCAGGGTTGCAAGGATAGATTAAGTTAGATTCGTAATCTTACTGTCGAATACTGTACAACGACACATATATAAACAAATAATCATGTATGGGAGTAATAGAGAGTGACTTTTAACTTGAAAACCCTTTGTAAAAATAACAGCTAACAGCTATTAATAAAGATACAGGATGATTAGTTACGGGTATAAAAGCTATGTCACATTTTAATATTAATTATTGTTTAATATATTTTCCTGCACTCTGTACTATCTGAAATTATTAACCTATCACAATCTAATAAAAAAGAATTCTAATTGAAAAAAGGTGTAATTAAAATATTAGTAGGTGTGGTTATATGCGACCAAAATTATGTATATCTATAGTTTTTAGTGTGTTAGATGTATATATATATATATATATATATATAATGTAGTAGCCGTTAGCATATCTATATGTGTTTTTATATGATCCTTTTCCTTTTCAATTTGATTTTACTATTTTATTCTATTTCTAGTATTTTATGATATAAACTTGTTTTACCTACCTTATCAACTTATTTCTGCATCGTTCAAACGGTTAACTAGCAGAGAATGCCTTCGGGATTAAGTTTTCAGTCATATGAAAATGTATAAAAAGTTTTTTTTAGCTAAATAACTAAAGTATAATATTTAAATTAATTTATTCCTCTAGTACTGTATTAAGTATATTGGTAAATTGACCTTAAAAAAAATAAAAAAAAAACAAGTTGGTTAATTCTTTTATAACTTTGTTAGCGCCAAATATCTAAAAAACTTAATTTGAAAAATGTTTTTTCAAAGAACGGGCATAAAAAAAATTAAACATAAATTAAATATTAAATTGTCTTTCTTTACTCAAAAAAAGTAATATAAAAAATTGAAAATACTTTGTGTCATTAATATGATAAAACGAACCTTTTCAAACAAAATAACGACATTGTTTAATATCAAACAGCTTACGTGCATAAACAGTTTTTGTTTTTTTCTTTGAATAAGGAAAAGTCCGTCCGGCCAGGATGCAAAGAGATTTCTTTGAAAGAAGGTTTTAATTAAGGATGGATTTAAATCATTTAACAAAGGATTTAATGAGATTTCATTACTTTAAAAAATATTATTAAAGTTCTTATAGCTTTACGAACATTGACACAATAAGCTAAGCCAATTCTGATCTTTGAACTTAAAGTATTTAACCATTTTGAAGTCAATGGTATTTATCATTTCATTTATAGGATACCCACAGCTGGACATGGCTTCGTTCATAAATGTCGAATACAACCAGTTGGAAACTGCCTGAATTCAAACCCATTTTGAGGTCCCTGACGAGGTCGTCTATTCACATTGTAAGTTATTTTAAGGCGCCGCTATTGGGGACCACTTGTTCTTCTATCTCATTTTAGGTACAGGGCTATTATTATCAATAATTAATGCATTACATATTTTTATTTTCATGCCCTTTCTTTCTTCCTCCTTTCACCCTTCACATTTTCTCTCTTTCTGCCTTCTTTCCCCCTTCACATTTTCTCTCTTTCTGCCTTCTTTCACTCTTAACATTTTCTTTCTTTTTGCCTTTTTTTACCCTTCACATTTTCTCTCTTTCTGCCTTCTTTCACCCTTCACATTTTCTTTCTTTCTGCCTTTTTTCACCCTTCAAATTTTCTCCTTTCTGCCTTCTTTCACCCTTTACATTTTCTCTCTTTCTTCCTTCTTTCACTATTCACATTTCCTTTCTTTCTTCCTTCTTTCACTCTTCACATTTTCTCCCTTTCTTCCTTCTTTCACCCTTCACATTTTCTCTCTTTCTTCCTTCTTTCACCCTTAACATTTTCTCACTTTCTGCCTTCCTTCGTGCTACACATTTTCACTCTTTCTTCTCTCTTTCCTCTCATTCTGCCTTCTCTTATTTGTCTCATTTTCTCTCTTTCTCACAGCATTCATTTATATTTCACTGTGTTATGGGTTAGACGTTATTGTACGATTATTATTTGTTTCGTTAACAGATATAAATCCGGCAATGATGGCCTTAGAGCTTAAATAATGATGATCGTGATTTTTAACATTTTCATTTTATAGAAATAATGCATGAAATAAATCTTCGCATGCTTACTATTATGTTGACGATCACTATATAATAAAAAGAAAAATAAAAAAGACACCATGACTGTTAGCGTAGTGGGCACGTAAGTAAGAACTATGAATAAAACAGGCCTTTGAAAAGAGCGGGAAAATTCTTTAAATTTATTAAGATAGGCAAAGTGAAACAAGGCAGCATGTTATTTTTAAATAAAAAAATTATAACCAGTTACTATTTGACGTCCCCCAAAAATAGGAAAGGGTTTTGAATTGTGTTCTTGCATCTCCTGTAATGATATATGTTCGGCATCTCTTTACCAGTTCGAATCAAAAATATAGAGATTTGTATACGACATTGCACAGCCAGACGACATTAAAGTACAATAGCGTAGATTAATATTAATCGGTGACTGTAGACCGAAGACCAGGAATTAGATACAAGAAGCTCAAAGTTACAGATCGCAGATTAAAGACCATAGACTGGAGAACAAAGATTGTACCAGTGATGACATACACTTAAACAATTTACGTAAATCTTTGAAAAATCTTATACTAACAAAGTGAATATCACAGCACTTCTAAATCCATTGAAAGTCAACTAAAAGTCCCCTAATGTTACTCTCCTACGAAAACAGTTACGTAAAAAGCAAGATAAGATAACGTATTACAGTCGCTTTTATAAAATGAATACGACACAAAAGAATATCTAATACGGCTCGTAAAAGGAAAAGAAAACATTATACTAGCAGCATCCAAAAAGAGAAATCTGTTCGACAAACATAAATTTATACACATGAGAAATTTTAGTTCCCGCGAGGCCGTCCATCGCATCGACTTGGCAAAGGTCAAGCCTACGCTGGCGCCCCGGCTTTGTCTGTAAAAGTTTGCGATAGAAAATTGTATAGGCGTACCTTCTGCAGTTCTATAACAATGTTTGGACCTACTTCTTGTTTTATTGTATCACATTGACCTTTTTATATTCTCAATATAAAAGAGTTTATAGTTTACTGATTTCTCCTACACGTACATCAATAATATTGAAATACTAGCTGTACCCGCAAAACGTTGTTTAGCAAAAAAAAATAGGGTTTTAATTAACAAAAAAAATAAGGGTTGATCGTAGAGGGGTGAAAATTTAAGGTTGTATGTATTTTTGTATGCTGTATCATAATAAAATAAAAACCAAAAAAATTGTCTAAAAAATAAAAAAAAATAATTTAGGTGTGGACCACCCTTATCACTTAGGGGTATGAAAAATAGATAGTAGCCGATTCTCAGATCTACTGAATACGCATGTAAAATTTGGTAAAAGCCGGTCAAGCCGTTTAGGAGGAGTTCAAGTTCGAACACCGTGACACGAGAATTTTATATATTAGATTATTAATAAATATTTTTATATTTATAACATAAGAGTTATAATATAGCTGTTTAACAAAACAGTCTACACTTGACACAATCTGTGGTAGAGTGAATTAGGTTGAAATAACTTTGCGAAACTTCAAAGCTCCAGGTTATCTGTTCTACGCGCTACATGTCTACTGTCATTTCCACCTGCCAATCTACTGGAGTATGTACTTTCGTTCGTTTACAGTTTAAGGTTCTAGAATGAAAAGCTGCCCGCTCCATAATCGCGAAAAGTGTGGGCGGACCGTGGTTGGATCCGGATCCCTCCTCGGCTCACCTGTGGTCCACGCTGCCGTCCCAACCCGCAAGCACACTCCATCATCACACCCCGTCAAAGCTCTACCGCGAAGAGCCTTAACAACTTGCAAGCGTCCCCGTGTAACTGGTAGGCGTACCAGCTTTAGTTTTTAGTTTTTAAATCTAGTTCACGAACCCTTCCGCTCCCTGAATTCAGTACCGACAAACCTGTAAAAGCCTTAAGGCTAACAGCACAGTTACATCTTATTAAAAAATCTTATTTCTTAATACTTTTCTATTTCTTTTCATCCGATGAACGAGCATAACCATTTCCGCAACCTTCACTATGTCTCTGTCCACTTAGTGGGATTACTACATATTTAAATTAATTATATATACATTCTACCCCTGTACACTACTGCAAGAAGTTATTTGCCTGTCAAAAATTTTTTTTCATAGTGATTACTTTATACAGGTATATGTAAAAATGTCTAAAAAGTTTAAAGCACTTTGCTCACAAACAAGTTACTAATTTACACTTTATTACAATTATTTTTTTCAATCTTTATAATACAAAACACTTAGAAAGTTCGATGAATGAATTCATTACCAAAGGCTTAGGAGAACTGTATTTGTTGCTGATTGTATGTCAACAATCAATTAAAATTAAGCTACTATTTACCAATTGATCTGAATCTAGTGTAATAGGCCTATACATGAAAAGAAAACATCTTTTAAAGCACTCTGAATTCGAGAAACAGGGATATCCTTAAAGATAACGCAAGGGTTCCGAATACCCTTTGCAAAAAATGATATCATATCTTATCTATCGAGCACTCTGTCTACCCCCTTTTCGATAAAAGGATGACATTACACGTTCGTGAAAGATATATCTGTAAGTCATATGAATTCTGTGTAGGGAAATGATATAGATCGGCCTCATAAATAATTCAATTAGACTTCCGCGGAATACTTTCGACCGAGTTGAATGTTCCGATTTAGATATTAGAATGACAATACTGTAAATTATTCTTAAAACATGCCAATTCTAATTAGTAGTGATTTATATCAGAGATTATTTCATCTCGTTCCTTTTTTAAATTTTAATTAGCGTACTCTACTTTCATTCTCCATTTTATCTTAATTCTCATACATCTATTTATAATACTTTTACACGTCGTATTTATTCCTTTGCACATTTACCGCAATATTGCAATACACCTATCCCCCGATTTACACGGTAGATACGTTAATGAGAAAAACGTGAAAATCGAAAATTATAAATTTTCAAATCAAAACCGTGTAAATCGAAAAGCTTGCAGAAAATGCATAATTTTAGTATTTAACAGTAGTGATTTTTTTCAATATTTTTTAATGTACACAGGAATAAAAATAAAATGCATTGACAAGTTAAATTATTTAATATATTACGGAAACACTATTTTTTATTTAATTACAGTACATTAAAAAGAAGAACAAAAAATAAAACCAAAGGTGTTTTATTACCCTTCAACACTGTCAGAAATTACTCTCATTCTTTTTTCCGGAATCGAAGGTTTGAATTCACTTTATCACTCGAAGTTATTTGTGCCGATTCGTTGTTTGAAGCAGAAATATTTACATTATGAGAGATGACTATAAAATCTGTTATTAAAACAAAAAAAACTTGTTTGGAAAACCGTGTATAAGCGAAAACGTGTAAAACAAATACCGTGTAAGTCGAGGGATAGGTGTATTGATTTTGATTCTTATTTTTTAATTTATCAGATTTAGATTCTTACATTTTTGTTAGTACCTGACATTTTTACAATATTCTTTTTTGTTCCTCTCCCTTTTCTTTATATTCAATGCCTTTAGAATTTATGCCCCCGTTATGCAAAATTTTGCGACGATTTCAACGTCGCCCATAAAGGAGGCGATGGTGCCACACCTTTCTTCCTAGTTCTAGCTCACAATCTGTTCTTTGACTTTCGAATATGGTACAGCAAAAGAAGACACCACCGTCTGAGGGACATCGTGTTCTGACGATGATCTGTCAACGCGATGTCCTTTTTCACTTTAAGGATTACTCGAAATACATCGTCTTTCAACAAGATTCTCAAGTTAATGTTTTCGCAAATGCATGTACTTACAATGCTCCGTATTTATAGAACCTAGAATCCATTTTAGTTGACATCTAATGTATCTTTAACCAATAATTCTGTAGAAATTAATATAAAAAACTCAAAATTTTAAATGGGAAAAATTAAAATTTTGTAACCATGTAAACACAACCTTACAATGAATGGCAAACAAATTCACCTGTATCCGTAGCAAATAATGCAAAATAAAAATGGAATGAATATAGAACAAAATGTTTAAAATAAAGTAGAGAAATGTAAAACTGAGGAACGAATGATATTGAATGAAAGATAAAGCTGAAGTACGAAACATTATAAAAAGAATGCAAGAAGAGCGCGCAAATAAACTTAATGTGAAAAAAATTAAATTAAATAAAACAACGCTGCCCTTCCCAAAGATAGGGATACGACAGTCGCCAATAGCGGGGGCCATAAAGAAACGCAAACAAAATAGTTTCCAGTACAGAATTGGCCAAATATAATAAGTAAAAACTATAATCTTAGTTGTAAAAAAAATGTATTGCTGTAACAGAAATACAATCATGAACAGAATGCGCTTGTCCAACTCAAATGGACCAAATCCAAGTTATTCAATCTTCTTTTATGGTTTTTCATAAAAATATATCATGTTTGTAACTTGCATAAATTATATTATGGCGTAAGTTTTTATATAGTTCAGAAAAATTGCAGTGATTTAACACGATAGATGATGTACGAAGATAAGTAGCAATGTATAATTTTAATTTAGTTTTCTAAATAGAGTACATTAATCGACGGAATAACTTGAATATAATAATATATCTAACTAGTTTTGATTACATTAAAAAAGATAAATAAGAGATCATAGTTTTTTTATTTTGAGCTATATGCCCATGTTTTTGAATTTCGTAACAACAAATGATTGGAGATTCGATTTCGCCGAAATGACCGCGACCTTTTCCTTGTCTTTTTGTTTAACCTCCTTACTCTTTCTTACCTTAAATCTATATTTCTTTTCTTACGTGACTCACATGATAAGTAACTTAGACCATCGAAGATCTTGAAATTTGCTATGCCTGCTCATTTTACCATAATTGTGGATAAATCTTTCAGTACTGCCGCTATTAGGTGTTGAAATAAATTACCAGAACCAATTAGATGCGCTAAACAATATATATATCAATATATACATAGAGAGAGAGAGAGAGAGAGAGAGAGAGAGAGAAAGAAAGAGACATGAAGGAGAGTGCAGTTAAGGGTGTGAGTACATACAAATACAAACATTACTATAAACACATATATATGTACAAAAATACTTACACACACACATATTTATATATACATATGAATAATTAAGTAATTTACTTCTTATTAATTTAATATGACTGGTCATTTTTACAAAACTCTGTATAATGTAAACAGTAAAACTATAACGATAAATTATGAGCTGTGGTAGCCCAACGAGAGAGGACAGACTATCGTCACGGCGCTAATGTTCTTTTTTACTTCAACCACCCCCCGCGCCGCGCGCTCTCCTTAGGCGCGGTACAGAGATTTTGGTCACACTGTAGTAATATTGTTTCGAAACGAAAATTGCGTTACCTGATTATACCAGCGTATCTGCTTTCTGTTTCAACTTTATGTAAATAAAGGATTCGTCGTATATCATAAAATTTAGTTAAATATTATTTTTGGGTTTAAAAATATAAAATAGCGAATAGACAGTTACCATTGCTCTTTATAATAAAAAGTGGTATAGCTCGTTCAGAGAAAACTTGAATGCGTTCCACGTCTCGTAAAAACTAACAAAGAAAGAGGTTAACTCCATCTAACTCGAAAGAAATCTCTCATTCATGAAGAGGCTTCACCACTTAGCGAACACTTGCTGAGACTTGTGCAGTTATCTTGCAAACTGCGATAGCTAGTAACGTTGAAACTTGCTTACGTTCCAACCTGCTTTTATAATGAACTCTACTCACCCACTTTAAGAAATGAAGGATGAAGAAAGACTTAATTATTGCTTGATGAAAAGTTTTTTAAAATAACTACTAGATCAATGGATGTGTGTGATACCTATAACAAAACAACATATAAATAGTATCATAAATCTTGGTAACCAAATGTGAAAAGAAAGTGAAAGTGCCTTATTACTTTTAATAAGTCTCTTATTAGTCCTCTATTAAAAATATATACACATACATATATATATATTTATATATATATATATAGATATATGTGTGTGTGTATGTGTGTCAGTCCACTATCACTACTGTACACATCGACTGCCCACTATAAATCTTTCTATTTTCATGTTTTCTGTAGAAAGCGATAATACCGTTCCTTGTACTTTTTATAATTCAATGTATTTCTTTTGTAATTTCAAAAACATGATAAATACGGCGATACAAAAGAGAATTATATGATGCTTATCACGTACAAACCGACTGACTCATAAATAATACCTTAATTTTGGAACAACACATTCCTTAAGTCATATGAAGCGTAATCGACTTTTTGTGTAGACGCCATTTTGATTCTAGAAAATTCGAAATGTTTGCTGAGAAATCGATCTATATATAAAAACTATCAAAGAAGGTAAGTGTGTGCTAGGAACACCTTTGCAATTAGGCCTTTGCCTGAGGTCTATTTGAGCAAGTCACGCAGAATCAATTGCTTGTTCTTTTTGTATCTGAAGCATTTCATCGGGACTGCTACACTAAACTTGACGTCAACGATAAATACAGATGAACACTTTTACTTATCACTGAATATATTTCTTATACTTTAAACATGTTATAATTGAAATAAAATAAATTGTCAACTTATTTTATTTATTTTATTTTTGACTCTACTCTGCTTTGCAAGAAGATACAGGAAGAGACTGCCGTTTCCTTTTACAATATCTACTCCAGTTGAAGACTACGGATAGGCTAGTGGGATGGCAATCATAAAGATAGACAAAACGCTGGATGTCCAGCCGTGGGCGTGAAACGTCTGATGTGATTTTTTAGTTATCATAATTGATTATTAAACTGTTATGGTTGGTCAGCTTACTTCGCCGTTTCCATCTCATCAAAGACATGACAATCCGAAAGAAAGGGTTCCTTTCTTTTTTTATTAACGATGAAATATTCCAAATTTTAAAGACGAATAGAGGATTCTTAGATTATGAATAGTGTGATTTACTAAGAGATGCATAGAGAGCCATGTAGACAGTCAAGGCAACCTCTATTTTTGATAACAGTTATAACGTCATGAATAATAAAAGGATCTATATTTAGTCACTTCCGCACATGCAAACACAGAGTCGTTGGCACTAATCGGTGTAACATAACTTTTTAAGATGCCCCGTGGAGGTAATATAATAACCATAGATAATAACTAATAAAATAAACAGTTTATATAGAGTTATAAGATGCGGTCCTATCGCTCGAGGCGATCTCTATCAGACAACTTTTAGACGGAGATTAGAGATATGAAGGAGACGGTAGTTAAGGGTGTACATACGTACAAATACATATAATACTATACACACATAATTAAGAATAGTACCAATATTTAGCCACTTCCGAACACAGAGTCAAACTAGACTCTGAGTTTTGCACTAATCGGTGTAACATAACTCCTGAAGATGCCCCGTGGAGGGATGAAACACGTGTTGAGTGAACGGTGGCAGTTGTGTGATTCGCATTGTTTGCCGCATGCGCATTTATCAGCGGGCTGGCGGGCGGTGCACTTTGTTGCACGACTACCACTGCATGTGCGGAAGTGGCTAAATATTGGTCCTTTTCTTACTTAGGATGGACTTTCGCAAGGTAACGCCTGATTCCATTAAATACTTATAACATGATGTTTAAACTATACACTAATAAGTGCAGAGCCTCTCAAAGGCTAACGATTATTTTCCCTTAATTTAACTGACCTACAGTACCTGGAGCGCAGAGCACGGTTGCGGTTTAACTGAATCATTGTAAATTACCGGCGTCGGCTGAAAACTATTTAGTATTACGTGAGTAAGGCATATTTGGTATAATTTTAACCGGTATTTTAACCGGTCCCGCTTTGTTATAGCTTAAAAACATGCGAGACGTTGCGTATGCACACAAAAGTTACTAGGCAGTTAGTTTATTAATAACACATAAAATTGGTTCAATATAACCTATATAAAAAACGAGATCGTGTCAGGAATAAGATGATTCATACATTAATTAAAATAATCAGCTTAAAATATTAACAGGTTGAAGTAGAAATATGAAAGCAATGTAGAAAACAGAACAGTATTAATATTTAGTCACTTCCGCACATGCAGTGGTAGTCGTGCAACAAACACAGAGACAGACAGACAGACTCTGTGTTTGGCACTAATCGATGTAATAACCCCTGAAGATACCCCGTGGAGGTGCGAAACACGTATCAGTGATTTGACGGTGGCGGTTGTGTAATTCTCATTGTTTGCCGCATACGCATTTTTTAGCGGGCTGGCGGGCGGTACACTTTGTTGCACGACTACCACTGCATGTGCGGAAGTAGCTAAATATTGGTCCTTTTCTTACTTAGGGTGGACTTCCGCCAGGTAACGCCTGATTCCATTAAATATTTAAGATCGTTTCGTTTCTAATTCCATTTGAATAAAGTATATGAATATATGAATAGCTTTTTATTTCAAAATGAAATGGAACAGTTATTGTGGCAAAGCGAAATAATAACTGAAACTTTGTTAAAATGCATTTGCCTTGTTAAGATTTATGCGAGTTCTTAGCGAAGATGAAACTTCCGGATACTCGAACAAAGGAACGAAGATGTTTTAAATAATGTAATTCTTTTAACTTAAATCAAAGAAAGAAAGAAGAAAGTATGCGGATACGCGAATACGGAATATTCTGAAGAAGTCCGGATACAAATTACGAATGCACTTCGGAATGAATTTCCTTTTAATTTTATAATCTAACTCTTTTATGATACGAATTTAAATATTCGAATTATGCACTCCTGGATTCTAGAATGTTACTAGAATCGTATGCTGGCCAGTTACAATTTTTTTTTTAAATCATTCTTACGCGTTCGAATTCATATTCGAGCGCCGATTTGAATTCGGACGCCATCTTATGATCGCTGCCGTTGCGTTACTCGTGTAAATTGTAAATACTCTTTGTACATATGAATACATCTTCTTCATCAATCTTGGCTACCATCTTCCTCGCCAAATTGCTCGACTCGCCAAATTGCTCGTGAGTAACTCACCTCTGTGAGCTAATTCTGTTTGTACTATTATACAGAGGAATTAGTCGAAAAAAATCCCAAATTAAATACCGCATTAGAAAAGCATCCAAATTCAATTCTTACATACAGTTTTTAATTTTTTTTCTAAAGTTAATATAAATAAATTTAATAAGTTTTCTGATGAACACTCTATCTTCTGTAACACACTATACCGAGCAAAGAAGTCGGAAGATTTAAAATATTTTGTATTATAAAATATTTATTATATCTATTACGTCTAGCATACATTTAACAATTGAAACGCAATGATATACAAAAACTTGGTGATAGTTGGTAAGGATGAGGTAGTTCCTGCTGTAGAGCATCTTAAACTAGATAAATGAGGGTGGTGAGTGACACTGTTAATAGAAACAAAACAGTATAGATAATAGGTACCTAATAAACTGCACATAAAATAACTAGAAAATTAACAATAGGAAAAATGAAATGAAAAAAGTGTAGTAATGTATTAAGAAAGCACAACCCAAAGAAAACTGTGATAAAATAAAAAAAAAACAGAATATGTAAATAATGAAATAAAGAATTTAAAAAAAATGTACCTAGCCACCTAAGAGTAATAAGATGATGGAAGGAAGGCGATAAAAACAAGAAGGAATAAAAGAACAAAATGAAAGATATTGTGATGGGAATTAGGTAAGAATAAAAGAAATTGAGAAGTATGACAGTGAGTGAAGAATAAAGATGAAAAACCTGAAAAACTTATTTGTAAACAAAGACCCTGATCCCAACTAATAAGAGGTACGAGAGGCCTCCAATAGCGGGGGTCATAAAAAAACTAGATAGAGAAAAAGGAACTTGAATGCAGGTAAAAACGGAAAAAATGTCTAGTATATGAAGGGTAATAAATACAGGAATAAGGATATATGCAGAAGATTCAAGGCTACTGATGTAGTTTAAAGAATCACTCGTCTGAATGGCAGCGGGGAAGGAACATCGTTCGTGCAACCAATGGCCGTTGTGGCTGAAAGGTTCAGCGACAAGCAGGTAGACGCAGTGTGTGCTGGAGGTCCACTGGAACTTAATACATTTTGAGAGTGGTCTATATAAAACAAAATTTACTTACCTTTTTTATTATGATCGATGTTCCACATATATTAAGTTCCGCGAATTTGTTTTACATTCACATTTAATATTGCCGATTTTTGACTCACGTTATTGAATTTTAGTGTTTAATTTAAAAAGTTAGTCTCTTAATTTATCTTAACGACACTCTAACAACGATCATTGTTTAACTTTATCGTTTGTGTGACTATTTCATCCCTACTCCATTTTTACACACTCAGGTTGTGTATAATAAAATACTCAGCATATTGAAAGTTTAAAGCTTTTGATGACAAAAATACAACCAGATGTAATAAGCTATACTATGTATATAATCTCAATATTGAACACAAGATTAAACCAGCGCTTTGTCATGTTAATCACATTGACTGAATTTTGAGTGGTCGCTATTGGATAGCGAATTGATTAAGCATTCATAATAAATATTTATTGGAATCAGGCGTTTCCTTGCGGAAGTCCATCCTAAGTAAGAAAAGGACTAATATTTAGCCACTTCCGCTAATATAGTGGTGGGTACGGCAAACAATGCGAATTACACAACTGCCACCGACAAAGAACTCAACTGTGTTTAGCACTAATCGGTGTAACGTAACTCCTGAAGATGCCCCGTGGAGGGGTGAAACACGTGTTGAGTGGTTTAACAGTGGCAGTTGTGTAATTCGCATTATTGGCCGCATACGCATTTATCAGCGGGCCGGCGGGCGGTGCACTTTGTTGCACGACTACCACTGCATTTGCGGAAGTGGCTAAATATTGGTCCTTTTCTTACATTCATAATAAATAATGGAGAAGTGAAGAATCAATATTTACATCTTTCATAACACAATGAATATTAAATGAATTGATTCTTTTTCTTAATTTAAGCAAATAGAAGATCATTGCAAGGTATAGATCTCAAAGATGGCTACGATGTCCAACTGCAATGCGTCCATTCAGTAACTTTCTGCGACCTGAACTGTATCGCCAGTCTCGAGGTCGTCATTAAAGAAACTTTTGTCCTCTACAGCATGGATGCACAGACCGCGGCCTGCCGGTCGAATACTGGTGACCCGCCGACAGCAAAAATAATGCTCTCGTACATTCGAAAAATATTGAATTCTATTCCAGGATAAAACCAAAAAAATTTAATTACCTATACTTCTGGTGGCCGGCCCGCCATCAGTTCATGATTTGCTCGAGTGGCCCCTAGTCTTAATAAGTCTGTGCAACCATGCTCTACAGCCACTGGTTGCACGAGCGATCTGCTCCCCCCTCTACCACCTCAGACGAACAATTCTTCAAACTACGTTGCTAACAAAATGAAAATTCTTTGAAATCGATTTCATCCTGCTCAAACTAATTCAGTTCCGATGAAAAGACTTTTGACTTTAGCCAACACCTGTTCTAGTTGTCGAAATATTCTTCTTTGGTATAGCCTGAGACCTAGACTAATGAACCTAGACCTTTTTCGATTCGGTTTATACCTGCACATTGGCTTTTTACTGAATAGCCAGAAATTGCACAGAGGAAAATCAGGCGAATGCAGTGGTTACAGAACGATAAGGTACGAGTTTTTTAACTATATTTTTTTTTCAAAATATTTAGCAACTTTGACACCAATCTACACACAAAGCATCTTTCGAATTTAAACAAACAGACCATTGACTAATGTTATAGACAGTCCTATCAGCCCTAGAAAAAATAATTACCTGCCTTTCAAATACCTGGGATTTTTAAATGACATTTTCTCCTTACTTTTTCATCACAGGTAAAACAATCAAATAATAATAGAAATCAAAAATAAATAAATTCATTTATCGAAACAAAATATGTCAAATAGAAAAATCAAAATAGATAAAAATAAACACAAAATTATGTATCCAAAAACTTATATCATTCAGGCAAATATTCTAGCTACAACCTTTGTTATACAAATACGGAATAGTACACATTTGACAATTGCATCGTGCATTGTTTATCAAGTAAATTAGAACATCCTGTGTACAATGGAGTGTATAATTCCGCACGAGATTGCATATATACGTAAATAGCTAAATGTATAACAAATATCTCAGTAATCTGCTGTAGGATAAATGCCTGTCAGGAGCGAATATTAGCTCATTTCTGGAACGTGCTTCTAGAGCTTTGACAGGGTTATTTAAAATTTGATTGGGTTAGGTTAGTAAAGTTGAAAAATCTTAAGCCCGAGTTTATTGGAATAGTATTAAGGTATCCCCTGCCTGTCATAAGAGACTACTATAGAGTGAGAGTCTTCATCATCCATTCAATGCGTACTCCACTCGACTTCGAGTGCCGGTCTGGTGTAAAAATCAGGGAGGAATCAATAGCCTCCCTGATTAGAAAAGAAGATACAAAAGAATAGTTCCTCCTACTATGTAGAAAAATAATAAGCAAAGTGATAGATAAAAATAAAAAAAATTATAAAATTGTAAACAAATAAGATTAACTTAGATAAAATATAGTGATAAAATTTAAAAAAAATGTGTGGAGAAATCGCAATGGACTCTACACCCGAACGATGAATCGATAGAATGCTAAAAAATTTCGTCTCTACTAATTTAACATATAATATAGATCAATGCTTCACGAGGCCAGGCATTCTCGGAGTACCTTCACCAGTTTTAGCCCAAGGAGAGTCTCCTCTATGAACCTGGTGTGGACCTGACCGTGGTGCATCTGATAACAGACTGTTCCGCATTCGGATGACACTGTCATCTCGTTTTGGCACTGAATGCCGATCGAGAATAGAAATAGATGAGACGATCATCCCCTCCATAATAAAAGATGATGGTTGCGGAATAATCTTCACATACTGCAGGGGAGGTTGTTTAAATGTAACTAAGAGGAATATAAGCTAGATTAAAATAGCGTCAGGTAAGCAAAATAAAAACTAAGTATTGTGATAAATGTGACATCTGTGATAGAAATGAAAATTAAATCGTTGGAATAATATGTGATAATTGAGGAGAGGATGAGAGGAGATGCAAAGAAGGAACTTAAGAATTAATGAGAATGTATGACTTTGTGATGTATGATAGAAAATGAATGAATGATAATATGAAGACCGACAGACAAGAAGTTCTTTTTCCAAAAATAAGATAGAGTGTACAAGAGATCTCCAATAACGGGGATCAATATAAAACAGTAAAAATAAAAGAATATGAACATAAAAATGTATTTAGAATTGTGATAAATATAACATAACATAAAGTAGATTAAGCATTCTTATATATCCCATGAGAAATTGCTTTTAAGAACCTACACTAATAAAGAATATTTTGATTTTGATTTTGAAATCTATGGTGAAGAATTATATCCAAACTGGATATCTAATCTATTACTTCTAGCGGTTCAAAGGTACGGAGAATATAGTATAATTAATTTTAATAAGAATTAATCCGAATTTTTTAAATACTTTTTGTTACTGTATGTGTGTGTGTGAGTGTGTTGTAAAAGACCTATACGTTCACACCATTAAAGCTTATATATCTACAACCAATCACCCTGTATCATCGTCATCAGGATGAGAGAACGTTGCTGCCTATTCTCTGAAAACTATTTTGTGGGCAGTAGCAATAATATATTATAACTAGCTGATCCCGTAAACGTTGTTTTGCAAAAAAAAAATGATATTTTAATTTACAAATAAAAAATAAGGGTTGATCGTAGAGGGGTGAAAATTTATGGTTGTATGTATTCTTGTATGCTGTATCATAAAAAAATAAAAACAAAAAATTTCGTTAAAAAAATAAAAAAAATTTTTCGTAGGTATCACTTAGGGGTATAGAAAAAAGTAGCCGATTCTCAGACCTACTGAATACGCATATTTAATTTGGTAAAAATCAGTCAAGCCGTTTCATAGGAGTTCAAGTTCGAACACCGTGACACGAGAATTTTATATATTAGATAATTAATTTACGAAGTGTGAAGTATATATGATTATATCTCAAAAACCGATATGTCTTGTATAAAGTAATAAATCAACTTACCTCGATCATAACTAAAGAAAAACTTATACTTTTAATAACGTAAACACATTGATTTTAAAGCGCTGAATAATAATATTACACGGTCTTACTATCTGCCGCAGCTATCGAAGCGTAATAAACGCATAAATGCACAAGCGCTTTAAGCTCCTTTACGCTGGTTGTATTCAAATATCAAATGTAAATCTAGCCTACATTTTCAACATCAGACCGCAACTCCATTAATGCAAATATTTTAATATAATATAAATGCTTGTTGAATAATCGTTGCATCGTATTATATATACTTTAAATATCGCATAAAATTTACAATACAGAAAGTATTTCTTTGTTTATTTATTTAATAGCTATACCAGCGAACTGTACCATCTAACGTAGTAGCCTGTAAGGTTTTTTTCTCGTTACTCTCACCGTATTTGTTAGAGATACTTTAGTAAGAAAAGGACTAATATACAGCTACTTCCGCTATGTAGCAGTAGTCGTGCAATAAAGTGCACCGCCCGCTAGCCCGCTGATATATGCGCGTGCGGCAAACAATGTGAATTACACAACTGCCACCGTTAAATCACTCAACACGTGTTTCACCTCTCCACGAGGCATTTTCAGGAGTTATGTTACACCGATTACATATATCACCACCGTTTGATATATCTAATATATAAAATTCTCGTGTCACGGTGTTCGAACTTGAACTCCTCTGAAACGGCTTGACCGATTTTTACCATACTTTATATGCGTATTTAGTAGGTCTGAGAATCGGCTACTATATATTTTTCATACCCCTAAGTGATAAGGGTTGTTCACCCTTAATTTTTTTTTTTTTTAAGGAATTTTTTGTTTTTATTTTTTTATGATACAACATGCAAAAATACATACAACCCTAAATTCCCTCTACGATCAACCCTTATTTTTAAATTGAAAATTAAAAATATTTTTTTTGCAAAACTACGGTTGCGGGATCAGCTAGTGTATATATATATATATATATATATATATATATATATATATATATATATGAGTCCCAATTATACAACAACTGTAAAATACAATCCGATTTCTAATTTCGTGCCATTTGCATGGATTTTCGGCCCTGCTTATCGCAAAGATAATCCGCCTTTTTGTAGCTAAATCCTTTTTACATTCCTACGCGACCTTGCCTTGGACCCTGAAACCCTTTTCTTTGGGTCGAAAAGTCGAGGCTCGAATTAAATGATGTATCGGTATTTACTTTTTTCAGTATTTAGTACTAAGTGACCTTAGGTTTTAAATTTTAATGAAGTCGACAACTGACTTTGCCAAAAAACTGTTTGTAAATAAGTGTAATAAATCCTGCTTAAAGTTTTTTTTATCTGTAATCAAGCACGCTGTAGATGAATATATTTAAAAGCTCATTATAAAACTGTCAATAATTATAATTATATAGATAATAAAGTATTTCTAACAGAATATGAACAACGTAATTATATTACATCTATAATCAAACATCCTGTATATGGATACTCAAAATGCTACAAAAGACTCGTAATAATTATATTTTAGTATGTGATAACGTATTCTATGTTATTATTTCAATGAACTTTAGGTAAATGTATATCTGAGATAGACATTAAACCCAGAAACCATTGTATCGTTTGAAATGAGAACATCATTTATTCATAAATGTTGCCATAGCAGAGCACGTCGCATTAACTGTGTTACCATATTACGAATTGCCGTCGCCGTGGCAATGTGGCTTGATATTTTCGAAATTCAAAATTCGTTCCAATTTCGAAACTCCTGTGACGCTTTACGGAAATGAGTCGGTATGAATGTACATGTATAAATAAATAATGAATGAATGTATAAACGACTTGTATTTTTATATAACCTTCTCTATTTATTTATTTAAAACACTTTTTTATATATTTTCTACATTATTGCGAACTTAATGCCCAAAACATTCTCTACCTGTTAACTGTTAGGTTAATTAATAAAGAGAGATCAAACAAGAGAACAAGTTAATATCATAAAACAATAAATAAAGTAAAGAAGTAAAATCAAATTCAGAAGGAAAATAATCTCATAAAAACACTTTATATTAATATGCCAATTACTAATACTTACTGTAATTATGAATTAATATACTATATTATATATATGTTAATATGTACATATACTGTTTATATAAATATAATTAATAATATAATCCAATTATAGTGATTAAGTCAGCTTGTCAAGCAACAACTTTCGAACCTTCGCTTTGAATGCGCAACGATTCTTGATCATCCTGATATCGAGGAGGAGCTCGTTCCGGAGAAGAATAGGTTGTATTGCGAAGGAGTGAGTAAAGTCAGTGATATAGGGGTCATCTAAGTAGATTGCTTGAGGAGCGAAGTATTTTCGTGTATACTGGCTACGAACTGGAATTGAGAAGATAAGTAAGCATATGAAGTAGGAGAAGAGAGTAAAGAGAAAAGTGTTGTCAGTGCACGCAAAGAGCGGCGCTGTCGGATATGCAGCCATTTTAACTAAGGGTAGGAAGGTATATGGTCTAATTTACTTTTACGGAAGTATATTACGCACACAGTGAAAGATAAAAAGTGACACATTGATTCTAAAACAGTTTAAAATCTTGAAACCTGTTTCTTCACATATAAAAGAGAAAATTCTTTTTCAACTCTCTCTCATTCTTCTTCAACAACTGAACTTGTAACCTGGAATCGAAAATGATAGTAATTGCTGCCTCTAATCACAATAAATGTACGTAAATAGCAAATATATAATGTCGAGAAAAATACCTTTCGCTAGACATTTGTAATAACAATCATATTACAATATTCCCCCGACAAATTGAAGTCAAGAAACGTATAAAGTGGATTAAATCGAAAAGATAATTCTCATAGAAATAAGCATTGCAGTCTTTTTTATAATGGAAACATCTCCCTATCCTATTCTCCCTCTTCGCTTATTAAGCTCGTTGTAAAAATAATATGACATTGAACGATCCATTGACATAAAGCAATTGAAAGATATTTGTTTTTCTTTATTCATTCATATATTTCTATATAGAAAGTCGAGAATTGTGTTATTCTTACCATATCCCTAAAGAGTCTTACTTAAAACGAATAAAAGATACAAATCCTTGATGGACCTGAATGTACGCATATTTATTCAACTTCAATGGTATTTCATTTTTTAAACTTAAAATTAAAAATTAAAACTTTATTTTTAAGTAAATCTTACTATAGCATTCAAAAGTTTTTTGTTGATTGAAATATATGTGTATTGTTGATTCATTTACATGTTTGATATTCTTCTCAACAGATTACGTTCCATGTCGGTGGCAGCTTACTATTTATAATGTAAAAATAATAAACGATTCAATGGCGCATTTAAATACCAACTTGTATAAAGATATTTTATATTTAAATTTGATTATTATTTGCTATATTATAATATTATTACTTGTTTCACATTACGATCGACGATCTAAAAGCTCATACAAATGCCCACTTGAATAAAATAATTTCAAAATTTAATTTGAATGAATAAGTTGGAAAAATAACATAAGAGTTTGGAAGGTTTCAAATAAAGGATACGGTTGTCATAATAATGAAGCTGTAGTAACAATGAGCTGACGTCATCTAACACATCTTGAGAAGTCTTGAAACTGCCCTTTTTAAAAGTAATTTAAAACTAGGGGCAGTATAGAGCCCATATAGTAAGCAGAAACGATAGCCACTGAGGCCCTAAGGTTTATAAACGCAAGACTTTATGCACATAGTGAACACACAACCTTGTTGAGAAAGTTCGAAGATGCTAGATGCCGAATGCTTTTAAACAGAGCTTTTGGAAATGTACGGGGAAAACTTTGTTGAACTTCCGACGTCATTACTGCAATTATGACTTCTTCTTCTTGAAGTGCCTCTCCAACTAGTGGAGGTTGGCTATTAGCTTCCTGCTCTCTTCCTTATTTTTGGTTCTGCGTAATAGCTCAGCAGCGCTGGCGATTCCGGTCCACTCTCTAATGTTACGAAGCCACGACTTTTTTCTCCTACCAACCTTCCTTTTACCAGCGACCTTTCCCATCATGATAAGTTGAAGGAGATTGTATCGTTGGTGTCGAAGAACGTGTCCCAAGTAAGCGATTTTCCTTCGTTTTACTGCAATTATGACGATGAAGCATAAATAGGAAAATAAAATGAAGAAAAGCTTACAGATAAAAAATCAAGCAATGGTAAACTGACCCGTATTCGCAAAAGAAAAATATCAGTGTGAAGTGGAGCTGAAGGAACAGATGGAAAGTGGCACCTTCGCTCTCTAATAATTGCAGATAAAGAACGCTGCCGCAAATTCTTAGATTATTGCAGAAAAGTTGTAAAGACTTTTTTATTATTTCTAATTTTTGTCATTAGGGTGTTTTGTTCATTATTTTTTTTCGCGTTTATTGAGCGCAGTTGTGAGAGAGATCTATCTTTTCTTAGCTGCGAGTCGCAAAAGCGTTTCATTATTATTTAAAAATTTTCTTATGGGTAAATACAGCTAAAATTTATATATATAAACAAAATAATTTAGAAATTTTTACCAATTATACATTAATATGTGCATTATTTTATTACAAGTCGCTGCAGGTTTAAGACAATGTGCCGGGTCGACTCATCAAAAGATTTTGCCGTAGATTTTTTCCTGAGGTTCGGTAAGTATAATGGAGTTACGTTAAGGTTTTCGCAAAGGATGTCAAGGAGGTTGTAGACAAAAAATAATGATTAAATTAAAAAATGTGAGGACAAGTGTAATGAAAGAAAAAAGGTTAAATATGAAATAAAAGCATGACAGAGGAGTTTTAAATTAAAAACTAAATGATATAAAAAATGCAGCTTAATAAGAGAGGACACTTTTGTGAGGTTTGTAAAAGAAAGGAAGAGAACAAAAGAAAAAGAGATAAATGGAAAAGGATGTAGCAATAGAGATTGTAAATATATTAAAAATAAAAAAAAATTGCTAAATAATGTCTCTTTCCTGAATACGATAGGGTTTTTCCGACCCAGAAGCCTCCAATAATGGGAATCATGAAATAACTCAAGCAGTGGATATATCAAGTGTTTGGTATTTTAAGTATCAACTTAAAAATGATTTTCTTGATAGAAGAAAACGAAATATTATTTGACTGAAAATCATTTTCCTCCCCTGTTGTTGACTTACTGAAATATAAAAAACATAAACTGTATATTTATTTTTGATTACATCATATAAGAGTAGGGTGTTCAAAGAATAGGCTTCGTTATAAATAGGCCGTATACATTATCAGGTAAATTTCTCATAATAACCTCTACGCGATATATAAAAACTTTGTTGTGAAAGAATAAGGCTTAACCCGAGGCTTGGTTCCCGCGTTCATTTCGCACGCAAGGCCATTTCTAACAACTTGTGATATTAGGTCGAGAAAAACTTTTGCCATTATTATCATTACATGGTTTCTTATACTCACAAATATCACGCGTACTAGCCAAATGTTTAGTGTTGAAGATTTATTGTGACGAAAACAATATACGTTAATATCAGTGAATGTAACTATTTATATGTACACATATATAAAAATATTTCACATATCTTGTACCTTAACCAAAAATAAACAAGGACAATTATAACATAATAGGGAAGAAGATAAAAGGTGTCACTATACATATTGAAACATAAACTATTGGCATCATTAAAGCCTTACAGTCGGATATAGGCCTCCCCCCTAATTTCCGATAAAACCGTTTGGTAGCGGCCTATATACATCGTCTTCCAACGACCGGTAAAATGTCGTAAGTAGACCTTATGCCTTGACCTGACGTTCCGTGGAGTAAGGAAGAGAGATGAAGAAAGTCTATACTTATTTCATAGACTGAAACAGAAATAAAAAAAAGTATATAAAGAATCATAAATAAAATATAAGATTAATATTTTAAATCGTAGATACGTAGGCAGTTTTGCAAGTTGTATAAATAAAAAAAACAATTTTTTTTTTTAATATAGAATCATTAAAAAAACAATTTCAACGTCCTAGTTTTTTGTACGTAAAATAAAAAC
Organism: Battus philenor; assembly: GCF_028537555.1. Lineage (NCBI taxonomy): Eukaryota > Metazoa > Arthropoda > Insecta > Lepidoptera > Papilionidae > Battus > Battus philenor. The sequence continues at coordinate 13,303,845 of NW_027181678.1, read as the reverse complement.
GACAAACATAAGATCAAAGGTACAGTAATCTATATTAATAACGAAATTACGAAATCAAAATGTATTTCAGCACAAATGTAGAATCGAATTGGAAAGTAACTTTCGAGATTGGGCCTTTAGATCATAGAGTACGATTCCCAGTTTAATATCTTATATAATTTACACTTTCTGCATTACTTATTTGCCACTGCTCCCGTGTTTCCAGAGGATTTTATTCCACTATGATCACCAACCCGCCTGGCAACCGTGGCAATTGCGGTATATCCTAAACAGATATCTATGGGGTAGGCATATTTTTCAATGTTTCTATAGGGTGAAACAAAGACGAATACTTTATGGAATGTAACATAAACGGTTAAGGAATAAATCATGGAAAAATCAGAATATATCTTCTGGTATCTTGTCCAAATGCAGTCATTGTTTCAGTATTAGAAAGTCTAACATTGAACATATGCTTTCTTCATAGATTTTCATAGATGCCTTTGGGAAGGTCTATGGTTTAGAACGACGACATTTTATTATGGATACTACGATAGCGCTACGAATATGCTACGAATGTGCTACGAAAGTTCTACGTTATTTTATTTATTAACACCATTCCACAGATGGTATTATGTTGATTTGCCACCACTTTAAGAAGCTATGGTATATGTTAGGGAAGTAGAAGCTGCCATTATTTTATGAAGATAGTTTTAAACACAAACAGTAGCACAGTTTGTAAATACATAACATTTACAATTGCGATCAAAAAACTATTGTGAATTATATCCAATGTCTACACACTTTCTTAGCAGGTTCATATTTAATCAGATCAGGTGTAAAACACAAAAATAAAGGTATCTAAAGGTATGTACATATATATGTTTATGTTGCAATCATTTAAATATGGGGTCGCTACCATAGTGCTTACTGTTTAAACATTTTGACTAAAAGAAGGATGGTTGAAAAAGGATCAATATCCTGCTGCTTATGTATGCTATAATGATTATTGCTTCCACGCACAATGAAACTTTTATTGTGTGTCAGAGAGGAGCTCAAATTAAAATGCGACTTGTGTTCAAAAGATACATTATTTCACTATGCCGAACTTTCACATATCAATGCATATATATTCACAATTTCGCAGCTACGCAAACCCCAACCTATATACCCGCGAACAATACTTCACTTTGGTATTCGATAAATTATTGCTTTGTTATCGCTTCGTAGCGATATATTATATATACTAGTCAGACGACCATTTCTCTGACTAGTATATATAATATATCGCTGGCTAGTCATTCCTAGATGAGGTAAAGAAACAATAAAACCCACTGAAAGATGGGCTTCTATCGTAAACAGCTTACGCTGCTTTATTTCATCTCACCGTCTACAAGGTAGACGGTGAAAGATGCAATAAACTAAAGGACGCAGAATAAAGCCTGCATAAATATATTGCCTTAATTAACCCCCAAATACTTTTTCGATGTGGCGCCGTCAGCCCCGACTGGCACGATTGCGGAACTCGTCTTTTGTCTCATTTGTGTCGGATACTTGCTCGGTCGTTACACTATGTTGTTGTTGATATATTTTGTTAACATATAGGTCAATTAAAAGACATTACAAATATATATTAAAGCTGCTTTTATAGCCCAGTACAAATCCGTGATTCGAGCCATTTCCGTTAAAAAACAGCGGACAACATTAATAATGTTTTATCTAAACACAAAATATTCATGTTATCGAGGTTACAGATTAAGAAATAGCTTTTTAAAATCCTTTCGTTATCATAATTCGTTTACTACCCCCATAAATTACGTAGGCTGTTACCTTCCTCGTCTTAACAGATCTAAATGTAATATAGATAATAAATGAACATTTGTGATTAAATTATTATGGGTATAGGAGGCAAAAATTATGAATTGATTTAATTTAAAAAATATTTACTATCATTTATACATCACTTATTTACGTTATGCGAAAAATGCCGGAAAAGCCTAACTTGAAACTAGGCAAATTATGATACAAAATAGTAAATTGCTTAGATCATCGGAAAACTTAAAATTGACTATGCCAGCTTATTCTACAATATTTATGGAGAAATCTTTTACTATTATCGCTGTCAGTTTATGAAATAAGTTACCAGAACTAATAAGATGCGCCAAATCGCTGTCATCATTTGAAAATATGGTCAAAGAGCACTTCCTTGGCCTCTAAAATAGGATATTGTGTAGTATTCGTATTTATATAATAGATTTTCTACGTAAATATACATAAATATACGTATATATACATATATATATGTATATGTATATAAGTAAGAAAAGGACCAATATTTAGCCACTTCCGCACACGCAGTGGTAGTCGTGCAATGAAATGCACCGCCCGCCAGCCCGATAAATGCGTATGCGGCAAACACTGTGTTTGGCACTAATGGCTAAATATTGGTCCTTTTCTTACTTAGGATGGACTTCCGCGAGGTAACGCCTGATTCCATTAAATAGTATATGTATATTTAAGTATTGTTCAAATATGTATAGGTACACTAACTGCCCTTTTCTTTTTGTCTTTTATCTCCATTCGAAAAAAATTGTTTGGTATCGCCTCGAGCGATAAGACCGCCTCTTGTTCCTCTGTATAAATTGTTTCTTTTTTTAGTTATTATCTTTGGTATACAATAAAGTATAAATAAGTAAATTAAACAAATAAATAATAATGGTCTCCCATAATGGCATCCTAACACTTAAATCCACTAGACTCCACTACAAGGGTCAGCAAACTCATTCAGTTTTCTTTCGTTTTCGAGTTTCTAAAAGTAAATAGTTGTATAGAGATAAGTCTATACAGCCATTACATTTTTGAACACAAAGTAGAATATCTTTTTTGTATGTTAAAAGAATCCAAAACAACCGACATTTCTATATAAATGAATAAGCAAGTTGTATTGACATTGGGCGGGCCACAAAACGCGCGATTATAAGAAGAATGGGGAGATTCTTTGACGAAAGCAAGTATCCGTCATTGACCAGCGAAATGGCAATTTGGACCGGCAGGCTATTTACTGGTTAGGGCGGCTAACTGGGGTGCTAAGGTCCTGGAAATGAGACTACGAACCAGTCCTTTTGGAAATGTGCAGAGGTCTTTGAACAGCAGTAGAAAACCTGATATGATGATGATAAATCATTTAGATATATGGTCCAGTAAAATAATATGACTAGTTTGTAAGGGATACATGACTTTATCATCAACGGTGCATCGAAAAAGGAAATTCCACAGAAATATAAACCTAGGATCCTAAAAAGAATCCCACAAGCTAAAAGTTTAAGCCCATATATAAAATTAAACTGTTCACGCATTGAAAAATTATTTTATTTCTTAAAAGCTATATCAATCAATATTTATCGTTGAAATAAACTATTTATTTACTTCAAATTTAGTCAATAAATCGAATGATTGCTTTGGAATATATTACTATTCCACTGAATATAAGACGTGCTAACTCACTACCTATTTTCAAGAAAATGGTTAAGAACCATTTATTAGACCTATAATTATCTATCTCTTAATTCAATTCTTTTTCTTCCTCTGTTTGTTCTGAGGCAAGTGCGATCAAACCAATACTGAACGAAGTCAGTTAGATGTTTTTATTTATTATTGTATTATATTTATAATATGTATTAAACCTTATTTATTATAAGTATATATACTAAATACATATGAATGTATGTCTATGTATGTTTATGTTCGTTTGTTTGTAAATATGTATTTTTTGTATACGTAAACTACCCATTATTAGTAATTTTACCTTTTCCATACTATGGTTATCTGTAAGAGATTGCCTTGTGTGATAAGAGCGGTCATTGTACTTTTTTGTATATTATTGTAAAACTTATTAAATCTATCTTAAGGTACACAATAAATAATATAAAATAAAAATACATTCTTTTATTTTTTTCTATTAAAATGTTACACTTAAATAAATTCTATCAATATAAAATTCAGTCGGGATATGTAGTTGAAAATAAAATAAATTCTAAGTCAAGCCATATTTACTATAAAATTGCGTGCTTAGATCATAGATAACTTACGCAAAGCAGTGTCAAAAACTTTACTTTTGGTACAACAAGGACTCGCTATCCTATTCCTCGGAGACTTGCCTTCATTAGCTTAATCCGTTTAATACAACAAAAGCCTTTCAAGGACCTTTAAGCTCTAAATAGAGCCTTTGCGAATAATTATAGAATTTATGGCTGCTGACCTGGTAAATATGCGAGCATCGCTACCGACTCTCTCTTAAATTAATGTTTCTTGAAATAAATGCGGTCACTGGATCATTATGTTATATAATATATATGATAAATAACTTATAACTATAATAACTTGCCTTGTGGAGGCTACTTTAGATTCTCCGAGGAGGAAGTAGCCACCCTGTTAAGATGCTTCGACTCTTTATATAAATACATAGTTAGCTTAAGTAAGATTGAATGAACAACTTTGCAACCGGAAAATGTGGCTAAAGATAGTGATGCATAGAAGGTATGTGAAGAAATTGTGAAGAAAGGAAGAAGATAAAATGCCATATACTATGACGGAGGAAAGAAGAAAAATAAATGAAACTATACAGATATAGTTATTATATCGATCCGAAAAAATTAAAGAGATCCGTAAAAAAAATCTTGTTAACAAAAAACCTTTCAAAGCAAAATTGTTTGTGCAAAAAGGTTCTCGTATATCGACTACGGAACCAGCATACGCGGAGCGAGTAAGCCGACAACACTATGCTTTAATTATATAGGATTGCCGAAACACGTGTTGAGTGATTTAACGGTGGCAGTTGTGTAATTCGCATCGTTTGCCGCATACGTATTTATCAGCGTGCTGGCGGGCGGTGGACTTTGTTGCACGACTACCACTGCATGTGCGGAAGTGGCTAAATATTGGTCCTTTTCTTACTCAGGATGGATTTCCGCAAGGTAACACCTGATTCCATTAAATATTCTTCCATCCGTCATCTATTTTTAACAACATCATACATTCTCCTGGCTTTCTGATCTTATACATATCACCTTCCATCGTCTTCTTCCACTCTTTAAATGCAACAGTAGATTAATACTTTATATCATTGTACAGTCTTATCTTTGGTATTCGTCGAAAGTTGTATGCAGGCTGCTTTTGACCATTGTTTCTTATTTATCAGCAGGTATACTAGTTGAAATTGTGCTGTATAGTATGATTGATTATTAAAGACTGTAAAGTGATGATTGTATAGTTCATTTGACACCAAAAACCTTTAAACACACTTCCAATCACCCTGTATAAAGAGAGCACTTTAAAATCAGTGTTACCATATCAGTCGATATGAAAGCGACTGTTTTGTAACTTCTAGCAGTTACAAATCAGTCTTACTTCTACTTAGTTCTAGTTCTTCTAGTCTTACTTTCACTTTTTCTTATGCACAACAAATCTTAAAGCTTTTACATCTCTAACTAAAAAATATTCATATCTTTAGAAAAGATTTATTAAGAAGATTGTTTTATGTGTTTATATATATATATATATATATATATATATATATATATATATATATATATATATATATATATATATATATATATATATATATATATAGTGTTTTTTAGGAAGGTTTAACATCAATCAATATAAAAGCTAATGATATCATATAAGTGGAAGCTTGTATTTAGCAATTGTCACAAATAATTGTCGTATCTTAAAATTTGTTATTAGTCTGTAAGCTTTCTGTAAAATGAAGAAAATAAATAATTATTACACACACATACATTTATGTATATATATATATATATATATATATATAGTGTATTTATATAACTTAGAAACTTATTTAAATAACAGGTTTACGGACAAATAACCAGATATAATGCTACGCGAAATACGCTTTGCACGGTTGAGCCGCTTCTAGTATCACACCTTGTTTGCTCTAAGACTAACTGAAATATGCTTTACAAAGGTTTCTTTGCTAAAGTAAACATTGTAGGACACTGGTAAGGAATATAATAAATTTACTGATGAAACGGTAAAGCAAATTCGACCATATACCTTCATACCCTTAACTAATATGGCTGACTATCTAACAGCACCGTCATTTTCTCTTTACTCTTTTCTCCCACTTTATCTGCTTTCTTAACATCTTAATTCTAGTTCGTAGCCAATACACTTTAAAAAATACTTCGCTCCACAAGCAATCGTCTACTTAGATGTCTCCCCTCCATAGTACCTACTTTAGTCACTCCTTCGCAATACAACCTATTCTTCTCTGGAACGCTCTCCCCCTCGTAATCAGGATGATCAGGGATCGTTGCGCATTCAAAGCGAAGGTTCGAAAGTTTCGAAAATTTTATATATATATATATATATATATATGTAAAATAAAGAGTTTTACCTTTTTATTTCATATTTTTTAAATTATCTAAGTTGTTAATTACTTGTAACGAAATAGCGTAACGTAAAACAATCAAAAAGGTGGACTTTATCAGGGTCGTCGGAAAATGCAGTTTGCTACCAACTGGTCCCATTGGAAATTTATGAGGTAGGCCCATATCCATAACCTTCTACTTCTGAAATTTGATAATAGTGAGAAAGTGATAACATAAATAATTCTATGTGTGTAAATAGTTTTATGTGTGGTATTTTGAAATCGTAGCGTAAACGAAAAACTCGAGTGAATTAAACTTTTTAGAAAAAATAACAATCAAAACTAAAAATCTAAGGTTTAACCTAATATAAAAACGAATAAAAGTCTTCTCAAATTAAAGTACAAAATTTTTGACATTGGTCCAATTGTTTAAAATTATTGGCAATCCTTGCCCAAGGGTTTGGAACACTGTAAACATATAACCTGCCTACAACTTATACAAGTGTAATTGGACTTTCTCTTTGGTTTTGTTGGACAAAGACGACATGTTTTCATCATATCATCTGAAAGCCATGGCAAAGCCTCTCTCAAAGATCACCACGATGATCAGTCTTGCGTAGCCTTAATGTAGCTACTTCTCGCGACTTTGATTATTTGGTCAGCCCACCCAGTAGAGAATATACCGACGCCGTCTCTACTGGCTCTATCATATATGTTGTCTAATCACTATTAATGGTCCAAATTGGGTTACCATACGAATGAAACACAAAAATATTTATGAGGGATATGCCATAATAGCCATTCTTGGCAAGCTAGTTTGTGTGTTGAAGGTGCAGTAGGTAAATTTTTCAGCGAAAAGGCTTTTTACAATTTACAATCCATTCAGCCCATAGACACCTTGCATTGGTAAGGCATATATATGGGGGACATATCATAATTGCCACGCTTGGCAGGCTGGTTGCGAACGTGTTGCGGTATTATATTACTCAGAGGATACTGCTTTCCATGCTCTGAGAACATATTTGTGAACTATGACTATCCTATATAATTAATGCACAGTTTGAATTATATATGAATGTATCCCAGGAATTGAATCCACAAATCTCACAGAACTCAGTTCTCTACCGTTCAGCTACTACTACTATATGTATAGATTTATATATTGTGATATAATTCGTTTAAAGCAGAGTTCCCCAAACTTTTTTGTGTCGTAGACCCCTTGCCATGTTTTTCCGTGTTGGGTAGACCCCCTAATTATCTGATATTGGTTACCTGCAAATTTCTAACTGTAGTGAAGTTTAGTGTTAAAAACTTAAAGTAAAAACACATGTTAATTTATACATATAATAATTGAATTTATATTAAAACTACTCATAATAAAATTTTGTATCTGTTATGTAAAATATACGTAACTTTAAAAACATAAAATAAACTATAGATAAAATAACATAAGCAATAAGTCAATATTTTTAGTGAGAAGGATGAACCTGATGCTTTATTAATAAATTATCAACATTTGGCGTCAATTTTGTAAGGATTAATCTTAAATCTCCTCGGCTAATGAGTGTAGTGAGTGTATGTGTTGAGATCCACTATCGTGGACCCCCATTTTCATTTCATGGAACCCCAAATTTTTTTTCGCTGACGTTGACCCCTTGCAGGTTGTCATAGACCCCTAGGGGTCGATATAGACCACTTCGGAAATCACTGGTCTTAAGTGTGCATCTATAGCATGGAGTCGAACGATACAAGAAGTATTGTGTTGTGTATATATTAATCTTGCATTATTAATGAGTTGATAGCGTGAATTTCCTTATACATAAATACCGACGCAGATTGGTCATTTGCGATTCCATTTGGCTACGAATATGTGATAATATGTTTTTAAATATTTTATCAAAGGCTATGCAATCATTAATGTATTTGACTCGGGTTGTCAATTTTTATTACCAAAATGAAATGCGAATTATTATTATTCCTTTTTCAAAATTTATTAAGATATATGTTCCAGAGACATTAGCGTTCGTGCCTTTGTTTTACATTTACGTTTATTATTTCCGATTTTTTAAACTCATTTTTTGCAAGTTGCAGAGTTTAAGTATAAAAGTTAATATCTTAATCTATTTAAGCGACGCCCTAACTATGTCTAGTTTTTAAAATAACGTTTCGTACGACGACATCCTGATCCCTACTCCATATTGGCATCCTCAGGTTGTGGGCCAGTGTCTGTGCAGCGGTTGCCGTATTCGCCACATCGATGAAATTTGCGATCGCATCTTGAGTCTCGTCCGTGCAATACACGCACTAGATCGTGTGACGTGATATTGTTACCAGCGCATGATGGATACTTCTATACAGTAATAAAAGGACCAATATTTAGCCACTTCCACACATGGAGTTATAAATCACATTTATCGGTGAGCTGGCGGGCGGTGCACTTTGTTGCACGATTACCACTGCGTTTACGGAAGTGGCTAAATATTGGTCCTTTTCTTACTTAGGATGGACTTCCGCAAAATAACGCCTGATTCCATTAAATACTTCTATACAGCTCGAAGGTGTCTGTTGTTTAATGGACATCGATGACCACCTCACTCTTTTGACCCAAAGCCTCGTGGTTGGTGAGCATCCTTGGACCTGTCTCATATGAACTATTTATTTATTATAATGCTCACATTCACATATATATTCAATAATATGTTAAAATAAATGAATTAGATATAATTAATACAGTTTCATAGTAAACTACATTACTTTTACGATTTAAATTTTATTTAACGCTTAGACTTTTCGCTAAAATATTTATGGGGATATACGTAATCGCCACACTTGGGAGGCGAATTGGCGATCGCAGTGCGGTATTATGGTACGCAGAAGACGCTGCTGCCCATCCTCTAGAACTTGAAGAAAGAAACTTGTTCGTGACCAGTGGCAATCCTATATATTTGCACAAAGTGTAAATTATGTTAGGTTGTATATTGGGAATCGACCCTGAGTTTTATGATCGCAGATATTCTCTTACCGCCGCTGCCACTGCTCGATAGATGAGTCCATGACGATAATAATTTTCCTGTATAAAAATGGCGTGCCATACCATTCGCCGCCCGACTGTTGGAATTCATTATGATTCCCGCAGGTATATAAATATAAATAGCCATGTAATATCTTCAATACAAGAATTCCATATGGAACATCCATGCAGTTTACTTATATATCACTAGAGAAAACCTTTAAAATAATACCTTTAAAAATCTAGTTTCTGTATCATATTTAATATAGTAAGGTTTGTAATTATAAACACTGTGTGGACCAAGTTAAACATGACAAGAACAAACATACGTGGAGTCGTGTTTAAGGAATATTTGGATACAATCAGGCAACCGTCGTCTCTATGCCACTGATTGGTTATTAACAATTCTCTCAGCACTGTCAAAGGACCTCTGCGGTCAACGCTTTCACTCCCACATTCGAGCACCTACACATCCACACTTTGTATTCCTTCATATATATAGTCAGTTTAATTTACGTGATCATACAATTCATGTGTTTTACGTGACCTTGTAATTATTAAAAAACAATATATATTAATATCTTGAGTAAATCGATATCTAATGTATAAAATTTTCGTGTCCCGGTGTGCGTGATTAAACTCCTCCGAAACGGCTCGACCGATTTTGGTGAATCTTAGCGTGCATATTGTTTAGGGCGGAGAATCGGACAACATCTATTTTTCATCCCCCTAAATGTTACGGGTGGTCCATCCCTAATTTTTTTTTATTTTTAGGCAAAATTTTTTGTTTCCATTTTTTATGATACAGCATAAGAAAATACATACAACCTTAAATTTTCACCTCTCTACGATCAGCCCTTATTTTTTATTTGTTAATTAAAAACTTAAATTTTTTGCAAGAATTTTGTTTTTATTTTGTCATGACTTGAAATAAAATTTTTCATGTTTTGGCAAAATAACGTTTGCGGAATCAGCTAGTGTCTATAAAAAAAAACAAAAGCGAAAGGATATAAGTGTTAACTAAAACTTTTAATATATATAAAGTTCATTTGCTATCAATTCATGTATGATAAAGCCTATCCAAAAATCAAAGGTTAATTAATAAATAAAATAATTCATAAATATTAAAATTAATAATTATTTACTATCTATCCTTTTATACTTACTGTCAGAAGTTACTCGCTATTATTTCAATAAATAAAATATTTTTTTCAGACTTTATACAGGTGATCGGAAACAATTATAAAAGCCTTAAAGATTTTAGCTGACAAATGAGTTATATATTCACCTCTTTAAATCTTTTATACTGTTTCTGTAAATAAACAAGCTGTATAAGCTTTTAAGTTTTAAACCCTTTCGTTACCAGCGCCTGAGTTAGCCGGTATCTACTTTGAAATGTTATGTATATATGCATGTGTTTTAAGATTTATCACAGCCAAATAAATCACTAAGAATTACCCTAGCTTCCATTTTTAATTAATATACCAGTAAAATCTTTAAATATGTAACACTTAAATCAGAAAATTCGAACATCAGCCTACCGCCATGCAATGTGCACACTTCGCGGCGCGCTGCCCGATACAGTAGCGTCTCTTCGGCGGAACGGACTGCGGTAAGGAAAGGGTAAAGAAAAAACATTGTCTATGTTGAAATGTATATAACAGGTTGTCAAATATCCTGAACTCCATGTTTACACGTCTATAACTGTTGAACGCAATATCCAAACTAATCATGCATAGCGTCGTTTTGTAGGTTATGTCAAGACCTTTCAAATAATGTATAGTATTGCCAGATACGAGCTCTATAGCGCTTTGTACATAGCCGCGAAATTCAAAAGACAAAAAGGCGGAAGGGAGATATTTGACAACCTTTTATAAATTAATATCTATTTCTCTTACTCACGCTATATCTTAAGAAAGACCGAGAGATTTTATTATCTTTATTTATATTATAATTTCCTAATATATTGCACTCTGTGTTTGGCACAAATCGGTGTAACATAACTCCTGAAGATGCCCCGTGGAGGGGTGAAACACGTGTTGAGTGGTTTGGTGGTGTCGGTTGTGTGATTCGCATTGTTTGCCGCATACGCATTTATCATCGGGCTGGCGGGCGGTGCACTTTGTTGCACGACTACCACTGCATGTGCGGAACTGGCTAAATATTGGTCCTTTTCTTACTTAGGATGGACTTTCGTGAGGTAACGCCTGATTCCATTAAATATTCCTAATATTTTGCAAAAGGTGGTAATTCAAAAACAAAACTGAAAATATGACTGTGTAAACTTCCTGACGTTACACGAATGATTATCTAATGTATTTAATGTATATTGTCATACTTTTATTAACAATATATACGAACGACACTGAGATGTAGTAACGCGTTGATCATGCTCGCCTCGCAAGGAAAAGTTGAACTGAAAATCTAGTACAGGCACCAGCAGGCAGGTTTTAAAACACCATGCGTTTTACAACTATCTATATAAAAATAACATTTGTTATTACACTTTATTTCAAAAGTTTGAAATTTCACATGATACAAAGTTATATTATCATTTAATAACCGCAACATATTTATTCACATTCCGTACATACATTAAGTCGCCACTCTGAAATATGTTACATTTTTTTTAGTCGTAACGCAAAAGGTCAAAGGAATCAAATAAGCTTCGAAACAAATGACAACTAAAACTAATTATAAATAAGAAAGTAAAATCGTTTATATTGTAAAATAAATACATTTAAAAAACTTTTAAGTTAAACGGTTTTTTGATACCCATATTGTGGTAGTTGTGGAAAAATATGTACCTAGTCCGCCATATTGGAACGGCGTCCATCTTGAATTTTAAATTTTGACATAATGATCGTGTTTTACTAGTGTAGCCCTTTCATTTGATACCCATATTAAGGTGTTTAAGGAAAAATATGTAATCCGCCATTTTGTATCGGCGGCCATCTTAGATTTATAATGTTATTGATTTTATTATATTGTATTGGTATATAAATTAAACGTGTGTACCAAATTTCAGATCAATCTGACAACGGAAAGGTGCTTAAATTTCAATTTCTAATTTTGACCCAAATAAAAAAACAAATAAATTCCGTACGGGTCAAACTAAATAATACAGTTTAATAATAGATCTTCCATTTCGTAATATTTAACACAAGTTTAAAAAATTCTCCCAACCGTGACTCGCATATTTTAGATTAGATTTAAATATAAACAACATTTAAAGTACATTACGTACAATCTTATATTTATCATCTTTTGTGTTTAAATATGTGTTTTGTAAATGGAAATTTTTATCACACTTTATCTATTTCAAGCTACAAACTACAAAAATATATATTACATTATAAATAATGACGAACTGAACGCGAAATAAAACTTGTACAGTTTCATCACATTAAATCTATTAGATACATGGTGATTTTTTATAAGTATAGTCTTCAAAGAAAGGAACGCATATCTATTTTGCTGACAAATAATGTATATACGGGGTGTATAGTATATATCATAAATTATTGATTTCATAAATAATAAACAACGTAATTATAATCTATAAAAACATTGCCCAAATTCATATTACTATGTACTATTTTTATATCGTTCCTGATGAGTTAAACTCTGGAGCCTTTAAGAGTAGAGTGAACAGGTTTCTTTTGGATGGGCGTGTACCACCTTCGTCTTCACCTACACTTTCCATCAGGTGAGATGGAAGACAAACGTTCCTATTCCATTACAACTATATAAAAAAACTACAATTCATTATTGTTATATATATACATATATATATATATATATATTACAAAGTGTTCATAGAATAGTGTAGAAAATAATATTCTGTATCATTTGAATACAAAAAAAATAGTTTTATGTAATATATTTCAGAGTAGTCACTTTATGGTCAGAAAGAAATATGAAAGCTTCAATTTTTTTATGACAAGTTAGCTCTACATTCAACACTTTAAAGATTAAACACTTATAAACAATCACCCTGTATATGCCGACATGGTTTCAGCTCATAAACACCTAATGCAAGGCGTATGCCTCCAAAAATATCTATGGGGAGATACATCATAATCACAAACGGTGCTGCCCTTTCTCTGGAAACTTCTTTGTGAACAGTGGCAATTATAAATAAAGTAAAAATTATGAATTATATAAAATTGTATCTCGAAAATCAAACGCGATCGCGTGTCTTGACTGCTAGGCTACCATTTCTCAAAAATTAAAATAATATAATATAACTTGTTTCATTTTAAGTATCTTAGTATAAATTTTATGACGATAATTGTTCTGCGCCCAAATTTCTGTTGCTGGAATCCTTTTTTATACACATTTTATTTAAGAAACATTCAGGAATGGAAACTAAAATCGCAACCTGTATATATATAGAAAAGATTTCTGTCTATATATGTATTACAAAATCACTGCAACCATGAATGAAATTCCTTCTGAAAGGGTGGTGATGTAGAGTTCTTTGAAATAAAAATGTTTATTGTGAAACTGTAACTCTTGTAAATATAAAATTTGAACAGAAACATTTTTAGAATGTTAAAAATTACAAGTTTAAATTATTTGAAATTATTTCCAAGAAAGGAAAAACGACCCACGTGATACAACCGTACATGTGACCAAACACAGTTCTGTCTGGATTAAAGTAGGTTATGTAAGAAAAGCTATAAACTCACCTTCATATAGAACTCCCCTCACCAGCTCATCTGTATCAAACACGGGATGACTGATTGACAAATTTATATCACTATCATTTTCACTCAAAGTAACCACATTAGCACTGTCACTTGGAATTCTAGCGAAGGCACAAACATCACCAATCGCCCTCTCACTACTAACTTCACTAACCGTTGTAGTTTCAACGTCGCTTGTCGTTGCCTCGTCGTAGATTGCTGCTTCTTCAACGGGTACGCTTAAACTAGACTCTGGTTCATCATCAATGTACTTGAAATTTCTCTCTTTATCTTGCAAACCAACAGGAGGTCCTGGTGATCGTCCTGGTGCAGGATCTCCACTTGGTAGACTAAGCGCAGAGCTATAAGGCAACGAGGCCAATATGATTATAGCTATTATTGAATGTACCAAATATCGATTCATCTTGTTTGTTATTTTGTGGCGTTTCGTTATTAGATTTTTGCATTGCTGCTTCAGTTGGATATATATGCAAGTCACAAAAACATTTGAAATCATGGCCCATTTATTATGTTCTCTGGTATTTTACTCCCACCATGGCTTCTTGGGTACCTGTTGGATGATAAACTAAATTAATAATGGATTATAAATAATTTAAAATTCAAATTACGTCGTAGATAAATTACAACACAATTTTACGAAATAGAAGTATCTTGAAGAACTGCTCGTGTTAAAAGGCAGTAGCTGGGCATCGCTGATGTATCCAAGTGCCGCGACGTGCGTGGGCCCCCACTAGGTGGACTAACGACAGCGTATAACCGGTCATCGTTTTTGGGAAAGTATATGCCTTATAGTGGACATCTAAGTAATTAAAAGAAGAAGAAGTAGACTAGAAACAAAAATACGAAATAAAAGAAAAAATTAAGAGACGGAATTGAATTAAATTTGGGATCTTAGCACTTTTATCTGTATGTAAATGAATAAATTAAATTTTTTTTAATAAAATCTTTTATTCTAAAGTTGTTCTGAATAGTTTTGATCTAAAGTGTTAGTAGCTGGAGCACTTCGCTCGTGTATCTCCGCCGTTTCTCGTGTGACGAACACGAATCCGTAGAAACGGCATAGATAGGCAGGCCCCTTACTATGTGATCCGACATAGTTAAGAATGACTGCAGCGCTAGATGATTTTTGAAAGATCCCTATGCCTTATAATGGGCGTCGATCGGCTGAAAAATAATAAAACACACGACAAGAGTAACAACAAAGTAAAAAAAACACTAGTTTATTTAGTTCGGTGCTTCGAAATTGGCGAACGAACAACGCGTTACGTAAAAGATAAGATATGCAAAGCCATCAAAAGAGATTCATACGTTTTAAGATAACATTATCAGCAAATATTTTGCTCGCAATAATGACTACATATTCGTTGTGTCAAAAAATATATACAGCATATCCCAACAAATAAACGTCATCTTGTAACATTTATGATATTATATTACATAAGCGTTTTATGCGAATAAAATGGAGCCATTACATGAAATATATATGTATACATTTATATGTATAAATATATATATATATATATATATATTTATATATATATATATATATACATAAAGAGAGAGAGAGAGGGAGAAAAGGAAATGAGGAGGCAAACGACATCATAGATGTGCTCCGAGATAGACACATGTAACTAAAAATGTCCACTAATAAGTCAAAAAATAAGAATGACTCTGCCAAACATCAATCTACATAACGACTCTAAGCAGTAGGGGCACCGGTATCGACCGGGCCAGGACTACGATCACTCACCAGTATATACATATATATATATACATATATATATATATATATATAAATATATGTATATGTATATATATCGCATTTAAATATGGAAGTTCATTACTTTATGTAATAAATATAATCCGGTGTTTCTAAAGAACCGATTGAAGGCACTTTACGTATAGCAGCCACCAACGGTCATAACAAAATCGTCGATCGATATTACACGTACGAGCCTTAGTCTCCACTTTTTTATAATGCCTCCAATGAAGGGGTCATTGGAGGCTTGTACACCCATGTTTTGGATACACAGGGACATCATTTTTCTTAATTGAGTTTTTCACTTAACAATATTATTTTTATCCTTATCCTTTGTCCTTCTTTACATCTCCCACACGTTTTTCTTTTATTCCTCATATAATCTATCTTTCATTTTCATACTTTATTTTAATCTATTACATTGTCTTCCTTAGTAAAAAAGGTCAATAAAGTGCACCGCCCGCCAGCTCGCTGATAAATGCGCATGCGGCAAACAATGTGAATTACACAGAAAAGAGTGCCAAACACCGAGTCATTCTAGAGTCATGGTACTAATCGATGTAACATTACTCCTGAGGATGCCCGTGGAAGGGTGAAACACACGTTGAGTGATTTAACGGTGGTAATTGTATTTACTTTATTGCACGACTACTGCTACATAGCGGAAGTAGCTATATAATAGTCCTTTTCTTACTTAGGATGGACTTTCGCAAAGTAACGCCCGAATCCATTGGATATTGTCTTCCTTACTTCGCCTGCACCTCCAGAATATTACTTTTCACATTTTTATTTGCTTTACATTTTTTATTTTGTTTTATATAGTTCTAAATTCCGTTGTAACAATTTGTATCTTATTCTCCTCTTACATGACTAGGACTTATTTTTTTAATTGCGTCACTAATAAACTTTTTGCATTACTCTAAGAAGATGTAGTTTCTTTCTTCTTCTTCTATCATCATGGCGATGTTACCCTCCTCTATTCTTTTCTACAACCTAAACTGGCAACCAATTCATTCCGCGCAAACTACATGTCTCCAGTTTTGATCCATAAGAGTCCAGCGATTAAATATTCTACGCGCTATTTACCTTCCCACTGTTTCTTCAAATTGCTAATACTTTCACTGTCACTTTCTTTAGTCCATGCATCTTCTAATTGCTCATGGAAGTTGTATAGAAATTACGTGCTTATCTCTACCCAAAGCTAGTTGTACAAACCGTAGCATAGTAAATATGAAAGGTTTCGAATCAATTCCAATCTCAAAGAGCGTCCCACGGTTTACTTTCACAAACATGTTTACGTATCTAACCAAAAATATTTTCGAAAGAAGATTTATTAATTGAAACTCCTTCGATGCTTTTACTGTAGTCATCACCGGTATAAAAGGGACGATACCTTTGATGATGAGTGCTTTTAATATAAAATAATAGATAAGATTAATCAACTTTAAGATATTTACATTTTAGAGGAAAATATAAAACCTTATAAGTGATGTAGATTCCATTTTTAAACGCTTTTATTTAGTTCGACCCGTACGGAATTTATTTGTTTGGGTCAAAATTAGAAATTGAAATTTAAGCACCTTCCCGTTATCAGATTGATCTGAAATTTGGTACACACATTTAATTTAGATGACAATACAATATAATAATATCAATAACATTATAAATCTAAGATGGCCGCCGATACAAAATGGCGGATTACATATTTTTCCTTAACCCCCTCAATATGGGTATCAACAAACAAGTAAAACACGATGATTATATCAAAATTTAAAATTCAAGATGGACGCCGTTCCAATATGGCGGACTAAGTACATATTTTTCCACAACCACCAGAATATTCTTATCAAAAAACCGTTTAACTTAAAAGTTTTTTAAATGTATTTATTAAACTATCATCACCCAATTGCTTCTCTGCAAGTCGGACACCACACTTTGAGTGTAGATTTAACAATCGTCATATTGACATATGACTTAGTGTAAAACTCGGAGTGACTACTTTTAAAAATTGTCGCCCAAACTGACCAATCACACACGGCCCAACTATGGGAATCTTTTATGACATTATTTCCTTAGCTGTTTCAATAGCCATGTAATTATATCAATACAAGGAATCCGTACAACAAGCCGGTAGACGCAACGTATGTAGGTCCCTTCTAGGTAGACCGCTAACATGGATACAGAGGAAATATATATTTAATTTTAAAGGACAGTATGTAGAAGGTCTGGTCTGATTTTATACCGCAGGTGTAAGTCCCCTGATGGTAGTGATAAACAGCCGCACAATTCCTAAGACAGGTCAAGCGGCAGCAGGTCGAAACGAAAAGCGCAAGTTATATACAGGATGTTTTCCTGCCGGTGCGAGGTACTAACAGATTTAACTTCAATGACCTAAGGTTATTTTAATAATAAAACTTATTGCGTGATTTTAAAGATGCTTCGAGAATAAAGTTGAGGGAAACCAAGACGAGAGCTTATAACGTAAATTCGAGTTAGCCCCGGCGTGTGAGACGTCATATGAACGCAACCGATACAAAGAGTGTGCGTCGGTGCGTGAGACGTCACCTAGTTAGTGAACGCGACCGAGGCCAGGGTCCTTCTCCCGGGCAATGGATCTAAACTCTTGTAACTCACACGCGGGCATATACAAATGTTTATTATACATAAACACATGAGAGATCTTTCAGATCATCAGAGAATCTGAAATTAAAAATACCGGCGCATTCTTCCTCGTTTATGGCCAAATCTTTCTCCACGTAGGCCGTTCGATTGTGGAATGATTTACCGCTGAATATAAGACGTGCTAACTCACTACCTATTTTCAAGAAAATGATTAAGAACCATTTACTAGACCTGTAATTATCAGTTTGTAATATAATACATTAATTCATTATCTCTGTTGAAAAGCTGTGTTTGGCAGCTGTGTTGTTGCTATGTTTAGCACTAATCGGTGTAACATAACTCCTGAAGATGCCCCGTGGAGGGGTGAAACACGTGTTGAGTAATTTGGCGGTGGCGGTTGTGTGATTCGCATTGTTTGCCGCATACGCATTTATCAGTGGGCTGGCGGGCGGTGCATTTTATTGCACGACTACCACTGCATGTGCGGAAGTGGCTAAATATTGGTCCTTTTTTTACTAAGAATAACTTCTGTCAGAATAAATAAACAAGCAATGAATAATTTTAATATATGGCAATCCAAATTATGAAAACACCTTTTATGTATCACATTATTTATTATTTTTAAAACCATACATTTATAGATGAACTACAATTTTTTATTTATAAACAAACAACTAAAGAATTAATTGTAAAATCTAGTGCGTCTTTCCCGTCACAGCACGGAATCTCTATTCTGTTTTGAACCACACTTCGTTGTAAGGCTTTGAATAAAGCCAGCTTGATTTAGATATCCGGTATATAAGCCTGTTTTATTGCTTCCTGTCAATCGTTTAGCGAAAATACCTTTCGAGGCAATAAAACAAATCTCATCTCCGGGGATTTACCGCTTAACGTCAATAACAACACGTGACGTATGATATACGTTTTTAATGTCATTATTTATTGACCAAGCTTCTTGAAAATCAACCTATTTTAAACGGTTTTATTTAGTTCGACCCTTACGGAATTTAATTGTTTATTTATTTGGGTCAAAATAAGAAATTGAAATTTAAACACGTTCCCGTTGTCAGATTGATCTGGAATTTGGTACACACATTTAATTTAGATGACAATACAATATAATAATATCAATAACATTATAAATCTAAGATGGCCGCCGATACAAAATGGCGGATTACATATTTTTCCTTAACCCCCTCAATATGGGTATCAA
Source organism: Battus philenor (assembly GCF_028537555.1). Classification (NCBI taxonomy): domain Eukaryota; kingdom Metazoa; phylum Arthropoda; class Insecta; order Lepidoptera; family Papilionidae; genus Battus; species Battus philenor. The sequence continues at coordinate 13,284,159 of NW_027181678.1, read as the reverse complement.
ATGAAAGGACTACACTAGTAAACAAAATAATAAAAAAACACGATGATTATGTCAAAATTTAAAATTCAAGATGGACGCCATTCCAATATTGCGGACTAGGTACATATTTTTCCACAACCACCTCAATATGGGCATCAAAAAACCGTTTAACTTAAAAGTTTCTTAAATGTATTTATTTAAAAATTATATTTCTTCGCGGGCCACATTTAAATACGAATTGAAAAGGTATGCAAAGATACATAATATAAACATATTATATATAAATGAAAGTATAAAATATTTTTATTTAATTCAGATACTAAAAATTAAAAATGTTTGTTTTACTTCTCATATAAGGAGAGATTTTTTTATGATTTGTTTAATAATTAATACGAAAGAAACTTCTCAATAATTCTTTCAAATGCTGGTTAGTTAATATTAGAAGATATTTGAATTTGCCGAAAGAAATAAAAATAAAAAAATACATTTATTGAAAGCTACATATGATCCTTCAAAGATCCACATGTGACTCGCAGGTTGAAGGTTTTTATGCCTCCATTTTATTGTCTTTCGTTCTATCTCTGTCGTGGATTGAAATGATCTTAATTTTATGTAAAAAAAAGTTCACATTTTTTTTCTTTTTTATTCACCACTTTGTCTTTCTTTCGACATCTCTTTCCTTCTCATTATCTCTCTTTTCAATGCTTTTACCTTCTATTCATCACCTTGTATCCCTCATCACTATTCCTCATATATTACGATTTATAATTGTTTTTTTTATTATTAATATAAGCCTTTAGTTCCAATTTTAAATTTCTCGCTTTTAAGGTTAGGTTATAAAGAGTTAAATAAATAAATAAACCTTCTGAATTAGTACGTATATATCAAGGAGAAGGAAGGTTTTTTCTACGCAAAAAACCTTGGAGAAGAATCTACGCAATAATTTCTATAGAAACATCTAGAATGATGAACATGTCACAGTACAATTTAAATACACAATAGAAGACGGTATTTCGTTTCTCTTATCGCGCCATTAACTTTATTGGAGTAATCTTATTATTTATTTACATACCCACAATGTGGCATGTATGATAGTTAAAATATTGTAAATATTTGAATCGAGATAACAAATTATGAAATCAACAAGGATCATATATGTAAATATAGATACCTGTCAACAAGTTGTTGACGTTTCCAAGGATAGAAACGTATTATGTTTACATTGTGACGTATGACAAAGATTTTGGTTTGGTAAAAGATTATTTACAATTAAGTTTTCCACTTCGAACTAGCTAATAATCCATCGATTTATATAATTACTGTGATTATAAAAAGTTCAGATTTTGCATATTCTGATCGTTCTTCTGTTCACAAGCGAACTGCTGAACGAATGAAGTAGACCCATGACCACATCATCGATACGTCATATGTACCCGACTCAAAGTACCATATTTCAAACTTTTGAAATTGGAAACTTAAAGAAAAGAGGCTTCCACGGAAATCTCTTGGCAACCTATTAAATAACCTACAATATTACTAGATTATAGGACGCTAATATCTTACATAGCTTAGGTTCTTAACTTACGCGTTTAGGATTCTGTTTCAAACGCGCTTTACTAATAAATACGTATAATCTCATGTCTCAAGGTTAATTGTGCCTGGTATTATAGCATCACATGTCGGTGAGGTATTTTTGTTTATAAAGTACCAGATAGACAATACAGGAACGACTGCATCAACGTGCTCCGTAACATCGAATTGGATACGGTTTTGGTCCAGATGCTGACGAGGCACGGGGGATTCTTGGAGCACCTGTACAGGTTTAACCTCAAAGAGATCCTCAGCTACTACAGGAAGGTGGTGTTAAATTCCATAGGTAAAAATAAAACATAGTAATAGATTCAAATAGACTTGAATATGAATCAAAAAGTAAAGTAAACACTAAAATAAATAAAGTAGTACCAAAAACAGTGCAATAAACAGTATAATATAATATGATAATTATAAAACATATATGTGTTAAATGTTTGAACAATAAATGTAATGTTGCAAAATCAAATAGTAAGGAAACCTAGAATGTAGTGGTTGAGGATGGATGTATGGCTAATGGAATGAAAGAGAAAGACTGGGAAAATTGTAGAACGAAAGAAACAGTACGACAGATAATATGATACATGAAAGAGGAGAACGATAATGATAAAAAATTATATGAATATATTATCAGAAATAAAAAGTCCCTGTCCCACACGAGATGGGGGAACGAGAGGTCCCCAATAGCGAGGACCATAATAAAAAACCTCAAAGAGAATCCCTCTTGCTTCTGTGAGCCGGAGGTTGACAAGAACGTATTGCACCTGATGGCGAACTGTCCTGTATTAGGTTCTCCAATGCACTGCATTCAATTATAATTGTCGAAAAACAATAAGATTTGATCATTTATGCCTTATAAGAAGCGCCGAGCGACCGGGAATCCGGGCTGCTGGTTTACGTCAGTGCGCTAGGGTGCGCATGTTACCGCCGCGGACAGGACAGTCCGACGTAGTGGGACTGTCCGCTATAGGAGCTTCGCTGTGTGATCAAAGCAGAAGTATAGAGATTCACAAGAGAAGAGAAGGCAAGAGAACTGACGTTGCTCGAAGAATTGTTCGTCTGAAGTGGAAAAGAGTAAGGAACATAGCTCGCTGGTGGCAATCACAAGTCAGTAGACGCCGCGTGTGTATGCAAGCAGTACGAGACCGAGAGTCATCGAAAGGTGAAGAAAGGAATAATGATAACGATAAAACGATTTATGTTGTTTTTGTACATAAACTTAAATACCGTATACATTGCTTGTCGTGTGTGTTTATTATTGAGGTACAATAATTATGAATGATATATGTTATCGACAATACAGATACAATAAACAATTATTTTCATTTACAGAAAACAGTAGTATATGTTTAAATACATTAGGACGTGTACAGAAAGCTGGAGATATTAATTTTAATTTTCGGAGAGTTCGTGCTTGTAAATCTAAATAATTATTTCAAGATTTTAGAAAATATTAATATTGAAATTTTGACAGTTCGCTCTGAACTTCGCGCATTTGACAGTTCGTTGACAACTTCATGTGTTTGACAGTTAACCTCTCATATATGTTACATTAATGTGTGAATCAGGAATGTTGAATCGAAATGCTTAGTACGCATCTAAGAAAACTCCACAGTGTAAGAGTGGTAGTGGGTGGACTTCTTATCGTCCTATAGATAAAGGGGGGTGGTGGGGATAAGGTCGTGAAGTAGGAAAGATGGAAGTGCGAAGTGGAGCTGGTGGTAAAGATATAAAGTGGCACCATCGCCTCAATAATAAAAAATAAAGCACGCTGCTACAAAATTTTAATATTTTAGTGCAAAGCAATAAAGAAAGTAACAGATAAACATGAAAATAAATATAAAAAAATTATAAGGTTGAATAACAAAAGAAGAATTGTTAAATAAAAAAACAATAATAATAGAAACAATAGGACAATAATTAATTGTGAATTGCACTGTGATACTAAAAGAATGCGGCGAAGAAAACCGGCGACGCGTAGAAGGATTGAGAAAGAAAGAAAAGAGTGTACAAGAAGATAGAGTAAAAGAACTTGTGAAAAATGACAGTACTGTGAAATATTTAATGGAATCAGGCATTAAACCACTCAACAACACATAGTCTCTCTGAACTCTGTGTTTGGCACTAATCGGTGTAACATAACTCCTGAAGATGCCCCGTGGAGGGGTGAAACACGTGTTGAGTGGTTTAACGGTGGCAGTTGTGTAATTCGCATTGCTTGCCGCATACGCATTTATCAGCGGGCTGGCGGGCGGTGCACTTTGTTGCACGACTACCACTGCATGTGCAGTGCAGTGGCTACATATTAGTCCTTTTCTTACTTAGTACTGTGAAAATTATTAGTAACAAAAGTCCCTGTCATAGATTTAAAATAGGGGAATAAAAATAGATGATGAAGTTCCGCGCATTTCATTAAACTATTCATGTTTAAAATTGATGAACGTTCCTCTCTTTCGAGAAAGACTCTCTCTTCTCTTTTTAGGAACTAACTCATTATCACGTACAAGTCGAACAGCTGTTCTACCAAGTCAAGAGCTTCGAGCTGGTGTTTAGGAGAGTCTTCCCATGATTTTAGAGAATCTGTGTTTGATACAGAGTAAACAACATCAAGCTTTTAAGTCATAGACTTTCTAACTTAGCCTTAGATTAGAGTTTGAACTTGTTTTAGATTGGAGAAATATAAAATGTATAAACAAGTCTGCAGAATCTCATAGTCGGTGTCTTGATTCGTCGTAGCCGCAAGCAACGTAATTGGCTATAAGCTTGCCCGTCTCTGTTATATATTTCTCCTCTCCAATTACCAACTAAAACTGTTTTGACATTGATTATTATATTTTCCACTTCTGCAAGTTTTCCTGTATTTTGTTTTGTACTCTTTTATTTAATAAATAAGATATTTATAAAAAGAATTAATAGCTGGTCATCAACTTTGACTTCAGGTTTAAAAAAAACTCTTTATTACCTAACATAGCAAATATTAGTATATTTAAATAAAGTGGTTTTATGCGATTATTTTTCCTGTCAATTTGATTTTAATTTAACACCCTTAGCAGGCCAGTTGGCGATCGCAGTATGGTATTATGGTTCACAGAAGACACTGCTGCCAATCCCTTGGAACCTAGTTTGTAAGCAGCGGAAATCCTATATAATTAATGCACAAATGTGAATTATATGAAATAGTATCCGTGGAATCTAACACGTGAACTACTATCACAAGTTTAGTCGTTTACCTCTGGGCTACAACTGTTAAAGATTAAACTTTAATCTAATAAATTATATATAATTGAAAAATGTAGTAAAAATACTAATATATAAATATATATGCCTCCCGCCACCGCTTTATAAGGCTGTATCCTGAGAATCAAACCCGCAAGTGTCCTCCACTGCTGGGCCAGTAGTAGTCCAAATACATAACAATATTTATGTAAATAATAAAAACTATTTCTATAATTATTTTGTTACTATTTGCTACCACAGACTATACATGCCATAGAAATTATTGGCCATTATAAAAGAAAAAAATATTCTGAGATATCTAAGAGTCATCGATATATTTATAGATTAAATTTGATATATATTAATTAATTTTGCATAGAAAAATACTGACCGATACAGTTGTTAAATTACAATATAAATTTGCAGGAATTGAAAAAAATAACGAAACTCAAAACGTACTGACAATAGACGCTATTGCGGATACTATTTGTAAGTAATATAGGCAATTGCAATCGAATTGAAACCAATGTGCACACATTAATAAATTTATAGAGGAGGTCTTTGCTCAACAGTGGACCTCCTATGACGGTTTTAATGTTTTGTCCGTATATTATTCTTGCCAATTTGTCTATTTTTAATTTAATCAACCTTTGAAAAGATAAGCTCTTTTTGATTAAACAAATGCATATATATATCAACTACATAACCCAAACTAGTTCACTAGGTTCATTTTAAATAAGTTCGATAGTTAAATTTAAAAAAGAATCGAGTAAATCCGGGCGGCGGCACGAGGCTTGAAACGGTCGTTCTTTTAGATACAAAGGTGGAAAATCGATGAGAAAGATTTGGGTCAAGCATTACCTTGCATAGGAGAAATCGAAAAAAACACAAGTGTCCATATCGAAGTAGATTAGTTTTAAAGAGAAACTGTTGAATATGTTTATGACTCAAGAAGTGACTATCTGGTTTTAATATGTAATAATTATTATGGTTAACAGAAATCAATATTCTTTTACCTTTACAATAATACAACATAGATATAAATAAATACATTTAAAAAACTTTTAAGTTATACAGTTTTTAAACGGTTTTATTTGATACCCATATTGTGGTGGTTGTGGAAAAATATGTACCTAGTCCGCTATATAGGAACGGCGTCCATCTTGAATTTTAAATTTTGACATAATCATCGTGTTTTACTAGTGTAGCCCTTTCATTTGATACCCATATTGTGGTGGTTGTAGAAAAATATGTACCTAGTCCGCTATATAGGAACGGCGTCCATCTTGAATTTTAAATTTTGACATAATCATCGTGTTTTACTAGTGTAGCTCTTTCATTTGATACCCATATTGAGGGGGTTAAGGAAAAATATGTAATCCGCCATTTTGTATCGGCGGCCATCTTAAATTTATAATGTTATTGATTTTATTATATTGTATTGTCATCTAAATTAAATGTGTGTACCAAATTTCAGATCAATCTGACAACGGGAAGGTGCTTAAATTTTAATTTCTAATTTTGAACCAAATAAACAAATTCCGTACGGGTCGAACTAAATAAAACCGTTTAATTACGGAATAGACACATTCTTAAAGGAGATTGAGAAGGCTATGCTCGGAATTTGACTGCGAGATGGAATTAAAAATGAGAAGATAGACAAAGGAACCAAGATCACCGATGTAGCTCGAAGAAATGCTCATCAGAAATGGAAGTGGGTGTGGTATATTGCTCATACAACCAATGGCCGTTGGGGCTGAAAGATTAAGTGGCGACCACGAGACGGTAGACGCAGCATGGGCAGGCACCACACTAGGTAGACCGATAGCTCAAGACAAGTCATCGTGTTGGACTTTGAGGAAGGCGTTTACCTTGGGTGTCTTACGGCTGAAAAGAAGAATTAAGAAGAAAATAAAATCATATTTTTGAAGGAGAATATTTATATTACCCAATGTTTTAAAGAAATGTAACAATATCTTTGTTATTTTTGTAATAATTTTCAAAAATTTATCTTTATAAATACATGTATACGTGCTAATTTTATATATCGAACATCTAATGGCCTGATGTTAAAAATAATTTAAAAAGGCATACAAAACTGCAGAAAAATGTGACGGTTTCCCTTTTCTCGCAAGAAGAAACATCCACTACATAACCTCGCTTCTCTCATAGATTTCCAATAGGATCGGTTGGTAGTAGTCTACATCAAGTGTAAGAAAAGGACCAATATTTAGCCACTTCCGCACCGATTAGTGCCAAACACAGAGTGCCCTAATCGGTGTAACATAACGCCTGAAGATGCCCCGTGGTGGGGTGAAACACGTGTTGAGTGAATTAACGGTGGCAGTTGTGTAATTCGCATTGGTTACCGCTTACGCATTTATCAGCGGGCTGGCGGGTGGTGCACTTTGTTGCACGACTACCACTGCATGTGCAGAAGTGGCTAAATATTGATCCTTTTCTTACTTAGGATGGACTTCCGCAAGTTAACGCCTGATTCCGTTAAATACATCAAGTGTCTTCTGACGACCTTCACTAAGTCCAAAGTTTAAAGCAGTGTTTCCAACGTCAGGCTCACGTCCCACAGATGGTCAATTTGATGGTTAAGGAGGGCAATTCAAAATTGGGTTAGAGACGAGTTTAAAATATGGCGTAAGAATTTAGGAAAGGCTACGGTGGGTCATGACATAATAATAATGGAAAATATTAGGTAAAAGCCTTAATTGTCAACCTTCAAAAATATAAATTCTAATTTTGAAATATTATGTTACCACACCATAGGACATGAGTAGTGATAGTTCAGCGGTAGACGACCGCGATTTGCGACCGAAAGTAACGAGTTCGATTTCCGAAGTACAATCTTAAGTATTTCACACTTGGTGCATTAATTATATAATATTCCACTGCTCACAAAATTAGTTTGTTTAACCTCAAATAGGCAGGTACATCAGAACTTTTCATTGTTTATCTAGCCTAATTAAATTTGCTCTAAAGTAGGCGCTTGGATAAAATTCTCTTAAAATAAAATGACAATTATTTTAAATCAAAATCCTCCTCGCAGCATTCTCTTCTCTCTCTCTCTCTCTTCTCTTCATTATTTGTGATAACACAGAGAGTTTCACTCTACTCTGTTATTAAATACAAGAAGCAGAAGAGAGATGAATAGGAGAAAATCTAAAACGTATCAATGACAAAGTAAAAATAAATTTGACATCTAAAACAAAGATTTCTAATATGGATACATATGATCATTATGATCTAAGAATTACGAATCGCAAACTTTTGAGATAACATTTCATCAACAAATAACAACGTAATAAAGGAAATCAAATAAATCTTAAACATTTTATCGTAAAGGCTTAAATAAGACAAAGAAAACTCTCATCAAACGCAAAAATTCACAAACTATTCATGACTTGCCATATAGAGTATTAAACTTTAGGATTTATTCACAATTATACTAAAAAAATCTTCAACAATTATCTAATATATTACATTTAAATTCTATTTGTAATCATTTATGTGCGCAATTTAAAAGTACTGACAATGCTGCACAAATTTTAGTCAGTTAATATTCTATCTCGTGCGACAGAGATAACGCTCTACGAAGCCGAAACTAGCCGAATTAGATTGTCTCTTTCCGAAGGTCGATGAGCAATATCTATCGCCGGGTATTGTAATATAGTCTGTCCATCTTATGTGTGGACATCCTATCGTCATTGTCATCGTCGTTTCAGTTCTTAGATATCGATGTCTCCTCCAAAGATATCCATGGAAGGATATACCATAATCGCCATACTTGGAAGGCGAGTTAGCGATTGTAGTGTAGTATAAATATACAGAAGACACTTCTACTCATCTTTACTCATACATAAGTGCATAATAGTAAAGAAAAATGTACAATGGGCGGTCTTATTACACGAGGCAATAACTTCAACAACTTGGAAATCCGACTGACAAAACGTCACATAAGTAGTGTGGGACAGAGATAGTGTTCTACTAAGCCGAAATTAGCCGATTGTCTCTTTCTAAAAGTCGATGTGCAATATTTATTGCCGGCTACTGTAACTACTTCGGAAGACGATAGATAAAGGTCGCTTTAAATCGATCCTATTGAATATCTATGAAGTAAGCTTACATCTAGCATTTAATATCTTGCGGATGAAATCTGTATGTCTATCTATATCTATTTGTGTATGTATATGTTTGGTAGGAACTTATATATTATTATTAAAATTTTTACATTTATTATTGCTCTTATTGATCCATTTTTGTCTTATAAAATGTCAAATTTTTGGTTTAGAAGATACTTTATCAGAGTTATTTTCCTCATAATTGTTGAAACCTTCTATTCTGAGATGATAGAATATTTTGTTCAAGGTATTATACATAAAAATCGCTTTGTTAAAAATTCCTACGTGATAAATAGTATATTATATAAATTAAATATTAAAATTTGTCTCAAGTGTAACTAGTGCCTAACATTGCGAATTGATATAAAGTTGTTCGCGATCTAGTTCAGTTTCATACCAACGCCATTCAATGGTAAAACCTAAACCTATTGTTTCGTTCAAAAAATTAATAAACATGCAAGTTGAAATTGATAAATGTTGTGATATAAAAACCACAAAAATAATTTATTCCAATAATGAACAATTACCTTATCATTTACAAAGAGCTTTAAAGAAGATTGCTAAAGAAGAAGGATACGTATCTTACGATATAACAAGTAGAGAAATTTCAACTGCAGGTGGAAATTATATGGCTCTTCTTTATGAAGCAGATATTAAAGGAGAGACTAGAGTTGGAAGAAAGGAAACTAATTTATTCATAAAATGTGCTATTACCGCTGAAAAACTAAAGATAATTGATATAACTGATCTTTATACGAAAGAGTTATTTTACTATACAGATCTTAGTAAAGTATATAATGATTTGGAAGAACAAGCAGCGGTTCCTCTAGAAGAAAGATACAAGTCTGTAAAAAGTTATAATGGAAGTACAAATGAAGCAATAATACTTGAAAATCTCACTAAAGATGATTTCACAACGATTTATAGAATGAATGTGATGCCACTTAAATTCGCGGAGCTATCAGTTCAGCAATTAGCTAAGTTTCACAGTTTAAATATGGTAATAGAACTAAAAATGCCGGAATATTTTGAGAGGAATCTGAAAAATTTAAAATACTCAATAGAATTCAACGATACCTTTGCAAGTATGCTACATAAGTTTTACGAATGTTCCGCATCTATGTTAGACTGTGAAACCCGGAACAAACTTGATAAACAACTACCGGAACATATAGAGAATTATCAAAGATATTTAGCTGGTGATAAAACGGAGGTGAAGTGTTTATGCCATGGTGATTATAGAATGAACAACATCTTGATGAAAATGAAGGTAATTTGTGTACATGTTTATTAACCCTTAATAGCCTAGAGTTTCAATTTTGATACCAATCTTTTAAACCGAATGTTCACATTACTATTAGTTTTTTTTATAGGTTGGCTGTACGAATTTTACTGTTGTATAATATTCTTTCCAACAAAATTAAAAAAAAATCTAATTTCCCTTCATCTAGACCCTCAAGCAAACACAGTAATATAAAAAAATCACTTTTGTAAATCAGGCTATTAAAAGTTAAACAGAATTAACAATGAATATACATAATCTATAGCGTTGAAGGTATAGTATATACTACACTGGATTGTACGATATGGTTATAAATATGATTGAGGATCCGTTAAACATGATAAATGTATATCACTATATCACATTTAATAACATCCTCAACTCATAATTAAAAGTATGATAAATCCAGATTGCTTCCTAAATATGTTTAAATTGTTATAGAAATATATTATCAACTAATATTTAAATTTAGATCTCAGTGATCTATTTAATATTTTGGTGAAACAGTAAAAATTATAATCACGTTTCAATTTTAAAATGTGTATTAGATTTACCTCTTTATATAACTCACTACATATATCAAAGTTCTTATATTTAAATTACCAATATCGGCATTTAAAAATAAACTGTCATTTTACATATAAACCTATTTATAATATTTATCGTAACTTTTACGTCTTTGGATCGTCGTTAGAAACTGTTTCTGGAATATCACTAACTTAGTATTTATAACTTATTTCTCTAATTTTCTTCTACCTACTATTCTCTATATATCTAGTTTCATACTATTTTCTGCTAATATTGGTAGACTTTTTCACCATTAACCCAAAAATTAAAACTGAATACGTCTGAGTTTGATCTTCACTTTAATCTTTGCTTTAGTGTTCCTAAATAGAATATTAAATAATTTATAATAATAACTAGTCTTCATACTAAAAAATCTTGGTGCAATCGACACAATAATATATTAAATGTAAATACATATATTTCAATAACGACTTTTTGAAATTATAAAGATGACTTTGTTATGGTAATTGTTAAAAGCAATAATTTGTTTTAAGTGTCGATTTTTTAAAATTAATGATTAATTATTTTAATATTAAATCGATAGCAAAATAGATGAAATATAATTTTATATTATGTCTTTAAACATTACGAATGCATTACTACCTGAAATAGCTTCACATATTAAATTACCTGATATAAATAGTTAAATATATGTCACTATCTCTTATAGAAAATTCAATTTGCGAAATGCTAAGGGTCAAACTGACCACATACTAGTCTAATACACAGGGTGTTTAGTTACAGGTGCTTTTAAGGGTTAATATATAACTTATTTATAAACTAAAATCTTTATAGCTTTTAAACTTATTTCCAACCTCTCTAATTACTCTTAAATATACGCATATATATATTTTTTTTCATAAGTTTTTAATAAGTATATATTTTTCAGGATAACATAGTTACTGAAGTAATTCCAGTAGACTATCAACTTATGTTCTATGGATCTCCGATAATTGACTTCCTGTATTTCATATATGGAGGAACAGATAAAGAATTCAGGAGTAAATATATGAACCATTTAAAGGAAATGTACTTCAAAACGATGGAGGGTTACCTGCGATATTTCAACGTGGACATAAACGCCGTGTACCCAAGAAAAACTTTTGATAAAGATTATGAAAACTGTCTCGAATATGGATTTCAAGTTACGCTTTTCTTTGGACCAATCAATTTTACAGACGAGAATGAAATACCTGATTTTCATAATAACAGCGTGGAAGAGCTTAACATCAATGCGAATTATTTATTTGAAGGAAGGCTACGTGGTGCTATAGACGAAATGATTGAGTTGGGAAAACTATAAGCATCAAATATAATTTGTAAATTTTTGTACGAAGAGAGCAGGAAGCTGATAGCCAACCTCCACTAGTTGGAGAGGCACTTCAAGAAGAAGAAGAAATTTTGTACAGTTCTTATTATAAAACATATTTTAATTAATTTAGATTTTATAATAATAATAATATGTTAAACCAAATATTTTGTACATGTTTTATTTAATCATCAAAATGGCGTAGTGTCATCCTCCCACAAGGCAGACAGAAATGTTTTTTAAGGTTGTTGTAAGACGCTAGTATCAGCCTCATCATACTAGATCAGAGTTCCCCAAACATTCTTGTGTCGTAGACCCCCTACTTACCTGATATTGATTTCCTGTAAATTTCTAACGGTAGTGAAGTTTAGTGTTAAAAACTTAAAGTAGTGTAAAAACACATGTTAATTTATACATTTATGCTGCGACTCTCAGGTTTTTACAAGTTCAAAATGTATTGCGACCACAAAACGAATACGAACATCCTACAATTTACACAATTTTATATACATATATAATAATTTTTTACTTCATAGATACTTTTATAAATAATGTAAATGTTTTGATATTATAAGACAGTATGATGTAAGTAAATAGGTACTATCAGTGTATGTGTTGAGATCCACTATCGTGGACCCCTATTTTCATATCATGGACCCCAAATTTTTTTTCGCTGACGTAGACCCCTTGCAGTTTGTCATAGACCCCTAGGAGTCGATACAGACCACTTTGGGAATCACTGATTGAATTTGATTCTTCCATATACCAGCTCTAGCGCTTTTTAAAGTATTATATTAGCCAGACAATTGCAAGTGATCAAGTCAAAGTTCGACTTTCAGTCACCCTTATATCAGAGTGCTATGCGAGTTTTACCATCGAGTCCTCTCGTTGAGCTCTTAAGATTCGTCACTTCAAGAAGCGTCTGATAAGGTGATCTAAAAGCAAGGGTTCTCGAGTTTCTAGTTACAAAGGCCATTTTGACAACAGTAAGTCCAATAAAAAAAAGACAACAGTGGCAATCCTATATAATTAATGTATAAAGTGTGATATATAAATAGGACTGTATCACAGGAATTGAATCTGCGATCTGCGTTCGCAAGTCTCAGTTCTCTACCGATGATCTACCAATGCTCTACAGGGGCTGCTTTGCAGGAACAGATAATAAATAATTAAATTAAAAATGTAATTGTCCATATTATGAAAATTTGTTTTTATCATACTAACATTACATTATTACATCAAGGTGTGCTATAATACATTAATTGACATTATTTATAAATTCATCAGTTTAAACATCATCCTGTACATTCCATATTCTTGCGCCGAATAAACTGAAAGAACTAATATCGCAATTTTACTTCTAATTTTCGATGTAAACCAGTATTTAGTTCACGGGTATTTATTGTAGAATATTTTAAAACAAATAAAACAACTCGAATCATATGAATGTTGCAATACAAGGCTACCGTCATTTGTTTGTTTGTATATAACATGTAACGGCATCCAAATCTTATATGGCGCATTAAAATATATATTTTATCTCAATTAATACGAATGCAAACTAAAACGAAATATTCTAACTGTACACAGTAATTTGAAAATAAAGGCTCATTCACACTAATCACTTTTTATAAACTAAATAAATAAATACATGAAATAAAAATAAAGTCGTAACATCTAAATTTCTTTATTTACTCATATATTATAAAGTTTCACCAGTTATCTTAGATCTTATTTTCTTATTTATAATCTAAAATTAAAAGAGTATTGTTAAACAAATCTTGTTATATAATTTAAGAGCTTTTCTAACTCTAATCTAAACGTAACCTACTTTGTTGAATATTTGCAGCTTTAATGTTTACATAAAACTTTACTAAAATTTCATTTAAGTATAGTTACTGTTGACTTTCTGACCAGCTCTTCTCAGCGGATGATCATTTCCAGCTGGTGGTAGCTTCCTTTACTATACAGACCTTTTAATAATGTTAAAAATAATCAATGATTAAAAATTTTTATTGAAATCAGGCGTTACTTTGCGGAAGTCCATCCTAAGTAAGAAAAAGTCCAATATTTAGCAAGTTCCGCACATGCAGTGGTAGTCGTGCAACAAAGTGCACCGCCCGCCAGCCCGCTGATAAATGCGTATGCGGCAAACAATGCGAATTACACAACTACCACCGTCAAATCACTCAACATGTGTTTCACTCCTCCACCTATCTTCAGGAGTTATGTTACACCGATTAGTGCCAAGACTCTCCCGACCAGAATCTGTGTCCTTTTCTTACTTAATGATTAAAAAGTGCCTGCTTCAATAAATTCCTAAAATTTACACAGAGATCCGCAATAAAAACCAATATCATTTAGTTCGAAGGATTGGTTGTATTAAGTAGCAGTGAGCGAAGGACGCTCGTGCAGCTGATAGCCTTTGGGTCAATAAGGTTCTCAAGCGACGATCATCAGCCGGTAGACAAGATATGGGCAGGCCTGCCACTAGCTTGACCGACGACATAGAAGGTACATCCTTGCAGTGGGCGTCGCAGGATACGGATAAGGGCTATGCCTTGGTTTGGGCGTGAAGATTTTCTTCCACTAGAAGGAGAAAATAACCTACTACAGCCTCGTCAATGAAAACCACTCGAAGCCTGCTAGCATATCAACCCCGGACACCATACCCTGTATCTCTACAAAGCTATGGTACCGATTTGCGTGCGTTCAAACCAGAGTTCCCCAAACTTTTTTGTGTCGTAGACCCTTTGCCATGTTTTTCCGTGTCGTAGACCCCCTACTAGCCTGATATTGATTTCCTGTAAATTTCTAATTGCAGTAAAGTTTAGTGTTAAAAACTTAAAGTAAAAACACATGTTAATTTATACATTTATTAATTGAATTTAAATTAAAACAACTCAAAATAAAATTTTGTATCTGTTATGTAAAATATATGTAACATTAAATAAACATAAAATAAACTACAAATTCTTATTCGAAAAGTTAATGTAATTTAAAATATACAACACAATAATCTTTATTCTCAGCATAAATAACAACAGAAATTTCTAATATAGTTTTTCACAAAATTTATAAACTGAAACTGAAATCTTAAACAGTTTCGTACAAATGAAAAGTAATTTCAAATCATTTCATATATAACTCTGATTGGAATATCTCTAACTCGATGGACCACAAATGTGAACAATTCAAGACAAGATGTAACCACAGACCGAAATATCTGTGGATCACCCAAATATTCGTCCAGGGAATATATATATCCAACATTTCTATATTCAAAGATATTTTATTAAATTATATTTTATATATATATTAACGACTTGTTTTATTTTAAAATTTTAATGTTATAGACTTATACGATATTACTAAAACTTAATATACGAGTATTAACATAGTATATATATTCATTTATATATATGACTAGTAGTGCCTCGCGGCTTTGCATGGAATTTAAATAAATACGTTTAAAAAACTTTTAAGTTAAACGGTTTTTTTATTACCATATTGTGGTGGTTGTGGAAAAATATGTACCTAGTCCGCCATATTGGAACGGCGTCCATCTTGAATTTTAAATTTTGACATAATCATCGTGTTTTACTAGTGTAGCCCTTTCATTTCATACCCATATTGGGGGTTAAGGAAAAATAAGTAATCCGCCATTTTGTATCGGCGACCATCTTAGATTTATAATGTTATTGATATTATTATATTGTATTGTCATCTAAATTAAATGTGTGTACCTAATTTTAGATCAATCTGACAACGGAAAGGTGCTTAAATTTCTATTTCTAATTTTGACCCAAATAAACAAATTCCGTACCGGTCGAACTAAATAAAACCGTTTAATAAAAAATAAATATTTATTTGTTTTTTTTTAATCATTTTCATTTTAATTCTGTGTGTCTGGTAATTAGTAATTTAACAATTACATAAATTCTTACGTCACTCACAATTCGAAACATCACCCCTCATATCCAACACGAACTGTCACAGCAATATATGAAATCATTGGATTTACAGTGGCGCCATCTGTCAAAAATTGGCACAACAACTTTGTTAAAGATCATCACATGATCAAATGCATAGTTAACGATTGTATAAAAGACAAACAAACATACATTTTTATAAATATAAATAAAGTATAATTAAATCGGTTTGTATTAAAACAGTTAAAAAATAAATTTTAATGTGACACTGCCTTTACTTTTAATATTGTTATAAAAATGTACCAGTAGCGCCAAACATTATATTTACGATCGGTTACTTATCCAACGAAATCGTAATTAAAATGCAGGACGAAAGTTTTATTTTATCAAAAAAACAATGTTCAAAAACAGAAGATCTTCCAGGAGATATTCGAAAATCTTTGGATGGCATAGCGCGAAAAGAAGGTTATACATCTTATAAAATATTCAACAGAACAATATCTACAGAAGGTGAAAATTACTTGGCTGTACTTTACGAAACAGACATAAAAGGTACAGCCAATGGAACGGAAAAGGAAATAAATTTGTTTATAAAATACGCAATGTCATTAGAGCATTTTAAAATAATAGATATCACGGAACTTTACGGTAAGGAATTGCTCTTCTATGCGGAACTCAGTAAAATTTTTAAACAACTAGAACAAGAAGCTGGTATACCTAAAGAAGAACAATATAAATCTATAGAATCTTACAACGAAAGTAATACGAAAGCGATAATACTTAAAAACATCGCAAAGGATGGTTTTGGAACAGTACACAGAATGGAAGTGATGCCTTTGAAATTCGCAGAGCTCTCTGTACAACAACTAGCAAAGTTCCATAGCTTAAGTTTCGTCATAGAAGAAAAACTACCGAAATATTTTGAAAATAATTTGAGGATTCTAGAACAATCGACGAAATTCGATGATAATTTTAAAAGATTCTTTAGAAACGTAAACAATTTTGCTATAGCAGAACTTGATAGTGTGACGAGAGAGAGATTAGAAATAAGACTTCCGGAAATACTGGAGAGGTTTCAGGACTATATGTCCGGAAATAAAGCTAGAGTGAAGTGTCTATGTCATGGGGATTACAAAATGAATAACATTTTAATGAAGACAGAGGTAAATATGTAATCATTTTCGTATTATCATATTGTAATAATTTCAAATAATTCACGCCTGTATTATTAAGTGATAAGCTTCTATAACAACTTATATCCTTTTAGTATCAGAGATAAGAGAACAATAGATATTTATAATTACATATCTCCCGACAATAAAGGTTAAAGACACCATCATACGAATTTCAACGTCAATACCCGCATTCATTATACAGGATGTTACTTCAAACAATACATTCATACATCCGTACAATTGTAAGGATATCAAAATTAATAATTGTAATATTATTATAAATAAAAATGAAATTCCAGATATATTCTCAAAGGATATGTAAGTAGATGCAAAAGAAAAATTTTAAATATTGCAACATAAATAGCTTAAACAATCATTTTACTTTCCCCGGGGGTCAAATATTTTCATCAAATTAACCAAAAAAAATGTATATCCAAATGTAATCAAACAAAAAATATCGTATGACCCTAAATATTAAATCAATAAACACGACCACCGTTGGACATAGGCATCCCCGAAAATTTCAATTGTACCAGCACTTAAAATACTCTGAAATTAGATTCATTTATTTCTTTATTCTATTGTAATGGCGAAAAACTTTTAGTTTTACGTGATATATCAAGGTAGGTCGTGATAAATATTTTTTATATGACAGTTGATAAAGAGCATTCTATTTTAAATAAAATTATTTATCTAATCTTTATTGACGACTATTACATCTTTAGATAAATAAATTTTTAGATAAATGTTTGTTTTGCCTATTACTGTCAATCTTACTTCTTTGATAACTTTTTTGACTTCACCAAACATAGGATGTCCACCCACAAGGTGTATAGACCTCCTTAAGGTCGTTGGAGGATGCTGTATGTAGTAAGAAAGGGACCAATGTTTAGCCGCTTCCGCACATGCAATGGTAGTCGTGCAACAAAGAGCACCGCCCGCCAGCCCGCTGACAAATGCGTATGCGGCAAACAATGCGAATTACACAAACGCCACCGCCAAATTATTCAACACGTGTTTCACCCCTCCACGGGGCATCTTCAGGAGTTATGTTACAACGATAAGTGCCAAACACCATAAAACGTGTTTTGCACTAATCGGTGGCACGTGTAAAAATTTTAAATATTGGTCCTTTTCTTACTTAGGATGGACTTCCGCAAGGTAACGCCTGATTCCATTAAAGCTGTATGTAGTTTCTCCACGACTCGTTTCGAATCTCTCGTGGACATAAAAACCAGATTGGAAACCATTGACCTAGAAGATAGACGAATAACCATACGTACCTAGAAAATTAGCAAGTTGAAATAGCAGTGAGTTAGGTATATGAGATTCCGAACAATGAAACGATGAAGGCAGTGTGACATTTGCCAATACGGATGTACCACCTGATTAAGTTTGTCAGAAGTTGATGAATGCAGAGCGCTACCTACAAGTTCGAATAAAATTTGACGGACGCTTATGTCCAGATATGGACATCCTATAAATGAAGTAATGATGATGAAATAAGACTCAGTATTCATAATACCAGCGCTAACAGCTAAGCGGTGGATCTTATATGTTTATCATTGCTACGCAAACTTGTTAACCATTTGTTTTTCTTATTTATAATACAGAATGTTTGATTATAGATGATTACTAAAGGCTTTATAGAGCAATAAATGATAACTCTTTTTCTTTTAATTAAAGTGTAAAGCGGTTATGCGAAGTGGAAAAAAAAAACAGATTTTTTTTAATTAAAATCATAAAAAAATTATCGTATCAGAAACATGTCTAAACGGGGTGATTTAATATAAGTCTACAAGCTACCAATGGGATTGAAAAAATATAAATAATGTATTGATAATATAGTAATAAAATGTGTTTTCAAAAATAGAATATCTCTGCATATTTTGAATTGCCGGAAGTCATTAATGTATAACATTTCAATAAATAGATTAATGTAACATATTTCAGAGCATCTAATAGAATTAGACGTTACCTCGCACACGAAAGACGTGTTGAGTAGATTAACGGTGGTAGTTGTGTTTCGCATTGTTTACCGCACGTGCATTTATCAGCGGGCGGTGCACTTCATTGCACGACTACTGCTGCATAGCGGAAGTAGCCCTTTCTTAGTTATATTTTAGAGCGTTCACTTTATAAATGATGATTTCAAATATGTATTAAGGCTTTTAAACCCATAATTAATCATTCTATATGTTGAGAAGTTTTTTTTAGTGTCGTAATAAATAATATAATTGTCTTTCAGGATGGAGAAGTATCAGAAGTTATTCCTGTCGATTACCAACTACTGCACTATGGAACACCAATAACTGATTTGATTTATTTAATTTTCACCGGATCAGATCAAGAATTTCGTAGAAATCATTTGAATCATTTAAAGGATATGTACTATGACACTATGGAGAGTTATCTAAAATATTTTAATATAGATATAGAGACAAAATATGCTAGAAAAACATTCGAGAGAGACTTCGATCAATGTCTAGAATTTGGATTATCTGTTGCCTTGTTTATACTACCATTTTTCTTCATACTTAAAGATGAAGTTCCTGATTTGAATAAAACAGATATATTAGATGTGTCCGCAAATCTGGATAACAGATATCGGGAACGATTGCTGGGAGTTATAGACGATATGATCAACTGGGGTAAATTGTAACAAAAGACAGCTTAAAAATAAATACAGGATGATTGAAAATAGGTATAGTAGCTTCAAAAGAAGTGAAATCATTGATGTCAACTAATGTATCAAAATTTATAAGTACACCAATACCTCACTTTGCGTCGTAATTACGTTCCAAAAAAACACGACACAGATTGAAACGCCGCAAAGTGAATTAAGATTTTCTGTAGCAAACCATGTAAAGATCGAAGATAAGTTCAGGGATCACGAAAATACTACTTTTTAAAAAGAAATTGAATAAAGTAAACATTTAAAATAGAAAAATAATATAACTCTGCCAATAAATAAATTAGATAAATATATACCTTTTTTGAAACCAGAAACAATACGTTAAAATTTATATAAATTTATTATCTTTTACAAAAAGCACAACAGCCTACATTACAACACACTACGTAATTGAAACTGAACTCCAAAATTAGCAAACATAGTGAAAATAAATCTGTATTAAAATTGCGTTGATTTTAGTTAGAAAGGGAACCCCCGGGTTTTGATGGCATGGCGCAATTAGAAACAAAAGTGTTGCCGTCTTTTGGAAAAAAAAAGAAAATTAAAAAAAAAATTAAGTCTCGAACCCAAAACAACGCAACCTCGAAAATCTAACGACGCACAGCGAAAATTAGTGTTAATTAAGCAGCGACGCAACTTCAAAAAAAAAACGCAAAACGAAACGACGCAAAGCGAGGTATTGGTGTAATGTGATGATAATAAAGTTAAAATACTTCGTATTAGTTATTATTTACTACCTATCATTCCAGATTTTATACTTCCAGATGTTAATAGCCTGTCCCATTCAAATGGAAAAAAAATTACGAAACATATTTCGAAATGATCACTTTATACATGGTGATTAGAAATATGTGTAAATAAATTAAAGCTTTTGCGCCTACAACCAATGAACCTGTATTAACCATTTGTCAAATTTACTTTACCACAAAAAAATAACAACTAAAATCGCTGTTAAAATTTCTTGGACCAATTCTTTGATTTTGATCAAAATCGCTTTCGCTTAACAATTTGGACCGTATACTAGAAACCGATTTAGCAGCGACGCGCGGTAGCTATGCCGCCTGTGGAGAAATATTCGTTTTAGTTAATAGTAGTTTTGTGTTTAATTTAATCTCTACCGTAATAAATCTTCCTTGGTTTCAAATTATAATAAGAGCATTAATTCTTACGTGTAATAACCTTTCTTTTCTATTCTTTCCATTTCGTTTTCTTCTAAACAAATAGTCATTTACTTTGATAAATATTTCATCACACACGCAATATAGATAAGTTATATATATATATATATATATATATATATATATATATATATATATATATATATATATATATTATGTTTAATAAAAATAATATTAATACTAATTCTTGTTTTTCGTTACGTTTAACTATTTGTGCTCTCAAAGAAGACAGGTTTTATTAGAATGTCTCATTTGAACTAAAGGTGTGTGGAATAATGGTGTTTATTATGTACGGTATAATAATTTTCATAAATAATTAAATATGTATGTATAATTAACCGGAAGCCATCACATATAGAAAAAATGGTGTATTTTATGCAAAGAATAAAAATAACTATCAAAAGAAGTAAATGTTACTTGTTTTAACAGCTCCTAATAGATACCAGACTGTTTGTATATCGTGCGACAGAGATAGCGCTCTACGAAGCCGAAATTAACAGATTGTCTGTTTCCAAAGGTCGAAGATAGACTCTCCAAGAGCAGATACTGCTATAGTTGTCGTCCATTTAAGTTTTTATAAGACTAAGCTGTATATATTTAAACTTTATGTATTTGATGGTATATATTTTACTTAAATTTATGTAAGGCCTCATTATATAAGTAAGTATTAAGTAAGCTTTATTATTCCAAAAAATTGTCACTTGTAGCATGATCATTTATTTGTATGAAAGTCACTCAAATGTCGCAGACAACAAAGGTAAGAGAGAGATTTCTTGTGAATACGAGACGAGATATTTAAATTTGAATAACACGACTGTTTCGATGCAAAGCAAATCGCTCATGCAACCTGTTCACTGAGGTTATTCTCCAATCTTGAATGTAACCTGTGCTCGACAGTCCCGCCACATAACAGTATACATTTTAAATATACATTTTCTAAATGCATTCAAAATGATCACTATTTTTAACTTTGAAATATCTCTATTTCTAAAAGTGTTGAAACAAATTTAGAGATCATCTGAATTTCATCATCATTTTGGCCATAGGAGTACAGCTGGTAATAAGCCTCCGCCATAAACATATGTTAGAATCAGAATGTCTGCATTTATTTTTCGAAGACATTAACAGCGCCATCTATCCGCCATATGAATAAACGTCTAACGCTGCGCTTGCAATTTGTAACCAAAATCAGATTTTTTAATAAAATTCCGCAATACTATATATTATAAGTACATTTACGAAATTAAAAACGCATTTTGAAAGTAAATTAATGTAAAACGCTTATTATTTAATAAGTGAATATTTAAATGAAAAGTATCCTTGGCAGTGATGTCGCTTGATTGTTTTGATTTCATTTAGGTTATATCTGACAAAGAGTATATGCATAAATCTGTATTGTTAAACTTTTTAGAACAAGTGTTGTTGTGAAGATTCTTTCTGTTTCTCCACAACACCTCACGAAGCAGAGTAGAGTCAAAAATAGAATAGAATAAAAAAGAAACGTTGACAATCTATAAGTTTTGTTAAAAGTTCAAAAGAAAAATTAATTTACCATATATTTATTTCTGTCGAAAAAAACTCGTTACAGGCCTAAATTTCGTGTTCGTATTGTTAATAAATATTTTATAGGTCTGAGTATATGTATAAATAACAAAATTCCATAAAATATCTTAGGTTAAAAAATTAAAAATTTAGATCTAATATTATAAGTATATTATTGAATAAACTTTATTAGACCATTCCAGAGTTTTTAATCGATCGTAATATGTGTAATTTGGTTTGTTGACACATTTACATTGTTTACATTATTATTTACATATCAATAATAATTAAATTTCATTTAAAAAGAGTAATTATTGTAATCTCGATCAACTCTTCTTAACAGAAGGGTGTTCCGAGCCGGCGGTAGCTTACCACTTATAATATTAAAATAATTGACGAATCAAAAATGCAAAAGCCTACTCGAATAAAGATAATTTTAATTGCCTTTTCAATTTGCCAATTCGCTTATTCTCTCATTAATCAGAATTTTTATAATCATTTGTTTACAAGATGTATTTATTTTACCTTATAACGCATAGACAGCAAGATGTTTTATTATTAATTTATATTTTTACATGTGTATTTTCTAAAGCCCTCATTCCTCATGAAACACTCCAGCAAGGAGGCAGTACTGCACCTATTGTGACGTAAACTGTAGATCGTGTATGTTATAAAACAACACATAATGTAGCATACAATATAGAATTTCCGTTTCTTTCCAAGGCATAAATCCAAATTGCTTCTTTGCATGTACAAGAATTTTTTCCACGAAACACCATTTTCAATTTCACGTACACGTTTAATATCGATTTAAAGCCTTCGTACCAAAATATGAACTAAATACGGAACGATTGGTTATAGGTGTTGAAATAAAATAAAAAATCATAAACCAATTGTTACAACTATAAGTGAAAAGTACCAATCAAAGGTTTTAATAAATAAATAAAAGAAAAAAGCCTTCTATTATACCTAGTTCTTTTATTTAAAAGAACAATGCAATTTATATATGATATTATTAGTAAGCGACTTTCGTTGGGTTAGTATGTTGACTTAAAACTATATTATTATATTAATATGTACAAGATGTTTTTAAATAGATGTTATGTGTTTTAAAGAAAGGTAAATGTGAAGAAAATTTATCAATTCATGTGTTGATTAAACTATTCAAAAATCAATAGTTTTAATTATAAACCACGTAACAATAATATAGAAAGAAAAATCCGTTGTTATAAATTCATTTTACTACATATTGAAAATAAACATTGTTTACTATTTATCCCTACAGACTTTATACTGCCAGTTATTGGCATTCGGAATTGAAAAAAAATATGTAGCATATTTCAAAATGAGAAATTTATACACGATGATTAAATAGCTTATTTCTAAACTAAAAACTATAAACTTGTGAAATTATATCTTTTTTGGAAACATTACCTTTCACTGGAATCAGGCGTTATTTTGCGGAAGTCCATCCTAAGTAAGAAAAGGACCAATATTTAGTCACTTCCGCACATGCAGTGGTAGTCGTGCAACAAAGTGGACCGCCCGCCAGCCCGCTGATAAAAGCTACTTTACACTTACTTTAGCTTACTTTACACTTTTAAGAATCTTAGATTCTGAACTGATCCGCCATAATAATAACTGTTTGTTAACGAACATCCGAAATGGAAACAATTGGTATAATTTTTTTCCAAAGTTATTACATTTTATTTCAATAACAATAAACGATGTACTCAAAGAACTTAATCTAAAATACTTAATGGGGGTACATTAGTACGGAATAAGTTATAGTTTTATAAGAACAAGTTTCTTTTGTGAAAGACATAACCAGCTTAAACATATCAATGTTTTACAATGAATGAAATAAAATATGTAATAACAATGTTTTTGTAGCACGCGGGGTATTTTATCGTTTTTTTGAAGTTAAATTTTAAAATGAATCTAATAGATTAATTTATATTGACTGAATTAAAAACGAATGAAAACTCGTTACAAATATATATATATATATATATATGTGTGTGTGTGTGTGTGTGTATAGATAGATAGATATATCGTCGTAAAGTGTTTACGGAAGTTACAAAAGATACTCTCCAATACGACAATAAATAAAGTTGTTCGTATAAATACAGAGAGAGAGCATTAACGGGAGAAAGATTTATGACGTTCAAATAAGAATTATTACCTTATTCAAATCCTTGTCCTCGAAAAGTCGAACAGACCGCCCACTGCAAAGCTGCCTACATAATTAATGATAAGCCGAGAAGGCTTAGTTGGACCGAAAACAACCTTACGTCATAGACTTAATGAATTTTAACAAATTACATTTAGAACAAATGTTCTACTCTATCTGTCTTACAGTATTTTTAATTTGTTCTAATAAAGGATTTAATATCTAGCTACTTCCGCTATGCAGCAGTAGTCGTGCAATGAAGTACACCGCCCGCCAAACCGCTGATAAATGCGCGTGATGTAAACAATGCGGAACACAACTACCACCGTTAATCTACTCTACACGTGTTTCACCCCTCCACAGAGCATCCTCAGGAGATGTTAGACCGACCAGTGCCAAGTGCTCGGTGTTTGGTGACTGCACGATTACTGCTGCGTAGCGGAAGTAGCTGTATATTAGTCCCTTTCTTAGTCAGGATGGACTTCCGCGAGGTAACGCCTGAATCTATTAGATATTTAATTCGTTCGTTCGTTCCCTTACCCGTTGTAAAGAATAGGCTTCACACAAAAATATCTGTGGGGAGATATAACAAAATCGCCACGCTTGGCATGCGAGTTGACGATCGCAGTGAAATGTGACAACAGTGGCAATTTTATTATATATAATTAAAAAACAAAATGTGAATTATATAAGGTTGTATCTCGGCGATAGAACCCTAGAAAATAAAACATTATTATAGAGATTTTTTTTTCATTTAAACATCTAAATCTATGATATCTCTGAAACCATAGCTTTTTATTGGAAGTACCACATTACATAACAGCTAACGAGCTCTCTCTCTCTCTCTATGTATATATATATATATATATATATATATATATAAGTCATAAGATAAAAGATAAAATTCGTTTATTCAACATTGGAACTTTTATCAGAACTGTTATTGCTCGAACTTTATTTATTTAGTCTATTTTATTTTTGACTCTACTCTGCTTCGCAAGGTGTTTGAGCAGTAACAATTCTATATAATTAAAGTACATAGAATGATTTATATATGAATGTATTCCGAGATTCGAAGCCGCGACCTACGATCGCAATTCCCTCTACCACGTCTCTCTACCGCTGTGCTACCACAGCTTAATAAGTTTTAAAATGTGGTAACACTTACTTTGGAAATGCTTGTTATTACTTTACTACCATTTCCTTATTTACATCTATAACCAACTATACTACATCACATATCATTTGTTTTGTGTTTGTTTAAATATTACTATTACTTTTAATAATGACTACATAAGTTTTATTATTTAGATAATCGTTATTATATATAATTCGTAAGTTAATATTACTTGATTCGATATCTAACTTAATATATATTACGAGTAACATAGTCTTGTGGTTTTAAATATAACTTATAAAGAACAAACATAAGCCTTTGAATAAAGTTTACAATTTTTTTAGTTTATTGTGTAAAGCCTCTTTATCATATTTATATATCGTACGATATACACAAAACTAAATTAAATAATTCAATAAAAGTTGATTGAAATCAGTAAACAAAAATTTATAATAAAAAACAGAAACGTAATGTATTTCTAAATTTTTTCTGTTAATATATGTGCAAAATGAAGTTGAATTTTCAATATTTTCACAAACGGAAGTCAAACGAATATTTTAACATCACTTTACCGATATCAAAAGCAGGATTTGATCCGGTTTTTGCGAATAAAAACCACGAAAGCGCGCTAAAGTCCTGCTAAATTAAAACGTCATCGAACCTCTTTCAACCGGTTTTTGTAACGGATAATATATGAAAGGGATACGTATAAAAACCATTCTCAGCTGCTACATATCTTTACATTTGTATCTAAAAATCATTTTTAATTTATGTATGATTTAAGTAAAAGTCAAGCTACAACTTGTTGCCTTTCTTGTATCTGGTATACATGGTTCGCAATGTTGTCAAAATCGAATTCCCAGAGAATGTTTTTAATATAAAATAAGTAGAGCTTAACAAGCTATAGAGTGTACTTTGCTCAAAATTCATTTACGGGATCAGGAGTAGGTAGGCCCGCATTGTAGAAAACATGACCGCTAAAGCCTTAAGGTTCTGGATTGGAGACAGCATACCAAACGAAGCTTATGATGTCCACTTACACGGATATACCTTGTTAAGATGGTCGCATTAGATATTTATGGAGGAGGTTTCTGTCCACGAATAGAAGTCCCACGGCTGAACAGATGACTGATGAAGCTACTTACTAATCCCCGGATTTGTTAACTTGAGATTTACAATATGATTCTTTAGTTTTACAATTTGTCTATGAAACTCTTTTACGTTTTTTGTTACAATCCTAATAAATGCTACAATACCAGGTCAATTAGGACTTGTATATTTAAAACGAATTAATTATAATAATTAAAGCCGTAAGACATCAATGAAAAGAAATGACGGATAATTTAAAGGAGAAAAGAGAAACGAGTGGGAGAAATTGAGGAAGACAGAAGAAATAAAGTGAGTAAATTATTTGAAATATTGTCCCTGCTTACCCAAAACGGGTATATACACTAGGCCTCCAATATACATATATACATATACATATACATATATATAAATACATATATATTTAAATGGCTGCATTTATCGGAGGCCTCGTGTATATGTGTGTGCGTGTATGTATATGTATATGTGTATTTCAGAGTAATTAGAGAGGTTGGAAATAAGTGCAATAGCTATAAAGATTTTAGTTTATAAATGTATTATATATTAACCCTTAAAAGCACTTGTAACCAAACACCCTGCGTATTAGACTAGTATGTGGTCAGTTTGACCCTTAGCATTTTGCAAGTTGAATTTTCTATAAGAGAATAGTCCAGATTGCGAAGTTTTATCACCGGCGGGGAGGAAGACGGCGCGGAAATGCATTAGCGTTGGAAGCGTATCGCGTATCTATATGGGCATTGGGTATAGAAACGAAACGTATTCCTACTAAAAGAATTGTTAGAAACATTTCGAAAGGGAACTTTTACTTTTTCATATATGATTTTACTGTTATATCACTGACTTTCACAATTGTCTTGAAATGTAATTGGACTATTAAGCAAGTGTAAACACGTATGAATTAAAACTCGATATTTAATAATAATGGTTAGATATTTATAAGTACATTCATCTATGAGCAGTGGTAGTCCCGCGGTAGAACACTGACACCTAGAACACAGGTTCAATTCCCGTGATATAATATTACATTATGATTGATAAATTGTGGATGATTTACAGCTAAATATAAGACGTGATACTTTCCTACCTATTTTTAAGTAAATGGTTAAGAAATATTCACTAGACCAATGATTATTTACCTTTTAAATCGTTTTTTAAATTCTCTGTTTCTTTATTCTTTCTGAGACAAATGCGATCCAATTCATTTTGATCTTTTTATTTGTTATTATATATACATATATATACATACATATATATATATATATGTGCGTGTGTGTGTGTATATATATATATGTATGTTTTGTACACATTAACTACCCGTTACTTATGCTTCCTATGTTTCCATGTTATGGTTATTTGAAAGATATAAAATTCGTATGATAAGACCGCCTATTTCCCATTTTTCTTTATTATTATGAAATTTGGTATATATTTTCTATTATGTAAAATAAAGAATATTACATTCACACCTTGTACATTAATTGTTTAGGATCGCCACTGCTAAGAAATAAGTTTCCAGAAGACAGTCTGCAGCATCTTCTGCGTGTCACTACCGCACTGCCAACCCGCCTGCCAACCATGCCATGGTGTATCTCTCTAAATATATTTTTGGGGAGGCCTAGTATTTTGGAAAATATCCGAAATTATTAGACATTTTTATTATTTTCCATATATAGAGTGGTATATAAAAGCCTTTACAACTTAAACAAATATGTTATATACGACTCCGTGATATCGCGTGGTCTCAAGGTGAAGGAATTCGAAAAATATCGAAATAAATAAAGTGTTGCATCGACTTTCATACTTAGAATCATTTGTAAAGAAATGATTAATGGTCTCTATAATGGAGAGCACTTTATATCAAGGACGTGACCTCGCTTCCGGCACCACGATTTCTCTCTTTGACTTTTAAAAAACATAGAAGAGTGTTTAGTAGCTATTTTGTTGTTGAAGACCCTAAAAAGATATACTGCATGTGCGGAAGTGGATAAATATTGGTCCTTTTCTTACTTAGGATGGACTTCCGCAAAATAACGCCTGATTCAATTAAAAACCTAAAAAGATATTGCGGAGTCTAATTACAAAAATATCTATAATATAAAAATGTATCGCAAAATGCTTTGGTAAGCGCATAACTCAACAACGCCTTGACCAATTTAGCCAATTCTTTTTTTTAAATGTTCGTTGAAGTTCAAGGATGGTTATCACAGCGAAAACTACTAGGATGACGGTTATGTTCAGGAGAATTTTTGCTCCGAATATAAAATAGATAGGAACAAAAAACTGCCACATTACAAATCTTTTTGACAGGACGAAATCTGTCGGGTCAGCTAGTAGTTCAATAAAAAATCTACACAAACAAGTAATTTGTCCAAGTGTTATGTGGCAATATGGTACACTTCGTTATGTATAGCCGCATGCGCAGAAATGTTGCAAAGTGATATACGCAGTAATTGTCTTTAAGTACCTGATTCATTTTACATTTAAATTATTTAAGTATTTGAGTAATAAGACAAAAATGCACTAAATGTGGAGCTATTTTTAAGGTACATCTATTGTAAAATTATAATATATTTTATATATATTTTGCCTGTTCATGCTACAATATATATGGAGAAATCTTGCGCTGTTGTCGCTGTCAGGTTATATAATGAGCTACTAGAACCAACGAGATGCGCTAAATCGCTGTCAGCATTTAAAAAATGGTAAAAGAGCACTTCCGTGGCCTCTAAAATAGGATATTGTGTAGCAATTATTTATTCATATTAATATAATACCTTATCCATCTAAAAATATAAGTATATATTATTACTTTTGTACATACGTATATGTGTATAGTAATGTACGTATTTGTATGAACACCCTAAACTACCGTCACATTCATGTCTCTCATCTCCATCCAAAAGTTGTCTGGTAGAGAGGGCTTCGAACGATAAAACTACCCTTTGTATATATGAATTTTTATGTTTAAGTTATTATCTATGGCGTACAATAAAGCGTAAACAAATAAGTAAAAAATATTTTTAACCATATGACGTCAACTGTTGCATATAGGCCTCTCCTATATGCCTTCCCATGATATGGGTGGATGTAGTACGTCGCTGTATTTACCGGTTTTTCTTTCAGAACCTTAAAACTCCACGCCCTCCCTGGCCATCTTTGTCAATGAG
Organism: Battus philenor; assembly: GCF_028537555.1. Classification (NCBI taxonomy): domain Eukaryota; kingdom Metazoa; phylum Arthropoda; class Insecta; order Lepidoptera; family Papilionidae; genus Battus; species Battus philenor. The sequence continues at coordinate 13,253,997 of NW_027181678.1, read as the reverse complement.
GATATTAAAAATATGGTGTTCTACGAAAAAGGTTTCAAGCGGTAGAGTTTTAATATTAGTAACAATTTTACGCTTTATACGTGTATATCAAAACTGTAAATTTTATTATAATAATGTCAATTATAAAAGTATAATTAATAAAAATCGATTATATTTTTAAAAAAATATTCACTTGCTTCATCCCTGATAGAGACATGGATTCCGTAATTTACAACGGGCACTCAATTTGCTGTACAATGCGGCCCCGGTAATGGCGGCGACGTACATCGCGCGCTTATTGTTCCCCCGTTGTCCGTTAACAGCGAATAGCCGTCGTCAATCATCCTTGGATGAATGGCATGCGAAAATAACGCATAAACGAAAATGTTGTGGTACAATGCTGTCACTTATTTTATACGCGAATAGAAACATTTGTTTTAGATATGATATATTTGAAGCTGATTGATTACTTTTACCATCTTATATTTTAGTTCATTATTCAAATATCGGTTTTATAAATATTTTTTCAAATAATTATCTCTCTCTTGAAGTGACTCTCCAACTAGTGGAGGTTGGCTATCAGCTTCCTGCTCTCTTCCTTATTTTTGGTTCTGCGTAATAGCTCAGCAGCGCTGACGATTCCGGTCCACTCTCTAATGTTACGAAGCCACGACTTCTTTCTCCTACCAACCTTCCTTTTACCAGCGACCTTTCCCATCATGATAAGTTGAAGGAGATTGTATCGTTGGTGTTGAATTATAGAATTTAGTAACAAATCATAAGCCGCTAAAATTACAAGACGTCCACTATTGGACAAAATCACAGTACATTTCCAATAGGACTGTTTGCCCTGCATTAAGAGTCTTTCGTAGACCTGGACGAGGTCGTCTAGCCACCTTCTACCATCATCACCCTTATTATTTCAGATATAGCACCTCCACTGCTAGATTCTTCTCCATACATTTCTTATAAAACACGGTATTTTATATATTTAACACCAAAGTTAGTAAAAGTATTTAAAACGTCCGATTGTGGATTCTAATAAGGGTCATGACTTTCAAAAATTAAGGCTTTTATAAAAGCTGCTGAGAGATATAGTAATCTGTCTGTACTACAGATTAGTTAGGCCCATTGTAAACGGCTTGCATGGTCGTGTCTACCTTGTGGGTGTACACTATAGAACCTTAAGGCTTCAGCGGCCATCCGCTATGTAAAATATAAAGCTCTTCAAAATTATACACATTGAGTTTAATACAGTCTTTTCAATCACGAACTCACGTAAAAATGTCAAAATCATGTAAAAATTGTTTACTGGTAATTTCATACATTGCTTTAGAGCCATCAAGTTGTCGTTGCGTGTAGTGCTCCCCAAAACTGGCCATAAACTAAAATATAGCTTATTAAGATGTGGACTAAATAACACCTGTTGTTTCTGTTAAAGCAGTCGCTGTTAGCCAGGGAGCTTTTAAAGCTTTATCTGAATCGAGTTCACGGTGCGGAAGGTTCCGTGAACTTTGCAATAAAAATATTACAGGGTGATGATGTTTGCACATAGAGAACAGCTCTACCCGTGTAGAGATGTGTAGTGTAATTGTTTTATATGCAGCTTGGGACGGCAGCGTGGACCACTCAGCAAACTAAGGGATGAACCAAATCATTCCTCGGATCTCCCGCGTTGTTCGAGGCTAGGGAATGGAAAACCGTCCTCGTAACAGGAACCTAAGGTGTAGTATTTAGTATTTAGTTTTTGGTTGTTTTATGTCAAACGGGATGTAGTGTGTAATATGCCGTATGTGCAGTAGTAGTGGTGTGATACCTGGATTGTGGAAGCCCTGTGAATGGAGCGACAAGTACGTTTTGAAACACTTCTTCGTGATCTAACGTAAGTACGTGAAAAGTAGCGTGAAGCACTCGCTTTGGAAGTGCGTTTGGAAGAAATTTGGGTGAGAGAAGGCTGTATCAAAGATCTCTGAACAAGCCTTAAAGAATTCTTGGACCGTGGTTAATTTGACGTCAATGTGCGTCGACGTTGCGTTGAAACTGTTTCACGCCGGTAGCGATCGATTCCAAGGGTTGAAGTGTGGTTTTTGGGGAGTGGGTGAATACAATACTTACGTAAGTTTTGTAACCCTTAACATACCGCAGTAAGTTCCGCCGAAGTGACGCTACTAAACTAAGCAGCGCGCCACGAAGTGTGCACATTGCATGGCGGTAGGCTGATGTTCGAATTTTCTCATTTAAGTGCGCCATAAGTGAAAGTTCTCGCGGACGTCGTCACATCGCTCAACCGTTTGCTCGTTTCGCCCACTCGTCTCGCTCACTCGCACAGCGTGCACTATACGCGCTCTTGCTTGCGCCTGGCAGGTAACCAAGGCGCAGCACGTGCGCCCGCGGCCGTTGCAGTTCTCGTGGAGTCGGATTTGAACGATGCGCAACCGCTCGTAGACGCACTATTCATTTTCCGGGCACAAATTATGTTAATTATTAAATAAACGTTTTTCCACATCACACATTACAATTTTTACGTTCAAACACAGTCTTTAACTTTATTGCAAGACTACCACTGCATGTGCGGAAGTGGCTAAATATTGGTCCTTTTCTTACTTAAGCTGTATGAGTTCAAAGTGTCTCAAAGAAATATGGTAGGAGAACGTAAAAAAGAGTCGTACAATGATATCTACAAACACAATTCTTTCAGGAATATAGAATTCAGAAGAAAAGAAATAAACATTCGAATTGTCTCGTGTTTAAATAATAAAAACGTAAACCTTAATATCGCATGACAAGATACATCGACAGCCCTGTTGTCTTTTTATAAAAAGTCACCTCGTCTTTCGTATTTTAGATCTGTATTTAAAGTGTTCTAAATTTAAAATTTCAGTTGTATTAAAAACAAAACGTAAGATCACAAATTCAAGTCTACATTTTTTTATTATTAACGGCTTAAAATTAACAACAGTCGGAACCATAAATCTTTGCCATTTATATTTAAAATATATATATATATAGACGACTAAAAACTTTTTTCGCAATTAGCGGACCGATCGCGAAAAACCGCTCCGCGAGCGCTTTTAAAAATAAATTAAGAATCGCTGGTAAATGTGCTTCCGTTTTTACCTGCACTTTTGTTGCCGTATATAGAAAATCTTGCAAAACTTATGACGTAAATAAAATATAACAGATATTTTAGTAACCGGCTTTAAATAATCATATTTAATTCATATTTATTTATATTTAATTCATATTATTAAGTCCTTATGGATTCTGTAAATGATAAAATATCCTGAGAATAAGACCAAAAATTTACGTGCATTCGTTGTCTTCTGATTACCATATATGTGCCCTTTTTATATCAAGGGGGTTTAGAAATAACAGGGTTTTGTGGGATTCCTATACATTAAATCCTATCGGTGGTCTTCTTCAGTACTTTTGAAGTGGCCACCAGGTCTCCTATAGAACTTGCAGCTGCCCCTCAGTACAAGACCAAGGTACGACCGGAGGGTACCTGTGGCTTTTCCGGCATCTGCGCTGTACTGCAGCAGCACAGAACCACTTCGCGTTACTGCACTTCTCGCCCACGAACCCGATACCTTTTAGTTATCTCTTATGATAAGCAGGTCATACCTTGGCTCTGTTCTAGTGAACTCAGGCTAAAACGTTGGAGCGATGAGGCGTCCGCTGCCTCGGCCAGAGCAGAATCACCCTGCTTCTGATCCCACTCGGCGGAATTTTCAGTCTTCTGCGCCAGGAAACTCCCGCAGATAGTGACCAGCGCTGCGCATGCGCTTCATCAGTGCAGCTGCTGCTGCTACAGACAGAGACAAGTCTTGCCCGAGCGCTAGTTGACTCTTTCTACTTCGTAGTTACTTATATTCATTTACGGATTTTCTCATTTCTAATTTGCATTCCTCTCTATTGCGCTACATCTGCTTGTGCTGTGGTAGCTTGTCGATAGAAGACTGAAACGATTGTGGGCCAGTTCAATTCTAGAATACGACCTTATATAATTCACACTTTGTGAATCAATAATATTGGACTGCTACAGTAGCGTCCTCTGTATAACATAATACTACATTGCGATCGCCAGGGGCCGTCCAAGCGCGATAATTATGGTCTATCCCCGATAGATATCTTTGAGAAAGCCCTATGCCTTGCCGTGGGCGTCTACGGGCTGAAACAAAATCAACCCTCTCTATATATCTCTAAATGAATATGTAAAAGTAACGGTTATTAATAAACCAGTTTCCCCTTCATAGATTAGCTTAACATCAATTTTTATATTGTTATCTGTGCCTTTTTGACGCACATTTAAAAAAAAGCGCTACCAACGTCGACGAACTTTTTTAAAATACGCATAGAGGAAAATATGACGGAAAAATTTTTCAAACGGGAACCGCGACAAGAGAAAAAATGCTCAAAGGATTATCCGCTTTATATGAACGCTTCTCCCTAAAAACATTGTGCACACCTGTATGCATTTTTGCGTCTACCACATATAGTAAATAAATATGAAAACAAAACGTAATTAAACAAATAGTTTCATATACATGCAAAAACAACCTACTAAAACCTAGGAGAGATTTAAAACTAATGTTGAAAAAAGTATATCATTTTGATATTAATGAGCAGAATTAAATGTTATTGGTGCTTATTCAGGAAGCTTATTATTGTCGTGCATTCTTTATAAAACTATGTAAGAAAAGAACCAATATTTAGCCACTTCCGTACATGCAATTGTAGTCGTGCAACAAAGTGCACCGCTCGCTGATAAATGCGTATGCAGCAAACAATGCGAATTACACAACCGCCACCGCCAAATAAAAGACGTAAAGTAAAGACGACTTTAAAACGATTCTAATGATAATCTGTGGGTTGATTTATGTCCAGCTGTGGACATTCGACATCTGATGACGATTGTCAACATTCCTAAACATATACACCAACTACTCTCGCAATTTGGTCTCTCGTGTGACCGACCTAGATGTAGTATCCAGGCTTCGTAGATTTTGTTACAGAGGGTCTTAGATTAAAAAAAACAATTGTGGAGTACTAAGTAATGTTAGCCTTTGATATTGTGAAGGATAAAAGGAAAGAATAAAAGAAATTAATAAGTTTAAAGGTTAGTGTCGAATAAAGGTAAAATTCTGAAAAAACTGTATAAATAAAGTCCCTGTCCCAAAATAGATAGGGGATACGAGAGGCTTCCAATAGCGGGTCCCATTAAAAAAAATTTAGCCTTAAGTGTATTGTATTACTATACATGTGCACGATGTTGTTCAAACGTTTTAAATTTGCTCAAATAATTCCAGTATAACTGAATCGTTTTCAAATTTGCCGCCCAGAAACAGGTCAGTATATCAGATGAGGCACTTTACAACTTACATAAAACCACTTCGCGTAATGACGTAGCCTTCAGTTGAACCGTACTCGCTGTTGTGGGTCGTGTTCAACAGCCTACAACTAATGTAATGATAATTCTATTTCCATTCAAGTTATTATTTCTTCAATTATACTTTCAAGGATTACGTTTGGATATGGAAATAATTTTGTATAATCTGAAAATGTATTGTTTAAATCCTGCAGAAGCTAGTAGAAAATAAATAAAATAAAAATTACTTTTATTTCTACCACTAAGTGGTAGTCGCCCCTTTGACGTAGGCTTCTCCTAAACCCCACCAAGCCTTCGACAAAAACAATGAAGAGAATTTCTTTTCTCAATTATCAAAAAAACCTTTTTTGAATAAACAGAAATATTTATAGAAAATACAATAGAAATAAACTTTTAATCTGAAATGAACGTTTATTTCAACTATTACAATCGTAGGGATTAGATAGGTCGCACTAACAACCCAGACGTTTAGTTTCATTGCCTTATTTGATTACTAATTATTCCATTTGATTAAATTTACCTTACCAGGCTTAAACCTTATGAATTGATATTAAAGTCTAATAATATTTTATAGAGCCACGCACATACTTTCTCTACGAGGTGGAATCAGTAATGTAGAGATCTGTGGTATTGAATTGGAAGGGGGCAGACTATATGCAGTGGTAGCCGTCACGGGTTCGATGCCCAGGATACTGCTCACAAACAAGTTTCCAGACGATGAGCAGCAGCGTTTTCTAAGTAATACCACATCGCTATTGCTAACCCGCCTGCCGTGGCGATTATGGTATATCCTCCCATAGACACCATCGAGAGACCTATACCTTGCAGTGGGCGACTAAGGGCTGTAACGACGACACCACGAAGCGCTCTTAACAAAATATGAATAAATATAACCCTATTTACAAATTTGGTAGAACCAGGCAAATCTAAAAGTATTTACTTTAGATTGTCTCTACCAGTCAATCTAGGGTGGTGCAAAGGTAATTAGTGGGCAGGTAACCAAATGTTATAATAAATTAAATGTTTAAAATTTGATATAATTTATATTCATAGAATATATAAAATATGCATCTATATACATATATATTTTGACGATGACGAATTTTCTTTATTAATGTCGATCCTACCGCGCGGTGTCCCTTTAATACGTTTACGAACAACTAGCGCCATCTGTCGACGCCAACTGATACTACATATTTCAGACACATGTATATATATATACACAGCACAGCACAGCGTAGAACGTCCACCCACAAGATCAAATGTAGGTCGCATGAATTATATGAGATTGCCACTGCTAACAAAACAAGTATCCTTAGGATCGACAGCAGCGTCCTATGCGTACCACAATACCACACTGCAATCGACTACCCACCTGGAAAGAGTGACATATATATCATATTTTAAAAGATATTTATAAGTACATTCATCTATGAGCAGTGGTAGTCCCGCGGTAGAACACTGACACCTAGAACACAGGTTCAATTCCCGTGATATAATATTACATTATGATTGATAGATTGTAGAATGATTTACAGCTAAATATAAGACGTGCTAACTCTTTACCTATTTTTAAGTATATGGTTAAGATTTATTAGACCAAAGATTATTTACCTTTTAATTTGTTTTCTATCTTTCTGTTTATTTATTATTTCTAACGCTAGTGCGATCCAAGTCACTATGATCTTTTTATTTGTTATTATATTTTTAAAATGTCTTATATCGTAGTGTCTATGTATATATATGTATATATATATATATACATGTGTGTATCTGTGGTGCATATATACATTTATTTATATATATAGCAAAGATTATCAATGACAAATATGAAACCAAAACTTTAGCTAACAGCCGCTAAACGTGGTTGTAATGTACTACATAAGATAATTTTAGATAAAGTCACCTTCAGTAATAGTACTTGAAACTAAATTTTATTACCGTTAATAATGATTAAAATTTATAACTCTAACCCCTCTTATCTTTAATAATGTTTATAATGTTGTAGACCATATTAATAATATCTGTCTGTCTCAATATAATTTGTAAACTCTTTCTTTTCTGCCAAAAGCTATTGAACCTTTGTCTAAAAGAAAAAAATATATAAACATATTACAAAGTTTCATCACGTGGACCGATGTCATAGTCAAGGAAAGCGCAAGACACATTGTGACGATCTTTTTGGGGGAGGCCTTATTTACTTTAGGGTTTACCACTTTACTATTTTGTATACTGCAAGTTTTTAATAATTACATAATTGATTTATTTCGGTAATGATTTATTTTAAAAGATATATTTTGTTTAAAATTAACCTCAAATATTTAACAGTTATGTACTGGTGTCTTTACTCTGTGGCTTATATAGACTAATTGTAGTTTTATTTTCACTAATTTTCAACTGCTAATTTTTCCATTTATACTCTCCATAAGAATATTTCTTGTGGCTTAGTAAAAATAAAAAATGTGACCAAATTGGTAGTCATCAAGTTTTCTCGTAACACTTTAACTTAAAATATGTTACCATATATGACATATACATATATATATTACATAAATACAGATAATTTATGTAATTTCACAAGCTACTGCCTTCATAAATTCGTCTCTTAATAATGTGTATTAATTTATCGCTAGCCTTAACTTCACGATAAATCATAGAATCATACTCCGTCACGCCACAACGAACTTTATGTGTATATAAATAAAGTTGAAAACGAGCCATCGATCGGTAACTCCTTGAGGAGTTGAGAGGCAAGCAGTTGTGAAATTGCTGATAAATAATTCTTGACCAACTCTATTCGTACATCTGCAAACAATACGTATGAACGTTAACGTTGTGTGGAAACCGTTACAGAAACGTAAGTATAATAAAACGTAATATTATGAGGCGGAAACAATTTTGTTTATTTGTCTCAAAGGATATGTATAAGGAAATGTAAGTATGGCTGTGATTTTCAGCGATACTCCGAAAGATAAAAATATATCGGTCATATAGTGTGTATCATTTTTTATGATTGTAGCACACACACTACAAAGTTTCGGAGAACCTTTTTAAAATCTACCAATTTTATAACAGTCTTGATATATCTCTTCGTATTGAATGGAATCAGGCGTTACCTCGCGGAATTCCATCCTAAGTAAGAAAAGGACCAATATTTAGCCACTTCCGCACATGCAGTGGTAGTCGTGCAATAAAATGCACAACACAGAGTCAATTAACACTCTGTATTTGGCACTAATCGGTGTAACATAACTCCTGAAGATGCCCCGTGGAAACGTGAAACATGTGTTGAGTAATTTGGCGGTGGCGGTTGTGTGATTCGCATTGTTTACCGCATACGCACTTATCAGCGGGCTGGCGGGCGGTGCATTTTATTGCACGACTACCACTGGATATGCGGAAATGGCTAAATATTGGTCCTTTTCTTACTTATATCTCTTCGTGTAGTTGGTGTTTTTATTTACAATTTGCAACTGGAAACATATATTAGTTCACGGGCAATAATTATTTTTTAAAAATTACATATTCACAATATATCAATGTGCGTTTAGGAAGATCCGAAATAAATCGTCCAAAACACCGAATTGTTTGAAGACGAAAGTCTTTGACCAATATGTATTGCTAGTAATAACATACGGATCCGAAACGTGGTCACTTACGACGGGTATCATAAGATGGCTATGCTCGGAGTTTCTCTGCGAGATTGAATTAAAAATGTAGAGATCCGCAGAAGAACCAAGATCACCGACGTAGCTCGAATAATTACTAGTCTGAAGTTGTGGTTAGCGGGTACATCGCTAACACAACCGATGGCTGTTGAGGCCGAAAAGTTCTCGAGGTCCGACCAGGAGCCAGTAAACTCGGCGTGGGTAGTTAATATCTTTATTAGTATATTATTTTTACTCTTCATTCTACTTCCTTTACAATTTCTTGTATACTATCCTTATATACTTTACAAAATCTACTTTTCCTCACATATCTTCATCCATTCATCTCCTTCATTCTTCCACCTTCTTTCACAACTCACAGATTTATTGGCTATCACAGCTTTTTACATTATCATAGTTTTTAGCGCATCTGTTAAAATTTTTTTTGTTTAATTTTATTGTACACGTTAAGATACATTTAATAAGTTTTACAATGATATACAAAAAAGTACAATGGGTGGTCTTATCACACAAGGCAATCTCTTACAGACAACCATAGTGTGGAAAAGGTAAAAGTACTAATAATGGGTAGTTTACGTGTACAAAAAATATATATTTACAAACAAACGAACATAAACATACATACTTAAATATACATACATAAGTGTATAACATATATGCTCATTCTAAATGTTTTTATAAATTTTCAATTATTATATTATCGTATTTACATTCACATTTTTATTTTTCTTTTATAACAATTTATTTTACCTAGAGGTTTCTTTTCTTACTTCCTATATCCTGGGACACTTAACTGACTCTTCGTATTTTTCGTATTTTTATTTATTTTATCCTAGTCTTAAATCATGTTGCTGTTTATTGTAGACTGCTTTACTTTTCTGTATAAATGTAGGAATATCAGGTTAAGGTTGTCATCAGCTATAGTGAAGGTGATGGTACCTTCCTCTACCCTCTTTACAATCCTGACTGTTATCGACCATAGCATCAGAGCAAAGCCTTCATAGTAGGTTACAGCCTGCGTTAAAGTGCACTATGGTATCAGCAGCATCGGTTAGAAGCATCTAGTCTTCCAATGACCTTAAAGTCTGTTGAATTTATAGACCCCAGTTGCCATTTGATCCGCCTGGCTTACCCACTGCACACACAAAATAAATGCCGGAATATTTCAAAACAGAAAATCAGTCCATGTTCTATTACTCTCAACAAAGATGCTTATTAAAATGTAAAACAATTTACAATGTGATACAAAACCATCTGCCTTCACGCAAACATATGAATACATTGAATTATTCAGAAGTGTTGTGAGCTTGAATAAACTTTGGTTATGTTTACTTAGGATTGGCAAACGATATAAGCCTCGAGCATATGAATGGGGTGAATAAGTAACTTAAAATTATTAATACAATAAACTCAAGTAGGAAAACCATCGTAGCCAAAGGCTAAAAACTTTCAATTTTAATTCTGAATTTACCTTAAATCTTTCTTCTTTTACTCTCTATAATTATACACTCTTTTTAGTGGTTGATATTTTTGAGGTCTAAGAGGTCTATCTGAGGTCCAAGATATACCCACCCATACCCACTATTATAGAAGGCGAAAGTTAGCTTTTGCTGTTATTAATTAAACTCGATGAGTTTATATTAAAAATAAATGATGGAAATTCCAAAGTATACAAACAATTGTTAAGAGATATGAAACTATTTCTTTTGTATTAATTAAATATTACCACCCAAAACATAACACAGTACAAGTACCATTCAGTTACATAATAGTATGGTTACAACCTACTACTTTCAAACTTAATAATGCCAGAAGCTATTAGCCAGACGCTTGCGATGCGCAAATAATGGAACATATTTCAGCGTGTTCACTTATACAGAGAGATGAAAAAAGGGGTTGAAGCTTTAGGGCTTTTTGCTGGCTATATGTTAACCCATTTAAATCTTCTTTAAATCCATTTAAAACTTAAACATTTACAATATATATGCATATATACAGGCGGCAGTTCCAAACTCACGTATCTATTTTATTCTTAACAGCATAATAATCTTTTCGCTCTATATTTCATGACATTACACCGACTTGAAGGTTAAGCGTTAACAGAACAAATGTGAGAAATAAATTGTGTTTATGAAGTTATGAGTAATAAATATAAGAGTAAATAAAAATAATAAAAATTTGTGATATAATAGTATATAAAATTAATAATAAAAACAATTATATGACGAAGAGAGAGACGTAAAGAGTGTGTTTATGGATTAAGGTCTTTTTAAATGTTTTTTTTATACTAAGCAAACTGAAGTTATTAGGAAATGCTAGAGTAACTTCTACACTCAAAAATCACTGGCTATTTTTTTAATTGCCCATAGAATATGTCCATTAAAAACGAAGGATATAGTCTACTACCTTTTTACAAAACAATCGTTAGTAATCAATCTACCCTGTACCCTTTATGGCAGCCATCATGGCTATCCGTTATCAATATAATCAATCAACCAAACCCCAAACAGCCCACTCATTGAACACCTACGGTTTGTATGGTAGCAATTAAAAACTCATTACGTACACGTATTATTGTCAGGCCAGGCGGCATGATCGTAATCACGTAGAGTAAAGCGTAGCACATCTACACCATAGTGCTGCTACGCCGTAGCACTGCTACGTCGTAGCACTTATACGTATCGTTATCGATTGAAGTCTTTCGTTTACGGAATCGATCCAATATTTTGTGACTGCGTAGTATCTCATTACAATTATCTAGAGCGCATAACGAGAATCGTCGATGACATCAAAGACAAATTTAATACGTTTGTAACACTGAACATTTTGCAACAGGCCAGTAATAATATCACAAGAAATGATTAAAAATTAAAAAATCAACTCATTTGTATTTCAGATTTAAACACCAGAAATAAATTACAATATTCATCGACTTTCTTTGCGGTCTTGATCAACAAACAAGTCACAATTTCCTTGAGTTTTTTGGTGATAAAGATTCATTTTATAGTAATTTAAAAGTTCAAACGTGGTCTAAAGATAATAATTTATTATTATTTATTTATTTATTTTAACCGATAGTGGCACCGATCGGTGCAGCTTATGGCCATCAGAGCCGAATGGTTCTAGATTAGGGATTATGAGATGACACCCCACTAGGGGGACCGAAGACGAAGTCAATATCACGGAAAGTAGGTGAATGCTGGCAGAACAAGGCCTCGCAGTAGGTGTCTATCGGCTGAAACAATAATGGTGATGCATCTATCAAGTAATTTTATCCTTTATGATCTTCTTCTCATTCATGTACTCTTGTATGAGTGGACATGGTCATGCCCCGGTCGGTTTTGTTGCCCCCGCTGTTCTGTTATGCGTCTCCATATAGCTCTTTGTTCGGCGGAAAGAGATCATTCGTTTACTGATTTATTAGTGACAGATTTAATTATGTCTGTTTTTTTATGACTCTTTATAATATTGTTACAACAATAGAATAAAACATAAGTTTTTTTTTACATTTTTATGTATAGAATCAATTGAAAAGCAATGTAATTAATTTAGAACCGAATTAAATACGCTTTGTTATTTTTGGCCAGTTATTTATAAAACATCTGTTAAAAAAAACTGTTGCGAGTAGTTTTATAGAAGAGTAAGCAATCTCAGGTATATATATGGTGTTGGGGGGTGATTGCAATCGACGAAACGCTCATTAAATTTTTAAGTTATGCTTAATAGTCAACTCGACTTTGTCTACTTTGTCCGTCTTCTCCATTTATCTTCTTTCATGTTCTTTTTTGTAACATTACCAAATCACAAATCACAATTACAAATCTATTCGTTCAATGTAAAAGCTTTGAAAGAGTAAAAGTACAGCCTACTTGTCTGCAAAAATCTTTAAGGGTTTTAAACCTATTTACTATACTCTATATAAAGTAATTACTCTGTAATTACATCAATTTGTTTTTCCTATTGGAATGTGACGGGCAAATAACTTCTAGCAGTACAATGTCTGTAGAGAGAGACAGTAAATAAAATACTGACTTGCACTATTCATGAAGAAATGCCATCTGATCGTGTACAAGAGAAAAATGCTCGAATCCATCACCAGCTCCAGAAAACACGAGTGTCATAACACGTTCTTGAAGAAACATCAAGCTTCCAGAACGCTCCGTTTAAGGGAGAGCACTGTAGGGACGTCAAATGGTTACGTTTGCTCCGTATCGACCTAGCTAACTAACGTACGAATAAAGGAAGGTGCCAAAAAGCATTTGAGAATGATCAGCTCTACTCTCAGCTACGAAGAAGACTTAAAATAATAATTTAATATATAGCAATCTGATTTTTTCTGAGAGACGGCTATGGAGGAGAAAAAATTATTACCAATAAGACAATGCTCATGTAATCTCCACTCCAACATAAACACGTAAACCATACAGAACTAATATTAATTGTTTGTTATAAAATTTTTACACATATTAAATAGGCGAATAAAAAATGAATAACACAATGAAGCTATTCAAAAATGGAGCAGTTAGAACTGTGACAAAAGCCTTCATTTTCACGGTTGTTCACGTATTTTTTTTTTCAATTTCACAAAAACAACTGCTAGCGCGGTAGTGGCTCTGACGTTTTGTCCGCGCGAACTTTTAATTGAAACGAAAACTGATCCGTATGGGATCATTTAATCTATATAAATAACAATGAAAAAAGTTACATTTGTTCATAATAGAGAAATATTCTTTATTTGTTTTTATAATATCAACTTAGTTCTGGAAATTTAACTTATTTATACTTTTGATGTTTTATCATAGGAGTAAAAGTTTTTTGCTGCTTTTTTTGCTTTCTTTCAATTTAAATAACAAAAGGACCAATATTTAGCCACTTCCGCACATGCAGTGGTAGTCGTGCAACAAAGTGCACCGCCCAATCACGTACCAAACACAGAGTCGACTAATCAGAGGCACTAATCGGTGTAACATAACTCCTGAAGATGCCCCGTGGAGGGGTGAAACACGTGTGGAGTGATTTAACGGTGGCAGTTGTGTAATTCGCATTGTTTGCCGCATGCGCATTTATCAGAGGTCTGGCGGGCGGTGCACTTTGTTGTACGACTACCACTGCATGTTAAGAAGTGGCTAAATATTATTCCATTTCTTACTTAGGATAGACTTCCGCAAGTAACGCCTGATTCCATTAAATATTCTTTCAATTTGCTTTCATTTACTATATAATTATTCCTATCGAAAATCAATGGCATCATAAATGTTAAATAACTTTATAATAATATAGCAAGAAATATCGTTTTTAAAATTTAAATTTCTACATATTATAATTAATTATACTTTACTATCTGTCCCTTCAGATTTTGTACTGCCAGAATTAATTCTTATCATCCTTCTTCTCTTCAGCCAATAGCAGCCTACTGCAAGGCCTAAGCCTCCACAAGGTGCTGCCCGTAATCAGCGATTTTCAGCGACTTTAGTGGGGCTTTACCCACGTTGTGCCTAACCTTTTGGCCACAACAGCCATCGGTCACAGCCACTTCAGACGAATTAGAAGGCATTAATTAGCCTATCGCATTTCAATAAAAAAATAATCTTACTTACTTCTGAATGATAACTTTATACAGGGTGATTGTGAATAGATAATGTTTCAAAGCTTTTTAAAAATTTACCTTTTTATTTTGAGCATTATCCTAATTAAAGTTTTGATATCAATAAACAATAGTTCTGTTTATGTCCTTATTTAAAGCCTTGTGATTGTAAAATCTGTTAAAAGGTTGTATTCTAAAATTGTGTCAAATAATTAAGTAGGTTTATTATATAATTAAGTAGGTTAATATATTTTTAATCTTTACATGATATGTAAGGAAAAAAGACTCTTATTGATCGACAACTTACTATTTATTTATTTTTAATCTGTTTCATTTTTGATTCCATTCTACTCTGCAATGTGTTATAATTGTAGAGAAGAAGCAGGAAGAAACTCCACGACAGTCTTTTTATAAAGTTTAATACAAATTTATGCATATACGCTTTATCTGCCAAGGATTCTTATCATTTAAATATTCGTTTAATGAATAATAAGCTTTTACTGATAATATATTTTAAACATTCGTTTTGAAATTTTGTTAATAGTCCCATAATAATTTAAGGCGTTTTATTAAAAAAAATGTGATTTCTTTTGTCGATACGAACGCTATATAACGTGGTAATCGCATGAAGGCTTTTCCAAATCACGTCAAACGTTTTTGCGCGAGCACCGTGCCCTCAACTTGTAATAGGTTTCGCCGCTAATTTCAGAGTTTGACACTTGTTTTCATTAATTAAGTAGTTTTTGTTTGCGCCCAAGGCGAGGATTTTCAATTTGCCTAACATAGTTCCAAATTTAAAGTTGTACCCTTTTTTTATAAGAAACGAATAGTCTAGAAACATATATGTCACGGTGAATATTTAGAAAGAATATCATACCAATATTTTTCAAATTAATCAAAACAAATTGGTGGTATAGCTGTAAATATCAAGATTTAAGTAATATTTATTTTAAACACTCTGTATAAAGAAATCAATTTTAAGTTTATTATAATAATTCATTTTATTCTATGTCAATATGACAGGGTAATAACTTCTGGTAGTATAAAACATCCGGATTTAGAAATCACTTTTTCTTACTTTTTAACTATTATTAGGTCATTTATTGTTTCTGAAACCATTGATTCTTATATAGTATGTTCCATACATTAATTGAGATCAAAAAGGCTATTCATTTAAGCACCCACTTTATACCTTTGTAACTTACACCTATAAAAATCACCCTGTTTATGAATTTTTCGGATGACATTAAGAAGCCACATTGCATTTATTTCTTCCATCTTCTTTTACTAAAAAAAAATATTTCGCTTGAGATTCTTAAACCATAAACCGTACAAAGTCCACTGTTGGACAAAGCCTCTCCCACAAATTTTCTAATAAGACTGGTAGGAGGTTTTATTTTAACAACTTTATCTGTCCTCCTTAAGATTAGACGTCTTATGTTGTTTTTTCGTTTGCCACAATAGAACCTTAAGGCTTCAACTTATAATACCTTAAAGTAAACATTGCTTTAATCATCGAAAATATAAAATATTACAAAAGCTTTTAATGTTTTAATCTACACAGTATACGCTACCGTGAAGTTTTAAAAATGTAAAGTTCAACAGGCATTAAGGTTAAAATACTTGCCGTCTCATTGGAGTTAAAAGGCAACCTGCGTTCCAGAACAGATTAAAAAGGACAAAGTAATTATAATCGCTTTTAATCGTTGCGCCAAAATAAAATGTTTGCAAGCCCCGAAATATTTTATTTTGGCGTGTAAAAGAGTGCGTAATTACAGGGTGGCTCGAAATAGAAAGTTGAAGCGAAAACGCTGCGCCTTTTATTTAATAATGGACGCGAAGTGTTTGACCGCTCTGTGAATGGTTGGAAGGCTGGTTCGTTTAAAACGCTAGTCTTAAAATTTATTCTTTAAAAAATATTTTCAAACCATTAAGCCGCTAGCTTTGTCATATTTAATGGAATCAGGCGTTACCTTGCAGAAGTCCATCCCAAGTAAGAAAAGGACCAATATTTAGCCACTTCCGCACATGCAGTGGTAGTTGTGCAACAAAGTGAACGCCAAACACAGAGTTAGCACTAATCGATGTAACATAACTCCTGAAAATACCCCGTGGAAGGGTGAAACATGTGTTGAGTGATTTGACGGTGGCAGTTGTGAAATTTGCATTGTTTGCCGCATACGCATTTATCAGCGGGCTGGCGGGCGGTGCACTTTGTTGCACGACTACCACTGCATGTGCCGAAGTGACGACGACTGCAAGTAACGAAGTTTTTAGCTAGCTTTGTCATTTTCCCATAGTTCACACAACGCCTATATAACGCGTAATTTTTGACAGCATATACATGGTCCTTTATTATATGTGTAAAATCTTTAAAATGTTGAACTTATACTTATTTGTCTATAACTCAAGTTTCTAGATGATGTACCATAATACCACACTTGCCACACTTCTCTGCTTTTACATATATTTCAAATCAACCTAAATACGCAATAATATTAAAAAAAATAATCAATATTAAAATGCCGCACCGGAAAACGTAATTCTAATGTATTCCTTATAATAAAATTCACTTCATCTATTAATTACGCGATGAAATAATTTAATCTATTAAAAATCGAAGAGTACTATATATAACCGTAAGATAATGTTGTTTGAAACCTGTATATAAAGCCAATGCCTCGCATTTGAAAGAAACCGAATGCCGGATAGGAAAAACGATAGAAAAGGCCACTATCGCCTACATTTTGATAGAGAAAGAAGGCAGAAAAACATTCCTCAACTTCTACAGAACAAATGCCATAACAGTAATAACCTGTTTATAACAAACGATAATATTAACAATGCAATACAAAAATGTATATTAAAACTAATTATTATTAAAAGTAAATAAAATACATAAACACTAATATTGAAAATAAGAGAAACAAGAGAACTGTGATATATAGGTATAAGATTCAAAATAAACTAAAAAAGCTGTGATATATATAAATTGTATAAATAAACTAAATTACAGTAATTGAGGATGAATGAAAGGATATTAGAGCGGAAAAGAAAAATAGACAAAATTATGGAATGAAGAGCAGAATGACGGAGATCGTGAAAAACGGAAGAAGAGTATGGAAATAATAAAAAGGAAGTGAAAAATTTAATAAAGAATGTAAATCCCAGTTCCCAACAAAATAGGGGGTGGAACGAGATGTCCCCAAAAGCGGAGGCCATAGAAAACCTGTGTGTACATCTGTTTGTTTTCCGAATACAATAAAACATTCTACAGACAATTCTAAGTTTATCTTTTTCATTTAAAACTGATTAGCCATACTTGTTCAAAATTAAATATTTGTAATTGGAATATCTTTCAACATTTTGTCTAATTTAAACTTATCTAATAAAGTTAAATGATACATCGTATTCAAAATATTCATTATTTTTTAAAAAGATCTAAAATTTCGTCTTGAAATATTTCTTTTATTATTTACAAAGTAACGGCATTATTAAAAGAAGTAATTAACTAAATTACTTGTTTCACTAATGCCATTAATTAAACAGAAAGTATTTAGAAACATCTGGTATTATATAAATAAAAAGAAAAACGTTTCGTATATTTTCAAGCCTCTGTAAACTTAAATAAATGTCCAATTTTCTATCTTAAGCCAATAAAATCATAATTTTTTTAAGTTTTATGAAATATATACATTTATTACGTGATAATATAGAGACATTACATGAATGTATTGTATTATCGTACACAGTTGTATAAAGATATATTAAGTAGTATAAGGTGAAGGAGACAAAATCCATAAGGCTTTCCACAATAGTATGGAAAAAAGGCAGAGAGAAGAACGATATAAAAAAGGTATGTTGACATAAAAACTTAATAATAAAGCAATAAAGTAGACTAGAGAAGACTAACATAACAATATATAGGAATCAAAGTAGAGACATGTACCGGACAGATTAGAAAAAAAATAGAATAACTAAAATTTAAACAAAAATCAAACTGAAAATTGGTAAAGTGAGAAGGCGTCAGGAAAAAAATGCCGTACATCACTCGATAGAAGTACTAATTTTATAAAGCCTAGATAAAGTCAAAACATGCTTATATATATATTAATCTGTATAAATTGATCGTGTGTATCGAGCGATGAAAACGATTTGTTACCGCTCCGGCATTGATTTTGTATACTAGACGGCAGAAGGTTGTTCATAACGAATGTGAATATATTGTTGATAAGAATTAAAAACTTGTTAAATATGTAGTAGTGTGAATTTACTCTAAGAAAGCGACATTACTTTCCGGTCCCCCTAATATATTTAATTATCATATTCTGTTACAAAAACATATTACCTATGACGATTTTAGATGTACACATAAAGTTTTTTTAGTTTGTTATAAATTACTTTTAAAAATTTTTAGTTAGTTTTATGATAATCTTAGTATAAAAGAACGATACTAAGTTGACAATAAATATGTGTATCCTACACATACATAAAATCTAACCCGTTCGGAAGAATACACTCTGTAATAAAACACATAAGAATATTTACTTTTATTCCAGCTTCATTCAAATCGTATTTATATAATATTATATTTTTTATACTAATATTAACAAAATTTATGGTTACATTTTTTTATTTATTTATTCCTCATTTGGATTCTATTGTATTGTGTGCATATATTAACCCTAGCGATATAACATATATCAGGTTAACATCTCAAATAAAATTAAATTTGTGACGTGAAAAAACCTTTATTGAATAATTAAAATAATTTGTGCCCGGAAAATGAATAATGCGCCTACGAGCGGTTGCGCATCGTTCAAATCCGACTCCACGAGATCTGCAACGGCCGCGGGCGCACGTGCTGCGTCTTGGCTATCTGCCAAGGCGCAAGCAAGAGCGCGTATAGTGCACGCCGTGCGAGTGAGCGAGACGAGTGGGCGAGACGAGTGAGCGAGACGAGCAAACGGTTGAGCGTTGTGACGACGTCCACGGGAACTTTCACTTATGGCGGCTTTTTATGTAGCAATATTATTACAAACTTAACTTTGACGACCTAATTGCCACTACGTAACGTACGTAAAATTAATAACTCTTACGCTACTTAAAATGGTTTTACAAAACATTTCCCTATAATTTCTCTGGATTATCATGTAATGAAGTTGAAAATATTCAATTAGTAAGAAAAGGCGGTAAGGGTTATGTGATTCGCATTATTTGCCGCATACGCATTTATCAGCGGGCTGGCAGGCGGTGCATTTTATTGCACGACTACCACTGCATGTGCAGAAGTGGCTAAATAATGGTCCTTTTCTTACTTACGATGGACTTCCGCGAGGTAACACCTGATTCCATTAAACATTCAATCAATATCTCTAACTACAGTTATAATTAAAATAAATATATTTACACTTTATTTATAATAAATTTCTATGTTATATACATATACATGTATGTTTATGTTCGTTTGTTTGTAAATATGTATTTTTTGTACACGTAAACTACCCATTGTTAGTACTTTCACCTTTTCCATACTATGGTTGTCTGTAAGAGATTGCCTTGTGTGATAAGACCGCCCATTGTACTTTTTTGTATATTATTGTGAAACTTATTAATTGTATCTTAATGTGTACAATAAAGAATATTAAATAAAAAATAAAAATAAATATTTTTTTGTTATTGAAATAACAAAACACACACTGTTCACTTAAGACTAATGTATAGCATATTCTCCTGTGTGTCCTGACATAAAGTTCGTAACGCAGGTGGATTCCATAGTTCGTTTATACCCGCAGCTTGCTGCGAAAGTTTCTCATGCAAAGTATACGCTATTCGTAACAAAGTTAAGGTGTTTAAAAACTATACCGTTACATCGAACGGGCATATCGTTGCAGTTTTGTAATTGGCTTATTTAACATATTTACTATAAAATTATTACTTTTATAAATACTTTTAAACCGCGAAATAATTAATTTGTTTACATGATTGTATAGGGCAAATCTACTGAATATATCATTGACTAACTGCCTACATATCTCCTTATTCAATCTCAGAAAAAAATATTATGTATAATTCAATTGTATTAACTACATGTAAATAATATTCTTTAGTACTACGAACAGGCAAGCGTAGCGTAAGGCGACTTACGACCTTTTGAAAGACATCGAAAGAGGCTTGATGCTGGTTGTTTTAATACGGTGTTCTTGAAAATCTTTGGAAAAGAATTATGTCCAACAGTTGACGTCATGAAGTTGACATGGTGATCATGTTGATGAATATATTAAAGAAGGTAGTCATATATTAATAGATGAGGTGCTTCATCCAAATAATTATGCAATTATTACTTATTACTTTTAATGAAATTAGGCGTTACCTTGCGGAAGTCCATCCTAAGTGATAAAAGGACCAATGTTTAGCCACTTCCGCACATGCAGTGGTAGTCGTGCAACAAAGTGCAGCGCCCGCCTGCCCGCTGATAAATGCGTATGCAAACAATCCGAATTACACAACTGCCACCGTTAAACCACTCAACAAGTTTTTCACCCCTCCACGGGACATCTTCAGGAGTTGTGTTACACCGATTAGTGCCAAACACAGAGGACTCTGCGTTTATTTATCAGCGGGATGGCGGGCGGTGCACTTTGTTGCATGACTACCACTGCATGTGCGGAAGTGGCGAAATATTGGTCCTTTTCTTAATTAACTTATTAGTCTAATGTTTTGTATCGTTAATACTTCATTAATATAGATCCCGTTTGTATGACGACGCCGTCTTTTACTGTCCAGAATTCTCTGTTTTTAGCAAGGGTCGTTCAATTGTCACCTGCAGTTACTGCAATATGATCATCCCTCCGTTTCGCTGATGAAGACATTCATTTCTCCAGATGATCCTTTCCGACGAGTCACTTAGTGTCCACCTATTGCCTTGAATCCTCGAGATATGACCAGCTCATTGTTATTTTAAAATACCAGTGTAAAATCATCAGTTATTTTTTTTTCTGGTAGTTTCTAACCTTATTTCATACATCCTCTTGATTTTTAGTATACTTCTCTACATTGATCTCAGTGATACCTTAATACAAGCTAGGCAGAATAGTGTATTGAATATATTCTATATGTCATTAATAATATATTATAGCTTTATTAATATTCGTTCCGACTTTGAAACATATATTACGTATCCTTATAAACCTGTTAAATTAAACAGACACTTATAAATTAATAGAAATATAATGTGATAACTAAAACTAACTAAAGTAGCATCCATACACAATAATCTGCTGATGTGAAAGAAATATTAAAAGTGTGGAGTTTCCTTGGAGCCGTATCAAGCGTTTTAACTTAAGGCACAGAATATAGAACGATCTGCCAACTTCCTTATTTCTCCAGAATTAGAAGAAACTTACTAAATCTATGAGCTCCATCTTCGACTATATCGTCGCTTTTTATCAGGATAGTAGGTGGCCAAACACGGAGAAGTAAGTGTTAGAAAGAAGGAAAGGAAGTCACTGGTGGACAAGACCTGTCATCGTGTTGATCTTTGAAAAAGACCTTGTAGAGAGCTTCTATCGGCTGACAAAATGTTGTTTAATATCGTTGAATTATTTGAACTTGTTCAACCCTGTCCAATGTTGTCAAATGCTGTCCAACACTCTGTTGTATGTGTAACCACGTCACAGCGGTTGTAAATATTTAACGTCTGCCTCACGTACCGCTCTTACATTTTGTGACGGCTGTAAAGTTTAATTTTATTGAACAGAAGGCTTCGTTTTTACGATAAAAAGGGCTAGAAATCTCTGCGCAATTTTCACCCGGTGTTTAATGTGCTGATTTTAGTAGGTTAATGTCATATAATGTTACATTTGAGTTTGAAGCACGATGATATTATATATCCTACAATCTATGCAAATTCAAGTTATAATTTTTTAATTCTATTATATTTAAATAACTCTGAAATATTCTACACTGAATGGGAGAGATAAAAAAAGAACATAAAATGCAAGGAAAGTATCAAAGATTAATAAAAAAATTTCTAACGAAGTTAAAAAACAGACCTAATATTTTCACAACAGTTCACGAGGAATATAAGATAAATATATCGTATCCAAGCCGGGAGTCAATTGAATAAAAGTATGAAATCCGTAAAAAAGAAAGAAGTAGTTCAGTGATTGATGGGTCAACTTATATGTAGCATATCTCGATCGTAAATATCTTTAACTAAATCAATTTTTATATAACCAAGAGATATATAGTTAATTAATACGTAAGATAATGTGTAAACTTTTACAATAGAACCTTAAATAATGCATAAAGCGTTGCAACCTTTTATTGTCAATATTGCGCCTCCGGCTTTATTCCACAGAGACGCTTTCACTTTAATATTTAGTGGACTGCGCAACACGTGGGGTGTGCTTTGAAAAGAAACTCGCAAGACGATATACCTAATAAATAAATTTCGTGATAAATGTAGCTTTCAACCAGTCCCAATGGACATCTACGGGGGAGGCTTTTTTTCAGCAGTATACGCATTAAATATTGATGATAGTTATTAACAAGTTTATATAATGAAATTATAAAAATATTTTTTGTCTATACATAACTGGCTTTATGAGAACGCTCACGATCAGCTAGAGAGTAATGGAGAGGGCTATGTTTGAAGTTTCGCTGCGAGATCGAATTAAAAATGACAAGATTCACAAAAGAACCAAGGTGACCAACTTAGTTCAAAGAATTGCACTTGTCTGAAGTGAAAGGCGGGGCACATAGCGGGTACAACTGAGGGCCTATGGAGCCGAAAGGTTCTCATGTTACGACCATTAGCCGGTATAAGCAACGTGGGCATGCCGCCCACTAGATGGACCGAATGAACAGACTTAAGTCGCTAAATGCAGGCAACGCAAGACTGCTAATCGTGGCCATCTATGTGGGAATCCTGTTTTGCAGTTGCCGTCAATCGACTGGAAAAATAAAACATGTAACGGAAAATTCATTGATAAAAGCCTCATATTTTATTATCAAATCAATTTCGCTTAGAAAAGCTTACCTGTTTGGTTTTATTTACAAAAGAAAAGTTTACTTTTAATTACCTAGTGCGAAGGAACTGTGTTTTGGGTACGAAATAATTTGAAATATAATTGATTACGGAAGCATTTGTCTAGTAGTAGCTGTTGCTGAAGATCGTAGTTCCCGTAGTTTAAAAAAATTATAACTTTTTTATTAATAATTTTATTTATTGTAAGTATAAATAAGTATTTTTTTTAAATAAATAGAAGAATTAGGTAAGAAAAGGACCAATAGTTAGCCACTTCCGCACATACAAACACAGTGTGACACTAATCGGTGTTGGCACTAATCGGTTTAACATAACTCCTGAAGATGCCCCGTGAAGGGGTGAAACACGTGTTCAGTGGTTTAACGGTGGCAGTTGTGTAATTCGCATTGTTTGCCGCATACGCATTTATCAGCGGGTTGGCGTGCGGTGCACTTTGTTGCACGACTACTGCTACATAGCGGAAGTAGCTATATATTAGTCCTATTCTTACTAAAGTATCTCCAATAAATACTGTGAGAGGAACGAGAAAAAAACCTTACAGGCCACTACGTTAGATGGTATAGTTCGCTAAGTTCGCGGAAGTGGTCCATGGAGTGTATTTGTCCTTTTCTAACTTAGGATGGACTTCCGCAAGGTAAAGCCTGATTCCTTTAAATAAAAAGAATTAGGATCAGAAATTTATATTTTTACTTGTTAACATGTATTTTTGAAAATAATACAAAGTCTAGTCTGTGTAATTATTAATTATGAAAAGGGTTGCAAAGTTTTAACCGCACACACAAAAGAGAAGAGAATTAACGTATAAATATTTGCCTCGTACGATGAAACAACACGCAATAGAAGCTTCCCGTGCATACTGACAACTGAGTCCAACCTCAATGACCTTATGAGAGTCGTTATATTGACACCGAAACCTAAAATTAAATCTCTCCCGTTTACACTTGCATGCAACGAAAGTAACACAGTTCTATTTTGGAGTAACCCCACGCTCTATGAGAGCGTTATGAGTGCATGTTTTTTTTGCACGCGACTGTACGGCCAGCACTCGCGCTGCCGGAGCAAATTATAATTACATAACACTTAATATTTACGCACTGTTAAAAATGGTTATGCTTGTAAATTTTGAATCTTCGCTGCTGTAATGTGGTAATAACTTATCAAATTTGTAGACAAAGTAACAGACAATATCCAACACGTTATTCTTCTTCTTCCTTCCCTTCTCCCTTTATTTGGGGTCGGGTCTCCTTATCAATTTGAGCCAGGCCACTCCATCCTGGGTTGTCTCTACATCAAGTTGGAGGGTTTCCAGTTCCTTTCCGATATTAGATCACCACGTAGCTTTTGGACTATATCAATATCCAACACGTTACCATGCTAAAAATAATTGTAAATAATAGCAACACGTACATAAATTAAATTAAACCTGAAAAATAAGGTGATGGATAAAAGGCATCAAAAAGAGGGAAAATGGAAGAAGGTAAGACAGATGAAATGTAAGAAGATAGATCTCAAGACACATGGTAGAAGAGCGCGAAAATATAATAATTATTGTGAAAAAATTAATTAAAAAAAAATAAAAGTCACTATATATCCCAAATAGTTAGGGCTATGAGAGGCACCCAATAGCGGAGGCCATAAAAGAAAACATTACCATGTAACAAAATTTAATATTTATTAAAGTAAAGCACATAAATTTAAAAAAAAACACACAATTTGGCAAGAAAAAAAATAAAAGAAAGTGTAAATGTAGGAAGAATGCAAAATATTGTGAAGGAATAAAAAGAGGAATGAATGGAAGATTAAAGAAGTACGAGAAAAGAACAGGATAATTATTATTATTTTCATGTTCATAAATAAATTAATAATTGTTTAAATAATCCCAGCATGGTTAGGCAGAACGTAATGTCTACACAAGCGAGAGTTTATTAAAAAATTGGAAAGTTGAAATCTTAGAAGGTAGACTTCAAGATACCTATGCCTTGCTTGTAGGCTTTGTTATCAGCTGAAAAGAAGAAAGAATAGAAGTAATTTTTTTATCAGCAACTGTGTAGTATTACAATACATTCAAAAGTAATATCTCTTAATTATATGCCAATAAATTATAAAAATTTATCAAACAATATCCTATTAAAATCGTTAGACTTTGTACAGGATGTTTTAATTTATAATTATGCTTTTGAATGAATTTTTTATTATTATTTTTAAAAACATTGTAAATGTAATTACAGAATGTGTTCACAAAAGAACCTTTATAAATTTGTTGTGGGATCTTCTCAGATTAGGAATCTTTTGTAAAACTCTTAGGTTTATGATAAAAGATGGCTTCATAATGGAGGTCAATCTGATACTAGTTTGTATCAAATTGAGCTCATCACATCCTTCTGCATACACGAGTGATCATTATAAATCATTCTATGTGTATAATAATAATAGATGAACATTTTAATTTCAAGTGAAACAAAATAATTTTTCCGCGACATCTAAAAGTTTTCATAGCTCCGTGTCGTTTCCGCTTCCGTTCATGGCATATACTCTATTCATTTGTACGCCGCCGCCCACACGGCTCCGCGCCCTATTGTTCTCAACCCCGACTGATTAACCTTAAATAATAAAATATTCTATTACGTAGCGATTATGACGTCACACTCGAGTAAATAACGAGCTATTCATCCGGTAATTAGTGTAAAAAGAACATGTTTACGTCGTACATACTCCGAATATAACAAACCATTTTTTTATTATTATTGTCATCATTATAATCTTTTAATACTAAGTCACAAGCTCTTCACACATGTTCACAATGTCAAGACAGAAGTAAATGCTACATTTCACCCACACAGTGTGATATCGCATTAGTTTTCCAATTAGACGGGTGCTGTGGCTTTTAATTTTATGGTACACCAATACCTCGCTTTGCGTCGTTTCGTTTTGCGTTTTTTTGAAGTTGCATGGCAGCTTAATTAGTGCTAATTTTCACTGTGCGTCGTTAGATTAGATTTTCGAGGTTGCGTTGTTTTGGGTACAAGTCTTTTATATATTTTTTTTTTAATTTTTCTTTTTTTTTAAAGATGGAAACACTTTTGTTTATAATTGCGCCATGTCATGAAAACTCGGGGATTTCTTTTCTAACTAAAAATCAACGCAATTTGAAGACAGTTTTATTTTAACTTTGTTTTGCTAATTTTAGAGTTCTGTTTCAATTACATTGTGTGTTGTAATGTAGAAGGTTGTGCTTTTTTTAAAAGAGAATAATATATTTATATAAATTTTGACGTGTTGTTTCTGGTTACAAAAAAGGTAAATATTATTCTAATTTATTTATTGGCAGAATTATATTATTTTAGTTTTTTTTTTAAATGTAGTCTTTTTAAAAAGTAGTATTTTCGTGACCCTGGAACCTATCTTCGATCTTTACATGGTTTGCTATAGAAAATCCTAATTCACTTTGCGGCGTTTCAATTTGGGATGTGTTTTTTTAAAACGTAACCACGACGCAAAGTGAGGTATTGGTGTATATAGGATGATTTATTATAAAAATAAAACGTTTTAAGTATTTAATTTAACATTTGACAGCAAAAAGTGATCACTTTGAAATCATCACCATTATATCAGCCTAAAATACCCTGTGCAAGGCTTATGCCTTCCTCAATTATCGCCACGATGACCGCTCCGCTACTGGAAGTGCCGAAGAATTTCCAAGATTTTAACAACGTCTTTGAGTTACCAGTGATGGGCCTATCCACACCGCGTCTACTGACTTTTGGACGCTTTTTAAGAACCTTACGGAATCAGAGGTTGTATAATTCTGATCACTATGGAAAATTTTTAATAAAAAAATGTTACTATAAAAAACAAGAAAGTCTTGTATCAAACAGGATATCACATACACAAAAGAAGGCAGCGCAGCCAGCTCTTATAGGCTCACAAGTTGAATAATGTTTATTATTCTGTAGGACGCTTTTGAAAGATATATGTCATATGAAATAGACAACTCTTCCGTCGAATGAGCTGGTGCCGAAACTATTGGAGGATCAGAGCAACTAATCTCGTAAAAGGTTTACGAAGGCTTCGTTTTAATGTATTTCTATTCGTCTTCACCAACCATAGTCCTTTATTTTCCTGATCAGATTTCAAATAATCCTATTAAAGTGACTTTAAGATCCCGTTTCTGAAATAAGCTGATGTTTGCACTTGACAGGCATGAATCCTTCAGCAAGTTATATATTGATTTCACTGTTATAACTTTCGACCTTACCTCCATTACATACAAATTTACTTTGTATATATATACCTTTACGAAATAGTATATCGAAATAATTTATTCATATAATTACCACTCTAAATCTTTATGAACATTTGTTTTTGATTTTGGACCGGATTATCACTGTTGCCCAAATGGCATTTGCGGATTCCATGAGTTTGAGGTGGCAGAGTACAGAAAGCACCTAACTTAAGACCTATTTCAAAGTAACGAAGCTCGAAGGCATCTGAAAGGCCTCGGCACGGTCACACTACAAAAAAATAAAACAAAACAGGTCGGGTCAAGTAGGATCAGAAATTTATAAAATGTGTATATAAGTATTATGTAATACCTAGAGAATTACAAAAACTTTATAAGAATGTAATTAGATAGTCAACTGGAGGTATATAATCAAAAGAGCAATAAATTGTACTGTCATATGAAAAGAAAACTACTGAGATGTTTTAGGAACCAAGGAGAAACAAAAAAGGTTATTTATAGAAAACTAGTAAGACAGAGGAATTTGAGATACTGTGATAAATAGAGGAATTTATAACTGAGTTTGGTATAGAAAAAGTAAAAAAGTAATGAAAGATTATTGAATTGTTAAAAAGTCAGGACATTCCAAGATTGTTTTAGACCGTTCGCTTACGTTTAAACAGGAGTCATTTTAAAGCAAACAGTTTTGCAGTTGAAATGAGAGTACCTAAATAAAGACCAACGTAATGAAACGAATAACATTTTAAATTTATATAACTGTCTTTGTCAGTGCCTAATAAAAAGGTTAACGACCAATGGGTACCAATAATAACTGACAGCACTAAAACGTGATTTTTCACTTTGGAGTAAGCTCATTGTCAACAAGTAATACGACTGCCATGCTTTAGATATCTCAACTAAGTCGAAACAGGAATCAGGAGATCCGTAGAAGAACAAAATTAACCAATATATCCCCGTAGATTGGCTAATTGAAATGGCAGTTGAAGGCTAGATTGCGAACAGAACACGTACAGACGTGAAGGCCACGGTTATGATAGCGGAAATCAACAACGACGACGATGACGAGAGATATAAGTAAAGTCGTCGAAAGACGCTGCATGTACAATTCTTGTCAAAGGCTATGTAGGATGCAGAGAAAAAAGAGAAAAAGATAAACCTATTTGCAACTCCTGCTCATAACAAGTCAGTATGCTGGTCTAAAATAGCTTAATCCATATTTAGGTTTATTGAACTGAAGTTCAAACTAACACTGCTATCGACCGATACAACCTTAAAATGGAATTTTAGCAACCAACGATCGAAACGTTTCAAATCATAGACAGTTTAATTTCTCATGTGCTACGGCAGTACTACGAATATGCGTAGACATCTACGGCATTACTACGAACATACGTAGACGTCTACGAGACACGATTCGTGAAAAAAATCTCACGTAAGTAACAGACCGTTGACCCGACCCGTAAACGTGATATAACGGACGTTCCATGCATTATGTAAGAGGGAACTTTCATAAGAATACTGACAAGATTCAATCAATTCCGGGCACGTTTTAACGGGTGTAGCGGACGAGGGCGGGCGATGGGCGGGCAATGCGGACGCATCCCGTTGCTGCAGAAAGCTGTCCGATTCTAGCTTCAACATTATACATCGTGTTCATTACTATTATATACAGGGTGATTGATTATAGGTTCCAGGGAAAATATATAGCTGTCAATTGACATATGATACAAAAATCAATGGTTTTAGAAACAATCAACAACATAATGATAGTAAGAAATAGTTTTATAAACTTATGTTACTTCATATTATTTGATTCCTATTTACTATGTGTCCCTGTAGACTTTGCTAGAAGTTATTTTTAAAAACCTTTAAAGCTTTTTCTCACAAATAAGCTAGGTGTTGACCGTTTTGGAGCTTTTACATGTATTGTCAATCAACCTTCATAAATACAGTATACATTAATTATAATTTAAAGGTACTTAAAACAATATTTTCTGACCCAAAAGTTCACCTAAGTTTAGGGAAAGTGTAGAGGCTTTTAAGCCCTCATGCCTTCTCAAATTAAAATAAGTAGAGACAATGTATCATAACAATAAAACGCCCAAAATTATTCACGAATTTTTAAGAAAAGAACAATCAAATAAACGCTAGTGTACAGTAGCCGGGAATAAATATTAAACATCGACCTTTGGAAAGAGACAATCGGCTAATTTCGGCTTCGTAGAGCATTATCTCTGTCCCACACTACCTATGTGACGTTTTGTCAGTTGTCATATTTCGTGCGACAGAGATAACGCTCTACAATGCCGAAATTAGCCGATTGTCTCTTTCGATGTGCAATATTTATCGCCGGGTATTGTACAACTCTGTTACAGCTTTCTTATTTTCGAGAACAATTGTTTCATAGGCCGGCCAAAGAACAAAGCTATTATCTATTTGCCTGGCCTTGTTCCTCTTAACTTTTATAGATAGTTATCTTAGGGAAACATACACTATTGTACATGTATCTTACATTCAAACATTACAATAGATCCAAGTTTCATCTCAACTGGCTTCTCCTTTGAAGGCTTTAGTGATTACTGCCTCTTTTGGATTTCTAGTCAAACATCACTCTACGAGGTTGGATAATTTGAAAAGGTCTACGCAAAAAGGAAACCTATTAATTGCATACTTACAGTACCAATTTTTTTTTATTTACTAGCCTTAGGATCTCCTTTTTTGGACCTCTTGTTCCACCCCTATTTATGTGGGAACAGGCATTTTATATTTGTTATTAATCTTTTCACTCTCTTTTATTATTTACTTTTTCTTCTTCCATTGCTCACAATATCTATCTTGCTACTCTTTCATTCCACAATTAGTACTCTTTTTCTCTTCCACTCTTATAACCTTTCATCCATCCTCAATTACTGCAATTATGTCTATTTACAATTTGCAATATCACCGATTTTTAATTAATTTTTCTCATATACATGTATTACAGTTTATTTTATTCACCACAGTTATAAAATCATTATTATTTACATCGCTTGTTCCTTACTATATTTTAATTCTAATTAAAATCCTATCCTCCTATAATCCTAATAATCCTAAGGCAGGAAATTTACTGCCTTAGGATCTTGCCTGTCTCCTGTACTACTCTTGTGTCTTGTTTTTATTTATTGCATACTGCCTTTCTGCAGAAACCTTAGAACGATGGGCGCAGTTGGTCATCGCCCATTATGGAGACAATGATATCTATTTCTATTTCTACTCTCATCTCTAACTCAGAATAAGAGTGGAACCCTCCAAATACAGGAGATCAGGTGATAAGGCGCGCCATGGTGTGGTCAACTTGACTCTCCTAGATCTTAAAGCTTTGCATATACTCAGAGAATCCCCTGTGCTTTGTGAAAATCTGGACCAGACAAGGGTCCAGCTCAAATTACTGGAGCGAGTGAAACCTAGTGTCTGTAATTGTTTAATGAACATTTCCTCGTGATGTTACTCCTCCTTCTTAAAGTTTTCTAATGATGACTCAGACGATATTTCTGATACAAGGTAATTTGTACTCCTTCTGCACCCCATTTCTAAGGAAGGCAATCTCATAAATTGTAAATGCGACGAACAGAAGTTAGACGAAGCCTTATTGTTCAACTTAACGGAATAATAGACCTGTATCACGCAAGTCCATAATTACCGCCACAAAACCTCAGACATGCACCGAACAATCTCTAAGTTGATATTGCTTTTTTAAACCAATTAAAATGCTTACATTAATTTAAATGGGATATATTTTTAGCAGTCATCCTGGCTAACGTTATATAATATATAAATAGTTTAACTGTCCAAATTGTATACATATATATATATATATATATATATATATATATATATGTGTGTGTGTGTGTGTATATTAGGGGAGACCGGAAAGTAATATTGTTTCTGCGCATGTCGATCTTTGATTGTCATTTAGTAGATCAGTACGTACTTGGAAGACTCATATGAATGACATCTATCATCGGTGAAAATCGAATGATTTGTTACCGCTCCGGCATTGATTTTGTATATTAGATGGCAAAAGGGTTGTTGATAACGAAGGTGAATATATTGTTGATTAGAAATAAAAAAAACTTGTTAAAAATGTGGTCGTTCTAATTTAACTTAAGAAAGCGACATTACTTTCCGGTGCCCCTAACATATATATAGAAGTAATAAACTGTGATATATAACTGTACTTGTGATAATTGAGGAATGAGGCGATGAAAAGAAAAGATAAGGACTATTAGAGAAATTGTAGAATGAAACGAATAAATAAACGAATTAATAAATTAAAGATGTCTTAAAAAATATTTTAAAAATGTCAATGCCCTGTCCCAAAATCAAAAAGGGGACGAAAGGACCTTAATAACGGGGGCCACACAAAAAAGAACAAATAAACTGTAGAGTATGCATTTTTAAAACGTGGACCATATTGCCTGATTAAAACATTTATATATTTTATTACATTCATAGGATCATCTATAAAATACCTTCTCATGTAATCACTAAGTTGCTAAAAACGAAGGTCTAAAATGAAGTGTTTTACGGTAACGCGGTATATAACTTTTTGCGTCATTGGCAAGATTCACTTGACTAGCGATAGCGGTTCCGGAATGTCTATACAAAGTCGAATCAGGCGACGAAGGGAACTTACCTTAAATACTTCAAGTTCACTAAAAAAAATTAATGGAAGACTTATAAAAATCTTGAATAGTTCTGCTTCTTGCTACAAGGCATATGACCCTGCCAAAAATCGCAGAAAATGACAGAAGCAGCCTACATCCAGCGATTTCCCGTGACCTTATGTATATTACACTTTAATAGTTACAATGAAAGAATTCAACAAAACCGTAATCGCACAACTCCTGTAAAAGCCAGTACACGAGAGAACAGTGTTATTCAAAATATATAATAAACATTCAAGTTTTTAAGAAAGTGAAATGAAAATAAAGTACTTAATTATATGTCAGTCTAACACAGTCAAAGACATTCGACATTAAACTTAACAGCTAACGCCATCTACCGTCTACAAATGTCATCTCAATGAACTTTGAAATTTCAGGACATCATTTTACGAACTAACAAAATTTTATGTAACCTTTTCGAAATGGATTTATTTCTCCTGAAGCGACATTTTTAATAACCAACACTGAAGTAACAATTATCTTTAATTATAATAGTATACTGTTTATTATAAGTATATACACTATACACATATGTATGTATATATGTAAGTTGTTTCTACATGTACATGTTAACTACCCGTGATTTATACTTCTACTGTTTTCATAATATAGTTGTCTGGAATAAATTGCCTTCTGTGATAAGACCAGTGTATATATTTTAAGCGTGTACAATAAAGAATATTTAACTAAATAAAATTATACAGCATAGTAGATTATAAATGTAAAACCTTTAAAAGGGGTTAATATCTCTCCTTTACTGTCAATTAACATATGGTTATGTGATGTGATGAACCTCAAAGTGACAGAAGCGACAGGTCAAATAGACTTTTAAAGGTAAGGGCATAACCTTCAGCAATTAAAATACCAATAAATAAATTAATTATTTAATAATAAATAAATACTAATGCACAGGTAAGTAGAACTAGCAGTGTTGTATATTAAAATATATTATAATGAACGTATTGTTATTAAAATGAGTTATAAGATTAAAATTCCTTGATTATAATTAAGGCGGATCAACGTCTATCAGGTCAACTAATCTAATCCCATATTTGAACACACAACGTCACAGACTTTGTTTCTACAAAATTTTACGTTATAGTTTTTTGATGTATAAATCCGTTGTTAATATTTCTTCTTCATCTTTTCAGCCGATGGACGCCAGCGCCAAGGAATAGATCAATGTTTAACTATCTACTACTACTTTATCTCGTAAATATACAAGGAATTTAAAGGTAATATATGGTAATATTAAAAGATAATGTAAATATAGATTGATAATAAACATTGACTTATGCCTTGCAGTGGGTGTTCATCAGCTGAAATTATTTAGAGATTTACACAACAAAAACCAATAGAGTAAATAAAAAAAGCCTGTAGTTCCAAATAGTATATGTTAAAATAAATAAATATAAAATTATATTTAGTCTTAATAAATATCAATTAGGACACTTAAAGAAAGCTTTTAAAGAAACTATAAACCAGAGGTTAACGTCCATACCTCCGGCCAGACAAACAGTCAATAGTACTCTTTACTCACTCAAAAATACACAAACAATAAAACGTTAAAGGTTAAAAGAGTTGTTAAATTTGTCTGATACGAATTATTTTTAGACGACTAAAGTAACAGACATAGTCTGGCGAATAGGCTAGTTGAAGTGGCAATAGGCAGACTACATAACACGCAGAACATTTGGCAACTAGACCTCAATATCTAGGAGTTAGGGTCACGGACTGGCAAGCGTACCTTCGGTACCACTATACCACGGTACCACTCACGAAGTGGACAGTCGTAAAAAGGTCAACTGTCTACTTGCAATGATATACTTCAACTCGAAGCTACGAGAATTTCAAATTTGCCCCAGAAGGTGGGCTGTTCAGGTCGAAACAACCCCTGGATGCAGGCTGCTATAGGATGCTTCCGTTTGAAAATCTATAAAGGAGGCCTACGTCAAGTAGTTGACTTTACTATCGATACTATAATACTATAACAGCTACATTACGCCATCGTCAAAGTTGCATGAAAAAGGGGAATTCCACAGAAATACAATATGAGTGAAACTTAAATGAAATACACACTTTTACTTCAGATTTCATGTTATTATTTTCTTAAAACCTACTGGCACTAAGAGGAATCCGATATATAAACCGCTATATATAAGAAATTAATTTTTCTTTGAAATTCCCCTTTTTTCACTTCATTGCACGACTACTGCTGCATAGCGAATGAGATATCTTTGGAAAAGGCCTATAGTTTGCAGTGAACGTGTATGGGCTGAAACGATGTTATGCAAAACTTATTTAAAGTTGTAATTTTTTCAGTAAAACCTTCTGCAAAGTAAGCTAACTTATAAAATATAGATGAATGAAATCGATAAAGTTCTACTTAGGTTAATGCACGACCAAGAGAAACAGAGCCAATGTTATACTCATTTATTTTTTTTGTCTGAATGTATAGCTCATTTGTCAATTAATCTATGGTAGAGTCTATACAAAAATCAATATTTTTAGAAGTAATATATAAAGTAATAATAATATAGTAAAATAATCGTTTTCAGTTCAAATTACTACAAATTAAAATTATTTATTGTTTACTATATGAACCTGCTTGGTTGGTTTCGGTTGAAGTTGATGCTGATAGCCCGGTGGCTTTTACAGCTTCATCGGAACTGAGTATACGGAGCGGAAGGGTATGTGAACTTAAAAATAAAACAGAAACTGGACAGACGCGTTTCAGTTGTATGTCGTTCGCACGTATTAAATCGCTCTACACGAGTAGAGCTGTGTAGTGTGATGTTGTATATGCGGCTTGGGACGGCATCGTTGACCACAGGCGAGCCAAGGATGGATCCGGATACAACCTTAGTATGCCCACGCTGTTCGCGTTTATGGAGCGAGCGGTCGCTCACTAAAAACAGGTGTTGTGGCGTGGTGGGTGATGTTTTGTTCTGCCGTAGCGCGTAGAACAGATAACCTGGAGCTTTGATGTTTCGCAAAGTTATTTCAACCTAATTCACTCTACCACAGATTGTGTCAAGTGTAGACTGTTTTGTTAAACAGTTATATTGTAATTCTGATGTTATAAATGTAAAAATAATTATTAATAATATTGAAATATTATTGAGGTACGTGTTATGTATGCGGCTTGGTACGGCAACGTGGACCACAGGCGAGCCAAGGATGGATCCGGATACAACCTTGGTTCGCCCACGCTGTTCGCGGTTAGAGAGCGGGCGGCCTTAACGAGTGTTGTGATGTGGTAAGCAGTGTTTTGTTCTACTGTGAACGACGCAATGTCCTGTGCGGAGTGTAGCAGGTATAGTGGTCGCTGGTGTTGTCTGGTTAGCGCTTGCAGTGTTGTGAGTGTTTGCATAGGTTGTGGTGTGGTATGTAACCCTGATAGAAGTTATATTTGACCTTTCGTATTATAATAGAAAAATAAGGTAACATACATAAATATTGGTTGATTAAAAAAGGTAAAAACTGTAATTTTTTTGCTCACAAATATGCGATATATTTATCCTTTTCAAGCTTTTACAACGATAACTAATCACTGTGTACAGATATAGCAATATTAAATATCTCAATGTTCTAATGATTTTCAATTTCTTAACTTAGCTAAACCAACTCTCCAATAATCTACTAAAATATTAATTAACCATCAAAAGTCGTATAAACAGAAAACTCAAGAATGACTCAACCAATTTTAACATTATTTTTCTTTCGTGTTTTCATTAAAACGCGTAAAAAAAGTCGTTCGAAAAAAAAGTTATGTCAAATGAATTAAAAAGTAGAAGGACCTCTTTACTTTTCACGATACAATATAAACCCTGACCCAAGATTTTAAAAATTTGACGACAAACAGAACCAAAAGAAAGTTTTTTACAATATAAAAATGAAATATGAAATATAAAGAAAGATAATGAAAATATTACCATATATATAGTAAAGTCTTGCAGTGTACCAAATGAAACATTAATTTAGGTAAGTAATCTTTGCTTATAATTAAATATTAAATCAATATATAAAATGATACCATGGATTATGGACTACGAAAGACCAGTAATTTAGGACTTAAATCTCGAAGTACTTTGTACAAAATAATCATTAATATTAAAAACAGATACATTATTTGAAACTTTAATTATTAAAGGATTATGTGTGTATAAATAAAATATAACATAAGTAACTTTTCATACTAAGCGACTTTTTATAATTAGTGTCATATTTAAATTGAATGACATACTAATCCATAACTAATATAGCCTTTAAGTAAATTTTGTTATTAACTTACTTATATTCTATGGACTCACTAGATATTAAATGAAATTTATTATTATTATTAAAAGGTCTACACAGTGATTGGTTGCAGTTGTAAAAATATAAATAAGTGAATGTATTACTTAAAAATCAATAGTTTCAGAAATAATGCATAACATTATTATAGTATAGTATTAAAAATCGTTTTCAAAATTCAAATATCATATTAAAATTAATTAATCTTTACTGTTTGTCCCTGCAGACAATATTGTCAAAAGCTCCTGAATGTACCTTTTTATAAAGTTAAATCAAAACTATATACAGGATAATTGGAAAAAGACTTTTGGCCACCTTTTAATGCTATAACGAATCATCGTGTAGTTGTATTAAAAGGTATATAAAAACACCGCGATGCTATCGATTAAAATCTTCGGAATCGAACCCGGAACTTGCGGTTTGAAAGTGTAAACAACTTCTATAACCGCAACGATAACGTGAAAAGTTTTTCACGCTGAAAGCGCTCGCAGCCACGGCCGAATTGCACAAGGGCAACGCTGCTTAGCTTTCAAACGACTCACCTTTAATTAAAGCCTCAGGTGAACACGCCCTGTGGAACAAAACCTTAGCCACGTGCCCCGGAGTGTGGTAACACTTTATGACTGCATACAAACAAGGACTAAATTCAACCGTAGCGTGATACCCGCAAAAGCTTCGACTACATTCTCTTACGTATCACTCTTAGAGGGCGTGGACGCGACCGAACAGTTCCACGCACCTCCGTACACTGCCGAGGGGTACGGAGCACCTAAACTCCAATACTACACATCAAAGACTAACTAACACAGAACTTACACAATTCAACCCCTGTAAATATTCATGAATAGCTTGCACGCTCATTTATTTCATAATTAGTATTATTTTTATTGAGATTACAAACTTTATATTTATAAAAATAATTGACGGATGAATATAAACATGTTCCTCTGTACTGTCTGGACATATACCTTCTATATATATTCCTAATGGAACCTCCTGGAAACAGTCTGCATCTAGTGACAGCCTTAATTATATCATGTAATTGCCAAATAATAACATAATTAAAATTATTATTATTACAGTTAATTTATAATGATAAAATGGAAAAAAACTTCTATGTTTTAATTATTTTAACAAAATTATGTCGCACAGGTTACTTGCATGGGACACCGACGCTGATATAAACATAATTTTTATCGATATTCTCTTAGAGTAAACTGGTTGACCAAAGATGATGGGTTTAGATATATATATGAAGCTTATCTATGTACATATATAAGAATATATGTAAAAATAAGTTTGTTACACTTTTCTTTATACTACACAGAATTAGTAATTATTTATTTATAACCGTGTACGGTTTAACAATATACTCCTGTAAGATATCTTGAAATCATCTAAACAAATAAATAAAATTGGAGTGTCTATTACATATATAATATTAATTTAAAATAAAGAACTACTTCTTACTACATGGATCTGAATATACATATTACATATGTATAAAAAAATATTTTTATTGTCTGTCTCTTTGTCCCAGCTTTAGTTTTATTATTTAAAAATTTTTTAATTAAAACAACTGAAAACTTTTGTTAAATTCTAAACAAAAAAAAATAAAAAAAATTCCAAAAAGGTGAAGTAAAAAATTATAATGCATTCTTAAAAAAATATTTCCATAAAAAACCATTGGAATAAAATCACAAAAAAAATTAAATGCGCGTTGGAATCCTCGTGTTTTAATTAGGAAAGTGATTTTTAATTTTAATTTGAAAAAGAGTTGTTAGTGTTATAAAAAAGCTTATTTTGATTTTGGTTTATACGGGACGGGGTTTTATTATAAATAATCATATAAAAAAGATATTAACATGAATAAACAAGTAAATAATATAAAAATCATTTCAGAAAAGTTAATCTATATTAATTCTGAAGTCCATCATTAAGGCCTTACGTTCAGATAATATTCATAACTGGTGATTTAAAAGACATTTAAACTTCATCATACTAATGGCCCAACAAAAATTAGAATAAATATGATTCATAAAGAAGCTGTGATTTTATTAAGATCGTAAAGAGTTTTTGATATTTTGTGCTAGAAGGAGGTGCTGAATTCGTGGACTACACCAACAAGTCATTTCTTCTCGCGTCGTTATTTTCATTACTGACTTGTGATCTTCTACAAATCACTTTATGGTTAAGGCCTTTTCCAAAGACACGTATGGGGGGATATATCATCGCACGGCAGGCAATTTATCGATCGCAGTATGTTATATAACATAGCTTAGGTAGTTATGTTAATTACCTTTAATTTGTAAGTTGTTACTTAAATTAGTTTAAGTGTGTACACAAAGTGTTAATAAGTGACTTTCTAGCCCCACGTGTCATGCTACAATCTAATAAATGTTATTGAAAAAGTTAAATTGACTAAAGTCTGAACGAAGATCGAAATTTGTGACTATTTACAGTTTCCCGTTCTTAGGTAGAAAATGAAATAACGAAATCGCATTTAATACTCTTTGACAACTTTCGGATACTGTTTGAGGGAGACAGAAATATTTGAAAGTGTCCGAAGGAACGAGACGGGCCATCGGCGGAGCTCGTCGACGTAAAGCGAACTATTCTTTCAGTTCAAATAAAATATGAGATCCCTCAGGGCTCACTGGGCCTAGGCGGTGACGAATTATTTAGCGATCATGGGCCATCGAGCGCGAAACGAGAGGTGGATGGGTTCAAATCTGTCGGAAGACGCAACTACGCGAAAAAGGTGCCTTTACTAACATAATATATTACACTAACAACCCTATTAGTCTTACTTTAAGGCCTTCGAGAGTAACCGAGATAGTAGATATATAATTCTTACATGAATGCCTTCTTGAGAGGCGACCACGAGGCTGTAGACATCGCATGGGCACTCAGCTAGGTAACGACATACTTATGGTCATCAGATGTCATTAAGTAAAGGCAGCTTAAAACTTGTCATCGTAGCGATCTTTGGAAAACACCTGTGCCTTCCAGAAAGCGTCCATCGGCTAAAAACAAGAAGAAAAAGATACGTAACAGACAATTCACAGATAAAGAATTTATTACTAGCTGATCCCGCAAACGGTGTTTTTCAAAAAAAGTAAAGTTTTTTATTAACAAATAAAAAATAAGGGTTGATCGTAGAGAGGTGAAAATTTAGGGTTGTATATATTTTTGTATGCTGTATCATGATAAAATAAAAACCAAAAAAATTGTTTGAAAAATAAAAAAAATAGGGGTGCTTCTATCTATTTTCCATACCCTTATCACTGCGGGGTATGGAAAATAGATAGAAGCCGATTCTCAGACTTACTAAATACGCATATATAATTTGGTGAAAATCGGTCAAGCCGTTTCGGAGGAGTACGGTAACTAACATTGTGACATGGAAATTTTATATATTAGATTGAATCAATTTCGTGGTCAAAAACTTACATTCGTGGTTATATATACCAAAGAAAGGTTTACTTATAATTAGTCGGTAGGTATGAAGGGTGTTTTAGAACTAATTTTATTTATATATAGGAGGCTTTGATACTTTTCACCAGCACCACGTTCCCTACACTATATGTATTTCCGAAAGTAATCGAAGTAGCTCAGCGGATCGGCAAATTAAAGTGGCATTAGAAAGATCACTTAACACGCAGAACAAAGTACAGTTGGATTGTTAAACCTTTTTAGATTTTCTCAGAAAGTGTGACATAGTAATATATATAATATAGCATACTAGAAGCAGGTAAGACTCGACTTCATTGAATAAGCCTTTTTAAGGCTTTTATTATAGAATAGGACATAATTTTTAAAAAGCTTCTATTGGAAGATCAAATAAAAATTGTTAAAGAAATTTTGTGTATTAACAAATACTACATTATAAATGACTTCATAGTAAATAATACATTGATGTGTTAAATATAGTATTTAATGGAATCATGCGTTACCTTGCGGAAGTCCATCCTAAGTAAGAAAAGGACCAATATTTAGCCACTTCCGCACATGCAGTAGTAGTCGTGCAACAAAGTGAAATGATTTGGAATGGGCCAAATGACATTTCTGACAAACAGATTCTTGTAAAATATTATAGACAGCCTTATCAACATTGAAAAAAAAATCAACAGCCTTCCTAATACCCGGGAGTTTTAAATGACAATTTTATCTTACTTTTTGATCACAAAATATATATATGTCTATTTTAATGTCATATATTTTTCTTTATCACCAGTTTATTTTGTTCGCCTCTTGGGTTTAATTAAAGTTACAATGATTTATTACAAGATATGTAAGGCACTGTCTTCTTTAGTTATTACTCATTTATCATACGTATATGATGGAAGGAAGGCTCCAGGGGTGTTTTTAAGAAGTTTGATGTCAGCATATCTGAAATTATTTACGTACTTTTGTTAGTTTTCTTCTTCCAATATTCGTTTTGAAAATATTATATTCCATAAGCAAAGTTACGTCTTGTGAGGTTTGAATGCTCCGTCAATTCTATAATAAATTGTATCTATCTATATTTAATTGTTGTTGGTTTCTGTCAGTCTTTGCGGCTTTTACCCTTTATCACTCCAATAATACTAACAAATATTATTATATACTCAACAATT
Organism: Battus philenor; assembly: GCF_028537555.1. Taxonomy (NCBI): domain Eukaryota; kingdom Metazoa; phylum Arthropoda; class Insecta; order Lepidoptera; family Papilionidae; genus Battus; species Battus philenor. The sequence continues at coordinate 13,212,464 of NW_027181678.1, read as the reverse complement.
ATTGCAAAAATAAGGTTTTAGCATCAATAATTTTAATTTTAGATATTACAACACGGTCACGTAGAAATATATTCAAGAGATTCACTCTATGTACAGACTCATCACAATATCTTTGGAACCATAAGATATAGAATATTGTAAATTGGTAAGAATATTCATTTTTAAAATAAAGACTAGCTAAGAAAGAATTTTACGCAATTCTATCCGGGGACTTCACGACATGAATAATTAGGTAGGTAGATATCTAAATTTAAAATATCTCTCTTTATTTTACCACACATGAAGCGGGCGCCATATTGTTCAGCATCTTCTTATTTTCATCTATTCTCCATCGCAAGGTTTTATAGTTGTGGAGAAAAAGCAGGTAGAAATTCTGCTACATATATATATACTTATATATACTTCTGCTACATATACACATTATCAGATATAGCCTAAACGAAATCATAATAATCAGGCGACATCACTGCCAAGGATTCTTATCTTTTAAATATTCGTTTATTGAATAATATCCCTATTCCATCGATTATTTAATATGCGTTTTGAATTTTATACATTCTAGTCTTATAATGTTTTGCGGAATTTTATTAAAAATATGATTTCGTTTATTTCAAATGAAATAGAGACTTCGCAGTCGAAAATTTGGTTCAACTAGTTTTTACAGTGCCTTGTAAATACACTATGAACTTATCCCATTTTTTTTAATTATTGTAAACATATAAGATATTATCATGAAAGTATTGTGAGGCCACTATAAGAATATTGACCTCTTTAAACCACTTTATTAAAGAGATTTGCAGTCCTAAGCCGTAACTAACTCTTGCTACACAAAAAAATTGGAATATGAAGCCGGTTATAGCTCAAATGTTAGTCAATATTTCTATCGTAAATATACGCAAAACAGAAAAGCTTATCATCTTTTTTTAATTCTACAATATCTTAGTATAATTTATAAACTTTAAAATGAAACCCTATTTCCCTTGTTCATTTTATAATATGAGAATTACTTTATTCAATTCATTTATCTTTTAATAATGTTATGGAAATGTAAATATTACGTAGAAACTTGAAAATTTGTCATAATATAGTATTTTGGTTATTGGTGTATACACCACTTTATAGCTTCTACGCCCATAACAAATCATCCTGTATATAGACTCCTAGTTGTACTCTGCGAGCTTTGCTATGTCCATTAATAAATATTTAATTAATTTTATGTCATTTTATTGATTTTTTCGGATCGTTTTAATTCAAACCAGCACGAACAGTCACGGCAATATATGCAATTCATTGGTATGGCAGTGGCGCCATCTGTCGAAAATTGGTTATACTAACTTAGAAACCTTCGGTGGGCTCATACACGACAACTTTGCTGAATATAATTATATGATTAAATGCATGATATACGATTCTATAAAAGACATACAGGCCAACATATATTTTTAAATATGTAGAATTGAAACTGCGTGTTTGTCGGTTGGCTTTGAACATCTTGCGTTTGACAGTTCGTGCGCTGAAAATTTATAATATCGTTGAAAAATTAATTCGTTTATTTCAACATGAAATAAGTTACGTTTAAGTTAAAAGTTCTGATAGTACAATCTGTCGAGGCAACATGAAAAAAATGTATAAAAATTTACCTGACTGGTAAACGAGAAATATTTTTCATGTGCTTTTAATTTCAGTACCTACTCAGATAGTTTTATACGCTTTTGCTGAAAGTTCGTGAATTCAAGCTTTGATATTTACGTCGCCAAGCCTTTAAACCACGCCTGCCGTTAATATTGGAATATCCGAAAGCACCAATTAATGTATATATCCAATATTTCACAGAGAGACGACGTTTCTTCCCGTCTTCAAACATAATATGGGTAGTATTCACGAAAGTTAAAAAAGTGTAGGAGTATAGGAAGAATAAACACAAAAAGTACGTAAGTAATTTTAGAGTTGCTGACATCAAACCTCTTAAAAGCTCTCCAAGAGCCTTTCTTCCATCTTGTACGTATGATAGATTAGTAATTACTAAAGTAGAAAAGGACCAATATTCAGCTACTTCCGCACATGCAGTGGTAGTCGTGCAACAAAGTGCACCGCCCGCCAGCCCGCTGATAAATGTGCATAGTACAGAGTGCACTCTGTGTTTAATATAGTAACATAACTCCTGAAAATGTCCCGTGGAGGGGTGAAACACATGTTGAGTGGTTTAACGATGACAGTTGTGTAATTCGCATTGTTTGCCGCATACGCATTTATCAGCGGACTGGCGGGCGGTGCACTTTGTTGCGCGACTACCACTGCATGTGTGGAAGGGGAAATATTGATCCTTTTCTTACTCAGGATAGACTTCCGCAAGGTAACGCCTGATTTCATTAAATACTAAAGTAGACACAGTGCCTCATATATCTTGTAATTAATCATTGTAAGTATAATTAAAAACAATGATAAACTGGTGGTAAAGAAAAATGTACGACAATATAATATAATGTATGCATTTAATACTGTTATCATTTGTATATGAAATGTAAATACTTCATGCATTCATTCAAATCAATTTACTCCCCTTCAAAATAATCCTCGTCCGATATAAAGCACTTTTGCCAACGCTTTTTCCATTCCGGTCAATATAGCCTTCTTCCAGTATAGCCTTTGAGACTTTTTTCAATTCGATTTTTATCTCCTTAATCTTTTCAAAACGGCATCCTCGCATTGGTTGGAGCGGGATCTGTCCTCTGCCGATTCCGTTCGACAGCCTCGTTCTGGACCATGACGGTCTCACAGAAAGAAGCCAAGACGATGAGAACTAACCTAACCCAGCCATCCTCCCCCCAAAGATGAAAAGGGTTACTTAGCATGAGAGCTTAAGTTAGATGTGCATCTACTAGGTGGATAGATAAACTTGTTAAGATCATCTGAAGATGCTTAATGTAGCCGCTTCCATCGCTGCCTGGAGAAACCTATGTCCAGCTGCGGATGTGTTATTTAAAAACTTCATATTTTCTCAATAGAATACATATTTAAATAAATAAATGTGACTCTCCGGTAACCTATAAACTTTTTGTGGATCACATAAATCATAATAAAAATAAAACAAATTAAATAATTTAAATATTTTTATTGTTCAATAAATACACAAGTCTAAATGTATACTAAATCAGTGAAGAAATAATTTTACTTAATGAGACATTTAACAGCCGATTAGCTAAAAAGCTTTTACACAGAGAAATAACTACAAAACAAAATTTTGTATATACAAAAACAAATTGTTAGTGAACATAGTTTTTATTTATAAACACTAAACAATCAATGCAAGTGAAATCTACTAAATAATGTGACAATACTGAAAAATTTATAAGTCGATAAATATATCTTATATTTCAAAAATACATAATTTTTTTATACACGATTAATGTAGTTTTATATGTCACAGAAGCTAATGTAAACTAAATAAACATACACTTTGTGAATTTTAAATTTTACAAACATAATTTTGACAATCAATTTTAAATTACCGTCGCAACAGTTTATTTAATCTCGTGAAACTTTTGACGACAAAAAAACTTGTTATTTTAGTAATTATTACATTCATTGTACATTTCCAATAAGTACTAAATAATAATTACAATTGGAGAAATGACATGATTTCTCTAATGAAAGTGCTAAAGTAAATATCGCTACTGTACAGATAGCAGATGTAATGGTTTCGATGGCCATGCAAAAAAGAAGAATCTGGATGCACACTGCAAATCGTCGCAAACAGAAACGACTAAACATCACATAACTGTGATATTTAGTCGGTTGACATCACATAACTGTGATATTTAGTCGTGTATATATAAAAGTGCACAGTTGACACGTAAATACCTAAACTACATAAACACTAAACATATATGTTTCGTATTTAACGTCATAAATGATCATTGTTAGATATACATAACATACGTTTACAAATATAAATATGTTATATATGTTTCCTATTCCACGTCATAAGCGATCATTATTAGATGTACATTACATACATTTACAAGCATATGTATGTTATATATGTTTCCTATTTAACATTATATGATATAAATTTACATTTGTTAGCGGCGTATTTATAAATTTAACAGATCTGTGAATATTGTTCAAGCAGTCAAAATCGCCAAGGTCGTTAAGAAAGCTAGCCTTGTATGAAGATACACTCTATATCCTGTCAGACTTGACCCCGCATACCTCGAACATTAACTTAGATCAACTTAAGTTATCGTCTAAAAAATTTTTTTAACTGTAATTCTTTAATTAACGCAATTAATATTTAAATTAAACTACAATACTACATATGTACACAATATATATAGATTATACAGGATTCCAAATTTAAAATTTTGAATTAGTTTATGTATGTCAAAATTCTATAGTTTCACTCGTCGTACATAGATGGCGCTAGTAGTTTCACAACATGAACCATATAAAAGGAGCACCGCATAGTGGAATAGACAAATTCACAAAAAATAATCGACAGTGACAAGACTTGTATACGTCGGAGTAACAAAATTGTTGTTGTCGAAAAATAATTGTTGAGGGTAGACGAATAAATTTGAAACCGTCTTGAAATGGAAGTAGACGGTTAGAAACACTATACTATACATGTCTATTTCTCCGACATGAATAGACTTTATATCAATCTGTTGTAAATTAAGCAAAATAGAAATAAATGAAATACACATTGAAATACATGTTACATTAAGAATTTTTTATCGACTCCTAAAGTACAACTACACATATAAATATCATATAATTATATTTATAAGTTATATCAAACAATGTAATTGAATGTTTCAATACTTATACAATTTATAACTGACTTTCACATACATGTACACTGAATCATATATTAAATTCGTTTACATTAATTTTTAATTCATTAATCTCTGTTTCGGTGACATATATTTAGACTTACAGTTAAAGTGCACTTTAAGTCTGTACATATAAGGCTTATTTTTAATCTACCTGATATTTACTAATAATTTAAATTAAGTAATACATAATGTAGTGTTGAAAATAATATTCTAATGTGTAATAATTAAGATACATTTTAAGTTTAAGCGCTGTTATATTTGTCGCCAATAGATGGCGGTAGTAGTAAATTGCCTAACGATGTCATTTCACGCGGGTAGTTTTATATATGATGGTTGTTGGTAGGTTAATTTGCAATCTTTCTTATTTTTCTCACCTAAATATATCTAACGTAAAAACTTGTAGGTAGAGAAATTAATGGCCTTAAAAAATATCTATTTACCTACCTACTTATATCTATTTATTGATTAGTTAATGATAAAACTACGAGTATGTTTACTATTTATTTAACCGCCTTTGTCGCGAACATATTTTAAATATATTTACACTTATACTATATTCCCTAACACTTGCGGGTACTTTTATATTTCATTGCTACTATATGAATACATTTATTCTTCAAATTGTATTTTTTTAATTAAAGGATAATACTTGTTCTACTAGATTTTATATTGTTAGAAAAATAAAGAGATATTGGTGTAGTAGAAAATTACAGACAGAAAAATGATCGCGCTTGGCATAAACTTCGTTTATGTTACAGAAAAATAATAAACCCACGCATGTATATCTACGTGGGTATTGAATAAATTATAAAAGTACCCTGCATTTAAATATATGATTAATATTTTAATAAACTAAAATTATGAGACCACCTGGGCGTAAATCTAGTATACATTTTATTACTATGTTTTATATATCTAAATGCTACTCTATACACATACAGTTTTTCGCAGAAGTTTAACGTTCGGATACCCTCAGTTTTCGAGGCATTATTTTACACCTACCCACGACTCGGTCTAAACTATATATAAATAACTGCTACTGTACCCGGCGATAAATGTTGCACATCGACCTTTGGAAAGAGACAATCGACTAATTTCACTATCTCTGTCTCACACTACCTATAAGACATTTAGTCAGTCGTATTTCGTGCGACAGAGATAACGCTCTACCAAGCCGAAATTAGTCGATTGTCTCTTTCCAAAGGTCGATGTGCATTATCGCCGCATATTTATAATGTACTACGCCCTACAGTCAAAATTAAAGAACTTTTTTATCATATTTGTCTTTACAACTTTTCTTTTTATAAAATGTATTTTAAATTAAATCTATAACAGTTTACATTAATAATAAGTCGGATGTCGCTGAATGATGATTTTTAAGTGAGAGATAAGTCTAGCAGCTGAGAAGGTAGTACATCGTTTTTAACATGACCACAAAATATTACATTTTAATACCCTTTATTAATATTTGAAAAAAAAGGCATCAGATAACATAAAAGTAAGGTTCTGTAATTTAAATTTAAAGGTTTACAGTAATGAAAATTTTCAGCAGTTATGAACGCCAGACTATGGACTATATATACCGCACCATGACAATATCGATTTACATTTGTACAACAATATATTAAACTCTTCAATTATAATGTTATGCTTCCTATTACAAAAGAAAATAAAGGGTTGGGTTCATTTACATCCTTGACAATAAAATTTACAATTAATATTAAATTTACTAGCACTATACAATTTTACAAACTATGTTAATTTTAACTATGTATGTATATGAGCTGTTTGAACATAACACATGAGGGTATAATGATTTTCTTGTTTTTTTTTTTTAAAGTAAATTTAAAATCTACTGACATCAATATATATTCATAGAGTTGTTGAATGTGCATCGCAATTATGGATTATCTTCGTAATCACAAATACTACAATTAATACTAAATTTACTAACACTGATTATTTTTTTAAAACTACCTATAAGATTTAATTAAACACACACTCGAAGTTGTTTTCAAGATAAAATTAAAATTAACATTGAATTTTTTGAGGACAAATGAGGATATTACAACTCTTATTTTTTAAAGTAAATTTAAAATCTACTGAACTTAATATTTACTTCTTATTGATAAATACGATCATGACCCGAGGATTGTAAACTACCTACCTATATATTCTAATTAAGCTTATATACTCGTATCTATTTAAACATAACGGTTTTTTGCTATTACAAAATAAAATAAAATTTAATTTTGGAATTTGTGAAGACATGTGAAGGTATTACGATTATTTTTTATATTTAAAATCTACTGACCTTAATATTTACACTAGTCTTACTGAGTAATGCGATCATGGGACGAGGATTGTAAACTATCTATCTATATATTCTAATTAAGCTTATGTACTCGTATCTATTTAAACAACGGTTTTTTACTACTACAAAATATAATAAAATAAAATTTTGTTTTGTAATATGTCTGAAGAAAAGAAGGTATTAAGAATGTTTTTTTATATTTAAAATCTACTGACCTTAATATTTACACTAGTCTTACTGAGTAATGCGATCATGGGACGAGGATTGTAAACAACCTACTTAAAAATTCTAATAAAGCATATATACTCGTATCTATTTAAACATAACGGTTTTTTGCTATTACAAAATAAAATAAAATTTAATTTTGGAATTTGTGAAGACATAGGAAGGTATAACGAATATTTTTTATATTTAAAATCTACTGACCTTAATATTTACACTAGTCTTACTGAGTAATGCGATCATGGGACAAGGATTGTAAACTACCTACCTATATATTCTAATTAAGCTTATGTACTCGTATCTATTTAAACATAACGGTTTCTGCTATTACAAAATAAAAGACAATTTAATTTTGGAATTTGTGAAGACATGGGAAGATATTACGAATATATTTTATATTTAAAATCTTCTGACCTTAATATTTACACTAGTCTTACTGAGTAATGCGATCATGACCCGAGGATTGTAAACTACCTACCTATATATTCTAATTACGCTTATATACTCGTATCTATTTAAAAATAACGGTTTTCTACTACTACAAAATATAATAAAAGAAAAGGTAAGAATTTGTCAAGACAAATGAAGGAATTATTGATAAATATATATTTTTTTTTTAATTTTAAAATGTACAGACCTTAATACTTTTACTAGAGTTGTATGACATAATGCAGCTATGGACCCAAATGTTTCATGGTCACAAAATTTACAATTAATATTAAAATTACTAATACTAATTAGTTTTATAAGCTACCTACAAGTTTTTACTATATGAAGTTGTTTGAACGTAATCATTTTCTAATATTATAAAATTAAAAATATTTTAATATTGGAATTTGTCAGGACAAATGTGGGTAGTACAATTTTTTGAAAATAAATTTAAAATCAACTGCCCTTAATATTAAAATTAGAGTTGAATTTCGTAATGCATTAATGACCACCGATCTCCGTGATCACAATATTTAAAATTAATACTAAATTTACTAACAGTATCTAATTTTACAAACTACTAACAGTTTTAATTATTCTTTATGTATTAGCAGCTTTATGAAATGTTAGGTTTTATCAAAATAAATGAATGTAATAAGCAATTTTTTTTAATTTAAAATCAAACTACAAATTATAATATTATAATTCTTGTTTTTTTAAGTAAGTTTTAAATCTACTGAACTTAATATTTACATTAGTCTTACTAAGTAATGCGATCATGGCTCGAGGCTTGTAAAATATCCAACTATAAGATTTAATTGAACATACTTGAATCTATTTGAATAAAACGGTTTTCTATTATTACAAAATAAAATAATATTTGATATTGGAAATCGTCTGACAAAATAAGGGTATTATTATACTTTTATTGCTTTTTTTTTGTAATTAAATTTAAAATCTATCGAATTTAACATTAGTGTTAAACTACATAGCGCAATTATGGACTTTTTATCCGTAAACAGAAAATTTAAAGTTAATACTAAATTTACTAAAACTAATGTTGTCTACCTAGAAGTTTTTACTGCATAATTTTTTTTAACGTAAAGATTTTTAAGTCTTACAAAATTATATATACAATTTAAATTTTACTGAGCTCAATATTTACACTAGTCTTACTGAGTAATCCGATCATGGAAGGAGGATTGTGAAGTATTTACCTACAATTTTTACTTAACCATTTGTACAAGAAGTTTTCTGATAGTATTCGGCATTTGGTTTGTCACATCGGGCAGAATAATGAGTGAATAGTAAGTGATCGGGGTTTTGTATTGCGTTGTCTCTATCGCACAGTACCCCTCTCGTTATATATATTTAGAGTAATTAAAGTTTAATTAATAAATTTTAATATTTCCAACAAATTATCTTTTGTAACTAAACTAATGTCTGAAACTAACTCTTCAACTACTTTTATTTCAAGATTTAAAACTTGTTTAAATTTGGAATGAACAAATGTGGGTAATATAAAATTTTTGTTTGTATAACAAAAAGCAGCCTCGAACAAATATCGTAGTAAACTATTTCATATACTATTAAAAAAAATTCGTCTGATTTTTAAAAAAAATCCAAATACTTTTGTTAAGGTTACCAAAATTGTTTTCTTATGGCAAATTCTTTAGAGTTTTTTTATATTAACTGTTAATATGTAACTGTAAAATTATTTAATTTACCATAAAAAAATTAATGGCCAAATCTCTTGTGACCTTTTAAAGATTTTTGGGCTGCACGTGCCATCTGCTTTGACGCCCAATGATCCTGATCCTGTACGGGACTTATCGGGCATACGTTGGGTTATCCTCTCCTTTCTCACTAATGTTCACATATTACAGATAATTTGAAAAATTGCCTTAGAAACCACTTTAATGATTCTGTGCATCTAAAATTTTTAAACAGCCTTCAAATCATCGCCTTTCACTTTTTTATGTGGTCTGATCTTTCTACTATATAGTATATAGTAATTTTTTAATATAGTGTCAATTATGAAGGAACCCAACAGAATTATTATTTACTTAGGAACTTTTAATGTAATATTAATTTATTTGTACTGCCAGTGTACCTAAATAAATCTATTTTTAATTCAGAGCTATCTAGTGGAAATAGTTAAAAACAACAGATATACTTTAATAATAATAAATAAATTTGTACTGTTTCAATCGAAAGTTAATAAGAGAAAGTGCTAGTTATATCAAAGCACAGGCCTAGGCTCTATACCTTGCAGCGAAAAAATAAAAAAGAGATTTCCGTATCAACTTTTACCACAGATTAAAAATTTACAAAATGACGTATACATGTGCATAAGGCATATGATACAATTGTCTATTTCAATGTTTTTCAACGTCGGACTTATGTCCCACAGGGAGGCAGTTTAATCAATAAAGTGATCTCTACACGAGTTTAAAACTTTTGCTTTAATATAAAAATTATGTATGTTAAAAAGGGGGGCGTAAGAATTTTAAAAAGGCTCAAGTCGGGCATAGTACAAAAAAGGTTGAGAAACCCTGGCCTAGTTGATTCTCCTAAACTCACATGTTTATATACACGTTCAAAGATCAAGTTAACGAGTAAAACTATTTTCGAATGCCATTTTGTCTAACAATAGGACAAAATCGCCCCTATATAGAACAAAATCTATACACATACTAAAAGATCAAGATTTAATATATTCTCTGGTTTTCTCGCCTTCGCTAAATTTAATGTTGGTAAAATTATCAGATTTAATAGTCCATTTTGTTTTCACTACGGTTTAGAAATTACTCTGATCTTTTTTGGTGTAATAAAAGTTTCAGTAAGATTGGTGTATATACCGAGTTGTGAAGTAATGAAAAAAACGAGGTAAGGATGCGTTCACATGCATCTGTCATTTAAACGGAACTAACGCGAATTTTTTTTCTTACATTTCACTAGTTTGTCCTACTACTTGATATATAAACAATTTTTTATTTAAACTGGTATTTGGCGTATCCTAATGATTTGACGAAATTCTATTTTCAAATGATGGCAAGTACGGCCAAGTGAACCCAATAACATCTAAGTTACTTAGGTATAAATAAAAAAAATATGTCCATGTGAACACATCCTTATATATCTATGCAATTATTGACTATTATGTGTTATGTTAACGCCTAAAATGATGTCTTAACATAACTTTATTAACTCTGTTTGGTGAATATACTAATATATGTCATAATACTGTGACTTTGGATGGTGCCAACAGATGGCGCTAGTATTCGGTTGTCTCACTCTATTATTTGATGTCGGGTAGTCGCATATAAGGATACTTACAATAATGCCTAAACTATATAATATATATTTTAATTTTATTATAGTAAGTAGTAGTACTATAGTAGTATAATATAATACATATTTGCAAGTAATTTTATATCATTAAAAGTATACTATTAATACTACTTAACTTTCTGGTATATTTGTTCAAGAAAAAAAAATATTAAATGAGCTTTAAAACTAAGGTTTTACCAAAAAAAGAAACTGAAAAACTCTTAGCTATAAAAATTAATACTAATAGAAATCGTAAATTATTTACTAATATATAATACTTCTCTTATCTTATCTTATATATGTTACACTATTTCTAAATCGTCGCGGTCGTGAACTTTTTCAATAATGTACATGTTTAAACTAAATATATGACATATACTATGTAATATACATAGCCGTTATCCAGCCTCTACTAAAGCACTATAATGCCAAGTATAAAGAACTTATATAACTAACTTAACACCGTATTGTCTACGTCGGATGTTCTAAGGCAGGTGCCAGCAACCTTTGAGCCGCGAGATTTGATAATTTCAAAAGAAATACTATAATTTCAAAACTATTGTTTAGTATAGTTGAATTTAACTTGATAACAGTCTAGTTTTCTCGAGATGTGATAGTATCATAGTTGAAGATCCGATGAATAGTGAACAGGACTAAAAATAACAAATTTATACTCAAAGACTTAAAGGTGTATAAGGAATCTTCGAAAACTTGACAAGCTCCAAAAAGGCATAATCATCAGCAATGTCGATTACAAATCAAGGGGGCGTATTCCTATGTCCCCAAATGCGCGCCACTCGCAACATTAATGTTTCTAAGACCGTACATGTTGTATGAACCAAAATATATGGAGGATTATTACCATATAATTAAGAACCTGACTGTTAGCATTGAACAAACTCTACGAGTTAAATATGTAAATATATCGAAACTGCTACTTCGAATGAAGCCGATAGATGGCGCTAGAAGTCGAATGCCTCGCGCTGTAGTTTTAATCAATAAATTTGAATCAATGAAACTCGACATTTTAAGAAATTTAACGCAAAAATGTCCGACCTTTACGTTGAACTAAAAGTTTAATTTATTTCCTATACGTAGAAATGCGATTTTAATGCTGATGGCATTTAAATATTTTGGCTGGTGCAGAGATAAAAAAATTAAGCAATATATATACTATATATAATAATAATAAAAATATTGAATATAATTAAATTTTGCTTCTCGGCCCCAAAATGTTGCCAATACCTGTCTTAATTTCGAAGACAGTTGTTGAAAAGTATATAAAGTTAGTTATGATTGAAAAATGTTGGAAATGGAAGGGTTGGACTACATATATAAATTAAATATTTACATCTTGTTTTAATTCCCAGTGTTGGGAACGTTTATAGCTATTCTATGTACAATTATTTCCCCAAACACGATAGATATTTACAATAAAATCAAACAACAGAATTTAATTATATTACATTCCGTGTTGATTATAAGAATTCGTGAAATAGGGGGTGTAGTATTAGATTTGCATCGTTGACGTATGTGTATGTACAGTTTAGAAATAATACACTCAATTTGTCCTCATTTACCAATAATCCTACATAACTAAGACGTTATCTATGGTTATAAATATAGTTTTACACTATCCGAAAGCTTTTTGAAATTAAAAATAAATTAATGATTTATATATCTAGGTCTATTGTTAGATATAGTGTCTACCTGATTAATCCTGGCATGGTATTGGTGCAGAGAAGAATGTTGTCCTATTAGTCGCCTTTTACGACATCCCAGGAAGAGCGGGAGTGGTGCTATTCTTCAAAATTGACCCGGACACCACACGGGGAATTCCCCTATATGTAGACAGGGGACTAAAAGTCACACAAAATTAGTAATACTAAGTTAATACGCATATACTTAACCCTGAAATATTAACTTTACATACTAGCAGCGTTGCGACATATAACATCTGATAGCGCCATTAATTATTCTACCTACAGAGTTCTCTTAGCGAAACACAGTAAGCTTTATATGTCACCGTTTTACGGCATATATAGACAAAGACCAGTAATTAGTTTTCAAAACTTAACAAAAGATGGCGTTCACGTCACTGTATCTTTAAACGACGCCGATAGATGGCGCTTGTAGTCGATTGCCATGCCCCATTGTAAGATGATCATATATAAATCATATCGAACAGCCGAGATTTTTAACTACTACCGCCTAAATATAAACAACTAAAGCTTTTAATTACAACAAATGGTTTCGTACATATTGATGTATCTATTTTTATACGACCAGCGCTAGTATATTCGCAAGAAGCGTTCCCACTTGTGGGATAAAGGTGGATGGTATATAGATTTTTAAATGTCCTTTGTGATTTGTGACCACTGGTTTTGATATTCCATTGAGACCGTTCCCACGTTGATCGTGAAACAGTGTGTTGATAGTGTACCTATTTATGGAACGGTCAGTATTTACGGCACTGTCGCTGCAGAGATGCGGCGCGGATTCATCTTACGGCACCTGGCTGCAGACGGTCGGCACGTGTACTGCGTCTCACTGCGTCTTGGGCTTCTGCGCCGTGTCGCTGGTAAACATGAAGGCGAACTCCGACCGCTTTTGGGCAAACGCCACGAATTCATCTGAAAGAGATAGATACATGAGTTTTTCATCCTCTCGCTCACTCATTATGAAAAATATTGAAGAGTGTTAGCTGAGTGAAGGCGATTAAGGAAATCCCCCTCGATAACTATTTCAAACTTTATTAGGACAGTAGTTTTCATAAGCAACGCACAATCTTCTAGAACATTGTTTCACAATATGGAGCCTACACCCCACAGGGGGGCGATTGGATTTTTAATTCAATGCAAAATTTTTAGGTCAAATTTAACGTTAAAAGCAAAATTTGAAATAATTGCACATATTAAATAGGAAGGGGAAGGGGGGGATAAGATCATTAGGAAGGCTTTGGTATCATATGGCACAGAACAGTTTGGGAAACACTGTTCTAGAACGAATATATATCTTTTAGTCATATTAGTATTCATACAAGATCTTTTAGAGTAACAGCAAATGTACGTATACGAATACATTTTGGTAAGAATGCCAGAGGAAGCCAACTTGATAGAAACATGAATCAGATTGAGCCACCTGAGCACAACTTTATAATATCCTCATGGGAGGAGGGCAATGTCCTTAATGGAAGATGAGGAAAGCCGTCAGACATTCCTGGAATATTTCAGTAAGGTGATAAGACAACAAAACACAAACGATAGTCGAAAAAGGTAAAGAAAAATCTGTAATAAATAAATAAACAATAAAAATTGTGATATAGATATGTTATGGTGGTAAATATGGTACATAGGATTCTAAGCATCCGTTTACAACACATCTCCAGAGCGTCAATTTTCCTATGACCCAGAATCTTCAGTGTCCAGGTCTCAGCTTCGTGTAAAATCACTTGCACATATAACTCACCATAGGTCAAGTAGCCCTTCTCGTCCAGGTCGGCCTGTTGGAACACGTGCTCTGCCTCCTGGCGACACAGGCCGAGGCACTTGGTGGCCATCTCCTCGAAGTTGGCCTGCTTCATGCGTCCCGTGCCAGTACTATCATACAGCTGGAAAAAATATACATAGCAGCTGCAATAATCTAATAATGTTGAATATTTCATCATTTAATTTCTTGAAGGATCAGAATATTTCCTAATTAGAAAGCCGTGATACAGTGACCAGGGAAAGTTTATTAAAATACTCTTTTTCTTTGAAAAACCACAGTCCCACCCTTTTTAAGTCGTTTCAAACTATGGGGGATATACCGGAATCGACACGCTTTACAGGCTGGTTGGCAATTGCAGTGTGGCCTTATGGTACGCAGAGGAAGCTGGTACACTTCCTCTGGAAACTTATTTGTGAGCAGTAGCAATCCTACATAATCAATTCACAAAGTGTATATCATATAAGATTATATCTCAGGAATCGAACCCGCAACCTGTCATCAAGTCTGTGTCCCTTACCGCAGGTACTGCTTTCTCATTATAATTGATCTTGATTTCAAAGTCAAAGTAACTTTATTATACAAGATCATTACAATCATATATAATCGCCAGCGTAAAATTAGGTTTAAGTTAGTTCGTAAAGGGCCATCTATTGAGAAGAACTAACAACAAACTCGGTATTTGGCACTGATCGGTGTATCATTACTCCTGAGGATGCCCCGTGGAGAGGTAAAACACGTTTTATGTGAATTGACGGTGGTTGTTGTGTAATTCGCATTGTTTACCGCACGCGCACTTATCAACTGGCTGGCCAGCGGTGCACTTCATTGCACCACTACTACTGCATAGCGGAAGTAGCTATATATTAGTCACTTTCTTAGTTAGAATGGACTTCCGCAAAGTAACGCCTGAATCTATTAGAAAATTAGTGAAATTTGAAATTTTTTTTTGATGATTGTATAACAAAAAAAAAGATTGCATCACGGGCCGCGTGTTGTTTACCCCTGACTTAGAGGAATGACAAGATGACTTAGTGTTGCACCAGAAGAAAACATATGCTTAAATTACATTTAAAGCTATCGTATTAATAATGGTTATGCTATGTGCTCCTCTATAGATGATACTATATACAACATTGTAGAAAGGATAACCACATGAAGCGTGTAGTGATCACACGTATGAGGAAACATCTAGTTTATGACTTTTGACACCAAAAGACTGTAAATTTGAATACATATAGCTTATGTCCTTAAAGTTCTGCAAAAGGAGATGGTGTGGTAAAGTAAAATACCTTAAATGCAAAGGAGACGAGCTGTGCAAGAGGCGCGTGCTGTGTCGACAGGAAACAGGCGCAGAGTAGGTAGTCCGTAAAGTGCACTAAGCCCGTGGACTTCTGTAAGTAGAAAAAGAAGAGAAAGAGAAGTATAAATTAAACTTCAACATGAAAAGTTTTCCATGCGTTAATTTTATTGAAATATGTACACTGCTTTATATATTTAAAGAGATTTTTGTATTTACGGTGTTGACTATACGTGTTCATATTTTTTTCATATATATATATATATATATATATATGAAATATATATATATATATATATATATATATAAACTACTCAAAACAAAATAGGGCCCACAGCAACTGTGTCTCTAATCGTGTTTATAAATAACTCATATACTAAAATGAAGCACTACCCTTTCTAGCACACATGTTTATTAGTTCATAATGATGTTTTAAAAGTTAACTTTTTTGTTGATTTCAAGTGGGTAGACAAAAAAGTAAAGTGCTTACATTTATCCATTACTTAAATTTTCAATCGTTTGTGTTCTCAGTCTTGCTTTAAGCGCAATACTTTGATCACACTTTGTTTTGATATATATATATATATATATATATATATATATATATATATATATATATATATATAGAAGTAAATATATAATAGAAGAAGAGGATAAATCCTTATAAGAATAACTTGCTGATTTAATTTTTAAATTTTCGTTAAAGCACAAAGAAGATTCTTATTGAAGAAAAACAAATGATTCACGTCAAATATTGGTCAGTAGATTAAGACATATGTTTTGTTTAAAATTACTCTGTGGTTAGTTTTTTTTTTCATTTCTTGTCTCCGTTTACCGTCAAAGGACTTTAGTTTTACCAAAAATATCAAAAAAATTAGTTTGACAGTAAATATTTCTTTTCAAAGATTTCTTTTAAGAATTTATTTGTACTATTCAAATAACGTATTACATTGTGAATTTGACAAGTTTCTTATTACAATTTATTTGTTTCCAGCTGGTTTACATGACACCATAGAGGTTACATTAAAAAAAAATTAGAGCTATTTTCATTTTTATTCTTACTGCGAAAAATAAATTAAAACTACCAAAGCTACTTATCGCGTTTTTTTGAACAAAAGTTCCAAAATTTCTTAAAATAGCGTCATGTCAATATTTACAAAATTTCAAAAATGCTTAGAACATATATAAAAATTAAAAGTCAGAAGTTTTAATTCGTGACTAAATCATTTCGACTAAGCTTTACCTGTACAAAAATCTCGAAGAGCTTATGCAACTGCACGTCACATAGCACACCAAGCCTCTGAGCGAACTCCTCCCGGGTCAACCACCGCGGCCTGCCCTGCAGACCCTGAGCAGCTAGGTGGAGCTCCAGCATCGATCGGGACAAGCTGAAAAGTTTCACATGACGTGATTTTAACCTGCGAGGACAGAGGATGTCCACCAAGACAAGACAGAGAAGGTCCTCTCTCTCGGACTCCCATGAATCGAAATGCTGAACAGATATTGAACGGTTGGAATACAACAGATCACTTCTTGGGTATCTTTATATGTCAAGTAAATCCAAAGAGCAACAGCTTAATCGATAAAGCTGCACAGAGCCTATGCATAACTTTCTTTCACATCAAATGCAATGACAAAAAGGCTGTTTTCCTCAAAGACGGCAAGCAGTTTTGTTAACATTAAAGGATTTTGTTCAGAAATTCGCAATGCCTAGCATCAAAATCAGTAATATTCACTTTACTGTGACAGCAGACATAAACTTAAAAGTACTGCTTAATCTTACCAAAAGTACCAGAAACAGTATTTACCGTATTATTATAAACGTAAGAGCTCTGATTTCTTCTAATTTGGTAATATGATGGAACGTAGTGGCCAAAGTCGTGTCTCCCGTGAGAGATCTTAGCTCTTCTTGGTCAACGGAATCAGCAAATGCTATGTAAGACCAAAAAATAACTTGGAAAGGAATACTGGAGTGTTTGAACAGTTGGTAGGTTTAATGGAATCAGGCGTTACCTTGCGGAAGTCCATCCTAAGTAAGAAAAGGACCAATATTTAGCTACTTCCGCACATGCAGTAGTAGTCGTGCAACAAAGTGCACCGCCCGCCAGCGCGCTGATGAATGCGTTGCAGTAGTGTAATTCGCATTGCTTGCCGCATACGCAGAAGTGGCTAAATATTGGTCCTTTTCTTAGTTAGTAGGTTGCCTAAAAATTCAAATAGGATTAATTAGAATTTTCTGTACAAATTGGAAGATTAGGAGGACTTCTACTTCAACTAACTACATTTTATTCCTTCATAACCCATAAGTAACCCTCTATTATAGTATAATTAACACTATTTGACCACCACACTATCATTACCGGGTTGAAGGTGGTCTGAAGAAAACTCCCAACCGGCCCTTATTACAAAAATATGAACTAATCGTTGTTTAATCTAGGATCAGTGATCTTTTGAAAATTGTAATGCAAATATTATTCAAGCGATCTCTCAAATTATATTAATCAACGATTAACAAGGTTAATCGTAAATTAAAATGTTTAGCTTTTTGGAAACTGAAGAAAATTGTAGAAAAATCTAAGTTTACGACTTACCCAAGTTGTTGGCGCGCTTCGCTTATCTCCCGAGCATAGGCGGCTCCTGGGATATGTAGCTGTTTAGCTCGAGCGATGAGACGGCAGTCGTCGTACGTGTAGTCCAGCACTGGAACACCTAAAGCTCTGGAAACCATAATGAAGAATTAAATGCCAGCTGTGGTATGTCAAAGTAGAAATATTTATGTATTCATCAGCCTAGAACTAGACGAGTATTTCTGTCAGTTCCTTCTCTTTTACGGTGCTTCGAGACTTTTTTGGTCTTTGCCGACTACATAATTTTTCCCAGGTCTTCTATCATAATTCATAAGCCTCATTTCAGCTTTAGAACATCCACTGCCGCACATAGACCTTCTCCTAGATTTCTAGAGTTCGGTTAGAAGGGGTCTACATTCAGCTGCTTTCCACAACCTCAACTAGATCATCTGATCACCTTGTGGACATTTTCCGCTACCACTGCCGGTGCGTGGTCACTCGAGAATTTTGTGGCCCCAGTGACCAATCTTTTTCATTAGTTTATTAACCTTTTTCAATTGCATTCGTGAACGATATAATATGCAAGCCGCGTATAGCCAGTCTGATTGCATGACTATGGGGGAGGCATATATGAAGCATTTGAAGATCTATAACTAAAATGATGAACGGGATCTTCCCAATCATTTCTAGATGTAAATATCTAAATCTATAATTCATACGAGTGATAGATGCTTTGTATCAGATCATTTTAAATCAATTATGTTATTTCATCATCAGTCAGTAACCATTCACCGCCGGACAAAAATTTACCAGGTGTCATGTAATGCTGGTACTCTATTTAGGTATGACCTGAAATTTTGTCTAGACCTTCGATATATCTGATGTTAGACCGTAAAACTTGTCGGATTCCAAACATTTCTCATGTATATATATATATATATATATATATATATATATATATATATATATATATATCACAATAGAAGAGAGATATTAAAAAAGGAAGTCTCTGATGTTTCAAAATGGGAGGTAAACAAAGGTCCCCAATTACGGGGTAATTATATATACATATATAAATAATGCAGAGGTAAAAGTTCAAGAAGAAGATGTAAGATTACCTGGCCATAACATCACGAACATTCCTTGCGTATAACTTCGGATCTTTTTTCTCTTCTTCGCTGGGATAATAGACGGGCAGGAACTCTATCTCGCAGGAACTGTGCACTTGAGTAAGCGTCAGCCAGAGGAGTTTAAGACTGAAATCAAGGCGAAAGAGTCAGTATTATTATTCTCTTTTCAGCCGATAGACGGCTACTGCAAGGCATGGCTACCTAGGAATATACCGCAGTGTGGTATTATGGTACAAAGTGAAGGCTGCTGCCCATCCTCTGGAAACTTGTGAGCGGTTGGTAATGCACGAAGTTTGAATTATACAAGAGTGCATCTCGGGAATCTGCGATCTAAGATCCAGTCCCAGTCGCAAGTCCCAGTCCTCCACCGCTGGGCTACCACTACTCAATAATAATTACAAACAGCCGCATTATTCCTTATCTCAAGAGGAGGATATTTTAACAGCCGGGAGAACATATACTGTAATCAAAGAGTATGAGAAAATTGTCATATGAAATTATCATTAGGAAGGCTGGGATTTTTTCTAGGTTGATAAGACTTTCGCCAATGATATTTGGCTGTGCTACTAAAGTCTCATTATCATCGGCGAATATAAAGCTCAACGAATCCGCTGGCTTGGTCACTTGGAGCGAATGGGATCGGATCGGAGCGTGAAGGTAGCGTACCTGGAAAAACCGAGGGGTCGAAGACCAGTGCGTAGACCCAGGTATCGCTGGATCGATCGCGTTGAGGCAGACTTGCGCGAATTGAATGTCAACCAATGGCAGACGATGGCGCAAGATAGAGGAAAATGGAATTCTCTCGCTTCGGAGGCCAAGACCCACTTTGGGCCACTGAGCCAGCGAAGTAGTAGTAGTAGTAGTAGTGATAAGACTTTATATAACATTTGCCAAGCGTCTGTTTGTCAAAAATTGGACTTAACCCAGACGACTTTTAAGGATGTTTTGTGTCAAATGCGTAAAGTCTCTATTGGCGGACTTAATTAAACATGTTGCACTAAATTAATATTAAAACTCATTAATATAATAAAAATAAAGTTCTGTGGGTAATTAAATATAGTGATTGTGAATAATGTACATATATACTCACGCGCCAGGGCCCTCCCAGGTCCATGTGACCGTGTCACGGGCATTTGGATAACGGATTGTGACCGGCTGAACCGGGACGCCGGGGTAGAAGCCGCCTGGTTTGAACGTGATCAGACAGGACCGGTTCGTGCAAGTTCCCTCCGGGAATATAAGTACCTGGTGGGAACAATGAACTACTATATATATTTCACAGAAAAACTGTTTTGTCTTTGTATGAGTTTTCTTCGATCTTAAACTTCTTTCAAAATCAAAATGTTCTTTATTCAAATGGACTATAAGAGGCATTTTGGAATCTTCAATGAAAATGAAAAGCAACCACCGGCTCCAAAGGCAGTTCTGCTACAAGCAGCGAGAAACTGAACAGTTGCTCTTTACAAATATAGTTTTATAAAGAGCGCGCGACAATAATTAGCTTCCTGAGTACCAACAACATTTAATTCCACGCATTAACATCAGTATAGTATGAATTTATACATTTTTTCCAAAAATTATTTTTAATATTGGTTCAAATCGCTCCAGTGGCAGGTCGGTATTTGGCTGATTTTTTTTTTGTACATACATATACATTATGATATTTAATGGAATCAGGCGTCACCTTGCGGAAGTCCATCCTAAGTAAAAAAAGGACCAATATTTAGCCACTTCCGCACATGCAGTGCATATGCGGCTAACAATGCGAATTACACAACTGCCATCGTCCAATCACTCAGTGTTATCAGTCCAGTGATTGGACGATGGCTGTTGTGTAATTCGCATTGTTTGCATTTTTCGCATGCGCATTTATCAGCGGGCTGGCGGGCGGTGCACTTTGTTGCACGACTACCACTGCATGCGCGGAAGTGGGTAAATATTGGTCCTTTTCTTACATATACATTATGACTCAAACGATTTATTAAATATTTTTAAGTCGAAACTGGAAATTACTTTTACATGTACGTAAATGTATACTAGATGTTTTTAGTATTCTTGTAAAGGTTTTATAATATTTTTATAAAAATGCTCGCAAATGCAGTCAAATAAAACTCTTTAAAAGCTAGTTAAGTAGGTTTAAACTCGTTATATTTTAATTAAAAAAGTTTCAAGTTTCCCCTCCGAACCGCAGCTTATATTATACGAGATACTTAGAGAGTTCAAGTAAAGCTTTTCTACTCCATTAACACATTTCATGCTATGTGGGGCGTATACGACCCCCGCTGCACTTTCCGTTCAGGCCATTTGCAGTTCTCATTGAAAAACAAAGGATTCTTAAACAAATGAATTGTAGGCTCGAATATATAACTTCACATCACGCATGCGCGTACGTAATGCATATTAAAATTTATAACTTTTTCCCGCTAATTATAGCTTTGTAGTATTGAAAAAGTGTAAATCGTACGTCTTAAATGACTTTTTAAAACTTGCCGCGGCAAAGAACGTGTTAAAGATGTTTAGTCAAAGTGATCACAATCACAATGTAAACCAGTCCGAATATACCATTGGCTCTAACCAGTTCTACACACCTTTCAACCCTCGTATACTTCACACCGTGATAATTGCGATTCAATAACCAACAGGTCTTACATCACAGGTGATATAAACCACCTATCATACTAGATAGATATTTAATGGAATCAGGCGTTACCTTGGAAGTCCATCTTAAGTAAGAAAAGGACCAATATTTAGCCACTTCCGCACATGCAGTGGTAGTCTGCACTTTGTTGCACGACTATACTTGATAGAAGCGTTGCTGGAGTTTATCTCATCGCTTCTCCCAACGTTAAGGCTTTTAGTGGTAGTAGTGATATTGTCCAGGCAATAGCAACTTGTCAGACCGAGGTCCGGACCTCTCGGATGGCCATGTGTCGGAAGGCTAAGCTGGTATTATTGCCCAGTAGCCAAAGCTAAGGTCCCCTCACAGAGGATCTTGAACTTAGTCACTCCATGTTCACAGACCCTCGGCGAAACTGCCCTGGAAGTCCACGACCTTTGATACTTTAAGGTAAGGCTAAGCGAACTATGCCTTGCCACTTCATACTCGAGGAGTTTACAAATGCCACTTGGACAGAGAGTGAGAGTCATAAAAAAGTACAACATACCCAAGTGATTCTAGTCAGATTAATTCGAGCATATCTAAGATGGTACAGCAGTTTCGGAAGATATATGTTTTTGTGTGACGATATAACTCAATGCATGTCAGCTGTGTATAAAAAATCGATTAAAATTCAGTTTAGAATAATCAATATCGATTATACAGGTGGCCTTCGAACGAGGACAGTAAATACAGGTTCAATGTCAACAATAAATGTCGGTCGTGGAGGCTTGTTATGAAAAAGTTTGTTACATACTTCCGGAAAATAACATTAAGACATTTATATTTATCCAACGAATGAACATTTACCGGACGTGAGTAAAAAATACATTTTATAATACACCTTAGTAGCAACAATACAATAATTACAATTTTAGTGTTAAAATTATATAGTTTATTTTAAATGCAAGCAAAAGTGTTGATTAAAATTATTGAACTGTTTACTATAGCCCTTGAGGCATTTATAGCTTCATCTGAACAGAGTTCACGGAAGGGTCCTTGAACTATTCAAAATGAATAGGCCTTCGTATTTCAGCTTACGAAAGAACTTATTTCCACAAGTTTATATGTAGTGTAGTGACTCTGTGTTTGGCACTAATCGGTGTAACATAACTCAGGAAGATGCCCCGTGGAGGGGTGAAAAACGTGTTAAGTGATTTGACCGTGACAGTTGTGTAATTCGCATTGTTTACCGCATACCCATTAATCAGCGGGCTGGCGGGCGGTGCACTTTGTTGCACGACTACCACTGCATGTGCGGAAGTGGCTAAATATTGGTTCCTTTCTTATCTTTAAGGAAGTCTTTGGAACGCCTCTTGAGGAATATAAATACGAACACTCTTAGTTTTACAGCGCGCAATTATCTATGCAGCCGGTTGATGTCGCTACAGTCGTATTGGAATTAGTGGATAAGTTTCTTCAACAAAAGAATGGTGATGATAATGTGGATTGTTTTATTCTATTGGTTTAGTTTAATCTTCATTTACCGACCAAATGAAATCATCATTTATTTCTATGTCCCCACCATGGGGCAGAGGGCGTCCACAGTAAGTCGTCATTCCGAGCGGTCTTGAGTTCCGCGCTTTACTTAACTCCACGTCATTCCAACTGCCTTCACATCTGCAGTGATCGTCCGCCGCCAGGTTTGCTTTGGGCCACCACGTCTTCGCTTTACTTGAGGATTATTATAGGGCGTGTGGCCTATCCAGTTCCACTTGCGGCGTTTGATCTGCTGGTCGATCAGCATCTAACCGCAGCGTTTCCAGAGATCTACGTTGGAGACTTTCCGTGGCCAGTATATACCGAGAATACGTCGAAGACATTTGTTAACGAAGACTTGGAGCAGACACGAGATATGTTTGGTACAAAATTAAATAATTGCCGTGAAATTATGAATAGTTTCAACCAGCCATTTCTGGAATACTATACCTGGGGCCAATTCTCCTTGGAGGTTGCTCTCTCAATGATCTCCTTGATGGTGTTCTGTCGGGAATTGGGGTCATCCCGCCACACGTATACCGGCTGCGTGTAGTTGATCAGTTCTGTCGAAGAAAAAAAAAACTTTTGTTACAACTGTTCTATATATCTACAATGTTAATCTTACAACTGGCATGAAAGAAAAAAGCTACGGAATGACTGTTTAAAACTAACAAGAAAGCGTGTAATAAAATAAAAATAACACATAACAGCTATATTAAATATTTTATGTGTTTATTTAGCATTTATAATCTGTAAGCAAGCGCATGCAATATTATTATCAGTGCATATATATACTACAATAAAACAGAAAAACTGGCCACTTTCATTCGACAAAATCAAAGATGTTTACACAGAATGGTTGGATATATTATAACTAAAGTCAGAGAAAACTTTTCAAAGATATATATAACTTAATAATACAGGAAGAAAAAAAGTTTTCAAAATTCAGATTAGTACGTATTATAATTAATTATTGTTTCCTATATATTCCTGTAGAATTTGTACTTCCAAAAGTTATTCGCCTATCGCATTTAAATAGAAAAACAATGTAACATATTTCAGAGTGATCACTTTATATATGGTTATTGGAAATAGGAGTAAAATATTGAAACATTTTTAATAACAAATGATGTTACAGTTTTTACACCTTTGATCAATCACCCTATATACAGGCGATCACCACATATACAAGAATTAGATACATTAGCTTAAACCGCACGTTTTATTTGGAAGGTTTCTGTTATCCTGCAGGTATTTATAAATTACGAAGGTTTTAGTGAGCAGAGGTCACTTAGCTAAACTACAGTTTAATATTCTTAATGGAGAATAAGACACCCTAATACGACGCAAAGGCCACCACCCGGTGTTTTAGTGAGAAGGTATATCACATAAAATTGTCTTTACACAGAAGTAGGATGTCTTGAATATTTAGAAAAATATCCTTCACGAAACCCAAAAATAAGGTTTTAAAGGTAGTGTAGGAAGTGGCGAGGCTCGAGTGCTCGCGAATTATTACCGAATTAGGGTACCCTGAGGTCATAGATCTCTTGAAGGACTCTAGATAGACCTAGGTTACAGTCAATCCATACAAGTTTAACGTTCAGACTAGACAGCGATGTTCGAATATTAGCTGAATCGATTGCTTTTGCCTAATAGATACCAACGCAAATAAACAGAATATATAAAAAAAATAAGTTATATGTCACTGGCCACAAAATTGAAATGTTCCTTTAGATGATGTATAATGTGTAAAAAGGGTTGAAAAAACCTGCTTGTGATGGCGTTGGAGAGTAGATAGAAGGAGAGAGGAATTAGGAGTAGTACATGTATGACAGAACGATGTGAAAGCAACGACCAAGTATAGGTTAGATAAAACTATTTCTAGGGTCACCGTGATCGATGGAGATGCCCCATACCCTCAACATGTTTTCTTTTAAAGGTTAAAACGATTCGTTTTGATTCTATATATAAAAAGAACACCTACATAATAATAAAATTATTTTAGGCTGAAATATTGAGATATTTATAGTGACAATGCCTTATAGAGACAAATAGATGTAAAGAAGTCATATAAAGTCGTACATTACTATAATGACAATGCTGAAACACAAAACAATTAAAAAAGAAACCATGTGTATCTTGCTTATTATAATTACTTCATTCGGTGACGCAGCCGTTTGTAGGTTTCAGTCTTCCGCACAATCTCATTCTTGTTTTCAGATGTAAAAAATATTTTGGCATCTTCATCAAGTCTTCTTCTGGTAGATCATACCGACGTCTTGAGGCCAGACACAGCGGCAATAGTTGCAACGAAAAAGGTCTATGGAAAATCCTTTTCCGTTGCAACCACTGCCCCCGGATCTGGCATTCCTTCTGCGTGTCCCGTCCATTCTTGCTGCTGCGATTTGTGGTTATTATTTCTCTCTTCGTAAGTGCCTTTTGTTTTTCTTTTGGTGATTCCTCACTCAATTTTTCTTCAGTTTTCTTCTGGCGTCTTCGGGCCAGACACGACGGCAATAGTTGCAACGAAAAAGGTCTATGGAACATCCTTTTCCGTTGCAATCACTGCTCCCGGGTCCGGCATTCCTTCTGCGTGTCCCGTCCATTCTTGCTGCTGCGATTTGTGGTTATTATTTCTCTCCCCATAAGTGCCTTTTTTCTTCTTTTGGTGATGCCTCAATCTTTCTCGAGTTTTCTTCTGACGTTTTCGGGCCAAACACGACGGCAATAGTTGCAACGAAAAAGGTCTATGGAACATCCTTTTCCGTTGCAACCACTGCCCCCGGGTCTGGCATTCCTTCTGCGTGTCCCGAGCATTCTTGCTGCTGCGATTTGTGGTTATTATATCTCTCTCCATAAGTGCCATTTGTTTTTCTTTTGGTGATGCCTCACTCAATTTTTCTTCAGTTTTCTTCTGACAATTTGGGCCTGACACGACGGCAATAGTTGCAACGAAAAAGGTCGACGGAACACCCTTTTCCGTTGCAACTACTGCCCCTGGGTCTGGCCTTTCTTCTGCGTGACCCGCCCATTCTTGTTACTGCTACTTACACAATCTGCCTATTTTATCTTTCTTCATAAGTGTCTTTGTTCTTCTTTCGTTGGCGCCTCTATCCTTTTTGGGTTTTCCTCCGACGTTTTCGGGCCAAACACGACGGCAATAGTTGCAACGAAAAAGGTCTATGGAACATCCTTTTCCGTTGCAACCACTGCTTTCGGGTCTGGCTTTTTTCTGCGTGACTCGCTTACTTTTGCATCTGGGTTTTAAATAGGAATAAAAATTCGTACGACAAATCTAGAAGGTTCAAGTCACACAACAATGTTTCATTTCAGTAACGTTAAATAATGACCCCGTATGAGAACATATGTTCACTCCTAAAACAATATATATATAATACTAAGTAGATGTTAGAACTAGATTTTCAGTCTTAGAGAAAAACGGTTGCCTGTAATAATTTCTAAATCATATCATAAATACATGAAATAAATCATAAAAATATTATGGCAGATGAATCAATGGTAATACTCTTGGTTACTTTTAAACGTTAAAATACTTCACAGTAAATCTATACATGAAAGGAAAATTTTTTTAAGACAGAATTATTTTAGTGCACGTAGTGTGATATTAATATATGTATTTTTCTGTGGCATTGCCTCGGTGAGAGATAAATGTCAGAAGCTGTTAAAAAGGCGCACCACGATGACGCCCGTAACTGTGATGACAATGCCAAAAACACAAAATTAAAAAAAAAAGAAATCAAGCGTATCTTGCTTATTATAGTTTCTTTATCTGGTGGCGCCTTAAACCTTTGTAGTTTTGCTATTCTCCACAATCTCATTACAGGGTTCCGTCTCGGCGTCGAAAAATTTCTCATCTTCGTCAGGTTTTCCTCCGGTCAATTAATCCGACGTCTTCGGGCCAAACACGACGGCAATAGTTGCAACGAAAAAGGTCTATGGCACACCCTTTTCCGTTGCAACCACTGCTCTCGGGTCTAGCATTCCGTCTGCGTATCTCGTCCATTCTTGCTGCTTTCACTTCCATTATTTCTTTCTTCATAAGTGCCTTTGTTCTTCTTTCGGTGACGCCTCAATTCTTTTTGAATTTTCTTCTGACGTTTTTAGGCCAAACACGACGGCAATAGTTGCAACGAAAAAGGTCTATGGCACACCCTTTTCCGTTGCAACCACTGCTCTCGGGTCTAGCATTCCGTCTGCGTATCTCGTCCATTCTTGCTGCTTTCACTTCCATTATTTCTTTCTTCATAAGTGCCTTTGTTCTTCTTTCGGTGACGCCTCAATTCTTTTTGAATTTTCTTCTGACGTTTTTAGGCCAAACACGACGGCAATAGTTGCAACGAAAAAGGTCTATGGCACACCCTTTTCCGTTGCAACCACTGCTCTCGGGTCTAGCATTCCGTCTGCGTATCTCGTCCATTCTTGCTGCTTTCACTTCCATTATTTCTTTCTTCATAAGTGCCTTTGTTCTTCTTTCGGTGACGCCTCAATTCTTTTTGAATTTTCTTCTGACGTTTTTAGGCCAAACACGACGGCAATAGTTGCAACGAAAAAGGTCTATGGAACATCCTTTTCCGTTGCAACCACTGCTCCCGGGTCTGGCATTCCTTTTGCGTTCCCGCTCATTTATACCGCTCCGACTTCTGACTTTTATCTCTTTCTTCATAAGTGCCTTTGTTCTTCTTCCGGTGACGCCTCAATCCTTTTTGGGTTTTCTTCCGAGGTTTTCGGGCCAAACACGACGGCAATAGTTGCAACGAAAAAGGTCAATGGAACACCCTTTTCCGTTGCAACCACTGCTCCCGGGTCTGGCCTTTCTTCTGCTTGACCCGCCCATCTGGTTGCTGCAACTTCCACAATCTGACTATTTTATCTTTCTTCCTTAGTGCCGCCTTAGTTCTTCTTTCGGTGACGCCTTAATTGTTTTTATTTTTTCTTCTGACGTTTTCGAGCCAAACACGACGGCAATAGTTGCAACGAAAAAGGTCAAAGGAACACCCTTTTCCGTTGCAACCACTGCCCCCGGATCTGGCCTTTCTTCTGCTTGACCCGCCCATCTGGTTGCTGCAACTTCCACAATCTGACTATTTTATCTTTCTTCCTTAGTGCCGCCTTAGTTCTTCTTTCGGTGACGCCTTAATTGTTTTTATTTTTTCTTCTGACGTTTTCGAGCCAAACACGACGGCAATAGTTGCAACGAAAAAGGTCAAAGGAACACCCTTTTCCGTTGCAACCACTGCCCCCGGATCTGGCCTTTCTTCTGCTTGACCCGCCCATCTAGTTGCTGCAACTTCCACAATCTGACTATTTTATCTTTCTTTATAAGTGCCTTAGTTCTTCTTTCGGTGGCGCCTCAATTGTTTTAATTTTTTCTTCTGACGTTTTCGAGCCAAACACGACGGCAATAGTTGCAACGAAAAAGGTCAATGGAACACCCTTTTCCGATGCAACCACTGCCCCCGGATCTGGCCTTTCTTCTGCTTGACCCGCCCATCTTATTGCTGCAACTTCCACAATCTGACTGTTTTATCTTTCTTCATAAGTGCCTTTGTTCTTCTTTCGGCGAGGCCTCAATTCTTTTTAGTTTTTCTTCTGACGTTATCTAGCCAAACACAACGGCAATAGTTGCAACGAAAAAGGTCTATGGAACACCCCTTTCCGTTGCAACCACTGCCCCCGGGTCTGACATGCCTTCTGCTTGTCCCGCTCATTTTTGCCGCTGCATCTTCTATTATCTCTTTCTTCATAAGTGCCTTTGTTCTTCTTTCGGTGACGCCTCAATTCTTTTTAGTTTTTCTTCTGACGTTTTAGAGCCAAACACGACGGCAATAGTTGCAACGAAAAAGGTCTATGGAACACCCTTTTCCGTTGCAACCACTGCCTCCAGGTCTGGCCTTTCTTCTGATTGACCCGCCCATTTTGTTGCTGCAACTTCCACAATCTAACGTTTTTATCTTTCTTCATAAAAGTGCCTTTGTTCTTCTTTCGGTGACGCCTCAATTCTTTTTAGTGTTCCTTCTGACGTTTTCGAGCCAAACACGACGGCAATAGTTGCAACGAAAAAGGTCAATGGAACACCCTTTTCCGTTGCAACCACTGCCCCCGGGTCTGACAAGCCTTCTGCTTGTCCCGCTTATTCTTGCCGCCGCAACTTCTGACTATTATCTCTTTCTTCATAGGTCCCTTTTTCTTCTTCCGGTGACGCTTCAATCCTTTTTGGGTTTTCTTCCGAGGTTTTCGGGCCAAACACGACGGCAATAGTTGCAACGAAAAAGGTCAATGGAACACCCTTTTCCGTTGCAACCACTGCCCCCGGGTCTAGCATTCCTTCTGCGTGATATGCCTATCTCTTGCAATGATATACATTCTGATGGTTTTTTCGTGACACAATAAATGCGTTAATTTATGGTTCGTACGTTTACGGTTTTGTTCTACAAACACCTTTGTGAGAGAAATAGCATGAACTGTAAAAAGAGCCTTACAATAGGTAATACTTAACAATAGGTGAGTAAATACTCTCACAAAAATTATATAGTTAAATTATATAGTCAAGTGAGTGTCGAGTTAATATAATAATAATTACTGAAGAATATTTTGATTTATGTGCTAATTACTTGGAGTATTTCTTTATCAGAGAGATAGGAAGAGCTTTATAAGACCATAGAGCAATCCATTGATTCACCGTTCGAGCGCCAGGTCTATTGCGTTGTATAGAGGGGCAGTATACGCTGTCAAGAACAATGTCTTAACAGAAGACGCAGTTCCGAGTAACGTCGCCGCGATTGAATACCGCGTTAACAAATGTCTATATAACTTGTTATTTATACGCCGCGCAACTGTGGGAATCCTTTGTGATACTATTCCTAAAGAGTAATAAACAAATATATATCTTTGTCAATACAAACTATGGAGTTCACGTCACAAAAATGTTTAATTTCAGATACGTCAAAAAACCACGCGGAGCGAGAAAATAATCTTACTTCCAAAAGTAATGTACATAAAATTTGGCAGATATCAGAGCTAGGTGGCCTGCTTTAGAGAAAGAAGGATAGCTTCACTAAATTCTTATTTCAAAAGATCTTAAAAGGCTAGCGATTGAATCAATGCTAATGTTATTAGTTTAGACCGGTACAGTCGTATTGTTTTTAACAGGTTAAATAGTTTATGTTAAATCTATATATAAATAAACAAATATTTGACAACAGAAACATTTTGCACATCAACACCCACCCCATCGTCACACAAATTCACAATCAGATACACGCACGCGCGCCAGCTACATTACACTTTACATGGGTCAAAAGCCACACAGGCGTCGTCGGTAACGAGGAAGCCGACTTGGCAGCAAAGAGCGCTGCCGCAATGCACTCTCCACCGGCTTATGTCTACTTCCCAATGAGTTTCGTGAAGAGCGCAATCCGTGCGGAACACAACCGCATTTGGCAGATACGAGAGCTCGGCACAGGGTCGACATACCTACCATAGGACTCCTTTCGAAACTCACCGACATAAACAAACTGCGAAAACTCATCAAGACATCCTTCCATCTGACACAACTACTAAGCGGGCACGGGTACTGCAAGCAGTACCTGCACCGTTTTAAAATAATCGATAATGAGACTTGCCCATGTGACGACTCCACAGTACAGACTTTTGATCACTTACTCAGACACTGCTCCCGATTCGCATCCAAAAGACATATCCACGTGACCTTATGTGAAAACCTTAATATATCTCCGTTCAGCTTACCGGACCTTCTCAAGAAAAAATCTACAGCAGAATCTTTTGATGAGTTGGCCCGGCACATTGTCTTAAATCTCAAGGCATTTAACGGTCTGTAGCGCTTGGGCAGCGACTTAAATAAAATAATGTAGCAACTAATATATAATAGTGTATTCAAAATTGTATTGTTAATATGTATAAATTTTAGCTGTATTTATCCATAAGTGAAAATTGTGTAAAAAAAAAAAAATTGTAATAATAATATAAAACACTGTCGTGCCTCGCAGCTGGGAGAAGAAAGATCCGTATCAAATAGCGGCAACCCTCTCCCAACTGTCTGCGTTTAGTTAAAGCGAAAGATAAATACTGTAAAAAAAAACACCAGCGATACAAATTAGAATTAATAAAAAAAAAAAAAAGTGTGATATTAATATATTTATTTTTCCGTATCAGAGCCTCGGTGAAAGACAAATGTCAGGAGCTGTAAGGGAGGCGTACAATGACGCCCGTAACTATGATGACAATGCCAAAACCACAATATATTTAAAAACGAAACTAGATCTATCTTGCTTATTATAATTTCTTCAACTGGTGGCGCATTAAAACCTTTGGGTGTTTTGTTATCTCCACAACCTCACACCAGTTACCAGTTGGCGTGGAAAAGTTTCTCATTTCGTCAGGTTTTCTTCCGGTCAATCATAGCGTCGCTTCCGAGCCAAACACAACGGCAATAGTTGCAACGAAAAAGGTCTATAGAACACCCTTTTCCGTTGCAACCACTGCTCCCGGGTCTGGCATTCCTTTTGCGTTCCTGCTCGTTTTTGCCGCTCCGACTTCTGGCTTTTATCTCTTGCTTCATAAGTGCCTCTGTTCTTCTTCCGGTGACGCCTCAATCCAGTTTGGGTTTTATTTCGAGGTTTTCGGACCAAACACGACGGCAATAGTTGCAACGAAAAAGGTCTATGGAACATCCTTTTCCGTTGCAACCACTGCTCCCGGGTCTGGCATTCCTTTTGCGTTCTCGCTCATTTTTGCCGCTCCGACTTCTGGCTTTTATCTCTTGCTTCATAAGTGCCTCTGTTCTTCTTCCGGTGACGCCTCAATCCAGTTTTGGTTTTATTCCGAGGTTTTCGGGCCAAACACGACGGCAATAGTTGCAACGAAAAAGGTCTATGGAACATCCTTTTCCGTTGCAACCACTGCTCTCGGGTCTGGCATTTCTTTTGCGTTCCCGCTCATTTTTGCTGCTCTGACTTCGGACTTTTATCTGTTTCTTCATAACTGCCTTTGTTCTTCTTCCGGTGACGCGTCAATCCTTTTAGGAGTTTTTTCCCAGGTTTTCGGGCCAAACACGACGGCAATAGTTGCAACGAAAAAGGTCTACGGAACATCCTTTTCCGTTGCAACCACTGCTCTCGGGTCTGGCATTCCTTTTGCGTTCCCGCTCATTTTTGCTGCTCTGACTTCGGACTTTTATCTTTTTCTTCGTAACTGCCTTTGTTCTTCTTCCGGTGACGCGTCAATCCTTTTAGGATTTTCTTCCGAGGTTTTCGGGCCAAACACGACGGCAATAGTTGCAACGAAAAAGGTCTACGGAACATCCTTTTCCGTTGCGACCACTGCCCCCGGGTCTGGCCTTTCTTCTGCTTGACCTGCCCATCTTGTTGCTGCAACTTCCACAATCTCACTATTTTATCTTTCTTCATAAGTGCCTTTGTTCTTCTTCCGGTGACGCTTGAATCCTTTTTGGGTTTTCTTCCGAGGTTTTCGGGCCAAACACGACGGCAATAGTTGCAACGAAAAAGGTCTATGGAACATCCTTTTCCGTTGCAACCAACCACTGCTCTCGGGTCTGGCATAACTTTTGCGTTCCCGCTCATTTTTGCCGCTGCTATTTATGATTATTATTTCTCTCTCTATAAGTGCCTTTGTACTTTTTCAGGTGACGCCTCAATCCTTTTTGGGTTTTCTTCCGAGGTTTTTGGGCCAAACACGACGGCAATAGTTGCAACGAAAAAGGTCTATGGGACATCCTTTTCCGTTGCAACCACTGCTCCCGGGTCTGGAATTCCTCATGTGTGATCTGCCTATCACGGCTGCTCTGACATTCACGAAAAATAATTTCAAATGCAAAACCCTGCTGTTAAAGTCCCTCAAGTGTTTCATTGCAGTTAAGTTACAGAACCACGCCGAACGAAAATACATTAGTCCTAAAAACAACGTATACAAAACTTTACAGATATCAGAGCTAGATTGTATGCTTAAGAGGAATAAGTTTGTCTGTACTCACATCTTAATCACATTTTAGTTATATGAAACAAGCCTAAAAATCTAACGAAGATTAAATAAATGCTAATGGATGTAATTATATCAGTCGGGAATACACGTATTATTGACTACAGTTCTTCTTCCAAATGTGCCCCCACCAATTTTAGGTTTAAGCTCTCTCAGCAATCATACTGACGTTTTCGGGCCAAACACGACGGCAATAGTTGCAACGAAAAAGGTCTACGGAACATCCTTTTCCGTTGCAACCACTGCTCCCGGGTCTGGCATTACTTCTACTTGTCCCGTCCATTCCTGCTTCTTCTGTTTGTGGTTATTATTTTTCTCTCCATGAGTTCCTTTTTTCTTCTTTTGGTGATGCCTCTATCATTCACGGGTCTTCTTTGAACGTTTTCGAGCCAAACACGACGGCAATAGTTGCAACGAAAAAGGTCTATGGAACACCCTTTTCCGTTGCAACCACTGCTCCCGGGTCTGGCATTCCTTCTGCGTGTCCTGCCCATTGTTGCCGCTGCAACTTCTAACTATTATCGCTTTCTTCATAAGTGCCTTTGTTCTTCTTGCGGTGACGCCTTAATCCTTTTTGGGATTTCTTCTGACGCTATCGCACCAAACACGACGGCAATAGTTGCAACGAAAAAGGTCTATGGAACACCCTTTTCCGTTGCAACCACTGCTCCCGGGTCTGGCATTCCTTCTGCGTGTCCTGCCCATTGTTGCCGCTGCAACTTCTAACTATTATCGCTTTCTTCATAAGTGCCTTTGTTCTTCTTGCGGTGACGCCTTAATCCTTTTTGGGATTTCTTCTGACGCTATCGCACCAAACACGACGGCAATAGTTGCAACGAAAAAGGTCAATGGAACACCCTTTTCCGTTGCAACCACTGCTCCCGGGTCTGGCATTCCTTCTGCGTGTCCCGCCCATTCTTGTCGCTGCGACTTCTGACTTATCTCTTTCGTCATTAGTGCCTGTTCTTCTTCCGGTGACGCCTCAATCCTTTTTGGCTCTTTTCCGACGTTTTAGGGCCAAATACGACGGCAATAGTTGCAACGAAAAAGGTCTATGGAACACCCTTTTCCGTTGCAACCACTGCCCCCGGGTCAGGCATGCCTTCTGCGTGTCGTGTCCATTCTTGCCGCTGCGATTTATGATTATTATTTCTCTCTCCAGAAGTGCATTTTTTCTTCTTCCGGTGACGCCACAATTCTTTTTAGTTTTTATTCTGGCGTTTTCGGGCCAAACACGACGGCAATAGTTGCAACGAAAAAGGTCTATGGAATATCCTTTTCCGTTGCAACCACTGCCCCCGGGTCTGGCATTCCTTCTGCATGTCCCGTACGTTCTAGCTGCTACGACTTCAGAGTATTATCTCTTATAAGATGGGTGTTCAGTTTTATTATTGAATGAATGCGTTTTACAATCATTTTTAAGGCAAACTATAATGATACTGACATTATGCGAGTATTGATAACAACAAAAAAAAACATTTTTTTTCTTTTTGCGCCCGTTACCTTCGGCTCAGTTGACAAACTTTTTCCTCCTATCAAAATAATTTAAAGCACCTCTTACTCATGATAGCAACACAGTTACTCTAGGTAACCAAGTGAATGCATTCATGTTGACACATTAAATTATGTATTTGTTTGTAATTCCTCGTATAATATACAAGGTGATTGGTAATAGGTATAAAATTTTTTAATGTGAATTAAACGAAATTAAACGTTTCTTAGCAAAAAAACCCGTTACATTTATTTTCAATCATCCGGTATAAAGTTAACAAGCTAATATATATAACATTAGGTTGTTTTTACGATTGGTATATGACAGGCCAATATTTTATGGCAGTACAAAGTCGACGGGGACAGATAATAAACAATAATTTATTTTAATATGAAGTAATATGAATTTTTAAAACACTTTTTTTTTATAATATTCAAGGTGTATCCATTCACTCATTCTGCGTAAGTCATCTAAGTAAAAATCAGAAAATAAGTCAATTTTTATAATTGAAATATAAACTGATAAAAAAACTATTTTTAAAAACCTTTCTGTGGATATACCTAATTTACAAAATTTTCACAAAGATTATATATACGGTTTTAGAATCTATGCAGTACAGACCAATAGACAGACATATTTTCATTTTTTTATATAGATTATCACCATTACGTTGTTCATTATTTAAGAAACCGTTGATTTTTCATTAATTGACAGCAAATGATTTATACATTCACCCATTTAAAGCCTTTTACAACTATAAAAACTTATCTTGAAATGAAAAAATAACAAATATAGAGACCATACAAAACATTTGAGAAAACAAATTGTTCGAAATAGTCAATTGTGGCATTCTTAATTTAAAAACAATATAAAACATTGTTCGTTGAAGTTAATAAGACAGATGTTCGTTGCTATTACATGTAATTAAGATAGTTATATTCAAAATTATTCGACAATAATATACGTTTGTCAAAAACATATTGAAATGTAACCTTTTTTTTAACTTGACTTCGGATCTGAGGGAGCAAAACGGAGAGTGCGTTTCGACTAAAAGGTCTCTTAAAATCGAAAAGCCAAGACTCTTTGAGTTGCATTGACTCGGGCCACTACATGCCTTTTTTGTCTTTGCCGGATTGGAAGCTTCGAGAACACATAGGCAAACGTCAGCTCCGACTCAACGAATGAACCTCGATTTGGTAAGTTGTTACTTATACAACTATTACTACACCACTTTTAAAACATGTAACATTTTAATAATCTATCTCAGTGATTCCGAAAGTGACATTGACCCCTAGGGGTCTATGACAACCTGCAAGGGGTCTACGTCAGCGAAAAAAAATTTGGGGGTCCATAAAATGAAAATGGGGGTCCACAGATTGGACATCATTAGGAGATTTAAGATTAACCATTACAAAATTGACGCCAAATGTTGATAATATTAAAGAATCAGGTTCATCCTTCTCGCTAAAAATATTGACTTATTGCTTATGTTATTCTATTTATAGTTTATTTAATGTTACGTATATTTTACATAACAGATACAAAATTTCATTTTGAGTAGTTTTAATTTAAATTCAATTAATAAATGTATAAATTAACATGTGTTTTACTTCAAGTTTTTAACACTAAACTTTACTACAGTTAGAAATTTACAGGAAATCAATATCAGGTAAGTATGGGGTCTACCCAACACGGAAAAACATGGCAAGGGGTCTACGACCACAAAAAAGTTTGGAGAACTCTGATCTATCTAAACCTTTTAAAATATGTAATGTACAACGCATGAAATATTCTAGAAAAATTCATGCCCTTGAATGCCTAGATTAAGCTAGACTAAGTTTCTTTCTAATATTACCTATGAAGCCATAGTTTTGCATGTCGCACGCTATTCTTAATTTGAATCTGAGGTTATGGAAACTCCTTGAACCAACAAACAAATATACACTCATGTAAAAAAGTTATATACTTTTTAATTTTTAAATTTAAAAGAACACGACGTCCAATCGTGGTTGCTGAATGAAAATTGTAAAATGGCAGTTGTCAAGAAGAATAGCGAAGGATGAAAATCGATGTAATGTCTTTAAAAAGGTCAAAAAACCGTGGAAATAACATACAAAAATTTAAAAAAAAATTGTAGATAATGTCCACGCTTATACATGGCAGGAGAACATGAAAAAACCACAAAAAGTGCGGTCATAAAAAAACCACACACACACAGGTTTACATATAGTACCAAACAAATAGTTATTAACATATTCCTTTCTTTATATTAAAACATATTAGAGTTCTTTTGATTCAATCATAATAAAGACGGAAAACAATAGTTCAAATATCGAACGCATTTTCGATGTTTATTTTTTTTTAAATTCCGTATTCAAACCAGCCAAATTCATAAACTAAAGAGGTTTGATTGAACTTATTATTTCTAAAATGTCGTCTCCTCGATAATTTTCTACAGATTTTTTTCTTAGTGATTGCAAATCACTCCACGAATCGATTGACCTAATCGACCTATTTTCACCATTGAATCGGGAAAGTCGAGAGGAAAATCTGCCTTCTCCGTTGCCTCTCTGCATAACAAGCACCTCGTCGAGGGCAATGATCGACTCGAGTTTGTAAGCACCTTGAATGCGCGTCATGAGGAATTTTAATTGAAATATACGCAATACAAATAGGATTTTGTTTTTAAATTTCGAACTCGCTCCCTT
Organism: Battus philenor; assembly: GCF_028537555.1. Classification (NCBI taxonomy): domain Eukaryota; kingdom Metazoa; phylum Arthropoda; class Insecta; order Lepidoptera; family Papilionidae; genus Battus; species Battus philenor. The sequence continues at coordinate 13,174,475 of NW_027181678.1, read as the reverse complement.
TACAATTACGTATTAAATGCCTGATGGCTTGTTCCAGTTTAAAAAGTAAACAAAACGGAACATTGTAGTATAAGTATATTCGTATCTTTTGTAGTTTTAAATGAGGTAAATTTACACATATGAACAAAAAATAAATAAAGTTAAAATTCCACAGACTAAAACCCGTATAATATCTTTCATCTTCACCTAAATTTCATCTTCAAAGTATTAGCAAAACCATCATTAATGTATACATATATAAATAAAGTTCCGCAAGATATCTCAGACCTCTCTTTTCGTAGTTGTAAATCTAAAATTAAAACTATATTAATTACAAATCATATAATAACATTCAAGAGTTTTGCGTATATAATTTATAAATGATATCGTAATATTCATGTATATAATAATATAAAATCTTTTCAGCCTATGCACGTCCACTGTGAGGATATAGGCACATCACAAAGATCTCTATCTCTATCTCTATCTCTCTATCTCGCCCGCATCTAGCGACTTCCTGCAATCTTTACTATATCGTCGGCTCTCCTAGTGGGGACTCGTGGTCGCCACTCGGCATTTCGGCCCCTGCCACTTCAGAAAAGCATTTCTGCAAGCTACACCGGTTATCTTGGTTCTTCTGCAGATCTTATTTGTGATTCTATCTCGCAGCGAAACTCAAAGCTAGACCCTCACAATTGATCTTGGTAACACTACTATATAACATCACAGTACGCTGTATATATTTACATTTCCTTCCTGTGCTGAAACAACACGAGACCACTTGGGATTCTGCCATTCTCATTGGATGGTAAATGCCAAAACGCATGCGAAACTAAAACCCTTTTAGTCGCCTCTTACGACAGGCAGGGGATACCTTAGCCGTATTCTAATTAACCCGGGCTAAAGGGTCAAGTCTATAAGTATGATCGACCTGCACCAGATCCGATCGGCTTCCTTCTGCGTCATATAACACTCTCACAGAAGGCCAGGCTTATCCGATTTTTTGAACTAAGGTTCTCTAGGAGACTCCCAGGTGGGACATTTGGCAAGCGCGTGATGAATAAAATTCCTAAGTAAGAAAAGGACCAATAGTCAGCCACTTCCACATGCAGCGGCAGTCGCGCAATAAAGCGCATTGCCCGCCAGCCCGCTGATAAATGCGCATGCGGCAATGCGAATTACACAACTGCCACCGCCAAATCACTCAACACGTGTTTCACCCCTCCACGGGGCATCTTCATGAGTAATGTTACATCGATTAGTGCCGCACACACTCTGTGTTTGGCACTAATAAGAATAAAATGTTTTCACCACTGTGGTGGCGATGCATCCATGGAGTAACGTTCAAAGGGCGGAGCGCTACTTATCCTAAACCCTCTTATAAAGTAGACCAGCTTAAAGATCTCCCTGTGGAGCCTTCCGCTATATGCTATAGTCATATAGGCTTGGAAGGCTGCCGTGCTTTGTAGATTAAGCGAAAGTTACATGAAGTGACTTGGCACAGGGCACCTTGACTTACGCGACACATTGTAACATTCTGACTCAAGAACGGCAAAGTGTCAAACCTTCACTTAATCGGTAACTTTTTTCCGGCCAACAATACTATCACATCGAAAAGAAAATAAATACATTTAAAAAACTTTTAAGTTAAACGGTTTTTTGATACCCATATTGTGGTGGTTGTTGAAAAATATGTACCTAGTCCGCTATATTGGAACGGCGTCCATCTTGAATTTTAAATTTTGACATAATCATCGTACTTTACTAGTGTAGCCCTTTCATTTGATACCCATATTGAGGGGGTTAAGAAAAAATACGTAATCCGCCATTTTGTATTGGCGGCCATCTTAAATTTATAATGTTATTGATTTTATTATATTGTATTGTCATCTAAATTAAATGTGTGTACCAAATTCAGATCAATCTGACAACGGGAAAGTGCTTAAATTTCAATTTTTAATTTTGATCCAAATAAACAAATTCCGTACGGGTCGAACTAAATAAAACCGTTTAAAAAAAGGGTAACACTGGAAAATTCAAGTAATAAACCTACTCAATTTTTAGCATATTATTAAGTAAATATTGTAAATTCAAAAGATTTTAAATTCTAACTTAAAGAGGTACGCTTTGAAACGAGCAGCCAATGTTTTTACTGGCAATATTCCAGCGCGGATTGAAAATTAAATTATAGAAATACTCGAACGAAATTCCGTTCGAATTTCAAAATTTCAGTGCCGTAACTTACAAGTTTTTTTATGTTACTTAGTTTAAACTTAACTGACTATTATATAACAAGGTTATTAAAGTGTTTCAGTTATATTAGATAATACTTGAAGTAAAACGCATATAAAAATTCTTAATATAAAAAATGGCCTGTAAATCCATTGGTCTATATCGATTACCTTTATTCGTCTAAGCGAAACTTTAAGACCACCACCAAAAACCTTAACCGTTTGAGTCAAAGACGGTATTGAAAAAACACTGTTGGCCCCAAGCAGCGCGATCGCGCTTTCTCTATATATGTACGAAAACACCCAAGCAGCGCGATAGCGCTTGTTGTACTTGGTTGGGGAAAAGTGATTCTGGTATTTTTCCCATCGCTCCGTCATATTTACTGCATTTTGCAAAGTGATCAGACGAATATTTTATTATTTTTTTTAAATGTCAATAATTTTGTGTTTTAAATGATAACAAAATGAAATAAATCTTTTTACTTTGTATTGTATTATTGTATTTTTATAGTATGATTTTACCTACTCCAAAAGAACTTGCGTCCACAACGACAAAACGTAACCACCCGTTAGTTGTACGCAGTGGTAGAAATGCGCTGGGATTTCCCGACATCAAATCTGAACATCGAGATCGCGCTGCTTGGGACTCAAATGGATATCTGTACAACCTCCACCACCAACCCATCACCAATGGATGCCAAAAATAAGTACCACCTACTTCCAACATAATTATCCATGCTTTCTTTCCGGACAATCACCGAAGACATTCTGGTGGCGTACACGATGCAGCTGTCAAGGAAAGACGAGTGGGGGGCAACTACGAGGATGGGGGCCTCTTTTCGGCTCGCCTGCCGCCCACGGATCGTGATAGCCATACCGCCAGCTAGATACGACATCTTTCCGATGAAGCATATCAACGGCTTCAGCGACCTAGAAGGGGCAAATTTATAGATAAAAATAATTGTAACTTTTAACAAATACACAAGATTCAAAACAAGACATAAACATATTAATTTTAAATAGGCATAGTCATTTACATACGAACGGGTTTCGTAAGAATCTTGATTTTATTTTTAAATTTAATCATTATTTATTAGGTAATTTTTAACACTGAACTTTTTAAATTTATGCACGGAACTACAATAATCCTATATAAATATATATTATAATATATATTACTAGCTGATCCCGCAAACGTTGTTTTGCAAAAAAAATTAAAGTTTTTAATTAACAGATGTAAGATAAGGGTTGATCGTAGACGGGTGAAAATTTAGGTTTGTATGTATTTTTCTATGCTGTATAAAATAAAGACCAAAAAAATTGTCTAAAAAAATTAAAAATAAAATTTAGGGGTGGACCACCTTTATCACTTAGGGGTATCGAAAATAGATAGTAGCCGATTCTCAGATATACTGAATACGCATGTAAAATTTGGTAAAAATCGGTCAAGCCGTTTCGGAGGAGTTCAAGTTCGAACACCGTGACACGAGAATTTTATATATTAGATAGATATATTTTCAATAATAATTAGTTACGTAATTTTTAAATTCAGAAGTTTAATTCAAATTTAAATTAAGAATATCTCATTCATGTAGACATTTATTTACATGCGCTTTTGAATCGTCGATTATTTTAACATTATAATTAGCTACCACCGGTTTTGTATGCTGTTTTGTTGAGAAGAGCCGGATAAACTCAATAGTTGCTCTTTTAAATGAAATTTAACAATTTCTTTTTTATTAACAAAGCAAGCTACACATATATGGATTTATTAAATAACATACTTTTAATTTTAGATTTAAAACTAATAAAGACTAAGATAACTTGACGAACTTTATTATATATACGTCCACCCATATACATGAATGTTTTGTTAACCTGGCAAGGACCATATGTTTTATAAATGCCTAAAAACCCTTATCAAAATATTTCATTATTGCAGATAATTGTATTGTTATATAGATAACAAATTTATAAAATAACCTATGGGGTATACGTGTATTATGTGGGTACCTTATTCTTTTGACTAAAGCTATATATTCGATATACTTTTCTATATGTCACAACATATCGATACGTAAATAAATAGTATAAATATAACTAGACTTCGAAATTTAAAATCAATTTTAAAACAAACTTTTTTTCTCCAATTACAACAATTATGAAGTGCCAATATAGCATAAAACGATAGAATTTATTGTACTACTGGCCAGTTAAAATATGTAAACAATTATTTGAAAATAGAACTCTGCATTTTAAACACGTCATCCATCTGTCATCTTAAAAAAACATTTGGATATATTTTAATGATCCTGAAACCAAGAGATATTCTTCACTGTGAGAATTTTTTACCTAAACTTAAATATGGAAGAAGCGTAAGTTAAAACAACAGGACAAGCAATTATAAAACAATTGTTCTCGAGATTGAATAAACGGTTAAAACACATATTTATTGTTGTTTTTGAAAAATTTATAGAACAATGTAATGTAGAAGAGTGTCCTATATTAAGACGACGTCAGCGCAAGCGACTAAAGGTACAGTCGATTTTTTTATCTGGCACTGCCCAAACGGCATTTATAGTTTCCGCGGGAGCAAGGAGGCAGGGCGCTGAAGGCTTGTAGAATAACACCTGTTTTAACAGTAAGAAAAGGACCAATATTTAGCCACTTCCGCACATGCAGTGGTAGTCGTGCAATGAAATGCACCGCCCGCCAGTCCGCTGATAAATGCGTATGCGGCAAACAATGCGAATCACACAACCGCCACCACCAAATTACTCAACACGTGTTTCTCTCCTCCACGGGGCATCTTCAGGAGTTATATTACACCGATTAGTGCCAAACACAGAGTCTGACTGTTTTAACACATTCTATGCCGAGATAAAAACGCAATATCCTGTCCAGGCCTTGTCGGTCAATGATGGTTGACATATAGACTTTCAGTTCAAGCCGTCTCAGTCACTGATGACCGCATTTTACGAGGGTTTCCATTTCGTTATTACAGGTCTTTGGGCAGTGCTGTATCTCATAATTATTGACCCACATGGCCCTCCAGCTTTTCCATATCAAATTGGTTCTTCAAAAATTTAAGAACTTAGAAAAATAACGATTACCATACAAAGAAATTTATTTAAAAAACAATCCATAAATAATGACTCCAATTGTATATAACCAAGTAACATTCGAGTAAAATATTTAATGGAATCAGGCGTTACCTCGCGGAAGTCCATCCTAAGTAAGAAAAGGACCAATATTTAGCCACTTCCGCACATGCAGTGGTAGTCGTGCAATAAAGTGCACCGCCCGCCAGCCCGCTGATAAATGCGTATGCGGCAAATAATGCGAATCACACAACCGCCACCGCCAAATTACTCAAGGAGTACTTTGGCGGTGGCAGTTGTGTGATTGTTTTGTGACCACTGCATGTGCGGAAGTGGCTAAATATTGGTCCTTTTCTTACATTCGAGTAAAAGATAAAATATTATACGCAAAAATCAATGTCGAAAATTTTAAACAGATTTATGATTTTTACTGACGGTCAACACTGACCGCATTAGCAGAGAATGTGTTAAGTTAGCAAAGCTCGAGGGCTCCCTGGGAAGCCTGAACTCGAACCGCTACATACTATATCTTCACTGGATTGTAAGGTCGATGAACTTTTAGATCGCATCGGTAGACCCTTTACGAAGTGAATAGGGCCCCCGTAAGGGGAAGTCGACTCGGCCTACCACTCCTCGATTATACCTGCTTATCATTACATTTCAAAGGTACCTAAGAAAGCTATTAGCTGGTTTACATTACTACCACTTCCGAAAAGCCTTCACGCTGGGAGAAGAAGTGACAGAAGAAACTCAAGTAAGGCTTCTATCTAGTATGATCGAGGGTTAGCTTCCCCTGTGATATACTTAGACCTCAACTTAGACAAAACCGAGTTTTTGAGTATATCAAGTGTAGAATTATTGGCTAAGTCGATTAATTTCACGTAACATTCGAATTTAAAAACCGTTGCGTTTCTTTTGTTAAAGTCAACAATTTTCTGAATATAATCGTGCCGTTCAAAAAGATCGGAATATTCAATAGATATAATACTGTCTATTCAAGCTACTTCTTTCATATTTGATATAGAGATTGCTGAATTTCAGAATTCGAGGGGCGATTTAAAATTTAATCTATCGAAATTCAGCGTGTACAGTTTTGGAAGTAATAAAGTAATAAAAAATGTAATTATAGATCTTACAATATACTTTTCTTTTGTTCTGTGGCGTTCACGCTTCTTATTATTTGGCCACTACTACCGCAATACTTTTATGTTAAATCATTCTCATTCTCAAATTCGAACGCCATTGGTGATGTGATCTTCGACCCTGATAATGGCGTATTTCATCAGACGCCCATCTGCATATCTGTTCTACCTTCGACCAAGTGCGATCGAAGGTGTATACATATATACAAAGAGTATTTACCATTTACACAAATAACGAAACGGCAGCGATCACAAAATGGCGTCCGAATTCAAATCGGCGTTCGAATTTCGAACGCGCAATAATAATTTTTCATAAAAGTTTTGTAAAACCTTAGTGGTCAACAATATGTTGTGTGAACGCTACAGTTATTTTATCTGGAATTCAAATATCCTTTCAATGTGGATTGATACATTTGTAATCTTAACGTGAGACTAAATCTTCAAGGTTTAAAGGCAGATTCACAGATGCTTAAGCCTGAGAGAGAGTGGACAATGTTCAAAATTTCTCTACGAGTCGAAGAAGAGATGAGTTCTGTAGAATACAGAAGTATACGGTATAACAGAGCGAATATAGAAGTTGAAGTCGCAGTGGGCAAACTACAAAGCTCTGATAGCCGCTGGTGCCTCGAGGTGTTGGAGTCAAGATGACCAAATGAACAGATGACCTCCATAGAATCACAGATGACGCTTCTAGAGGTCCAATAATGTCGTCCCACGTCAGAAACGATGAATATATATGTGGATTAAAGAAAAAAATATTTTTAAGTTTTTATTTACTTATTACTCCAAGTCGATGTAATGTCACTAGAATTATTGAGTGAAAAGATTGTTATGTAGCTAAGTATGAAATAAAACACTCGTGTTCGAGACCTCCGCCTTTGTGTGTATTATATATATATATATACACACACACAATACACACAAAGGCGCCACAAAAGGCAAATACATACATATATATATATATATATTACAAGTACATATGTTATATACATATGTATGTATATTTAAGTATGCATGTCTGTGTATGTCTATATATGTTCGTTTGTTTGTAAATATGTATTTTTTATACACGTAAACTACCCATTATTAGTACTTCTACCTTTTCCATACTAGGGTTGTATGTAAAAGATTGCCTTGTGTGATAAGACCGCCCATTGTACCTTTTTGTATATTATTGTAAAACTTATTAAATGTATCTTAACGTGTACAATAAAAATAACATATATATATATACACATATATATATATATATATATATATATATATATATATATATATATATATATATGTATATATATATATACCGATCCATGTATTATACACTAATCAGGTGTGACGTCATACGACAAACATATTGGCTGCTCTCAACGCCGGCTATTTCGGCACATATATGACCTTATTACCCTAATAGAGCGACATTGTACGAACATATTGATGTATACGAATTTAAAAAAGCATTTGATAAGTATTATGTGTACACGAAACGGAATATGACCGTCGAATATGAAATAAGGTGTAATACAAGGTTTTGGAATTTAAATTTTTATATTTTCGCCTTGAGACATAATTCTTTCTGGAAATCGAATTACCCAACCAATTCAATCATGCCAAAGGATTATACCTCCCCCAAATGACGTCTTGCGCTACCCGTACTAAACAAGTTTCTTCGACCTTGGACATGTCATCGGTCCACTTAGTGGGAAACATGCCCACGCGAGTAGTTCGTGATAGTGATACGAAAATTTTCTGGTCTATCAGCCATCAGACGGAGATATAAACAGATAAAACAAACGAGCAACTCTTAGAGCTACTTTAGTGAATTAGTTATATCTGTGGATCTCCTCATTTCTGTTTCGATCTAGCAGCGAAACTTCTTGTAAATTCTTCTCCAATATATTCTTATCCGATAGTCTAACGATAATAAAAATATAATCACATTAAGAACTATATATCCCTATTACTTCTTTAATAATTTTTATTAAAGTTCAATGTATTCCTCCTTTGTATATTCGATGTTCGAAAGCTATTGCTAGATAAGCTGACGGAATCATCACAGTAAATATATTTTATTATATATGTTCATTGCACTTCCGGTCTTATTCCACAGAGACGTGTTGACTTATAACAGGTAGCGCAAAAGTAATGTCATAATGTGAAACTGATTTCATATTTACAAATAACTACATCTTTATATATGTATATGTATACATATATATACATATATATCTATGTCATTCATGTCAAAGCCCAGTCGCATTTTTCGCCATTTGTAAAAATGAAAGCATGTTCACATTATGACATTATTTTTGCGCCACCTGTTATTTAGTAGACTTTAGTGTGATAAGAGGTGAGGTTTTCTCTCAAAAGAAACTTGTATGTTTATTGACACTGGTAACATATTCAAACTAAATGTAATTTATACAAAATCTAACATTACTATTAGGCCTATTCCATTGTTACTACTGGTATTTATAGATACTTCTTCTTCTGGATATCTGATCCGCAAACCAATAAAAAGGAATAAATCTATATTTAATGTGACGTCTGATCTGATATCGATTCAGAGAAAAGCCTCCAAAAAAAGGTTCACACTTTTCTCCGAAAACTGAGTAAACACTATAAATGGTAATAGAAGGTAAAAGGGTCCCTACTTGAATATACCCTGCTATGTTAGGCTTGCTGGTGGGGAAGATCGCTACTTGGTCATTTCGGCGAATCTCTCCAGACACGGGACGTGTGATGATTCAGTTAAAACTTAAATTATTTATGTAGAAATAGATACGTTATATATGTATAATATAGTAAGTAGTTTAATTATATCAGATTTAAATATCATACTTTTTAATTTTCTTTTATATTTTACCTCCTTTAAGGCTGTTTAATTCACCTACCTTCATTGATTTTTCTTCACACCGCTCAAGTGGTTAACCCGTTGAAAATATCTTCATACTATATATAACTATATATACTTATCTTTTATATAACTGCGACAGATGTACAACTTGTGATAATAAATTGAAGTAAACAACAACAGATGTTGATGGACAAAATCGAAACTACAAACACACAAGGCTATATGAAAACAAAAACATATAACGAAGCGGCAAAACACACAATTGAAAACAAAACGACAGAAAATGTTTAAAACAAAGCGACGAACAAAAAACAACTGCAGACAAGGTAATGCGCAAAACGAAATGTGCCCAAAGATAAAACACGTCACTACTGGCATCTACTTCATATAGGTTACCTAACTGACTTACGCCAATAACTTGATCTAACTTGATCCATTGTTTACTAAGACTAGTTTAGAAAAAAAATTTCTAAGATTTTATTTAATTATACATTGTTATTGAAAACTGGCGGTAAGTTACAAGACCTTAATATATCTTTTGCAGATAAATAATCAATACATTCACCTATTTCTAACCATCTTGTATAAAATAATCTCTTAAAAAATGTTATTTTAATTTTTTTAAATTATTTGTTAATGTCATTGACAGATAACAAACAATAAATGATTAATACAACGTTATTCGAATTTTAAATACATTTTTTATCTATACGTTATATTGACAGCAAATGACTATACTTTCGCCATATAAGTAATATAAAGTTTTTATGCCTATATCCAATCTCTCTGTATATTTATAACCTATATCTAAAACATACATTATATACTTTCAATTATTAATAGAACTAAATGTATTTAAAATATAATATAGCAAACAATGACACTAAAAGTAATATTTTTTTTTAATTTTATCAATAAAAATTTGCTAATTTTAAAGTTTATTTTAAATCAGCATCATCATTTAAGCCGTAGGATGCCCACGGCTGGGCAAAGACATCCATAGCTTTCCAATACGACCGGTTCGGTCAATAAGCACGTTGTCTGCTTTCAATTTTGAATATCTTTGACATAATTATAATTAAAAAAATCAGAATAAATTTCAGTTACACATTGTTAAGAGTATTTTTTTTTTCGGAAATAATATTATACTACTTTAGAATTATTATCAGCATAAATCGTGCGTATACCAACAAATATATGCGACCTTTTTTAAATAAGGTACAGTCAGATGCCAGTCGATGAACGTGTTTATCAAAATACGAAGCTCTACCACACTGAGGCGACTGTACAACTGTTTGTATATGAAGCCTTGATAATATATATATAATTTTCATTTATAAAACAATACGGTTATGTTTTAATTATTAATGTAATCTGTATAAATAGGTTGTTTAGTTTAGATTAAGTTAAATTAAGTTACGTCTTCGGGGCGTATACACGCATACCCCGGAACGAGCTATCGAAAACAGCACGGCGCGAGGGAAGACCGGGTGGCGATCCCTGACCGGGAGATACCGCGGTCCCCCGTATAGCACAGAGGGCGATCACAGGGGTTTTAGTGGGTAGGAATCCCACATACTCCTATCCTCCCCCCAGAGGCGAGGCATCTTGTACGTCCGGGAGATTCCTCCCTTACCCTCGAAACCAAAAAAAAAGTTAGGTTAGGTTTATTATTTCGGGGCCTCTTGTTGCCTTTCCTTCCTCCTTTATCCTATCCTTTGTCCTTTGTTATTTGAAATAACGACTTTATTTTGCACAATTTTTTCAGATTTTGTTTTATTTCACTTTCTTCTATACGTCACAAATTCTTTCACACTTCCTTTTTCGTCCATCACAAATTGGTTAGATTAAATTTGATTTATTTTAACAACGGTTTTATAATTTAAAATTTTCAATGATTAAAAACAAATAGATTAATATACTTGATAGCTATATATATATGATATCATATGTATATAGCATATACAAATATATATGTATATATATATATCGGTAAATGTATGTTACATCATCCTATTTAAATATATGTTTGTAAGTAACAATTTATGTAATTATTTTAAGTATAGTATTTATTTAAATAACTTATGTTTATATAACCAATTAACTTTTTTACATTTCATCACGTGTCCACTAAATGTCTTTGAACCTTGGATTGACAGGTACGGAATGCCTAAAGGCATTAAGTCCGCCATTATAAAATTTATAAAACGGGTAAATAAATAAATAAATATCTAACTGGATAAAAATTGGTGATCGTTTTTCGGTTTACACTTTATCGAACATAGAAGCCCATAGACGCCCATGGCATAGGTCTTTGACATATATATATGTGGGTACTTTGATAATCACGCTTAGGAAATGGGCTGATGATTGCAGTGTGATGTTATGGTAGACAGCGAACGCTGCTGCTCATCCTCTAGTCCAGTGATTCCCAAAGTGGTCTATATCGACCCCCACGGGTCTATGACAACCTGCAAGGGGTCTATAGCAGCGAAAAAAATTTGGGGGTCCATGAAATGAAAATGGGGTCCACGATAGTGGATCTCAACACATACACTGATAGTACCTATTAACTTACATCATATTATCTTATAATATCAAAACATTTACATTATTTACAAAAGTACCTATGAAGTAAAAAAAATTGTGTATTTAATGTTACGTATATTTTACATAACAGATACAAAATTTTATTTTGTGTAGTTTTAATTAAAATTCAATTAATTAATGTATAAATTAACATGTGTTATTACTTTAAGTTTTTAACGCTAAACTTCACTACAGTTAGAAATTTACAGGAAATCAATATAAGGTAAGTAGGGGGTCTACCCAACACGGCAAAACATGGCAAGGGGTCAACGACACAAAAAAGTTTGGGGAACTGTGCTCTAGAAACTTGTGCAGTGGCAATCTTATATAATTAATGCACAAAGTGTAAATTATATAACATTGTATCCCGAAAATCAAATTCGCTACCTACAATCGCAAATCTCAGTTCTCTACCGCTGAGCTACCACTGCATTGTGGGTAGTGCTATAAATTTAAATTATATTTTAAATTTTGGTTGTGTTCTATTAAATATGTCAATCATTCATCATCTTATATATAAAAAAAATTATCTCAACTCAAACTTGCATTCTCGCCAAGAAATCGTGATTTAAAATTTCACCATTTCATATTTGTCAGTTCAACATTGTTTCGTTAAACACAGAGTATATATATTATTTTGAAATATGGTCAATAAAAAAATATAAATACTCGAGGTTTTTGATTTAAAAAAACCTGACCTATTTCAATCAAATAACAATTATTCGTTTTGAAGCCATGTAAGTACACGCATACATCTCAAACACCTTATAATGCCGTTCTTTTGTGTGATTTAATATTTTGTCTACCACCATGTTTTCGCTCACACACATCAGGATATGACTGGCAGGAAAAGGAACGTCACTATTGTTAAAAGCACTCATATGCTCCATAAAGTCTACATTAGTCACGCGTACAGAAAGTGCACGACTCAAGTGCTTCCTAGGTATGCCTCGACTACGATCAGTTTGCAGGCTACCTAACGGTGCGTTCTTAAAGCACTTCGGGGCTAGTGATGTGCGTTAATGAAATAATCGATAAAAATATTTTTTGCGTATATATGAATTTTATAATACGGATCTTAAATGAAAACCGAACAGATATCTCAAATATATATATATATATATAAACGCAGAGAACGCTGCTGCCAATTCTCTAGAATCTAGTTTGCGAGCAGCGGTAATCCTATATAATTAATACACAAAGTATGAATTATAAGGCTGTATCCCGGGAATCGAATCAGCGACCTCGTAAGTACCTATTTCGCTAGGCTACAACTGCTCAAACAATTTATTTATTTAAAAACATAAATATGTATATATATATATATATATACATATATATATATATACATATATATATATATATATATACATATATATATATATATATATATACATATATATATATATATACATATATATATATATATATATATAGCCATTAAAAAGATTTTGCATATAATTCCAATCACCCTTTAGGAAATAATTACTCTAAAATATGTAACATACATTAACTTTTTTATTGAAATGCTACAGACTGAAAACTCCTAGCAGTACAGTCTGCAAGGACAAATAGTAAATTATTAGTTTTTACATGAAATGTATTTATTATTATTGAAACTATTGATTTTCATAGTATGTAACATACATTATTTGACAGCAAATGAGCTAAGCATTTTCCTTTTAATGCTTTACACCTTTATACGGCACCCGGTGAAAAATATTGCACATCGAACTTTAGAATGAGAATCAGCTTCGTAGAGCGTTATCTCTGTCGCACGAAATAAGACAACTAACAAAACGTCACATGGGTAGTGTGGGACAGAGATGGTGCTGTACCAAGCCGAAATTAGCCGACTGTCTCTTTCCAAAGGTAGATTACTGTATCGAATTATATTCCTATTTATCTTAGTCAAGCCGTAACTTAAGTTTTTAAATATATGATGGTCATTAAAAAGAAAATAAAAATCGGTAAAAAAACTTTTAAGTTAAACGGTTTTATTTGATACCCATATTGTGGTGGTTGTGGAAAAATATGTACCTAGTCCGCCATATTGGAACGGCGTCCATCTTGAATTTTAAATTTTGACATAATCATCGTGTTTTACTAGTGTAGCCCTTTCATTTGAGACCCATATTGAGGGGGGTTAAGGAAAAATATGTAATCCGCCATTTTGTATCGGCGGCCATTTTAGATTTATAATGTTATTGATTTTATTATATTGTATTGTCATCTAAATTAAATGTGTGTACCAAATTTCAGATCAATCAGACAACGGCAAGGTGCTTAAATTTCAATTTCTAATTTTGACCCAGATAAATAAACAAACAAATTCCGTACGGGTCGAACTAAATAAAACCGTTTAAAAAGCCATTAAACGTTGTATCGATAGTTTTGTTTTGTCGATAATTCGCACATCACTAAACACACCTTACTTCTATCGAACAATACCTACACAGATGTTGATCAATGCATCTTACAAACGACTTATTTAGAAATCGTCATGTGTACACTTTTACTTTCACGTGAGATGACACGCACACTACAGTCTTAGTGTAAATACATAACACACACACTATTGACATACTTTTATAGTCAAACATAATAACGGAATTGTATATGCTTATATAGATTTAAAGCGGCGAGTTATACCTTTCTCTAAGCTTCATAAAATTGGCATATATACTACGGGTACAATACCCGGCGATAAGTATTGCACATCGACCTTTAGAAAGAGACATTTGGTTAATTTTGGCTTTGTAGAGCGTTATCTCTGTCACACGGTTGACAAAACGTTACATAGGTAGTGTGAGACAGAGAAAATGCTCTACGAAACCACCAGTTTATATATATATATATATTCTGTATTCTAATATTTAATTTTGTGACTTTGTGACTAAGCCCGTGGACTTCTGTAAGTAGAAAGAGAAGAGAAAGAGAAGTATAAATTAAACTTCAACATGAAAAGTTTTCCATGCGTTAATTTTATTGAAATATGTACACTGCTTTATATATTTAAAGAGATTTTAGTATTTACGGTATTGACTATACGTGTTCATATTTTTTCATATATATACACACACACATATATATATATATATATATATATATATATATATATATATATATATATATTCTGTATTCTAATATTTAATTTTGTGTTATTGTTTCAGCCCATTCAAGCCTACTGCATTGCCTCCCTCAAAGATATCTATGGGGGATATACCACGATCGCACTCCTTGGAAGATGGGTTGGCGATGGCGTTGTGGTATGGACGAAGAGGACGCTGATGCCTATCCTCTGAAAACTTATTTGTGAGGAATGGCAATCCTATATAATTAATACAAAAAGTATAAATTAATTTAAATTGTATTCCGGGAATTGAACCCCTGAGCCACACTCGCAAGTCTCAGTTCTCTACCGCTTGGCTACCACATCACATCCTTTTTTTATAGGTATACTAATTTTTAGAATAAAAAATATATTTATAAACCCATTAACAATGTTTATAATTGATATTTGCACTAAAATTGACACGATTTTTTTTATATACTGGTAATAGAATAAGCGTTTGTCTTCCATCTCACCTGATGGAAAGTGTAGATGAAGACGATGGTACACGCCCATCTAAAAGAAATCTTTTCACTCTACTCTTAAAGGCTCCAGAGTTCAACTCATCAGGAAAAATAGACTCAGGCAGGTCGTTTCAAATCTTGGCGACTAATCAAAAACTAGCTGTCAAACCGTTTAGTTCGATTTTTGGGTATGTCAACAATTATTAAAATGTCAACTGGTTTATTGAAAGTATTTTATACTTTCTTATTTAGAAAGGTTCACTTATCGCGTTAAGTTGAGGTCTTATCTTTAACTTAAGCAGTGATTTGTGGTTAATGACCTATGCGGTTCAGTAAACTTAAGTTAAAAGTTAAAACCATTGTTATGTGGAAAAGAAAATTTTGTAAGTAGGTTTTTTATTATAATTTTAAATAAATTTATCACGTTTAAAATACGTATGTATATATGTTCAACATTCTCATCATATCAGCTTATAGACGCCCATTACAAAGCATACTAATTGCATATTTAATATATTTTTTGTATGAAATCACGGAGAATCATGCGATGGTTTGACTTGCTAAATGAGTGTTTACATACATGTTTATTTATACAATAAATACATTTAAAAAACTTTTAAGTTAAACGGTTTTTTGATACCCATATTGTGGTGGTTGTGGAAAAATATGTACCTAGTCCGCCATATTGGAACGGCGTCCATCTTGAATTTTAAATTTTGACATAATCATCGTGTTTTACTAGTGCAGCCCTTTCATTTGATACCCATAATGAGAGGGTTAAGGAAAAATATGTAATCCGCCATTTTGTATCGGCGGCCATCTTAGATTTATAATGTTATTGATTTTATTATATTGTATTGTCATCTAAATTAAATGTGTGTACCAAATTTCAGATCAATCTGACAACGGGAAGGTGCTTAAATTTCAATTTCTAATTTTGACCCAAACAAATAAATTCCGTACGGGTCGAACCAAATAAAACCGTTTAAAAAGTTAAAAAACCTTTAATGGTTCGATTTGTACGCATACATAAGTTCCACGAAATATCTTATACATTTCGTTTATTAGTTTTATATCTAAAATTAAAACTATATTATTAAATAAATCTGTTATTCGAAATGTTTGGAACTTGATTTATTGACTCATTTATATAATTGATACTATAATAAACACACTAAAAGAGCGATTGTTGAGTTTCTTGCCGGCTTTTCTCAACAGAACAGCATACCAAACCGGTGGTTTACTACTTATAATGTTAAAATAATCGATGATCCAAAAACGCATGTAAATGACTGTATAAATGAGATATTTTCAATTTAAATTTTAATTGGACGACTGAATTAAAAAATTACGTAAATAATTATTATTGAAAATATATATGATAATATATATTTTTTAAGATTATTGTAGTTCCGTGCATAAATTTAAAAAGTTCAGTGTTAAAAATTACCTAATAAATCATGATTGAATTTTAAAAAAAATCAAGATTCTTGTCACATTACGAAAAGCGTTCGAAATTCAAATTACCACGAGTTCTTACTGTTTGAAATAGTTTGTTATTAATGTTGTTTTATTAATAATTATTAATATTACTCCGCGAATATATTATCAAGGCTTCGTATAACTCTTATGCCGTAAACGTACGTCCAATGAAGGGTAGACGGGCTGTGTCAGCCTTGGCCACGACGCTGGGAGCACCAAGGCAGACGATGGCGATGGCGTCGAAGAACGAGGAGTGGGGCGCCATCACCAGCACCGGGGCATCCCTTGGGCTGTCTGGCGTGTGCTCCCTGCCCACCACTCGGACGCGGTGGAATCCTGCCGCCACCACCACCAGTCGCATTAGCGACAGGATATAGAACCGGAGCTTGCTACAAAAGACACCATGTTAGTATGTGCCTATAATAGTGTTAATAGAAACTAAATACAACCAATAATGACAACTATCTATATCACCTTAAACAAGATATCAAAGAATAACTAAAATTACATTTACAAGTATTTCAAATAGTATAAATCAGTTTAATGTAATCACTCTGAAATGTTACATATGTTTACTATGTTACATAACTAACTGAATATGCTGGAATAGATAATTTAATATATTAAACTTTTAGATATAACTTTTAGATAATTTAATATATTACTTGGATATTAAATATGGCCAAGTCTGACCGACATACTCTAAATTTATTCGACACTAAAAGTTTTTACTCTGCCAAAAATTTAACTAAGTATTAACTATGTATAATTATATTCAATTTATATATATCACAATTTTTTTTAAATAATTCATTTTTATATGTAGTCATTTTGATAACTCTCAATGTATTGCATTATTTATAAAACCAGTTTTTAGATGAAGTGAACCACAATGATACGTTTATTGGCAGCAAATAAACTAAACATTCACCCCTTTACAAGTTTTATCCGATATCCGATCATCCTGTAGATTCCAAAGTATTTTAATAACATCCCACCTGTGGGCAATTAGGTTGCAGAACTAACTTACAAAACCTATCAGAGTTGTTAGATCTTACAAACAAAAAGTGAGATTTTTTAAATTATTTTAGACATGTAACATTTATATATATTTATATATATATATATATATATAAAATTAAAAATTAAAAAGAATTTTTTTGTTATTCCCATGATGTGGGTATTTGAGAACATTGCATCCACAAACTATTATTGAACTAACTATATATGTTTGCATAAATATGTTACAAAACCCAGATATCTGATGCTAGAAAAGTTAAAACTTTTTAAAATTATCATACGAATGTAGCATATATATGAGTGTAATAGAATTTTTTTTCTTGTTCTTCTGTGGGTATTTGAAAACAATGTTGCATCCACAAACTATTATTAAACTGTATGTTTGCATAACTATGTTACAGAACCCAGATATCTAATGTATGAAAAGTTAAAACTTTTTAAATTTATCATACGCATGTAGCATATATATGAGTGTAATAGAATTTTTTTTCTTGTTCTTCTGTGGGTATTTGAAAACAATGTTGCATCCACAAACTATTATTAAACTGTATATGTTTGCATAACTATGTTACAGAATACAGATACCTAATGCTTGAAAAGTTAAAACTTTTTAAAATTATCATACGCATATATATATATATATGTGAGTATAATAAAATTTTAATTCTTTTTTTCTTATTCTGCTGTGGGTATTTGAGAACATTGTTGCATCTACAAACTTGCTTTTATAAAAGCTCATCTGAAATACCTTATGCTTAAAAAATTAAAGCTTCCACAATTATGTTGAGTATGTAGCGAAGAAAGTTTTAACTTATGAGAGATTTATTTAGATATACTTAATTTTCATGTTAACGAAACATTTAACAAAGCAAGGCTATATAATTAAGTCTTTTGAATAGCGCGGAAAGTAACGAATTTTCACGCTACCGTCATCATTGTTTAAGGCTATAGTCGCCCAAGCAAGCCCTAGGCCTTCTCAAAACTAAAAATCTATTAAGGTATATACCATAATCATGACCATTCTTTGAAAACTTATTTGCGATTGGTGTCAATTCTTTTTAATTACTTCTGTTCAACCGCGTTTTATTTCACTATACCGCCATTTTTTTGTAAAGAAGTTATGTACATATTAAATATATATTATAAGCTATGCATTAAAAAAAAAAAACAAAAATAAAAATTTAAATGAAAATTACTTATAAAAAAAATAGAAAAAACATTAAGTTACATATACCCTACAAGAAATAATAAATATGTTAATTTTATACTAACCTTCATATGTGATGCAGAAATATATGCAGAAGTATTTTTTTTAAATGACGTCATTAAATCTGATATATTATTTCGATATAGCACACAATAATACAAGTTTCAAATGATCTTAAGTTTCACTAACAACATGTCTTGTCAACCTATCGCTTCGGCTACAAATGTCAACTGTCTCTCTTCTAACATTGACACGTATTGCCTGGGACAAAACTTTCAAATCTACCCTCAATAATTATTATTCTACAATAAGGTATCTAAAATATATCACGCCTCCATCGAATGAAATATTGATCAACTATATAATTTTCATCAGGTTTTTAAATATTTTCAATCTAAGAGTTCTAATTGAACTTGTCAATTTTTTCGAAGATATGCAAAGTTATATTTTTTTATCTAAAAATGAAATTTACCTCGTTAAGATGCAAATAAGAATAAAAAAATTACGTTATGAACAACAAAAATAACTCCTATTCGGCATGCTAAGAAGTTAAACTGCTTTATATAGCCAAAATTCTGAAATATAACCAATATTTACCCCTTTCTTTACCAGCGCCGATTTTAATTTACCGCATCTAGATGGCATCCATTTGCCGTACCTTATATTGCATTGTTGTTGAATTGATTCCTCTAAGGGTACAATCATGTTATTGAACGCGCCTTTACACAAAAACAATTCTTCGAAAGTATAGTCTGTATTTGGAAACTAAAATTTAAAATAATAATCTACTAATGTTGAACGGAAGATATTTTACTTTCAATTTACAAATAAGTTGGAATAAATCGAAGTACATGGTGCGTTGTTTACTGTGCAAATGTCAAAAGACGGTAATCTAAATATGAACGTTAAAATTATAATGTAGGTTTATGTGTAGATTCCTGTTTTAAGACTTATCACAGGTAAATAAATTACTAATAATTATCCTTCCATTTTTAATGAATATACCAGTAAAATCTTTAAATATGTAATACTTAAGTGAGAAAATTCGAACATCAGCCTACCGCCATGCAATGTGCACTTCGGCGGAACGGACTGCGGTAAGGAAAGGGTTAATATATTTTCGTACGTTTTATTCAGTGGGAAGTTAATGTTTTACGTTTTTATTTGTATTTTACATTTATATGCTTTATAATGGTCCTTTGAGAGGTGAATTATTATCAAAAAAAACTTGTAATTATTTATTCCAAAATTCAATTACAATTATATAAAGCAAATTAATAAATGACTTTGTCTACCCACAGACGTCCTATAGTTGAATAAATACATTTAAAAAACTTTTAAGTTAAACGGTTTCTGGTTGTGGAAAAATATGTACCTAGTCCGCCATATTGGAACGGCGTCCATCTTGAATTTTAAATTTTGACATAATCATCGTGTTTTACTAGTGTAGCCCTTTCATTTCATACCCATATTGAGGGGGTTAAGGAAAAATACGTAATCCGCCATTTTGTATCGGCGGCCATCTTAGATTTATAATGTTATTGATTTTACTATATAGTATTGTCATCTAAATTAAATGTGTGTACCAAATTTCAGATCAATCTGACAACGGGAAGGTGCTTAAATTTCAATTTCTAATTTTGACCCAAATAAATAAACAAATAAATTCCGTACGGGTCGAACTAAATAAAACCGTTTAAAAAATGCACAGTACCAGGCGATATATTGCACATCGACCTTTGAAAAGAGACAATCGGGTAATTTCGGCTTCGTATAGCGTTATCTCTGTCACACGATTAACAAAACGTTACATAGGTAGACAGAGATAATGCTCTACGAAGCCGAAATTACCCGATTGTCTTTTTCCGAAGGTCAATATATTTATCGCCGGGTACTGTAGCAGTTATTTATATATAGTTATGTTTAGACCGATTCGTGGGTAGGTGTAAAATAATGCCTCGAAAACTGAGGGTATTCTGAACGTTGTGCTTCTGCGATAAACTGTATGTGTATAGAGTTGTAGGTCGATGTACAATATTTATCGCCGGGTATTTTATGTTGCATGTAGTTTTCTTTTCATATTGGCGTGGGTATTTAAAATAAATAATTAAACTAAATGCACATTGCGCCGAGGGCCTAGTTGAATATAACTATATACAGGGTTTGATTCCGAGACTAAATTCAAGTGATACGTAATGATGCGTGACGATTGTAAAAACGTAATGCATTAGGCCAGGGGTGAGCAACCTTTTTTTGTCGGAGGCCCGCAGTTTCAAAAACAGTGGGCCATGAAAAAAAAAGTATATAATCAAAGTTAAAATCATGTTCTTAACGTAATTTATGTTCGTAATCAACCGATTTACAACTAATTAAACATTTTTATTACCTATAAGGCCTTAATTCTAGCATTTTTTTTAAAAAGATACAAAAATAAATTAAAATTTACTTGTCTCGAAGGCCGCATGCGGCCCGCGGGCCGCGGGTTGCTCATCCCTGCATTAGGCGATTCGTCATGAACTGCCTATTCACTGGTCACTTTCCCATCTAACTTTCTGATCGCCCTATAATACTTTCCCAAAGTACTTCTCCTATAGTTTATTATTGTTGTGATTTTATCTAACACCAGATATACAAAGACGTTACAAAATCTAGTTATAAACACAACATATTGAAGATTATATATGTAGAATGGAACGTAATAGCATTCGTGAATAGGAACGTCTGATGGTGCAAGCGAGAGGCGTGTAAGAGGAAGGGAGAGAGACGACGTTTGAATGACGAATGAGCGTGCGCAGTTTAAGTTAGGAATTCTATTTAAAATAAATAATTGTGCCCCACGAAAGACTTTAAAATTCAATCCCTGCATCCCGATTACCACATATATATTTCTTAGACTTCTCTTTAGCGAATAAGCTGTATGAAAGATGTAAATATCCGTTGTCCTGTCCGAAAGAAACAACTCAACAACTCGATTTCTAATTTAAATATTTAATGGAATCAGGCGTTACCTTGCGGAAGCCCATCATAAGTAAGAAAAGGACCAATATTTAGCCACTTCCGCACATGCAGTGTTAGTCGTGCACAGAGATGTTTGGCACTGGTCGGTGTAACATAACTCCTGAAGATGCCCCGTGGAGGGGTGAAACACGTGTTGAGTAATTTAACGGTGGCAGTTGTGTAATTCGCATTGTTTGCCGCATACGCATTTATCAGCGGACTGGCAGGCGGTGCACTTTGTTGCACGACTACCACTGCATGTGCGGAAGTGGCTATATATTAGTTTTAATTTAGGCTCCAGAGGAATCGCTGCTCACCAGAGTTCTAGCCTAGACTCAAACTCCCAAAATATATAATATAATACAATCTATTATATAAACCGTAGTATATAATTTCATTAAAAGTATTTCCGTTATAGTTTTCAAGACCTTTTTCGAATCGGTTTTATCTCCTGAATCTAGTCAAAACGAAATCCCTGCAATGGCCTTTGCTGAAAAACTGCAAGTCAGACGAATACGGTAGTTGCGAACGACATGAGTCTTTTTGATGTTTTTTTAGCAAAAAAAAAATTGAGCATTTTTGGCATCAAACGTGACACAAAACATCCTCTGAGATGGTTTGGGCTGATTCAAATGTTATACCAATTTTTGACGAATAGATGCTAGGCAAATGTTATAGAAAGTGTGTGCGTGTGTAAACATATATGTATATGTATGTGTATACCTATGTATATGTGTATATATGTATATATATATGTATGTATATATATATATATATATATATATATATATATATATATATATATTAACTAACAATAACAATAAAACTAGAAACTTTAAGATTTATAACTAAAAAATGTAAGGTCTAACATATCTTTTGGGACATTATTATACAGTACCCGGCGATAAATATGCACACCTTTAGAATGAGACAATCGGCTAATTTCGGATTTGTAGAGCATTATCTTTGTCCCACGCTACTTATGTGACGTTTCGTCATTCGTGGCTTTAAAGGGTACATATATGTGGATATATATACATATACACACATGTGTATTTATATATATTGACATATAAACATATACATATATATATATATACTTGCTGTTCCCGCAAACGTTGTTTTGCAAAAAAATACGGTTTTAATTAACAAAAAAAATAAGGGTTGATCATTGAGGGGTGAAAATTTAAGGTTGTATGTATTTTTGTATGCTGTATCATAATAAAATAAAAACCAAAAAAATTGTCTAAAAAATAAAAATAATAATTTAGGGGTGGACCACCCTTATCACTTAGGGGTATGAAAAATAGATAGTAGCCGATTCTAAGATCTACTGAATACGCATATAAAATTTGGTAAAAGTCGGTCAAGCCGTTTAGGAGGAGTTCAAGTTCGAACAACGTGACACGAGAATTTTATATATTAGATATATTGTCTATGTATAATAGCGTTTATAACTGCGTCTGTAAAGAGTTCTATTTAATTTTAAAAGCATGTCCATAATGTACATGTCGATTCGATATCATTATCTGTAACTAGCTACACCTATTCTCTGCGCGAATGATGTTTGTGATAAAAAATGAAACGGTAGTTCTGTTGGTACGGTTTCAACAAAGCGTGATGTCGTTATGAACGTATTTTTGAACAGCGGGGAACCTTCACGGCGCATTGGAGCATTGTAGACGGCAACCTTGAGCTAATTTCACCAGCCTCCGGTCCGACGAAAACATTTGCTTTGGGAGACATTTTAATAATGTAAGTAACTGTATTACATTTGTTTATTTACTTTATTGGAGATAGACAGTAACAAAAGGCAGTAAGAAAGTACAAACTTAGAAGTTTAGAAATATAAAATTAGTTTCAGTTGTTACCTTATAACTATCTCACTGAGAACATATAATGATTTATAGTCAAACAATTAAGAAACAAATAAAAACATTACTAAACAGGGATCAAAGACTATGGTTTATCTAATATATAAAATTCTCGTATCACGGTGTTCGAACTTGAACTCCTCCGAAACGGCTTGACCGATTTTTACCAAATTTTACATGCGTGTTCAGTATGTCTGAGAATCGGCTACTATCTATTTTACATACCCCTAAGTGATAAGGGTGGTCCACCCCTAAATTTTATTTTTAATTTTTTAGACAATTTTTTTGGTTTTTATTTTATTATGATACAGCATACAAAAATACATACAAACCTAAATTTTCACCCCTCTACGATCAACCTTTATCTTACATTTGTTAATTAAAAACTTAATTTTCTTTTGCAAAACATCGTTTGCGGGATCAGCTAGTATATTTATATTATGTTTGTTTATATATTTATATTATATTTATATTATGGTTTAAATTGCATTGTATGTACTTAATAATTTCGAACGAAATTGTTTTTTAAAAGATACGAGAGAGGACGAGAATATATCAATATCACTAATATATGAATTGTGTCATTACATAAAACTAAATATAGTTAATCGTCTTTATAAAAGGCTTTCGAGGTGACACGACCTGCGCTGAACCCTGGAACCCTGGAGCCTTCACTCTGGTCCTCATTGGTAAATTCATTCAGTCACCTAACCATGGAGGACTATTCCCTTGATTTCTCCATTCAACCAGCAATGATGTACAAATAAAGCAACCGATAACACAGCGTATTGGATAAGGTGACCCCAGGTTTTGTTCCAGCGTGGTGGACAGACATATAGATTTCTTTAAACAGGTTCTATTAAAAGTCTATGTTTAGCAGTTTCAGCTAATGTTATATCTTCACGACTAATAAAAATATGTACCTTTGTCAGGACATAATTAATATATTTTCAAATCGATGCGCAATTAATCTAATCAACGAACATTATACTCAACGACATAGTCCGAAGAGAAATAAATTGAAAGGATCTAAAAAAAATAAAACCGTTTGAGACAGTCCGCTTCGAATGTACAATCAAGTCTACACAAAAGTTCAATTCACCTGGTAATAACCTTTTAAAAATAAATTGTAAAAGAAATGATTACAATTATTAAATTTAATCTGTGGAACATTAATCAAATATGAATTTCTATTCTCAGACAAAAACAGCAGATGTTTTAGAATTTATATATATATATATATATATATATATATATATATATATATATATATATATATATTATTGATGTAAAAGCAATGTATTTGATGTATAAACATATAGCTTATTTGTATTCAAAAACGTTAAGCTATTTCACCTATTTCCAATCATCATATTTAAAATAATCACTCTGAAATATATGTTATATGTTTTTACTGAAATGCAACAGGCCAATTGCTTAGTAGTTTATCTATAGGGACAGATAAAAAATAATTAATTTTAAAAGTTATTAGAATTTTAAAAACGATTTTTAATAGACTCTAAAGAAATAATTTAACATCTGTCGCGCCTGATATTAAGCGATGAAGAAATACACGATATTACATACTATATCTATACCTAATTAAGGTTTTAGAAATATAACCATACACTATATATGTAGAAGTACATATATGTTGCATGTATGTCGTAATCAAACCTTGTAAGAAACGCGTAAAGAAAATCAATCGGTTTTTCTGTAAAATATGTCGACAGAAAGTATGATAAGTGAAAGTTGAATAAATTCCGAATATTATTTTGATTTGAAAAACTTCATCAATATCTTCTAAAATACACATCAAAATTATTAAACAATTACCAATTTTTTTTGGTACTCGACTATATCATTATATTTGTAAGTGTCACTTTATCTTCAAGATTAAGTTGTTTATACATTACAGTAATTTTTTCACGGACAAAGTCTCGTTCGAGCATTGTAATAAAAACGGAAGTGTGACCTAACCTTTATAAAAAGGTCAAGACTGGATATTAAAAACGAATTTAGTTCTTTATAGACCTGTCTGCGGCACTAATTCAAAATTAAAGATCTTTCGTAATTACGATTAATCTGTACTTTTTTATTGACGTTTACGTGACTTCACTAGTTCTTGTGACGTCATGTTGAATATTTTATTACTCAAATTGTAAGTATATATTTATTTATTTAACCCTTAAATGCATGACTTTTATTTATACTTTTAAAAAATATATACTTTACAGATAGATAGACAACAATGCAGGGGAAAATATATTTATATATTTATAATATTCCTATACTTATTTAATTTTTTTTCAAAACCTTATATTGCAGATATACAACACTATGAATTTTCTGCTACTTATACCGTTTAAGTGGTATGTTGCAGATTTTGATCATTATGCATTTATGGGTTAAAATAAAAATCAGAAAACAAAAATAAATGTCTCTCTAAATAATTTTTTTATTTATTTTAATGCTTATCATATATATAGTTTTGTAGCTTATTTATAAGAGTTATTTTATCTTTGGCCATCGAATCAGTATTAAAATTTAAATTAGCCTGTTCAGTAAAAAGGTTGTTCATCCCTGACTTAGTATGTATCTATATTTTGGTTTCTTATCAAGTCAATATCTTTCATATATCGTTCCTAACAATAAATCGCGACATTATATGACGGTGCTTTTAACATATTTATGCAGCCCGCAAAGCATTTGGAAAATTTGAATTTATTTTATCGACTTTCTCTCATCGATATATTGTTATAAAATTAATTATAATAAAACGATGGAACATACTAGACTGAAACTAAAACATTTTTTGTGACAAGTTATTCACACAGCGACTTGTTCAAATATGCAATAGGAACGCGACGCGTCCGCGTGATTTTTTTTTATATTAAATGTAAACTTGACCTATTTTTAAATAATATT
Source organism: Battus philenor (assembly GCF_028537555.1). NCBI lineage: Eukaryota > Metazoa > Arthropoda > Insecta > Lepidoptera > Papilionidae > Battus > Battus philenor. Next base: position 13,147,495 of record NW_027181678.1, on the reverse strand, counting down.
TTTTTATTTAAATGTTTATAATGAATATAATTTTATAGATAAATAAAGTGTTTCTTTTTGTAAGGCCCGTCAAAAAATTTTAAAATTTAAATTGGTCCGTTGAGTAAAAAGTTTGGTAACCCCTGATCTATGGTATGTTATTTACTGCAAAAAAACTAAGTCATTTATATAAAAGCGTTAATAGAAGTAATATATTCCTCGCACTTCCACAGTCACTAAAAAGTCAATCTCGAATATTTCCTCATATTAGAGAGAGTTTGCTTATTTATTATAAAAACACAAAGATAATTATGCTCGACATTTGACCAAAAACTTTATGATGTCTAAAATAGACAAATATTAGGGAGACCGGAAAGTAACGTCGCTTTCTTAATTTAAATTCATACGACTACATTTTTAACAAGTTTTCATTACTGATCAACAATATATTCACCTTCGTTATCAACAACCTTTTGCCACCTAGTATACGACATTTTACAAGTATGTAATAAGCTACCTAACGTAAAACGACATTACCTTCCAGTTTCCCTGATATATAGTGATGACGAAGAACGTGTACCCAGGAGGTCACGACCCTCAGAGTGAAGATACGAGGCCAGATGAAAATTCATGTTACTATATACGTTTCAATTGTTCAAGCTAAACTTCGATAGTATAGGATAAAATTTACTTATTCAACATTGGATTTTTTAACAGGACTCTTAATAATTTTCTATTTCTATTTTAACTATATTTTTTACTCTAAACTGCTTCCCAATGTGTTATAGTCAAGAAACAGGAAGTAACTCCACAACAAAACATGTTTTTAATAAAGTTTAACACAGATTTATTCATATACACTATCAAATATAGACTATATTAAATGAAAATAATCAAGCGACATCACTGCCAAGGATTCTTGTCATTTAAATATTCACTTATTGAATAATAATCTTTTTCCGTCAATTTACTTTTAAAATGTGTTTTGAATTTTGTAAATGGTTGTCATATAAAGTGTTTTGCGATATATTAAAAAATCTCATTCCTTTTATTTGGAATTAATTATATTTTTTTTCTTTAAAGATAAATTTTTGACAATATCAAAATTACACTTTAAAAAGTAAATTAGATATCCATGGCAGAAAAAAAAAGTATATTTATTATTTTTGGTGAACTGCATTATTTATGAATCGTGTACAGAGAGTTGGGTGTATATACAAGATTTAGATATATAACGTTGAAGTCTTTTGCGCATTAAAATTGCATTAAAAATACCGTATAGAACCGGTCCGTGTTATTTGTACCAAATTAAACACTGTTTTAAATTTTGAAACCATAGACGTGTGCAAAAATATTACATGTATAATTGTGCATTCTTACTATTTCGAATGAAGATTTTGTATTTTTTTTTTATCTTACTGCCTACTTGCTTTTTAAGTTTCACTTATAGAAGCTTTGAGAGCTTAACTTAGTGGTAAATTAAGTTAAGAACGCGAAACTGTATAACATTATACTGTTATGTTTAAAGTATTGTATTGTAACTTTTCTACATATTGTTAATAAATATCAGGACCGGAAAGTAATGTCGCTTTCTCAAGTTAAATTCACACGACTACATTTTTAACAAGTTTTTTATTTCTGATAAAAAAACAGTGTTTCCGTAATATATTAAATATTTTAACTTGTCAATGCATTCTATTTTTATTTATGTGTACACCTAAAATTATTAAAAAAATTACAACTGTTAAATAGCAAAATTATGCGTTTTTTGCGAGTTTTTCGATTTACACGGTTTTGACTTGAAAATTTTTGATTTTCGATTTACACCTTTTTCTCAGGAACGTATCTACCGTGTAAATCGGGGGATAGGTGTATGCTGTTATGTGGAATGTATTGTATTATATTGTAACTCTTCTACATATTGTTAATAAATATCCAGACTGGCGAGTAATGTCGCTTACTTAAGTTAAATTCACTCTTCTTCTTCGTCTTCTTCCTTCCCTTTTCCCTTTATTTGGGGTCGGGTCTCCTTACCAATTTGCGCCAGGCCGCTCTATCCTGGGTTGTCTCTGCATCAAGTTGAAGGGTTTCCAGTTCCTTTCTGATATTAGACCACCACGTAGCTTTTGGACGCCCTCTCCCTCTTGGGAATTCTGGGACGCTTAAGTTTCACACGACTACATTTTTAACAAGTTTTTATTTATAATCAACAATTTATTCACCTTCGTTATCGACAACCTTTTGCCATCTAGTATACAAAATCAATGCCGGAGCGGTAACAAATCAATCGGTGTTTCTGTAAAATATGTCGACAGAAACGACATTACTTTCCGGTTCCTCTAATATTATTATTACAGATAGTAAAATTTGTTTATGATACCTATTGGCATGTTTTATTTTAAATTAGAGCAGAATAAAATGTTTAACAAAAAATGACAAAATAAACAGGAGGAAATAATAAACGCACAATTAAAAATTTGTACATTTGAGAAAAAATCATTACATCGTCATTTCAGTGTATATATATCTCTATGGGGGATATATCTTAATCACCACGCTTGCCAAGCAGGTTGGTGATCGCAGTGTGGTATTATGGTACGCAGAGAACGCAGCTGCCCATCCTCTGGAATCTAGTTTGCGAGCAGTGGTAATCCTATATAATTAATACACAAAGTATGAATTATAAGGCTGTATCCCGGGAATCGAATCGGCGACCTAATATCGCAAGTCTCAGTCCTATATCGCTAGGCTGTAACTGCTCAAACAATATATACATATATATATATATAAACTTCTACGTTTTCCATACTATAGTTGTCTGAAAGAGATTGCCTTGTGTGATAAGACCGCCCATTGTACTGTTTTGTTTATTATAATGAAACTATTCAAATGTATGCGTGTACAATGAAGAATATTAAATAGAAATAAAATATATAAATAGATAACTTATATCTAAATATTGGAACCACAAAACACATTGTATAACGGAATTAAATTTTGTATTACAGTACCTTGCGATAAATATTGCACATCGACCTTTGGAAATAGACAATCGGATAATTTCGGCTTCGTAGAGTGTTATCCCTGTCGCACAAAATACGACTGACAAAAAAACCTCACATAAGTAGTGTTCAATATTTATCGCCGGGTACTGTATCAAGTTTAAATGAGATAAATAGAAAGTTATAAGTTGTCGTACCTTCTCCATCCAGTCATGGGCTTCTTCCTCAGGTCTTCCTCGCTGAGACCGTAAAGTCCTATGCAGGCGAGGAACCATGCTGTGACGATGAGATAGCATATCACGATGACCCGAAACGGAAGCAGTATAACGGTGAATATCGCGGTCTGGAACAAACACCATTCATTTATGTATGAACATCTCTCACTTTTTTCATTATACATGACCTTCAAAGTTATCTCTTTATAGATCCTCTGTTATAATTCTACCGTATTTAATGGAATCAGGCGTTATTTTGCGGAAGTCCATCCTAAGTCCAAGAAAAGGACCAATGTATAGCCACTTCCGCACATGCAGGGATAGTCGTGCAACAAAGTGCACCGCCCGCCAGCCCGCTGATAATTTTTTTTAAATTTGCCGCATACGCATTCATGGAAGTGGCTAAATATTGGTCCTTTTCTTACATAATTCTACCATATTTCCCAAATTGGACAAAAAATGTGAAAATTTGATCTTACTAATTTTACATTGAGGTTCAGTAAATTTTATTCTTAGCATTCATATATCTTATGTACCATCATCAAAACCCCTTCCATAATTTGGAAAACATCATTCTATACAATTTATTATAACTTGATTTTTGGAATTTTGAACAATGATTTTATTTCCTATTCCCTTTAGATATATAGTCGAATTAATACAAGATTTTAATATTTTTGGTCTAGTGGCCTACCCACGTTTTTAGGTTGGGGATTTCTCGTACTTTTTCTTACTATATTATTACGTTATTTTGATTTAGCAGGCTTTTATGTCCTGTTGGTAACTGTACTCGTGTTTGATGTTACGTCTATTTCCTTTTGTACTTATTAGACATGTAGCGACGTGAGATATCCCTCAATTTTATTCGGCTTCATATTTTTATGGAAGTATCTAAATCGATACACAGTGAACATCGAGTAGGCACTGAAATTTTGTCTAAAGATTTAATTCTGTTAATAAAAATTAGGGGCACTGTCTTAATAAAATACGTGGGAACATTTTTCATAATGAGATATCAAATTCATTGTTCATATTAATGCTGAACTGTGGTAAACACTTCCTCGAATCGCGCGGTTTTGTTACCGTGGTACATAGACATCCGGTACTAGTAGCTTTTTCGTATAAAATTAAACTTGGCTATTTTTGTTCCTCGATATACAGGGTTGGACATGAAAGGCGTGCGATTTACAATTCTAGGTAACCTTCTTTCATAAATTGCTTAATTTTAAAGTCTACGAAAGCAGGACATTGTTCCAACAAGACATCCTAATGGTTATTTTGATTTAATTTAGACTATATCTGATAAAGTGTATATGTATAAATCTGTGTTAAACTTTATCGACAGAAGTGTTGTTGTGGAATTTCTTCCTGCTTCTTCTCAACAAGTATAACACCTTGCGAAGCAGAGTAGAATCAAAAATAAAATAGAATAAAAAAATAAATAGATAATAAGTCGACGATCAATAATAGTTCGGTTAAAAGTTCAAATGTTAAATAAAATTATTTTATCTTTTTTTTATTCGTTGTCAGAATATTTACATTGTTGTTTAAGGATTGAATGAAAGCCTAGGTAAGGTAACTTAACATAGTCAAGGTTACGGAAAGTCCCTTGATGCGGTGAGATAGGTGATCGTAACGATCTCAGAAGTCCTTGCAGTAATCATCATATAGATTGATGGTGATGAAGAATTAAAAATATAACTCACATTTATACTGCGTGAACGTTGGAACCCGTCGCTGGCTGGATGTTGTAGTTGGAGGATTTTCTTTCAACTTGATTTTTTATATATAAGACGCTTTGAAACGACTATACTTACTGCTCCAATTAATTTATATATATATATATATATATATATATATATATATATATATATATATATATATATATATATATAATTAATTGGAGCAGTATAAATGTATTAAAGGTTAAATACTACAAGGGTCCTGTCGCTGCCGTGATTCAAGCGTGAAAGACAGTACATTAGAACATTCGATATCTCCTTACGAACCATAATGACGCAATAAATCTTACAAAGCGAATTCGTCCAATGTTCTGGGAACTTCAGGTGTTTATATATGTATGGTTGTAAGGGCTTTCGAGTCGTGGCAATCTATGTGCAATTTTATTTTACTTTTTATTTTGATACCATCAACTAAGAACACTATATACAACACAACGTGAGTATATATTGACGATATAAAGCGTTATTGTTTAGTATTAAAAATTTCAATAAATCCTTCATTGATGTACGCATATTAAAATTCCAAAACATATCTTAGACATTTCGTTTCTTAGTTTTAAAACTAAAATTAAAGTATATTATTAAATAAATCTTTTACAATTTAATTTGTTTACACAAAAAAAAATTAAATTTACTTTAAAACAGTGATTCCCAAAGTGGTCTATATCGACCCCTAGGGGTCTATCACAACCTGCAAGGGGTCTACGTCAGCGAAAAAAAATTTGGGGGTCCATGAAATGAAAATGGGGGTCCACGATAGTGGATCTCAACACATACATTCATAGTACCTATTTACTTACATCATACTATCTTATAATATCAAAACATTTACATTATTTATAAAAGTACCTATGAAGTAAAAAAATATTAATATGTTACGTTTATTTTACATAACAGATACAAAATTTTATTTTGAATAGTTTTAATTTAAATTCAATTAATAAATGTATAAATTAACATGTCTTTTACTTTAAGTTTTTAACATTAAGCTTCACTACAGTGAGAAATTTACAGGAAATCAATATCAGGTAAGTAGGGGGTCTACCCAACACGGAAAAACATGGCAAGGGGTCTACGACACAAAAAAGTTTGAGGAACTCTGCTTTAAAAGAACAACTGTTGAGTTTCAGGTCAGCGCTTCTCAACAGATCAGCGCTCCAAGCCTGTGGTAGTTGCTTGTAATGTTAAAATAATTTCCGATTCAAAAACGCATATAAATGCCTACTTGAATGAAGATATTTTAAATTAAATAGGTTTGTAGCTCATTTGTAGGCAAAAGAAACTTTTAAAGCATTTAGATCCTTTATCATTTATTCCTATGTCCTCAAGATGGGGCAGAGGGTGTCCACAGTACGTCGCCATCCCGAGCGGTCTTGAGCCTCGCGCTTTACTTCACTCCACGTCATTCCAACTGCCTTCACTTCTGCAGTGATCGTCCGTCGCCAGGTTTGCTTTAGGCGGCCACGTCTTCGCTTTCCTTGAGGATTCCATTCTAGGGCCTGCCACGTATGTGATCAGGGTCCCTTCGGAGCGTGTGGCCTATCCAGTTCCACTTGCGGCGTCTGATCTGCTGGTGGATCCAGAGATCTACGTTGGAGTCTTTCTCAGGCCAGTATATACTGAGAATGCGTCGAAGACATTTGTTAACGAAGACTTGGTGCCGACGCGAGACTTTTACATAGGTATGTCAAAATACCCTGTCTACAGCGACCACTCTAAAATATGTAGCATTAATTTATTTTTTCTATTGAAATGCGAAATACTGTACACAGTCTACAAGGAAAGATAATAAATCATCCTGTATAAATGTCAAAAACTTAGCGATGTGCTTTATACTTTAAAAACGTATTTTAATAATATTGTCATTGTGAAAAAAGACTCTTTTAAAAAAAAGACCAAAATGTTATTTCTTACTTTTTATTTGTGACATCCCTACTGTCGTACGAAGCTTCGGTCACACGATTCGACTTTCTGTCGATTCAACATTATATGATATGTAAGCTCGGGTCCGGACCGCCCAAGGCGTCGGTTAGTCGTCCAATAGTCGTCTATTAGTCGTCGATTAGTCGTCGATTAGTCGTCGAATAGTCGTCGATTAGTCGTAGGTTAGTCGTCAGTATTAACCTCAGCCTCTGTCCTAACTAAATCAACATCGGTCAATGCAATACCAATCCAATTTCACTTTACTATTTACAAAACATAACACTGTGTTATATAAAAAAAATCCATCAGTCTCACGAAACAGACATGTGTGACGTCATTGATGACTTTAAAAAGGTAATGTCAAAACAGGTTGACGAATAAGATAATTTTGATTTTGGTATATCTTCATGCCTGAGCGATTTTGATACTTGCTAAGTATATTACTTTAAAATAATTTTTCTATAACATAAAAATTAATGTTCCTTAAAATAGAATAAAACTATCAAAATGGTTTTTAGCATTACACTCAGTATTGCCATATACAAATTATTTATAACTAGTGTTGTCAATACAATACATAGTAATTGACGGATCAATATAAAAGCCCATTTAAAACGTGTTTATTATTTTTTAATAACGCTATCTAAATTCTCTTTATATGAATTTAAAACTACTTAGATCTTAAATAAAAAATTTTAAATTAATATAAATTTCAAATGTTTTAACACGTTGAAATTTCCTCGGTTTTATCGTTGTAATTTGCAAATATTATAGCAAATTTAATTTTTAAATTAAGGCTATAGTTTTTGTGGCCAATAGTTTAGATGCTTAGCCTGTTTATGTTAAAATATTTTTTATTGTAATAATGTAATCAAAAAGTAGAATGAATTTGTTTATACTATAAAGATCAATTCAATTTCATCCCCTTCAAAGTAATCCTTGCACCGCCTTCGCCAACGTTTTTTCCAGTCCTCGCAGTCGGAAAAGTCTTTTTCCGATAAGGCCTTCAAGACATTCGATTCTGTTCTTATCTCCCCAATCGTATCAAAACTGAGTCCTGGCCTTATACGTTTGCTAGATAGCAAGAAGTCGTCTAAACCAGTTGAATTTTTGGCCAACAAGTCGTGAGGAACCAATGCCAATGACATCGATCGATAAAGACTTGACTCGTTTGACACAAAACATCGTTCAAAATGGTTTCGTCTTAGCCAAATGATATTCCAACACTATCAGTTACATCTTTTAATTCAACCAACGATTTTCAAGCAAATCTTCGATTTTTGGACGAGGTACTCTTAGATTTTAAATGACAATTTCACCTTACTTTTTGATCACAGTATTATGTTCCAAAGTCACGTGGTGAGATATCGTCACCGTTCTAGATGGCATTGATGTTATATTCAATTCTCCAAGCATTATCATCATCATTTCTGGTGATAAAAGTTGGTTGCAAAGCATGAGCCTTCCACAGGGAACTCGTCGATACGCCTAGATAGCCTCCCGTAATGTTGCAAAATAAAATAGTAAGGAAACCTAGAATGTAGTGATGGAGGATGGATGTAGAATGAAAGAAACAAGAATGATAATAATAAAAAATATGAATAAATTACTAGAAATAAAAAGTCCCTGTCCCACACGAGATAGGGGAACGAGAGATCCCCAACAGCGGGGACAATTAAAAAAAAAAAGATAGCCTCCCACGAAGATGGGAGAATCTAATATATAAAATTTCCATGTCAAAATATTAGTTACCGTACTCCTCCGAAACGAGTAGACCGATTTTTACCAAATTTTATATGCGTATTCAGTAGGTCTGAGAATCGGCTACTATCTATTTTCCATACCTCTAAGTGATAAAGGTGGTCCACCCCTAATTTTTTTATTTTATTTTTATACAAAATTTTTTTGTTTTTTTTATGATACAACATACAAAAATACATACAACCCTAAATTTACACCCCTCTACGATCAACCCTTATTTATTTGTTAATTATAAACTTTATTTTTTTGCAAAGCAACGTTTGCGGGATCAGCTAGTATTATATATTATTATTATTATTCATATAATATTAAGCATTTTTATTATGGTACACAAAGGACGATGTTGCCTGGAAAACTTGTTTGAGCAGTGGCATTTATTTATTTACAATGTGTGAATTATATATAAAAACTAGCTGATCCAGCAAACGTTGTTTTGCAAAAAAAAATATTTTTAATTTTCAATTTAAAAATAAGGGATGATCGTAGAGGGGTGAAAATTTAGGGTTGTATGTATTTTTGTATGTTGTATCGTAAAAAATAAAAACAAAAAATTTCGTCAAAAAAATTTAAAAAAATTTTTGAAGTTTAACTACCCTTATCACTTAGGGGTATGAAAAATAGATAGTAGCCGATTCTCAGACCTACTAAATACTCATATAAAATTTGGTAAAAATCGGTCAAGCCGTTTCAGAGGAGTTCAAGTTCGAACACCGTGACACGAGAATTTTATATATTAGATATATGCCGGGAATCGAACTAGCGACCTTCGTTTTATTTTGCTGGGCTACCACTGCTCCCATGTCAGTAACCTTATATATTCAAAGATATTACATATTGTATAATTTAAAATAAGCTTGCCTATTGCATGCGTGCACAACCTTGACCACAATTGGTGACAGCCCTGAACTGTCGGTCAAATTATAAAATAGCTAACTTTAAATTAATAATATAACGGCTCTTCAACAAGATATAATTCATTATAATTGAATTAATTTATAATCATCGTCAAACATAGGTATTAGGAATAACTCTAGATTCGAAACTTTAGGGGGGCGTCCATTTTTTTGGCTTTCGTTTTTAGCAGCTATTCCTACTTTCCCCTGTCTTTGGCACAAAGGGGTTGTTTTAACAAAAAAATTCAAAACATTTTGCGCTTTCATTTTTTTTGCCACTCAATGTCATTTATTCATTCATCTCTTATTCTTAACAAATTCATTCATATCTAATGGATTCAGGCGTTACTTTGCGGAAGTCCATCCTAAGTAAGAAAAGGATTAATATATAGCTACTTCCGCTATGTAGCAGTAGACGTGCAATAAATAAAGTGCACCGCCCGCCAGCCCGCTGATAAATGGGCATGCGGCAAACGAATGCGAATTACACAACTACAACCGTTAAATCACTCAAAAAATCAATTCTTTTCATTAATTTTTTTTCCTAATCCTTTCATTCATCACCTGCCTTTTGTTGCCTTCCCACCAGAATACTATAGGTTTTGTTTACGCTGTTCAAAAAGTGACACTTTACGGATGCTAATACAGCCATACTCGTTTATTTTGGTTACTTTCATCGAGTATCCTATCCTATTGGATATAACTAATATTTCTAATCCCAAAAAGGGCCATTATTGCATGGGAGCTATTGCTCCACAATATATATATATATATATATATATATATATATGTGATACGTTGTTCACACACCCAAAAGTCGAAACGTTTACGTTACTGTCTAACTTAAGTTTACTGAACCGCATAGGTCATTAACCACAAATCACTGCTTAAGTTAAAGATAAGACCTCAACTTAACGCGATAAGCGAACCTTTCTAAACAAGAAAGTATAAAATACTTTCAATAAACCAGTTGACATTTTAATAATTGTTGACATACCCAAAAGTCGAACTAAACGATTTGACAGCTAGTTTTGGATTAGTCGCCAAGATTTGGAACGACCTGCCCTGGGTATATTTTTATGATGAGTTGAACTCTGGAGTCTTTAAGAGTAGAGTGAACAGGTTTCTTTTAGATGGGCGTGTACCACCTTCGTCTTCATCTACACTTTCCATCAGGTGAGATGGAAGACAAACGCCTATTCCATTATAACTGCATAAAAAATGCATTGTTGGTCCGCTAAAAACTTTCAAAATTATTTATAAAACAGTGACAGGCATGGTGTTGATACATGGAATAAATATAAGCTGATTGCATCTAGTTTTCGTATTAAAAAAATTAATAAATCATTTGTGGCACAAGGTATATGTATGTAAAATAAAATTCCAAATGTGTCAATAGTGATATTAAAAACCAATATTCAAAACTTGTTATTAAAAATAATTATATTATCACTATCCTTGCAACGGAATTTTTTGAAGATTTTCCTTTTAGGCCGCGTGGGACGTTACGAACTTCGCTTTAAAAAATAAAAAAGTCGTATAAGACATACGCTTTACACTTTTTCAATACTGCAAAGCTATAATTAGCGGGAAAAAGTTATAAATTTTAATATGCATTACGTACGCGCATGCGTGATGTGAAGTTATACATATTCGAGCCTACAATTCATTTGTTTAAGAATCCTTTGTTTTTCAATGAGAACTGCAAATGGCCTGAACGGAAAGTGCAGCGGGGGTTGTGTCCGCCCCACATGGCATGAAATGTGTTATGAAGGTAACAGGCGGGAACGAAACGGTTTATGAGGCTTG